>NC_085846.1:62382066-63016128 GCF_035594765.1 Anolis carolinensis
TAAGCTCCCGCTTCATAGACATTCATATATCAATATCTGGTTATCCAGATAAAATTGAGAGTAGAGTTGGAGTTCTCCAGTCATTCAAGGGCCACCAACATAGGCCTTGAAGGGGAACTGGCTTCTCATTCAAATTATAGTTTCTGTGTACTTTTGTGCAGGAAGTAAACATCATAGATCCACTTCACACTTCAAAGTTATAACACGATGATTCGACTTCAACTATCAGGGCTGCATCCTATATTAGCCAGGAATTTATAGTCTGGTGATGTAATAAAGCCAACTGAGAACTCTTAATACCCTTATCTAAACTACCAATCCCAAAATTTCATAGGATAAAGCTGTAGCAGTTAAAGTGAAATTACATTCCTATAATTGTGTAGTGTTAAAGGGCTGTGATTCCACAACATGATGACTATGTTAAGTTTATAGTTACTTCAGGTGTGAAAAATGACAGGCTCTCCTCAAAGGTGTCTCGTATTCATATTGAGATATTGCTGTTTCCCTTCAGAAATCCACAGGATATTTTCATTTGATGTGGACCTTCAAATTCACATTTCATATACAGATGGAATTTGAGAGTAACTCTATTAATGTCAATAACACCTTCAATCTGTTTGTTCCTAGCATATCAAAATAGCACAAACCTGTGGTCCACAAAGAATAAACCTTCCAAACATTTCACTTTTAAAAAATCACTCTCTTGTGCATCTCATCTTACTGAATCTTGTGAAACTTCACAATGAATTGCAGTGTGGTTTATTTATCATTACACAATCCATATATAATTCTTTGTGGCATACACTATGCTGCTGTGAATAACTATTCACAAACTATTTATAGATTCCATCTGATAGATATTAAACTTTTTGTACAGCATGCAGCTAACTTTGTTGTGACTCCAGGATGAAGGGCATTTCAAAACCTCCAGGTATCTTTTGTCTATGGATTGTACATTGGGGATCAAGGTCTTGTTATTGTAAATCTGTATGTGCTATGAACGTGTAGCATCACACCTGCCTTTTCAGCCCTCTTCCCTACCTTTATGAAACCTAATCTGTGAACCCAAGGGATGCTCATTAAAAACCAGGCAGAAAACTGCATAGCTTGCAAAGAAAATCATATCGTTTCCCCCTCTCTCCCCTCCTGCAACCTTCTATGCAGTTTATTAAAGTACTCTGTTTCCCTTGGTTCATCTAGCAATGCATGTTGCTCAGCACGCTTCTCCGTTTGCTTTATTAAACCATTAAAAGTTCTTTCAACAAAATCATTTTCATTTCTAAGCTTTCAGAATCATTAGTGATTAATTGGTGACCATCTAAAAATAGAACTTGTGTTTTATGAAGGTATGGAAATCATGGCAGGGCATGAAACACAGCAGTTCCCTTGGCGGAAATGACTTCTTGTTATTACTGTAGGCATTGCTGTTGTTGCTGCTGCTGTTCTTTACCTTTAGAACCCTATGAGGTTTTCAGATCCAAATACCTGAAGGAGCATCTCTTCCCCATCAACCTATCTGGATAATATGATCTTACACTTGAAGCTGTTTTTCAGGTGTCTTTTTGTTGTTGCTCTGTGCCTTCGAGTCATTTCTTACTTATAGACACCCAGAGCCGGCCCTAGGTAATTTTCAAGAGTAGGCAAACAGAATTTTGCCCCCCCCCCCGAATTTTGGTGTCTCCCCCCAAACCAATCACTCAAAAAAATAATAAAACTAATAATATGTGCACAGACAAATATTACTAATATAGCACAAAAAATATACTATTATTATTAACACATTCATAATATATTATCACTAATAGTAGTACTATATTCATATTCATAATACTAATAACATGAGACAATTATGAATAATATATTATTATTCACAATAATACACTATTATTATTAACACAGTATGCACATGTGTGCATGTGGGTCTACATGTGTGTGTGGATATATAATGTGTGTAGATATAGAATGTCTATATGTGTATCAATAGTAATATGTGGGACTACATCTGTGGACATACTAGATAGATAGAGTGTATGCATCCTTGATTTCTGGCGCCAGAGTACAGGCCCAGAAATTATGAACCTGACATGATTTCCTCCTCCTCTTCTTCCTGTGGAGAAAACATCAAATCAACTACGGTTCCCCTTCATCCAAAGTACCTTTGTATTTTTTCAATAGGCTACAGTGAAACACTGGGTGCACTTTCCCTAAATCCTTCGGTAATTTTAACTGATAGGTGACCTCATTGATCTCCTTAGAAATTCTGAATGGACCTATGTATCGCGGCGCTATTTTTTTTGATGGAAATCCTAATCTGAGATTCTTAGTACTTAGCCAAACTAAGTCTCCTTCTGCTAGCTTTTCCCCTTCTCTACGACTCCTGTCTGCGAACAATTTGTATCTCTTTTGTGTCTCTTTTAGTGCTACTACCACATCTCTCCACCCTGCCCTGATGTTTTCTGACCATTCCTCTCCATCTGGCCCCCCTTCTCCCATTCTGGCAGCTTGGGGAAGGGTGCTACCTCCTGTCCGTATACTACCTGAAAAGGTGAGCGGCCTGTTGCAGAGTGCACCGCTCCATTAAAAGCTACCTCTGCAAATGGAAGCAGTTCTGACCAATCGTTTTGTCTATAATTGGAGTATATTCGTAGGAACTGACTCAATGTCTGCTGTGTACGTTTGACTCCTCCATTTGTCATCGGGTGAAATGCCGAGGACAGGTTCCTTTCCGCCCCTAACAAGCTTAGGAATTTCTCCCAAAACCTTGCCGTGAACTGGACCCCCCCGATCACTAATCACCCTCTCAGGGCACCCATGCAATCTATAAACATGTCAGACATACAATTCTGCCAATTTCTCAGCGGACAGGAGCTTTTGTAAAGCCACAAAATGAACCTGTTTAGAGAACAGGTCCAGGACACTCCATATATACCTGTAGCCTTTGCTGGGAGGCAATTCGCCCACAAAATCCATAGCTACACACTCCCAAGGCCTCGTGGGTTCTACTACACTTTGCAGAAGACCCTGTGGTTTCCCTGGTGGCGTTTTACATTCGGCACATAACTCACATCGAGTAATATACGATTTAACGGCCACCAACACTGCCTTGCCAAAAGCTTTATTGTTTCGGTTGGTCCCAGATGTCCTGCCCCCTTGCTATCATGGCACTTTTTCAGCATCTCTGGCCGCAGTTTCTCTGGAATATACAGCTTTTTATTCACAAATAACAATCCTTTACTCATTTCCCCTTGCTCTTTATGGGATTGTAGCCAGCCATCTCCCTCGTACGCTTGTTTCAGCTCCTCCTCCCATACCTTCCCTACTGTGGTGACTTCTACAAGATTTTCTTCCTTCTTTGTTTGCGCACGAGTCAACGCGGCAAGGCCCCATTGCTCGTCTGAGAAGATGCTTCCCTCAGACTCTCGGGTGTTTACACCGTGCTGAGGCATCCGGGACAAGGCGTCAGCCAACACATTATGTTTTCCCTGGAAGAACTTCAGCCTGAAGTTGAAACGGCTGAAATACTGTGCCCACGTTATCTGCTTGGCCGAAAGCTTTCGAGGGGACCTTATATACTGTAAATTCTTATGATCTGTCCATACTCCAATTCTTTAATGCATTCAATATTGCAAGTGCTTCCCTTTCCCAAATTGGCCAGTGTTTCTCCGCTTCGCTGAACTTTTTGGATAAATAGCTACAGGGTCTAAGGTTCCCTTTCTCATCCTTCTGCAACAACACCGCCCCATAAGCACAATCCGATGCTTCACAATGCACCACAAAAGGTTTGGATGTGTCTGGGTGCTGCAAAATGGGTTTCTCAGTGAATCTCCTTTTTAATGCTTCAAAGGCTTGCTGGCACTCCCCCGTCCAATTCAGTTTGGCCCCTGGGGTTTTAACCTTAGCCGTCTCCCCCCTCCCTTTTGTCTTTAAGAGATTCATGAGGGGCAGTGTGATTTGTGCAAAGTCTTCAATAAAAGCCCTGTAAAAGTTTGCGAACCCCAGGAATGACTGTAGCTGTTTCCTAGTCTTGGGTGCTTCCCACCCCTTCACGTCCTCCACTTTAGCTGGGTCCATCGCTATTCCTTGAGAGGAAATCCTGTATCCCAGGAAATATATCTGTTCCTTGTTGAAATCGCATTTAGACAGTTTTGCATACAATTTTGCTTCTCTTAACCTCTGGAGCACCTCCCTGACCAATTTCACATGTTGGGTCTTAGTCTGACCCAAAATAAGTATATCATCAAGAAATACATAAACACCCCTGTACAGCAATGGATGAAGCACTTCATTAATCAATTGCATGAAAGTCCCCCCCTCCCCCGCTTAAACCAAATGGGAGAACACAATAATTATATAGTCCATAGGCGCATGAAAACACAGTCTTCCATCTGTTCTCCGGCTTTATCCTGATTTTATGATATGCTTCTGCAAGATCTAACTTTGTAAATATTTTCCCTTCTGACAACTGTGCAATCAGGTCTTTCATAAGGGGCAGGGGGTATTTATTCACGGTGCTGATAGCGTTCAGACCTCTATAGTCAATGCATAGGCTTAGGGAATTATCCTTTTTCCGCCAGAATAGAACAGGTGCTCCCAAAGGGGAATTTGATCTTTCTATAAAAACCCCTTTCTAAGTTCTTGTCGATATATCTTTTTAGCTCCTCCTTCTCCTGAGCCAACATGGGATAAATCTTTGCCTTTGGGAGCTCTGCCCCAGGTATTAATTGAATTTCAACTTCCACCCTTCTTTTTGGTGGAAACTTATCTGCCTCCTTCTCATCAAACACATCAACATAGTCCCGGTATTCCGGAGGCAATTCGCTTGCCAACTTTGCTATTCTATCATCTTCATCCTCCCCTCGACTCCCTACTTCTATCCTACTCCCCTGGTCCTCTGCCTCTGCTCCCTGGAAGTATAGGCTCCTTGTCTTCCAATCAATTTGTGGGTTAGCCTGCTCGAGCCAAGGTATTCCCAAAATCACGTTGTATGTTGCCACCTGGGACACTACAAATGATATCTCTCCTTCCCAAGGCCCTATTCTGCATCTTACGTTCTCGAGGCTATATTTGGCTATAGAGCCTGAGGCTATCAAACCGTCCAGCTGAGAGAAGGCTACGGGAACATCTAGTTGGGATCTTTCCCACCCTAATCCATTGGCTAGCTCTGGTGAAATAATGTTCCTGGAGCACCCACAGTCTATGAACGCTTTGCAAGTGGCCCATTTCCCACTGCCTTCTAGCCTGATTTCCACCACCAGCATCCTTTGGTCGTCACTCACCAACCCCTCCGAAGGGCCCTTTGTTGACGATTCTTCTTCAGCACGCTTTCCTGTTGCTGCCTGCTGTTTGGGCTGATTGCTCCCTCCTCCTTTCCTCTGCTAGCACTCCGCGGCTCTGTGTCCCACACGTCCGCACACAAAGCACTCCCTTCTCGCTCCTCCGCTGGTTCCCTTCGCCTCGGTCTGTCTCCTGGTTGGGGTTTGCTCCGGCTTCCTTGCTACCTCCTTCGGCCTCGGAAGTTGCTGTTGTCCCCCCCGGTGCCTCTTCACTTGGAGCAATGTGGCTTTGACACGGCCTGCTAACTGGATCCAGCCTCTCAGCGTCTCCGGATCATCCCGATGCGCTGCCCATGCAAGGATCTCTCGACGTAGTCCCTCTTTGAATATTTCCAGTTTGGTTACCTCTGACCACTCCGGAATTCTCTCGGCTAGGCATTGGAACTCCTCGGCGTATTGGGAAACCGACCTCTGCCCCTGGTAGATGGCTTTCAGTTTCTCCCTCGCCTGGATTCGCTCGAGCGGGTCTCGGAAGCAGTCCTCCAGTGCTGCTAAGAAGCGCCTTACCGACCCCAGGCATGGGTCGTGCCTGGCATGCAGTTGTACATACCAGCTGGCCGCTCCCCTTCTCAGGACTGCCCCGATTGCCCGAACCCTGCTGGACTCCGTCCAGAACGTGTGGCCGTTATCTTCCATGTAACCTTTTACAGTAGTGAGGAAAAAGTCTAGCTCGGAGGATTCTCCTCCGTACTCAATTCTCAGATCCTCTCGTCTTTGCTGGATATCTTGTGGCAGCTGCTCCCAATGTTCCGCCCGTCGCAAGCCCCCTCGAGTTCCCAGGGCCCCCGCTGTCGCCTCCCGTTGCCCTGTGCCATGCCCGGCGTTCGCTAGGGGCACCAGGGGTTCTGGCTGGAAAGTAGCTGGGGATCTTGGAGGCCTTTCCTCCTCATCGTCGCTCTCCTCCACCCGTGCCAGGCTTGCTAAGGTCTTGGGTCGGGCGCCGAGCTCTCTTCGCATTCCCCTTCCCTTCGGTGCTGGGAGGTCTGCGAAGCTCTGGCTACTTCCCATGCTCAAGTCCCACATTGAGCCAGCCTGAGGTTCCCTTCCTTTTCCCGGCTCCGCCAAAGGTGCTAGGCGTTCCATTGCCCTTGACATTATTGCCAGGGTGGTCTCCATTGCCATCATCCTCTCCTCCAGGAACACCATCCTTTGTGGGGATGGGAAGTGTAGCTCGCCCTCTCCTTCGGTGCTGTCTCTCTGCGCTCCTCCTCGCCTTTGGGTTACTCCGTTCGGCTGGGCATAAGCCGTGGAGGACGCTAGGGCTGCCAGTCGGTGGTATTCGGCATCCGACTCGTCGGGAGTGTCTCATCACGACGGACCCCCTCCTGCGCCCAGGAGCTCGTCTCCCTCCGTCTCCATCACACCTCACCGCTGCCGCAGGACAGTGCCTAAAATCTCGGCTTTGATGTCAGCTCACTCCAGCCGCTTCCAAATGAACACAAGAGGCTTGCTCTGTTGTCACTGAAAACTTTACTGAAGAACACTTTGACACACATAAAGCCGAGATTGATGGTCGGCCCAGCAAGATCCCCTTATATACACTCCCCCCACATTCAAAGTAGTCATTCCCACCTAGAGAAAACCCCCGCGCAATTCTTCCCGCTCGCACATCAGCCGTTTCCCTTCAGAGCCGGGAGCCGCAGTTGCCTTATCAGTTCTTTGTGTAAGCGTCCTTGATTTCTGGCACCAGAGTACAGGCCCAGAAATTATGGTCCTGACAGTGTATATGAGTATATATAGAGAAAATATAAGTGTCCTGCCCCCCCAAACTAATTACTGAAAAATAAAAGTGTTGGATAAGCAAAAGTGTTGGATAATAAGGAGGGATTAAGAAAAAGCCTATTAAATGCCAAATTACATTATGATTTTTACAAATTAAGCACCCAAACATCATGTTTTACAACAAATCGACAGAAAAAGCAGTTCAATACATAGTAATATTATGTAGTAATTACTATATTTACGAATTTAGCACCAAACATTGCAATGTATTGAAAACATTGACTACAAAAACATTGGCTATTAACAAATTGACTGCAAATAAAGATAGAATTGCATAAAATAAACTTGCAGTAACAACATTGTCAGAAGTTAAATCCATAAAAACTTCAGTCCTTGCTGCCTAAAGAAATAGCTGTGGATCCGGGCGGGAGGCCGACTGCATTGGATAATCCAGAACGTTGGATAAGTGAAGGTTGGATAAGCGAGACTCTACTGTACTAACTATGGCTGACTCTCTTAGCTTCCAAAATCAGATGTGAGTTGGTACTTTTATGGTACTTAGGTCCTAAAATGTATATATCACCCTCAGTTACCAAGAGTAAAATAAATACAAATTAAAACTTTAGAAAGCCAGAGTCAATACAAAGAAACACTAATGCGGGGAATTAACATTTTGAGAAAGCAATGTATTTTTTGGATTGCTATAGGTTTTTCGGGCTGTAGGTTCTTCCCCAGTCTCCAACAGACCTCAGCCTCTGAGGATGCCTGCCATAGATGTGGGTGAAACGTCAGGAAAGAATGCTTCTGGAACATGGCCATAAAAGCTCGGAAAATTCCCAGCAACCCAGTGATTCTGGCCATGAAAGCCTTTGACAACACATTATTATTATTATTATTATTATTATTATTATTATTATTATTATTATTTTCTGCCAAAGAGTATTGGGATCTCATCAAACCACAGCTCCACTGATTCCATAGCATTGAGCCACGGCAGTTAAAATGGGGTCAAACTGCATTAATCCTACAGTGTAGATGTCCCCAAAGAGAGAGAGAAAGAAAGAAGAGGCAGAAGGGATGGATAAACTGGTTTTTGGAAGATGCTGTGTGTCTCTGTACAAAGAGAGAAGTAATGTTTAATGATCAGGTATATTTAATGATAAGTTTTGCTACAAACCTGTCTGTTGGTTTTAAGTGACCCATGCTCTGCTATCCTTGGCTGCAATGCGGTGATTTTAATCCTTGGCTACTTTTCCACCCAGCTGTATAACCCAGAATATCAAGGCAGATAATCCACAATATCGGCTTTGAACTGGATTATCTGATTCCACACTGCCATATAATCCACAGCTGGACATGTTTAGCCTGCAGAAGAGAGGGCTGAGAGGAGACATGATAGCCATGTATAAAGATGTGAGGGGAAGTCATAGGGAGAAGGGAGCAAGCTTGTTTTCTGCTGCCCTGCAGACTAGGATGTGGAACAATGGCTTCAAGCTTCAGGAGGGGAGATTCCACCTGAACATCAGGAAGAACTTCCTCACTGTGAGAGCTGTTCAGTAGTGGAACTCTCTGCCCTGGAGTGTGATGGAGGCTTCTACTTTGGAGGCTTTTAAGCAGAGGCTGGATGGCCATCTGTTGGGGGTGCTTTGAATGAGATTTTCCTGGTGCTTGGCTGAATGGACTGGATGGCCCATGAGGTCTCTTCCAACCGTAGGATTCTATTTATGTTTTACTAATTGCTTATTATTGATTGATGTTGATTTTATATTGCATTTGTTGTTGATTGTTGCTGGTTTTATTTTGCATTTAATTGCATTATAACAAGCTGGAAGCTGCTTTGGGTCCCTTTATGAGAGAAAAGCGGGATATAAATAAAGGTTTATTATATTATTATTATTATTATTATTATTATTATTATTATTATTATTATTATTATTCTGTTATACTATATTATGATATTATATATTCTATAATATTATATGGTGTTATTATATTATAATATATAATTAAGAGTTCCTGCAGGAAAATAGGGTGGAATAAAAATAAAGTTTTATTATTATTATTATTGTTTTATTTTTATGGTAATATTATTATTATATACTTTATTGTTATATAATATTATTATATATTATAATTATGCATTATATTATTATTATACAATTATTATTATTATCATTATTATAGAAGGGGCCTGAGTCAAAACAGAGAAAATGCCATACTTTTGAAATGCATATATATGATTGGCAGGGCGTGCTCTATGGCAGGAAGTAGGGGTGAAGGTGGAGTGTCCCAGGTGGAGTGGCCAGGCTCCAAAGAGTACCTCCCTCCCCCTTTGCCCATGCTCAGAGGCATGCCCTGGCCTACCTTCTCCTCCTCTTCCCCTCTCTCTCCTCCCTTCCTTCTTCTCTACCCTTCTTCCCTCAGTCCTCTTTTCAATGCAGGTGGGCAGGGCCCGGGGAGTACATGCGGGAGTACATGAGGGAGGGAGGGGAGGAAGCAGTTTCTGGGAGCTTTCCATCCCATAGAAGCGGGTGTCCCTTCTGTGGGCTGCAAAGCTCCCAGAAAGGGTTTCCTTTTCATCAGGAAGCAGTTTCTGGGAGCTTTCCAGCCCATAGAAGCGGGCGTCTGCTTCTGTGGGCTGCAAAGCTCCCAGAAAGGGCTTTCTCCTCGACAGCATGGAACGCCTTCCTAGAAGAGCCAGGATTTGCCTGTGGCGCCCTCCACAAGAAGGCGCCACAGACAAATGTCTCGTTTGCCTGGCGGGTGAACTGCCTCTGCAGACACCCTAAGGTAAACTTATCACAGGGATTTCATGGCAAGATTTCTTCAGAGGGTGTTTGTCTTTGCCTTCCTCTGAGGCTTTGAGAATTTGATTTGCCCAAGGACACCCAGTGGGTTTCCATAGCCAAGGGACTTGAACTCTACAGTCTATTCCAACACTCAAGTCATTTCACAATGCTAGCTTCTTAGGGGTTTCCTGAATATATTGATCCCATAGGGTTTTCATGAATTACTGGCTCTTTGTGGTTTTCCTGAATAGTGGAAGACAATTTTCCTGAATTATTTTCCTGAATATACCTTTTCTGTAAAGGAGCTGTCCAAGGGGCTAAGCATTATCTTAAAAATGGGTTCAGCATCTTGGATAATTCTTTTAAAATTCACATGAACAAGTCAGGGCAGCCACCAACAGGGCCGGCCCAACATGGAGGCCACCTGAGGTGGCCGCTTCAAGTGCAGGTCCCCAGGGGCGCCGTCAAGCTTCCCCTCCCCCAAGCGGGGACCATGGGCTTGCTCGCAGGCAAACAGGAAGGCCTGTTCGGCGACGAGACAGCTCTCCTGCTGCAGCATGGCCGGCTGGGCAAGGCCAGCCAGGCCAGGGCGCACTGGGTGGGAGGCAGGGCACTGTCAGGGCGGTGCCCCACCTCCTGCCCAGTGCGCCCTGGCCCCACCTCCCACTCTGCGTGAGAGGCGGGGTCAGGGCGAGCACTGCGGGAGGTGGGGCCAGGGTTGGTTCTGCCTCCTGCGCTGCTCGCCCTGGCTCGGCCTGCGTTGCCTAGCCGGCCGGGCTGCAGAGGAAGTCCCTCCAGGCTGCGGTTGCCACAGCCTGGAGGGACTTTCCCCCCGCCTAGCCAGCTGGGCAGGGTGCGCTGGGTGGGAGGCGGGGTACCGTCAGGGCAGTGCCCCACCTCCTGCCTAGCGCACCCTGGCCCCGCTTCCTACGCTGCACGAGAGGCGGGGTCAGGGCGAGCACCACGGGAGGCAGGGCCAGGGTTGGCTCTGCCTCCCATGCTGCTCGCCCTGGCTCGGCTGGCATTGCCTAGCCGGCCAGGCTGCAGGGGAAGTTCCTTCAGGCCGTGGTTGCCGTGGCCTGGAGGGACTTTCCCGCCACTTAGCCAGCTGGGCAGGGTGCGTGGGGTGGGAGGCAGGGTCCCGTCAGGGCGGTGCCCCACCTCCCGCCCAGCACGCCCTGGCCCCGCCTCCCACACTGCGTGAGAGGCGGGGTCAGGGCAAGCAGCACGGGAGGCGGGGCCAGGGTTGGCTCTGACTCCCGTGCTGCTTGCCCTGGCTCGGCTGGCATTGCCTAGCCGGCCAGACTACAGAGGGAGTCCCTCCAGGCCGCGGTTGCCACGGCCTGGAGGGACTTTCCCGCTGCCTGGCCAGCTGGGCAGGGTGCGTGGGGCTGGAGGCAGGGTCCCGTCAGGGCAGTGCCCCACCTCCCCCCCAGCGCGCCCTGGCCCCACCTCCCACGCTGCGCGAGAGGCGCAGTCTGTGCGAGAGAGCACGGGAGGCGGGGCCAGAGCGTGGGAGGCGGGGCCAGAGCGTGGGAGGCAGGGCCTCCCGCGGCGCATGGCCACGCCTCCCACAGCGCGGGGGGTGCAATCCCCCCCCCCCTCTTAACATGTTAAATTATCTCGGGCCGGCCCTGGCCACCAATCACAATTGAATACTACCATAGACATAACTATGAGATCATTTGCTGCTCAGAGATCATTTATAGTGGCTAAAAAATGACATTCCCCTGGACAAATTGACAACATTCTACTCTTAATCCTAAATAGATAATGCATTGAATCACCATTTTACAAATTATTCAATGAGTCTATTGGACTAGTTAGTATGATTCAGGCTAATAGCTATAACTAAACTAGGCAAACAAAATACTATAATCTTACTGTCATTAATTATCTGATTGTAATTAACTTCAGGCATCCTTTCCTTTGCCTTGTTGTATGGGACACAGATAAGGTATTCCAAAATATTATGGGTGTTTTGGAGCTCATTATCTGTGTCCTATAGACTATATATGGCCTCTATTTTACAGAAACCGCTGCTACCAATTGCCCCTCGGCCATGGAACTCCCTCTGTAGTGAGCTTAGATTAGCCCCCTCCCTCCTTCAGAAAGATAGTAAAAACTTGGCTGTGAGACCAAGCCTTTGGGACAGTGCAATAAGGCAGCAATAGGAAACTCCACCCTACTGACTGGATTCGGTATGGCTGATCTGAGATGGTTTTTAAACAACTGATATTAAAGTGGAGATAATATACATAAACACTAAAAACAATTTATAGTTTATTTTATGTTCTAGCATTGAATGTTTGACGTATATGTGTTATGCTCCGCCCTGAGCCCCTTTCAGGGTGAGAAAGGCTGAATATACATGTTTTAAATGAATAAGAAATAAATAATAAAGTACAAATAGCACCTCCCCCCCCCCCAAAAAAAAAACAACAACAATAAAGGTCCTAGAATTCTCCAGGAAGCCCGCTTCTCCTTTAAAACAATGCAAAAAACTTTTCAGTTGCTGTATGGTGTTTTTAAATGTGTCTAAATTATGTTTCGTTTGGGTTATCCACTCTATAAAATGTTCCAATCCCACCTCAGACTAAGGGCCTTCCACATAGCCATATAATCTGGAATATCAAGGTACAAAATCCCACAATATCTGCTTCCTACTCTTCTTTACTCTGGTCTCCATTCTAATGAGCATGGAAAACTATTTCCATGTTTTTATCATCTTCTATAACAGTGATTCTCAACTTGTGAGCTCCCAAATGTTTTGGCCTTCAACTCCCAGAAATCCTAATAGCTGGTAAACTAACTGGGATTTCTGGGAGCTGTAGGCCAAAACATCTGGAGACTCACTGGTTGAGAATGACTGTTCTATAAAGTCATGTTTATCTTCTATATCAGTCTTTTTCATTTTCTTAATGTTCAATAGTTAACCTGTCTTTGAACTTCATTAATTGACTTTCAGCAGTAATTGTTCCAAATCATTGCTAGTTTCTGCTAGTAGTATGGTTTCTGCATATCTTGACTTATTAATATTTCTTCCCCCAATTTTCATGCTTCCTCCCTCCAAGTCAAATCCTGCATTACGTAAATTCAGAGTAGGGTGTTAAACATGGTAAGTTGTTTGCATACATTGTTAGGCATTATCTTTTCAAATTGAACTGTTGAACCCATTCCATGTTTTCTTCATCATGAGTGATTGGAGAAAGTCAAGCCTGTTGTTCTTCAAAGTTCCAACTTTCAATCCCTTTCTTTTCTTCTGTTCCTAACTTGGCTTAAAAAATATGTGTGTGTTTGCATCTTGGTTCCCATAACTATGTGTAATTTCACTTTCAGATACAGATACCAACCAGTGCGGTTTTCTCTTCTAATTGACTCTGCTTATAACTCTACTCAGCAGTCTCCCCAAGGGAAGAGTTAGCTTTTCAGCACTTGTATAATGTCCTAAGTTTAGACATGTTTTTTATGATGCTACCAAATGCAAACCTATCACACAATATCCTCCATAAATTGATCTAGAGCAGCCTTCTTCAAGTTTTCCCCCATCCCACAATATATTAGTTGATACATCGTTGATGCATCATTGGTTATGGTGGATGAGGATGATGAAGTTTGTGCTGGAATACACCTGAAGGTTCCAGGTGTGCTACGGCTGAGCTTGACATATTGTAGCACATACACTGGACAACCTTTGAAGATGTCCACAAATTATGAGTGAAAGAGATTTCTATGGGCATGAGTACAAACACATGCAATTCTTAATGAAATTGGGAGTTATGAAGGAAGCCTGGGGTTACAATGCATTTCATGATTCAGTACTGTTCCATTAATTGGGTAGAGGCCAAAAGGGGGCACTAGATGGAGAAGGATAGTCCATTTTAGGAGTGGGGAGTTGAAGGAGGGAAACCATTTTCCTCATTTTCACTGGTTATTCCACCTCCCCACTTGCCATATCATAAACAAGAATTGTTTTCACATTGGCGACATGGGTGGGGGGAATAACAAGAAAACAGAGGGAATGGTTTTTCTCTCTCAAACCCCTCTCCCCCTGTAAAATGAACTATCAATCTCTGTCTAACAACCCCTTTTGGCTTCTGCCCAGATAATTGAACAATACCCATGATTCATATGCTGGTGATGTTATGTGTAAACTAAACAGATGTGTGCTATCTGAAACACATTACTAGTGTAGATTTCTGCACACAAAAATAATATTCTCCAGAAAATATTTGTTTCTGTACCAGAAACTTATTTTCTATACATAAAAAGGTTTTCTGAACTGAAAATGTCATTTTTGTACCCAAAGCACATACAATTGTTTGTACAGAATAAGTCCCAAAGGGAATAATCTTAAAACAACTGTGCAGTTTTTAAGAACAGTAAAGAGGAAAAAATGTTATACTATTTGTTCTTGTATAGAAACATGCAACGTGTGAATTCCTTGGTTCCAAGATGTGTAAACTGGATAAACTATGATTGCAATATAAATCCAGAAAATTTATCAGCCATCCCTCCTGAATACATAGAAAACAACCGTGGTCTAAATATAGCATGATTTGTTCTAACCTTAATTGCTATTCTTAAAAACTGTATAGTTTCTGATCTAAACAAATGGTGAACCTGTTGTGACTGCGCCTTTGGGGATTATGGTTGATGGTGATGGAATTCGAAGAGGAAGAAAAAACCCTTGTGATGAGGGTTCACTGGAGGAGTTGCGCAGGAAGCGACTTAGAGAGCTATATGGGGGATCTTCTGAGGAAGATTCAGATGGAGAGATGGATGCTGAGGAACAGGTGGTGGCTGGGGAAGCGGGCACTGAATGGGCACAGCCACCGGAGATGTCTGGGGATTTGGGGTTTATGGATACTTCTGAACCTGGGGTTTCTGCAGGAGCTGATCCCAATTGGGATGCTTGGAGAAGGGAGGATGGTTCTTTAAGTGTTCATGGGGCTAAGTGTGGGCAGGATGATTGGGACTCCGACGAATTGCTAGGTACTCCAGATCCACGAGCTCTAGCTGTGTGGAGTTCAGACTCTGAGTAGATTTGGGACACCTGGTGTTTGGGTGTAAGTGTTTGGTCACCCAGGAGGAAGGGGAATAAAATGGGAATGTTTGGCCACTTCACTTTGCGTGTGGCAAGGTGTTGCTGAGGCGCCATTGGGATCTCTGTGCTTTCGTGAAGACTGGACTTGGACTGTGATTCGGTTCTGCTGATACCATCTTTGTGCCTTTTCGTGGACCTGGTTTGGATGACTGCACCCTCTCCGGACTCTGGATTGGTATTTGACCTGGCTTCTGTCTTCGCCCTCTGACTGACTACTTCTCCCGGCTTCTGACTACTGGTTTGTCTTTCGGAATTTCTGCTGCCTCCTGACCTGACCTTGGATTCTTCTGACGACGGCTATTCATCATCCCTTTGAGGCTCTCGGCTTAGCTGCACTGTGGAAGCAGTTTTACTGCTTTTCTAGTTTGTTTATTTTCCAGCAATTAACTCTATTTGTTTTCCAAAGCTGAATTGAAGCGTTATTTAGTTTTTTATTGAATGCCAGCATGGGAAATTAGCGTGGCTCGTTTTTGAGTTACTATTGTCCAATCTACTCTTGAAACACTGATAAGTGAAGTGTTTCAAGGATATTTCCTGTGTTTATGTTATTTTTTGGCTTATCTTCGGAATAAACTCTGTTTTGTAACTGGCGTCTGACTCTTGACAGAACCTTCTTACTTTTGCAACTGGAAAAAAGTGTTGGGGACATTTAAATAATGATACGTCTAACTTGTTAATGAAGGAGATACAAATAAGCTGGGGATCTGATTTCCCAGATGATCATTAAAGCTATTTTCAAGGCAAGGGGAGAACCCAGCTGATTTGCTTCATGCTAATTTACTCTTTTCCATCCAAAGGTTGCATTTCAGCCCTCAGTGGCCTAGGGAATAAAAGCCTTTTGACTTGAAGGTTGGGTTGCTGACCTGAAGGATGCCAGGTTCAAATCCCACCCGGGGAGAGTACGGATGAGCTCCCTCTATCAGCTCCAGCTCCATGCGGGGACATGAGAGATGCCTCCCACAAGGATGGTAAAAACATCAAAACATCTGGGCATCTCCTGGGCAACGTCCTTGCAGACGGCCAATTCTCTCACTCTAGAAGCAATTCAGGTTGCTCCTGACACACACACACACACAAAATCAGAAACATTCCCCATTGATTGGCCACCAATTATTTTCCATTCAAAGGTGAGGATCCCAGACTTTTCATCTAAATATAGCTAATGTTCTCACCCATCTCAAAGTTCTGACCAAGTGTTACCTCTTTACATCAATCCTAATCCAGTTGTGAATATGCAACTGTTTTCATAGAGAGACGACACAGCATGGTGTAATAGTTTGAGTGTTGGGTTACACACCAAGAGACCAAGGCTCAAATCCCCACTCAGTCATGAAACTCATTGGGTGACCTTGCACAAGTCAGAGGGAGGCAATGGTAAACCTATTTTTAAACAAACCTTGTCAACCAATTCCTGTGATAAGTTCACTTTACGGTCACAATAAGTTGGCAATGACTTGAAGGCAGAGAACAGCAATACAGAGAGAGGAAGAAGAGAGGCTTCCTACTCAGTTGCTTAAGGAAAAGTGGCAGCGCCTGTGAAATAATTTTGAACATGATTATAATGACTTGCCGAAGCTGTGCTAGAATGATTCTCTCTGCTTCAGAGCATCATCCCACAACTATTTAGTTATGGATGAATTCAGCCTGCCATTACAGTTCTTCATCTTCAAAAAAAAAATCAAAGCTCTGGAAAGATTATTAAGAAGCCAGGCAACAGTTTCCATTAATGACTTATTGTTGGAATTCTAGGGTTTTTGTTTTTTTGTAAGAAGGCTGAATACAAACAGTTCCTATATTGGATCAGGCTTTAAGTTGGCATTTACAGCAACTAGGGTACTGCTATTTTATTTAAATTGACACGAGAGATTACTTAGTCTGCAAATAATTCACTTGTTATCATTTTCATAGGATCTCCATAAGAAATGATGCAGCTGTTAATACTATCCTGGACTCAGCCTTCAAAACAGCCAAGTAGATTCAGAGAAAAAAATCACATATTTTAAAATCCTGGAAATTCACAGCCAATCAGCATAGATGGTTCTGCCACCACCAGTTGCTTCAGCTTGCTGATTGGTAAGGCCAATCACATTGCTTTCCAAAATCTCGGATTCTTTTTTGGTGTGCGGGAGCTCCAAAGCAATAGATCCACACAGCAGGAGTCGAAGGCAGGACAGGACAGGCCAAAGTCAATATTGGGAGCAGTTCCCTAATCCAGTGTGACACTCAAGTCCAAACAAGGATACACACATTTAGAAACATGAAGAACAAAGGTCATTAGCAAAGTTTCAGGATCTGCAGTTTCATTGGACACAGACCCTCATCTATGTCTGACCACTGATTGTCTAGAAATTTACTATGATTCTGGGTCACTTATTGGCTGAGCAGTCTAGCAGGAATTTCAACTACCATTGGCTGAATGTGAAGCTCATCTGTTGCCTAATGTGTCCCTACCTGGGAGATTCTAGGAATGGAACTTGGCCATGGCTAGGAGATCAAGGTATGTAAAGGATTCTCCTTGAGGACACAGTTCCGTAGTTTGGGATAATAGGTGTCCTGGGCACCCTGATAGGTTCTGGGATTTAGCGACAACAGGTGCTTAGGTTCTCTGATGAGGTTTGCTGATATGGCTAGGGGTGAGAAGGTGGGTAAAGGGGTTTTCAATTTTTGCTGGGCTTGAAACTATGATGACACAGTAGAAATTGTTCAGACTGATCTCCACTTATAGTGATGGTGCAAGTATGGGGAAATGTGTGGTGTTTACGCAAACTTGGGATCAGACCCCTCAGGGAGGCTCCATGTGGTTTTTGGATTTGGGAAAAAGATCAGAGTGGGACCTTGCAAGGCCATTCATCCATTCATCAATAACATGAACATTGGTCATAATGCTTTTTGTTAAGTTGAATAGAAGAGTTTTGGTTCCCAAGGAACTCTTAAGATTTCTTTTTTTAATATATATATATTTATTAATTTATCAATCCAAATGTACAAGCTCACATTTTCCTCATTCTACAATATCTCAAACACATCACGTTGCATACAATCCAACAACAACAACAAAAATCAAGAACATCCCCAAGCATATTTCCCATCAGTCTTTTAACTTTTCCATTACCACTTCACTATACATCTCTCCACTACACACCCTTCATCTACCTATACATGCTTTATTTTCAATATTATTATTATTAATTTATAATTCAAAATGTATAAGTATACATTCTTTCCTCATTTTACAGTATCCCAGATATATCACATTGTATGCAATCCAACAATAAAGAAAAATCAGAATCAAAACATCTTTATGCGTATTTCTTATCAGTTTTAGACTTTTCCATTACAACTTTACTACATATCTCTCTACTACACCTTTTTATCTAATTATACATGTTTTATTTATTATTATTATTATCGTTATAATTGTTATACCTTTCCCCCCTCTTCCCTTCCCCTTATTTTGTGCCACCTTCACCAGGACCAACCAACTCATACTGTTTCACAAGTTCAAAATTTCATTGTCTCTGTTGCTGGCTTATACCCCTTTCCCTCATTAAAAATATACTCAATAAATTTTCTCCATATTTTCCAAAAATCTGTTTGTTTCGATATTCCCTTTTTAATTTTAACACTGCAAGTCAGTTTATCATTTATTGCTATGTTCCAAATTTTCCTGTACCATTCTTCTAATTGGATTTCCTTTTTTTCTTTCCAGTTTTTTGCTATTAGCAATTTTGCTGCAGTTATCAAATTAGAAACCAATTCTTTCTCCTCTTGTGAGAGGATATTATCATGCATAAGTAATAATGCTGATTTAGGTGTATTCATTATCTCTATTTTTATTATTGCTCTTATTTCTTTAAATATCATTTCCCAAAATTTTTGTATAATTTTACATGACCACCACATATGAAGATATGACCCTATTTCCTGACAGCCTCTCCAGCACTGATTTGTGTATTTTTTTATCTATCTGATTTAATCTGATGGGAGTTAGGTACCACCTCCATACCATTTTGTAATAATTTTCCTTAATTCTTATGGACATATTTTTTAATAATCTCATAATCCATATCCTTCCCATTCTTGATTATTCAATTTTCCCCCCAAATCTACTTCCCATATTTCCTTCAAATGAACTTTTTTCTGTTCCTCCGTTAGTAATAGTTTATAAATATTGCTTACTGTACCTTTTAATGCCACATTCTCTTCTTTGGTCTCCCTTTGAATTATCATCTTTTCTATTTTTGTATATTCCCTACCCCCATTATACTTTTTCCTTAAATCATTTGACCATTTCCCCAATTGTAAATACTTCTACCACTCAAAGTCTCCCTCTTAGTTCGTTTTTAATCCTTTCCATATTTACCATCTTCAAATCCCAATCTTTTACTTTCATTATACCTCTTTCCTTAAATTCTGCTTCTAGTTGTTTTTTCAAATTTACTGGGAAGTTTTCTGTCATTAGAACTGGCATGATAGGAGAAATACCCGGCATTAGAGTTTTTTTGTATCTTCCCCAAATCTCCAAGATATTTTTTAGAAAGGGGTTGTTTAAATTACTATACCATTTCTTTTTATCCTTTTCTCTATTGTTCCTGTAAAAAATATATTCTAGTTTCAATTCTAATTTTTTATCGTCTTCTTCTAGCCACTCCAAGCTCTTTTGTTTAGCTAGGCAGTCTACTATATATCTTATTTGATTGGAGTGATAATACAGTTTAAGATTTGGAAGTCCGAGACCTCCTTCTTTCTGTGGTCTATACCATAAGCTTTTATTTATTCTAGCTTTTTTATTCTCATTACAGTATAAATTTAACATACTTTGCCATAATTTAACATAATTTAACATAATTTTTTATTTCTTGATCTGAAATTTTTACAGGTAGCATTCTAAATAAAAAAATTAATTTGGGTAATATCTTCATTTTGACTAATGATATCCTACCAAACCATGATAATTTGAGTTTATTATACTCCACCAGTTTCTTATTAATTTCCTTTCTTAATTTGGTTAAATTGTGTATTTCCAATTTTTTAATTCTTTAGTTATATTTATCCCTAAATATTTAATTGTTTCTTTAATTTTGATTTTGATTTTCCCCTCCTGTTTTATTTTTTTCTCTTCTTCTTGATAGTTAAATATCATCATTTCTGATTTGTTCCAATTAATTTGTAAACCTGTTATTAATCCGAATTCTGTTAAATGAGCCTCTATTTTCTCCCATTGTTTTATTGGCTGTTCCAATGATAAAAGGGTATCGTCTGCAAACAAATTTATTTTATATTTCTCTTTTAGTCCTATTCCTTTTATACTACTCTCTTCTCTTATTACATTAGCCAATAGTTCCATTACAATTGCAAATAAAATTGGGGAAAGGGGACATCCCTGCCTTGTGCCTCGTGTTATATTTATTTTCCCTGTTAAACCATCATTCACCATAACTTGGGCATAAGTTTTTGAATATAATTTATCAATTAAGTTTCTAAATTTTTCTCCAAATCCAAATTTGTCTAGTATCATTTTCATTGTCTGCCAGGAGACACTATCAAATGATTAATAAATATCCAAAGCTAATACTCCAGCCACCAAATTCCTTTTTTTAATACTATGAATTACATTTAATACCCTACCCATTAAATTTGGCATTTGCCTTCCTCCTATAAATCCACATTGATCCTCCTTGATATATTTATATATAAATTTATTCATCCTTTTAGCCATTATGGCACTTAATATTTTTGCATCTTGATTTATTAACGAGATGGGTCTGTACAATCCTGGATCTGTAGGGTCTTTATTTGGTTTTAGAATTAAAGTGATTAACGATTGTTCCCATGATGGTGGAATTTTTTCTCCCTTTATTATTCTATTAAATAAATCTTTTAATTTAGGTATCAATAATATTTTATAATTTTTGTAATATTCTGGTCCTAGCCCATCCAATCCTGGGGTCTTTCCAGGTTTTAAATTATCTATAATTTCGTCAATCTCTTTCTCTGATATTGCTTGTTCCATCATTAATTTATCAGTTTCTTCAATCTTTATTTTCCAATGTTTATGTATATACTCTTTAACTTTTTCTCTAGGTCCTTCCTTTGCTGTATATAGATCCTGGTAAAATTCCTGAAAAATTAATATTTTATCCTCCATTCCTGTGCATTGTTTTCCATCCTTATCTTTAATTACAGTTATTAAATTTTTTTGTTTCCTAGTTGTGTCCGCCGCGCTCACTTCAATAAAGAAATGAAGATTGCAAGAAAATAAAATATCCGGTGGACAGGGGGGTCAGATAAGAATGTGAGTAATACTTTTGAATCGCTAACTTCCACACAAAAGATTATATGACAAATAAATAATATATACAGTTGTTAATAGGAGGCGGTCTGCTACGAGGACTAAAGGATTAAAGGATTAAAAGGGATAAAGGTTTGAAAGAGTTGGTCACAAATCATAAGTGCTGGCTGAAGTTTTGTTGCTACAGAATAAAAACTAACTAAATCTACCAGAGCCTCAGAACTCAAAATACTCTCTATTTAAATAAATCAAATCTCTCTTTGCCTTTTCAATCCCTCTTTTTTCAAGTTCTTTCTTTTTTGCTATTAATTTTGCATAACCCATTCTATCTTGTTCTATCGTATATCTCCTCTCTAGTTCCTTAATTTCCATCTCAAATTTTTTTCTTCTGCCTCCTGTTGCTTTTTTAAAGTATTATATTCTTTAATAAAGAGTCCCCTAGCCACTGCCTTCATTGTGTCCCACACTATTGTAATAGGACATTGATTATTATCATTTATCTCCCAAATTTCCTTTAATTCTTTTATTATTTTTTCTGTTATTTTTTTTATCTTCTAATACTCTGTTATTGATTCTCTTATAGCTAATCTATAATTTTTTAAAATTTGTATTATAATCAGGGCCGGCCCAAGGAAATTTTCAAGTGTAAGCGAAACAGGATTTTGGTGCCCCCCTCAAAAAAAACCCCAATCACCGAGAAATAAAAGGCAGAAGTGAATAGAATGGATAAAAGAGTTTACCTTACAACCAGAAGTTTATTAACAACATTATGTTCATATAGTAACATTACATAGAATTAACACCAATCTGGCATTTTAATAATTAAATATTTTAATAAACTTTGCAACAATTTTAATTTTTTTGTTATTTCTAGTCTACAAGTACTACACAAAGGTTTCCTGGTCATGATATCTCTTCAGAAGATTTTTCAGACTTCAGACTAGCTTCAGATCAGTTTTGTTTTGGGAGAACGCAGCCCCAGGAGAATAGACACTTCCTTTCTCAGGAAGTGAACTCTTGTCCTTCAGAAGTGCCACGCCAGCGTGGACCATTGTAATGGGAGTGGCAACATAGCCAGCCTATGGCCCCTTCACTTGAGTGGATATTTTAACATCCAGTTTTCCTTAACACAAATCCACATCTTCAGTGTCAGTCCCAGTAATGCCAATACAGGAAGGTGGAAATGGTATTGCTGAAGTCGCAGTGACAAGGTCTTGACTGGTTGATGGTCCTGGTAGAGGCTCTGAGATTGGTATCTTTCCATCATCAGCATGATCTGATTCAGTCAATTTTGTTGTCTCTGGCTTTCCTGTCTGACATGATGGTGAAGTCGTGAAAAACCTTTGCAATGCTTTAGCTTGACTCTTATCTTCTTGGCTATGCTGCAACCTCCTTTTACGATGAAATGCTCCCGATGGCTTCTTCTTGCTTGACATTTTCTGCTAAAAAACCCAACTCGTCATATAAGGAAGGGGAATGACGCAGAACAACTTTCAGTTTATGACAACACAGCAGAAATACAGCCTGCAGCTCCATCCAAGTACAGTAGAGTCTCATTTATCCCACATAAATGGGCCAGCAGAGCATTGGATAATCAAAAAATGGTGATTAGCATTGAATAGCCTTGCTAGACATGGTTATGGACCAAGCATTTGAGCATTATTCCTAGCAGTGCTATACTTGAGGACTTTTTAAGTACAGCAGAGACTCTACAGTAGAGTCTCTACTGTAGAGTCTCACTTATCCAACATAAATGGGCCAGCAGAACGTTGGATAAGCGAATACGTTGTATAATAAGGAGAGATTAAGAAAAAGCCTATTAAACATCAAAATAGGTTATGAGTTTACAAATTAAGCACCACAGCATCATGTTAGACAACAAATTTGACAGAAAAAGTAGTTCCATGCGTAGTAATGCTATGTAGTAATTACAGTAGAGTCTTACTTATCCAACACTCCCTTATCCAATGTTCAGGATTATCCAACGCATTTTTGTAGTCAATGTTTTCAATATATCGTGAGAGGGCCAGCTAACACCTCCCAACAAAGTATTCCCATCATCAAAGTCTGGTAAATCCTCTGTTTTCTCACGGCCACAGACGGTAGAAGCACATACCATATCGCAAAGAACACCACTCTGAAAACAGGGGAATTCCAGACAGGAAACAATCAGGGCCAGCTAACACCTCCCAACAAAAAATTCACTTAGAGAGGAAACAGCCAGGCTGTAAAGCTGCAAGGCCATTACATCCTTATCATTTTTCCTAATTGCAGCATTCATACTTGCCTCTAACAGACAAAAAAAAAACAATTGGAAATATTGTATATTCACAACCTTTAAGAAATAATATCCCCTGATGGCACAGCATGTGAAAGCACTGAGCTGCTGAAATTCTGGACCAAAAGGCCGCAGCAGGTTTGAATTGGGGGACCAGAGTGAGCCCTCACTGTTAGCCCCAGCTTCTGCCAACCCAGACGTTCAAAAACATGCAAATTTGAGTGCATCAATAGGTACTGCTCCAGCGGGAAGGTAACGCCGCTCCATGCAGTCATCTCACATGACCTTGGAGGAGTCTACGGACAACGCTGGCTCTTTGGCTTAGAAATGGAGATGAGCACCAAACCCCAGAATCAGACATGACTGGACTTAATGTCAGGGGAAAACGTTTACCCTTTAGGGTTGTTGTATGTCTTTCGGGCTGTGTGGCCATGTTCCAGAAGTATTCTCTCCTGACGTTTCGCCCACATCTATGGCAGGCATCCTCAGAGGTTGTGAGATATCCATACCATGTCACCCTAAATGGCTGGGCGCACGTGCGGATCGGCCGGCCGATCTGCGCCTGCGTCCAGCAACTTCAGAGCTTTGCAGTTTGGCACGGTGGCAGCGGCGGCGCTACGGGGCGCTGTCGAGGCGTCAACAGCGCCCCCTAGCGGCGTGCACCCGAGGTGGCAGGTTAACCAGCCTCATAAGGTAAACCGGCCCTGGCAGTGAACATACCACGTTCACTGGATTGATATCCAGGAAAGCTTAGTCTCAAGGGTGTTTGTTACTGAATTCCTTTATGACTTTTCATAAAGGAATCTCTCACCTTTGACAACTCTTTCTCTGGAGGTTTTTAAGCAGAGGCTAGGTTTTTTCCATGTCAGGATCGACTTGAGAAAGTTGCTTCTGGTGTGAAAGAATGGACGGTCTGCAAGGTTGTTGCCCAGGGGATGCCCGGATGTTTTGATGTTTTTACCATCCTTGTGGGAGGCTACTCTCAAGTCCCCACATGGGGAGCTGGAGCTGACAGAGGGAGCTCAACCACTCTCCTTGGCTTTGAACTGCCGACCTGTCAGTCAGAGGCTGGGTGACTATCTGTCATGTGTGCTTTGATAGCAGGGAGTGTGACTGGTTGGTCCTCGTGGTTTCTTCCAAATCTAGGATTCAGTGATTCCATATTTGTATGATGAAGCTTGCTTCAAAGCAACCTGGAAGATACTACATGGTACTGTATTGAGGAAATCTTGAAATAGCTTAAAACAGCACCACTTTTTGAATGCCTTCAGCCACTAAAAAAACCCCTCAAAACAAACAGGGCAGAGCTGGGCCTATCTTTTCCTGCAGTCTCACAAGACTTCAAGAAAGATACAAACCAGATCCTAACATAATTGGGACCACGTGCACAGCCCAGTCCAGCCTGAAAACAACAAGGACAAAGCGAGGGTTGTGAACGTCTGGTGGCCCTGGCCTCACGCCGATTCTTTCTCCCTCTTTCCAGACGCGGAGCTGTTAAAATGCTAGAATTCCGCAAGAGCCTTGAAAAGAGGGAGAGAGGCAACTGAGTACATGAAGAATAAATGGAGCCCAGAATGAACTTTAGGCTTTGGTTAAAATAAGTAGCTGTAGGTGTAATAGTTAAACTAGAAATACATGTTGATATTATAAATGTTTCTTTTTATATAACTGTAGCAGAGAAAGTATCTTTTGGCCAGTTGGAAGTGACACAATCCGTTTTTTTGGTTTCATTTAGTGAACTTAGTGAGGGCAGGCTTTGGCACCCAAATTATGAATTTTGATATCACCTGTTGATAAGTCAAGGGTTCTTCTGTGGAGAAGGGAAAACTCCTGCTACCCCATTTTTCCAGGGAAGTATTCAGAAGCGGTGGCATGTGCAGAGAGTCGAGGGGCTGGTGCATCTTTGAGGTTATCTTGGGATGGACTAGGCTTTCACTTTTTGTCACTCCATTCAAAGTTGATGGCTCCTTATTTCGTAAGAATTAAGATACAGGACATATTGATCTGTGGATAAGTCAACCCAAGTTTTTGGGATGTATTTTTCTTACTAAAAGTACTAGACTTATACATAAGTATATAGGGTAGTTATTGTACAGTAGATCCTCAGTTAACCAGCACCCGTGCGAATTAGCTGTTGAATGAATGTAGTTTCTGGCTGCTTGAGAGTAACTCTTTAAAACAGGCCTAACACTATACCCCGTACTGTACCAAACCCAAAACTCTGTATTGACTTGGTATTACTATGGAAATACAGTAATTAAACACAAATGAAGACAAATAAAGACAAACTTTAAAGATAAAGGTTTCCCCTTGAAATTAAGTCTAGTCATGACCAAATCTAGGGGTTGGTGCTAATTTTCATTTTTAAGCTGAAAAGCCCGTGTTGTACATAGATGCCTCCAAGGTCATGTGGTCGTCATGACTGCATGGAGTGGTACCTATTGATCTACTCACATTTGCATGTTTTCAAACTGCTAGGTTGGCAGAAGCTAACAGTGGGAGCTCACCCTGCTCCCTGAATTTGAACCGCCAACCTTTCGGTCAGCAAGTTCAGCAGCTCAGCTGTCAATACAGTATTATTTCTTCCAATTTTTTGCCAGTTCCTTGAGGGTTCTGGTTAACTAGGAATCTACTCTCCATACCTCTTATAAGGGTTAACCTCTGGTTTGCTTTTTTTTTTTTCATGTCAGGAGCAACTTGAGTCGCTTCTGGAGTGAGAGAATTGGCCGTCTGCAAGGACGTTGCCCAGGGGACGCTTGGATGTTTTTGATGTTTTTACCATCCTTGTGGGAGGCTTCTCTCATGTCCCTGCATGGGGCTGGAGCTGATAGAGGGAGCTCATTCGCACTCTCCCCGGGTGGGATTCGAACCTGTCAGCTTTCAGGTCAGCAAGCCAACCTTTAGTCAACTACACCATCTGGGGCTCCTAACTGGTTTGCTAATAAAACTGTGAAAAAAGTGAAATCCTGTACAGTAGAGTCTCACTTATCCAACATAAACGGGCTGGCAGAACGTTGGATAAGTGAATATGTTGGATAATAAGGAGGGATTAAGGAAAAGCCTATTAAACATCAAATTAGATTAGGATTTTACAAATTAAGCACCAAAACATCATGTTATACAACAAATTTGACAGAAAAAGTAGTTCAATATACAGTAATGCTACTGTATTTAAGAATTTAGCACCAAAATATCACAATGTACTGAAAAACATTGACTACAAAAATGCGTTGGATAATCCAGAACATTGGATAAGCGAGTGTTGGATAAGTGAGACTACTTATTTGGAAAGCTCTGGTCTACTGCCTATGTATGCAGTGTTTGTAGATGTGGCATTTGTTATACACCTTGAATGTTTGAAGGTTTTATTGTGGTTCCACTTTAGGTGGAAAGAGCATGACAGGGGACCCTTGGGGGAGGGGAGTCTCCTGGGGGTCTCCTCCTCGCAGACCTTCTTTGGAAGGCGGGCTTTTCCTCCTCGCCCCTTCAGGCACCCCTCCCCCAAGTCCCCCTCCCCTCGCTTTCTTCGTCTCTTTGGGAGCGCGCGGGGTTTTTGTTTTGCCCAGCCGAGCCCTGAGCCTTCCTTCTCTTCGCCTCTCTTTGCGGAGCTGCAGGGAGGAGGCGCCGGCCCTCCACTGGCGGGGAGACCAAGAGGGAGAGGGAACGAAAGAGGCAGAGTTGGGCTGAGGCGGCGCTGAGGAGGAAGGAAGCGCCCCAGGCTTGGCGTGTCTCTCCCCCCCTTCAGCCTCTCCTTTTCTTCAGCCTCAGCGGGGAAGCCTCTTTCCGGAGCTGGAAGGTGGGGGAAGCGCCTGGGAGCCTCGCAACCTCCCAAAGTGAGAGGCAGGGAAGAGGAGAAGGACGGAGGCAGGCGCGCTTCTGGCTCCGCTCCCCACGTTTTCTATCTGTCTTTTCTTCCCTCATTTTCCGCCGCTGTGCAAGTGGTGCCAGACTCCTGAGGGAAGGAGGAGGAGGATCTCGGGAGGGTTTCTTCCAGGTCCCATCTATCTCCTTCCCGGCTTTGTTTTGGAGCTGGGCCCCCGCCTTGAAGATCCTCTCGTTCTCAAAGCCCTCTTCTCCCGCCAACCCAAAGGGGAGATTTTGGGGGGCTCAGAGCCCCTTCAAGCCGCTCCTCGGGTTTGTAAAGTGGGTGGAAAGGCGCTCCCGAGGGTCTGGTTGGGCGCGTTTCCTCCTGCTCTGGTGGATCCCAGCCACTTCAGAGCTTTGTAGTTTGGCGCGGCGGCAGCGGCGGCGCTACGGGACGCTGTCGAGGCGTCGACAGCGCCCCCTAGCGGCGGCGCCCGAGGCGGCAGCTTAACTGGCCTCGTAAGGTAAACCGGCCCTGATTATAATACTAATTGGTGCGTGGTCAGAGGTTTTTATAATCTCTATTTCTGCATCTTGAGTTTTAGAAATTAGGTCTTTTGAAACAAAAAAGTAATCTATTCTTGAGTACTTTTTATGCACTGAGGAATGGAAGGTAAATCTTCTCTCATTACCCTTTATCATTCTCCATACATCTATCAATCCTTCCCTCGTTATTACCTTATTAAGTTCTGTTATATTCCTTTCCCCCTTTTCTTCTTTTGTGAGGTGAGACTTATCTAGTTTTCTATCCATAATTCCATTGAAGTCCCCTCCTATTATTACATATCCCTTTTTGATTTCTTCTAATTCTTTAAAAATTAGTTCATAAAATTCCTTCTGTTTTATATTTGGCGCATAAACATTAACCAAAGTATAAACCTCCCCTCCCATAGACCCCTGGATCATCACATATCTTCCCAATTCATCCTTTTTTGTTTGTACCATGCTAAATCCACTACTATTCTTAATTATAATTGCTACCCCTTTCGCTTTTGAAGTACCCATAGCTTTTTCATATATTATAGTCCCTTTTAATTTCAGTTCATTTAAACCTTCTCTTGACTGGTGTGTTTCTTGCAAAAACAAAATGTCCCCTTTGGCTTTCAGAATCTCGTTGGTAATCCTCCTCCTCTTATGGCATGATCCTAGACCGCGACAGTTCCAAGATATCAGCTTAACTCGATCCAGCATCTATTTGCATTTTTCTATTTCTTGGTTGGTCCCTGAAAAGAAAGTCACCCCAATGTGTTATCTTCCCCCCCTTTCTTCCCACTCCTTCCCCAAAGGGCCTCCCCCTCCCTTCTTCCCCAAGTATCCCCTCTCCCACCGAGCCCTGTGGCTTTTTGTCCAGGGCATGGCTTAATCATAGCCTTTCGTTGGGGGAGGGGCGGATCCATTTTCCTCCCGACCAACAGCCAAATCACAACCTCCTGAGGATTCTATATTATATTTGTATTTCTTCCCCTCCAAATTATTTCTATCATTTCTAAAATATTACATATTCAATATAAAGGGTGAAAAATCTGTTATATATATATATATATATATATATATATATATATATATAATATTATTATTACATTTCTAATTCACCACTTTACTATTTATCTACCCAGCTAATCCAATTATCCCTTTATATTGCTTGATGTTATTATTACTATTTCTTTAAGATTATTAATTAGGATCACAGCCCACACAGTACTTATTTTCTTGTCTTCTTTTCTTCTTCTTTTCATTGCTTCTTTGCTTTGTCCTTTTGTTTCTCTTTATCTGGAGTTTCTTTCTTCTTTTCTCTGTCCTTTCCTTCTGCACCTCCTGCACCTCTTTCTTCTGTATTTCTCAACTTTCCATCAGGGGGGCATTGCAGTTCTTCAAATAATGTCTCAAGTAATTCCAGTCCTTGTTGCACTGATGTTATGTTGTAGCTTTTCCCCACGTATCTAAATTTCAGGTAAATAGGGTACCCCCATTTATATGGTATGCCCTTATTGTGGAGAATTGTGGTACATGGGCGCATAGTCCTTCTCCAGCTCTGGACATAAGTCCTGAAAAATTTGAATTTTACTTTCTTTGATTATTTGTGAAGTAGGTTGGTTTCTGATAGCTTGCATAAATTGCTCTTTGTAATAGTAGCTTGAGAATCTTATTATGATATCCCTGGGATTAGAAGTTGTTTTCCAGGGTCCAACACGATGGATACGGTCAAACTGAGACTGCTGCCATTCCTCTTTCGTTATTTCCTGAATCCATTTTATAACTGCTTCTCTTACATTTTTGAAAGTTTCACCACGAATTTCTGAAAAATTCCGGATCCTGACATTCACTCGGCGGTCTCTGTCTGCCATTGAGATAAAGTTTAAATCGTGTCTATGAGACACAATTTGCAGCTGATGCAGATCTTTAGTGTTGGCCACCATCTGCTGCTGAACTGTCTCCACCTTTGATCCCAGAGAATCATTCTTTCTTTCCAAAGAAGTAGTTTTCTCAGCCTGCTCAGCAACTTGTAACTCCAGATTCTTAATACTTGATGTGATCTGCAGTGTGCTTTCCACAATCATGTTTTTTAATTCTTCTATTCGTGTGTTGAATTGTGCAGAGAGTTCTAGGTTTGTTAATTCTCAGGGCTCCTCAGGTTGTTTGGGAATCGCTCCCTGCTTTCCCCCCAGTTCTTTTTTATCTCCCTTGTCATGAGGCTTCGCCGCCATCATTAGCCCTTCTCCTTCCTCACTTTCGCTTTGTCTTTTTCTTTCAGAAGCCCTCTGTGCCGACAATCTGTCTAAGCTTCGGTCTGAAGGTTTTGCTCTGGCTCTAAGAAAGTATTCTGTAACTGTTTTGCCAGTTAATTTGGATTTATTATCTTTATCTCTTCTAATTGACATTAATCATTCTACTATTAGCTTGCCACGAGCGATCTGAACGGAGCAGTCAGAAAGTGAAAGTAGCTAATACTGCTTTTAACTCTCACTTTTTTATCAGTTCATTAATGCTCCTTTATTCTGCTTTTCTCAGTTCATCTGAAGATGTCAATTACTCACTGTGATCCTTTGGTATTTTGGAGTTTTAATTCATTATAATTTCTTCCCACTGGAGCCGGTGAATTTAGCTGCTGTTCATCGAGACGTGGCTCCGCCCCTCCCTCTTAAGATTTCTAAACAATTGTTACTAAGAGAGATTTTCAGGTGATCAAGGTCTGCTCAGGAATTTTATTGACAGACAGAAGGAACAAAGCTGAGAACATGTCAGGACACTGTGCTACATGACATTCTGAGATCATTAAATTTTCATCTGAGCATTAAACATTAACCAATAAACTAGAAGGTAAATGGCGAGGAATGGAAAACAGAGACATTATTTGGCTTGGTTAAAGTAGAATCCCCAGTGAGATTTTTTGTTCTGAAATGTTTTAATTTAGGGGTTTTTGATAGCTACCACAGTTGTCAAATACCAAATGCTAATGAGATCATAAGCCTTTAACTAGCTGGAATGAAATGCCAAATAATACTAATAATAATGATAATAATAAAATAAAGGTTATTCAATTATAAAGGCAAGAATATTTTTCTTCTGCTTAAGAGAAACGCATTTCAAGCCTTGACTAATAGAAGAAAAAATGCTCTGATACCAAAAATCAAAGGTTTGAGGAAAAATGTTGAACTAAATTTTGAGTTATTAGGATTCTATTCAAATATGACTATAGGGCCAAGTTTAGAAAGACAATTTTTGAGACTAGAATTCCCAGCATCCTTTGGGAAGTTATAGTCCAAAAATGTAATGGCATGTAAATGGACAAATAGAACATTGGAAATCAAGAGTTGAGGTCTCCATATTGATACAACTAGACTTGGCAGGTCAGCAGCACACTATGAGTTTTGGGGGCCCCAAACCTGATTTTAAGTTAAAACCTTACTTTAAATTCTGTGATTTGGGGAAGAGAGCATCTAGTTGGCCTTTTAGATGCAAGCTGACCAGGGAACAACCAAATGTTTGGATTCCTTTGGGGCTCAGGTGTCTCTCCCTAAGCTGTCCCCACACTAGGCTGTCCCCCACTTTGCAGTTCTCAAGAGAGATCTAATAAATTGAATTAAAGTGGGCCATTTAGAATTCATCTCTTATATCTGGTCTTGTTATTTCCCAGCTTGGGAAATAACACAGAGCAACAATGTCCCAGTGCTAAAATGTTTGAGATATACAGATCAATATTGATTAAAAATAAAAGCTTGAATTCTAAATAAAATACAAGCTAGATTCAAATATGTAAAAACACTGCTGGGAATTAAAAGGCTTTTACCCTTTCATTCCATTTACATCTATGAATTCAAATCCTATTGCTTAATTCTGGCTCCATGATAACAGTTTTTTCCTTCTCTCTTCCAGATGGAAGAAAGGTTTGAAAAGTGTTCAAAATAGATTTCTCAAGGTTTCGTTTAGCACAGAAGATATCCTGAATGATGAATACTGTTAAAAAAACAGTTTTGACATCTTTCTCACAATGAGAAGAAAAATGATAAAATTATTAGTTCTTGCCATAATAATGAAATATAGGAAGGCTGCAATTCCTACCTTTTTTCTTTCTCATTTGTAGCTTCTTAGTACAGCTCCTTCCTTAAAGTTCACTTCACTAGGCCAAACAATAGACATCCATGGCCATTGGGGGCATGTCCACACAGCACCCAAAATGTGCAAGCTCATGCACTTTTACCAGAGGCATCCAAATGAGGATCCAAAATCCTGTTTTGTCCCAAATTAATTTGAAACCTGGAAAGACCCGGGTCTTTCATAAGATCCGGGTCTTTCCAGTTGTGGGCCCTGTGTGGATTGGGCCTGGGGAACATATTGTGCGACTTCCAGGCTCAATCCACACAGCTGTTTTGGGATTTCCGAGCTCCAGGAATACAGAAAAACCAAAGCAGCACCCATCCCCTCCCAAAACCCCTTTTAAAAAGCCCAAAAGATAAAATAAGTTACCCAGCCACCATTTCTCTGCTGCCAGCCCTCTCCTGGTACATAAAAATAATGTGCCAGGAGAAGGGGGAGTGAGAAGGAATTTTCCTCCTCCCCCTCTTCTCCTATCACATCATTTCTACACCAGGAGAGGGCTGGCAGCAGAGAAATGGAGGCCGGGTAAGTTATTTTGTCTGGGGGGGGGGGGGAGGTTAAGAGGAAAACTAAGAGGAGTGCTGTGGGTGTCTCCCTGTTCTCCCAGAAGGTTCTAGGAGGGCATCTAGACACCTCCCACCAAAAGCATGGGTTTTTCAAGCCAGTGTGGGAACAGAAGTCCGCCCCAACCCAGAGCAGACTTTTCCCATGTGTGCAACTGGCGTAGGTTCAACAGGAAGGTTAAGAGACTTCCCTCCTAACATGGGAAGGCTCCAATGAAGCCAGCACACTTTCAGTGATACTTCGGTAATGCTTCCCCCTTGTGATAGGGGAAGCATCACCACTCAGGAGCTGTGTGCAGGGCCATTTTGCCACAGAGGCTGGCAAAACGGCAAGGGAGTGGAGAGGAGTTATCCATGTGATGAGGTCGTAAAAGCTATAGTGAGCTACAGCACCAGCTGTGAATGATTGAAGAAAGGAGTTGCATCACGAGATTTCTCTTACCATTTGGACACTGGACACCCACTGAAGCAGAGAAATTCTCCAAAATCTTCTCGAACTAACATATAAAGCTACTCCCCCTCCTCTCCCCTTTGTTCACAGAAATAGAACAAAGGGGAGAGGAGGGGGAGTAGCTTTATATGTCAAAAACAGTTACGTTGCAGAAGAAATGCAAGACTGTAATCCAGGAAACCAGCTTGAAAGCATCTGGATAAGAATCAAGGGAACCGGGACTCAAAAAGATCTTGCTGTGGGTGTCTACTACAGACCTCCGAGTCAGGATGAAGGACTTGATGAAGCCTTCTGTCAACAGCTGACCAAACAGGCACAAAGAAGAGATATAGTAGTCATGGGCGATTTCAATTATCCCGATATCTGCTGGAAAACAAACTCAGCCAAGAGTACAAAGTCCAACAAATTCCTCACTTGCCTTGCAGACAATTTTATGGTCCAGAAGGTAGAAGAGGCAACAAGGGGATTGGCTACTCTTGATCTAATCTTAACAAATGTGGAAGACCTGATCAATACAGTCGAAGTGGTTGGATCCTTAGAGGCAAGTGACCATGTGCTCCTGCAGTTTGCAATACAAAGGAATGCTGAAACTAAGACAAGTCAAACACGCATTCTGGACTTTAAGACAGCTGACTTCCAAAAAATGAAGGAATTACTGAGCGGCATTCCATGGACACCAATATTAAAAAACAAGGGACTTAAGGATGGATGGGAGTTTTTCAAAAGTGAAATACTCAAGGCGCAAATGCAAACAGTGCCAACAAAGAAAAAAAATAAGACAAGTGCAAAGAAGCCAGAATGGATGTCCAAAGAACTTCTAACTGAGCTAAGACTCAAAAGAGACATGCACAAGAAGTGGAAAAGGGGAGAAATCACCAAAGCAGAATTCAAACGTATAGCCAACTCCTGTAGGGAAAAGGTTCGCAAGGCTAAAGTGCAAAATGAGCTCAGGCTTGCCAGGGACATAAAAAACAACAAAAAAGGCTTTTTTGCTTACGTTGGTAGAAAAAGGAAGAACAAGGAGGCGACAGGGCCACTGCAAGGAAAAGATGGGGTGATGGTGACAAGGGACAGGGAAAAGACAGAACTACTTAATGCCTTCTTTGCCTCGGTCTTCTCACAAAAAGAAAGCCATCTTCAACCTCAGCAACATGGAGTGGATAAAGGGGAAATCCAACCCCAAATAGGGAAACAAGTTGTCCAGGAACACCTGGCCTCTGTAAACGAATTCAAGTCCCCAGGGCCAGATCAGTTACATCCAAGAGTATTGAAGGAACTAGCGGAAGTTATTTCAGAACCACTGGCAATCATCTTCGAGAGTTCTTAGAGAACAGGAGAAGTCCCAGCAGATTGGAGGAGGGCGAATGTGGTCCCTATCTTCAAGAAGGGGAAAAAAACGACCCAAACAATTACCATCCAGTCAGCCTCACATCGATACCAGGCAAGATTCTGGAAAAGATAATTAAGGAAGTGGTCTGCGAACACTTAGAAACAAATGCGGTCATTGCTAATAGTCAACACGGATTTACCAAAAACAAGTCATGCCAGACTAATCTGATCTCTTTTTTCGATAGATTTACGAGCTGCGTCGATACAGGGAATGCTGTGGATGTAGCCTACCTGGATTTCAGTAAGGCCTTCGACAAAGTCCCCCACAACCTTCTGGCAAGCAAACTAGTAAAATGTGGGCTAGACAAAACTACGGTTAGGTGGATCTGTAATTGGCTAAGCGAACGAACCCAAAGGGTTCACTTCGGCAGAAAAAATGGAATGCAAAGATACAGAATGGGGGACGCCTGTCTTGACAGCAGTGTGTGCGAAAAAGACCTTGGAGTCCTCGTGGACAACAAGTTAAACATGAGCCAACAATGTGATGTGGCAGCTAAAAAAACCAATGGGATTCTGCCCTGCATCAATAGGGGAATATCGTCTAGATCCAGGGAAGTCATGCTACCCCTCTATTCTGCCTTGGTCAGACCACACCTGGAATGTTGTGTCCAATTTTGGGCACCACCGTTGAAGGGAAATGTTGACAAGCTGGAAAGCGTCCAGAGGAGGGCGACTAAAATGATTAAGGGTCTGGAGAACAAGCCCTATGAGGAGCGGCTTAAAGAGCTGGGCATGTTTAGCCTACAGAAGAGAAGACTGAGAGGAAACATGATAGCCATGTACAAATACGTGAAGGGAAGTCATAGGGAGGAGGGAGCAAGCTTATTTTCTGCTGCCCTGCAGACTAGGACATGGAACAATGGCTTCAAACTACAGGAAAGGAGATTCCACCTGAACATCAGGAAGAACTTCCTCACTGTGAGGGCTGTTCGGCAGTGGAACTCTCTCCCCCGGAGTGTGGTGGAGGCTCCTTCTTTGGAGGCTTTTGGCCATCTGTCGGGGGTGCTTTGAATGCGATTTCCTGCTTCTTAGCAGGGGGTTGGACTGGATGGCCCATGAGGTCTCTTCCAACTCTCCTATTCTATGATTCTATAACCCTGAAACTTGGCCATCCTAGCTAAAACAATATTCAACCCAGTGTGGAATCCGTGCAGACATTCACAGCTTTTCTAATAAAGTACCTTTCACTGTTTATACGTTTGCAGCAATTCCCTCATCACGTTTTGGGCAAAGCAGAGTTGGTAAATAGCTGTACGGTTGCCTGCTAGGTTTTTAAAGGGGGGAAATGTGAGAAACTGAGCAATCTCAGAATTTCTCATTAGATTATTTATCATTTTCCCAGAGGAGAGATTCATTTGCACATTTAAAAGCCATACAAGACTTTGGAAAAGTTTCTTTTTTTCTTCTCCTCCAAGAACACCACATTTAGCATGTCCGGTGACCATGTGGGTGAGGATTCTGAAAGCTGTAGCCTCAACATGACTTTTCTTAACTCTGATTAGTAATCTAACAGGATGTGTCCAGAAATCTCCCTCTCACCCCAGCACTTTGCATCATCACTGTTACCGTATTCATTTGCAGAGCTAAAGCTTTAGATAGATGGCTTTTAATGTAACGACTTTCTAAGAATGAACAAATGTTCAGCCATGCGCTGTATAAACTAGGACTAAAATGCTGTCTTTGAGCTACATGTGGTCACCAAGGTTGTTTTTTTCACACTCAACTCCTCCCTGGATTACACTTTTTCTGTCCAGGGCTCGGGCCGTGGCGCAGGCTGGAGAGCAGCTGCAATGAATCACTCTGACCAGGAGGTCATGAGTTCGAGGGCCGCTCGAGCCTATGTTTGTCTTGTCTTTGTTCTATGTTAAAAGGCATTGAATGTTTGCCTATATGTGTAATGTGATCCGCCCTGAGTCCCCTTCGGGGTGAGAAGGGCGGAATATAAATGCTGTAAATAAATAAATAAATAAACAAGGGTGAATTATTGCTGTATATATCCCTCTATAGATCTAGACATTTAAGTAAAATGTGTCTATGAGTTAACTTATCCATGGGTGAATGTAAGTACCATTCCTCAAACAAAAAAAGAGAAAGAAAGAATCTCTGAATACGAATGACAAAAGGCAAAAGTTTTGTCAAACCCAGGAGAAACCTAAAAAAAGCACCAACCCCCCCCCCCAATTCTCCCCACAATGGTATCCCTTTGACCCTTTCCCTCAAAGAAGTACCAAAGGATTAAAATGGTTGGTTCTTTGTTTAGCTTCACCCTGCATAGACTGGGCTCTTATTTGCCCCCACTCTACTCAAAAATAGAATGATTCCCTTTTTTGACTAAAATTAATAAACGTAGTTTCTGGTTGCTTGGGAGTGACTATGAAAAATAGGGCTCACTAATACTATACTCCATAGTATAGTATGGATCAATTCAGAAGCAGTCCGGAATAAGCCAGAGAATGTGCTGCAGTTGAGCGACGTATATCCCATGCAGGGACTGAAACTGGGACTGGAAAATTTGGAGCACTTGTCAGGACACCCTTAGCACTAAAGCACTTTTTAAAATGCTGAAACACAGCTGTCTAAAAGGCAAACAATTACTCCTTCAGCCCTTTGTTCTCATTTTCAGTGTCCTGTCATTGTCTTAACACTGATCCCGAATGGATATAGATTTGGTAAGGTTCCTGGGATTGTTTCCAATCTGCAATCAGCAGACACTTAGGTTACATCCCAGTCTTGAACCAGTTCCTGAAGTGTTTGTGTAGGCACTGCACAGCAAAATCAGTTTGTTTTAATCCACCTCCAAACTGGATTATAGTGTCAGTGTAGAAGCAACCTGAGTATATAGTACTAATCCTGGAAACGTCTAGGTAAAGGTAAAGGTTTCCCCTGACATTAAGTCCAGTCGTGTTCAACTCTGGGGGTTGGTGCCCATCTCAATTTCTAAGCCAAAGAGCCGGTGTTGTCCATAGACACCTCCAAGGTCATGTGGCTGGCATGACTGCATGGAGCACTGTTACCTTCCCACAAGAGCAGTACCTATTGATCTACTCACATTTGCATGTTTTCGAACTGCCAGGTTGGCAGAAGCTGGGGCTAACAGCGGGAGCTCACCCCACTCCCCAGATTTGAACTGCTGACCTTTCTATCTGCAAGTTCAGAAGCTCAGTGCTTTAACACACTGCGCTGCCAGGAGCTCCAAATGTTTAGGAATGGCCATTCATCTTTTAAGTAGGTTATTGTTTGTATTGTTTTAACATTTCACAAATGCATTTTTCAAACTAGAAATGTTTTTCTGGCCATTTCGAGTTTGGTTTTGTTTTGTTTCTATGCACCTATTAGTATTATCCAAGCTGGGCAATGCATACACATCCACCTCCTTCTCTATTATTGTGGGCTGCTTACCTTACTGCTTGTTCATTGATCTTTTGGCAATTGTTCTGTTTCACTGACATCAGAGCCATAGATTGTAACAGGAAGAATAGGTTGGATAGGTAAGGGTTCAGAAGTAACGGCTAGGGAGCTGTCATCACCTCCTCCTGACTTCTGCCACCCAAGGCAAATGTTTAAATTTGACTAATAATGTCCAACTTTAATATGTTCCATGCAATTAGTGCTGAATAATTGTGCGTTATCTGCAGCTTTGGCACGCTATACTTAGTAGGCTTGCTCAAATAATTCGATTTTCCCGTTAACCGTTATTAATTCGTTATTTTCGTTAGTTTTGAAGCAATATACGGCATTGGTTGTCCACACGTCTGGATATCGCGGTTTCGAACCGCGATTGGCCGTTTTTAGTTATGTCGTCGTTTTTTTTCGTTTTTTAAAAAAGCTTTTGCAAATCACCCAAACTTGTTTAAGTGCACTGGGGCAACCTAGCGTGTTGTTTGCACCTTGTGGCCAATCAGAGAGCACGTTTAACCAGGGGGAGGGGCTGGTAGGACGTCCTGAATGAAAAGAGCGAGCACAGGGAGCCTCGAGGCTCATTTGCACCGGGAATCTGGAGAGGGTGGAAGGGAGATTCTGGGGGCAGGCAGGCAGGCAGGCAAGATTGCTGCGTCACAGCCTCCTTGGCTGTGTCTGAGCTAGAGCTAGGCTACAGAAGACCTGGAGAAAAGGTTGGGTGGGTGAGTTTGGGAGGTGTGGGTTTGGAAACTGTTGGGTGTTGCTTTTTTAATTTTTTGCAAAGGGCCTGTGGGTGTTTTTTTCCTCACGAGATTGGCGTTTTCCATTTTCCCACCCGGCCAGCAATTTTTCTGCTGCACCATTTTTTCTGTTGCGGGCGGGGTGGGCTTTCTTCTTTCTTTTTTAAACGCAAAAGGGTTTTTGGAAACAAGGGAGCCTGATTTGGCCCTTGCCTGCTCAAGCAGGGCTGTTTGTCCGTGCCAGGGTCGCTTTCTGTGAATCAAAAGCCAACTTTGGCCAAAGGATTGCACCTCCCATTGTCCTTTGTAGAACTAAACCTCCTTTTTGGGAAACAAGGGAGCCTGTTTTGCCCCTTGCCTGCTCAAGCAGGGCTGTTTGTCCGTGCCAGGGTCGCTTTCTGTGAATCAACAGCCAACTTTGGCCAAAGGATTGCACCTCCCATACTCCTTTGTAGAAATACACCTCCATTTTAGAAAACAAGGGAGCCTGATTTGGCCCTTGCCTGCTCAAACAGGGCTGTTTGTCCGTGCCAGGGTCGCTGTCTGTGAATCAAAAGCCAACTTTGGCCAAAGGATTGCACCTCCCATACTCCTTTGTAGAAATACACCTCCATTTTAGAAAACAAGGGAGCCTGATTTGGCCCTTGCCTGCTCAAACAGGGCTGTTTGTCCGTGCCAGGGTCGCTGTCTGTGAATCAAAAGCCAACTTTGGCCAAAGGATTGCACCTCCCATACTCCTTTGTAGAAATACACCTCCATTTTAGAAAACAAGGGAGCCTGATTTGGCCCTTGCCTGCTCAAACAGGGGTGTTTGTCCGTGCCAGGGTCGCTGTCTGTGAATCAAAAGCCAACTTTGGCCAAAGGATTGCACCTCCCATACTCCTTTGTAGAAATACACCTCCATTTTAGAAAACAAGGGAGCCTGATTTGGCCCTTGCCTGCTCAAACAGGGCTGTTTGTCCATGCCAGGGACGCTGTCTGTGAATCCAAAGCCAACTTTGGCCAAAGGATTGCACCTCCCATACTCCTTTGTAGAAAATGAAAGTACAGGTATCCCCTTGTAAACGAATTACAATAACTAAAACAGTAATAGACGGTTTTGCGGCACTTAATAGGAACTGAACAGAACACGTTGCCAATCAAGAAACAACAAATCTTTTCCCCCAGTTACACAATACCTTACCTTCCTCCCTTCTGTCACCTGAAAACACTCCCGTTATTATGAAGCGTTCAGCTGAACGCGGGTCTGGGGGAGCAAGTCCAGCTAGTGGTCAACCAACAGCCCGGACACTGTGGAGGGCCAAAAAAGTTAGGGTGGGTCCCATCCGTCTGGAACGCAGAACGATTGGAGTGGGTGGACTTGATGAAGAACCTGGCTGTTCGAATGCTAAAAGTTCACAGCCCTCCACACGGAGCCAGTTGTCGTATGGAGCTGAGACAGCAGGACGATCAATGGAACATACAGGTGTTGCCGTCCTGGAACTACAGGTGGTGGATAGTGAGGATCTAGATAACCCCACTCTTCCACCCGCTACTGACAGTGAGGAGGAGGTAGTACCATCAAACCATAGAGTTTCTCATGCTGCTGAAAGGGTGCCCTCAACTCCTATCTCTGTGGCTGTGGGGAGGCCAAGGTCATATATTTGGGACCATTTCCATGTCCACTCTCAGCGTGCTACTTTGGCAGTTTGTAGGCACTGTGGGGCAAATATCAGCAGAGGCAGAGACCTGAGACATCTTGCGACCTCGGGGTTGAGTTCTCACTTGAAGCGACACCATCCCTCCATATCGGTAGGAGGGGGAGCTGGAAGCCCTTCCAGTGGCAGCATTAGCACACAAAGTTCTCCTGGTGAAGATGGTGGAAGGCAGACACAGTCCACCTTGGAGGATTGGGCCATTCCATTACCCAGAAAGAAAACGGGGGAAACATTACTCACACCCCAGCAGATAACCCAAAGTGTGGGAGAGATGATTGCCCTTGATCACCATCCCTTCCGCCTGGTTGAACAAGAAGGCTTCGTACGCCTTATGAAACGCCTGTGCCCCCGCTACAAAATCCCCTTCCGTCACACCTTTTCCAGAAAAGTTATTCCCGGATTGTACGAGGGATGCAAGGAACGCATTATCCAGATGTTGCGTAGCGCCATGGGAGGACACATCCATTTTACCTCAGACATTTGGTCAAGCTTGGGAGGAGGCCATTCCTACCTCTCTCTCACGGCACATTGGTGGGAGAAGGAAGGCAGTATGGATACATCCCATCATTGGGCACTCCTCGCTTTGGAGGTAGTTGATCGTGATCACAAGGCAGAGACCATCTGCAGCTATCTAGAAAACATGATGGGGGAGTGGATGCGGTGCAGGCCGGAAGAAATGAGGAGGGGCTTCATGGTGACTGACGCTGGTAAAATATGATCAAAGCGGTTGAAAGTGCAGGGTTTTTGAATGTCACCTGCATGGCCCACTTGCTTCACAATACCGTCAAGGTTTAAAGAGCCCGGAAGAGCAGCCAGCCAGCACCGCAAACATCTCCCAGCTGATCGAGCGCTGTAGAAAGATCGCGGGCCACTTCCACCGGAGCATCAAGGCATCCCGGCAGCTGAGAGAGAGGCAGAGCCTTGAAGGCCTCCCGCAGCACAAGCTGCTCCAGGACGTCTCTACCCGGTGGAATTCAACCTATAAAATGCTCGAACGCATGGTCGAGCAGCAGAAGGCGGTACACGGCATTTCCCTTACATTGGTTGCGCCTGTTAGCAAGCTTGTTCCTACTAAGCAAGAGTGGGACACCATCTCACAGCTGGTAGACGTCCTAAAGCCATTCAAACATGCCACAGAGACCCTTTCGGAATCAAAAGCCCTTCTTAGCCAGGCAGTGCCCATGGTCTTGAGGCTAAGGAGGCACCTAGAAAGGCTTGGGGCCGGTCGAACACTGGACTCCCTGGCTGGACCGCTGACACCGCCGGTCCAGGAGGTGGTGAGGAGGTTGTCCTTTGCTGTACGGAAACGCCTTGAGCCACTTCTTTCCAGCAAGGTCCATATGCTGGCGGCCTTGTGTGATCCACGGCTAAAGTACAACGTCTGCCCAAAAGAGTTTACCGTATGGAAGGCCCAACTAGTTAACCTTGTGAGGGAGGTCTTTGCTGCCAGGGTGGGGGAAACGGGCACAGCGTTACCTGTACCGGAAATGCCTGCCACCCCCAGCACTAGCGCTAGTGGCGAGAGTGATAGTCCCGGGGAGCCGGCAGGGGGTTGCCGTAGGGTTACGGATTTCCAGCCGCGACCAGGAAACACTTTCTTTGCAGAGACGGTGGCCATACTAGCCTGCTCGGAAGATTCCTCTTTGCTGGCTTCTGCTCAAAAGGTAGACTCGGCCGAAGGCTCGGTCAACAGGTACTTTGAGGAGCCTCCTGAGATAATATCTTGTGATCCATTGGCCTATTGGGCTTCACGTGAACACATGTGGCCGGATCTGTCGCACGTAGCCCGCCAGTTCTTCAGCTGTCCACCCACCAGCGTGCAGAGCGAAAGGGTCTTCAGCCTAGCGGGAGATGTAGTCACGCCCCACCGCAGCTTGCTGGACCCTCAAACAGTAGAGAAACTGGTCTTCCTGAAGGCCAACCTCCCTGTGTTGAATTTCCCCGATTTGGATTTTGACTCCAACGGCTCCTAAAACAACATTTCTCCTCCTTTAAGCAGCTCTGCTTCTGATTAATTATAGCTATTTCTGTTGGGGGGCGGGGGGGTTGCCACTTTGGCCTATGTCCAACAACTCTCTCCTCTATCCTACCATGCTTTCCTTCCTCTCTTCCCTTTCGTTCTTGTCTTTATCATCACACACCGTTGCCCACTGTCGTTTTTGGGTAAATCAATCTCTAGGGGCCATTCCCTGAGGTTCCTAGAGGTTTTGTCTCCTGTAATAATGATTCTGATATTCTTGGGGAAATTAGTCCATAAAAGCCAAGGTAGGAAATGCTTCCGCTTTGGGTTCAGAACGGATTACTATCAAATCTCTATCCTTTTTTTGTCCATAAATATTTCGGGAATGAGCCATGAATGTTAGGTCTTCTCCAGATCCTGGCTGTTCCTGTACAGAAATAATATTGTTATAATTGATGTGGATCCTTCGGTAAGACATATTTGGTGAAGGAATACGGCGGAGTCTCACTTTACAGAGATAATGGTCCATCTGAACCTTTGTGGATGTGTCTTGCCGCATGAATTAGTACACCTCTGCCTTGGCCACCACTTCTCAAAATTTTCATCTTTCACTGTCCCATCGGCTTGAGCGGGTGTGGTCGACGCAGTGGCCGAGGGACGGCCGCCTTAGGGATCCCTCGCCCTCTGTCCGCGCCCGAGGACGGTGCCCTTTGCCCGTCAGGGCGTGTGCCTTTGCGGCTGCTAGTGACCTCTGGGAGCAGGTTCTGTGGCGTGGGAACTTCAATTTGCTGGCTTGTTGGCAGGGACGATAGAAGAGGGTGGAATCACCGCAACGCAGAAAGCAGGACACCTCGGCCTTGTCCACCTCTTTTCAAAATTTTCTTCTTCCACTTTCCCATCGCCTTTAAAGGCAGTGTACTCGACGCTGTGGCCGCGGGACGGCCGCCTTTTGGTCCCCCCGCACTCTGGCCGCGCACGCGGACGGTGCCGTTTGCCTGTCAGGGCGTGTGCCTTTGCGGCTGCTAGTGACCTCTGGGCGCAGGTTCTCTGGCTACGGAAGTGCTTTTTGCTGGCTTGTTGGCAGCGACGATAGAAGAGGGTGGAATCACCGCACCGCAGAAAGCGGGACACCTCAGCCTTGTCCACCCCTTTTCAAAATTTTCTTCTTCCACTGTCCCATCACCTTGAGAGGCGGTTGTCGACGCTGTTGCCGAGGGACGGACGTCTTTTGGTCCCCCCGCACTCTTGCCGCGCACGCGGACGGTGCCGTTTGCCCGTCAGGGCGTGTGCCTTTGCGGCTGCTAGTGACCTCTGGGCGCAGGTTCTCTGGCTACGGAAGTGCTTTTTGCTGGCTTGTTGGCAGCGACGATAGAAGAGGGTGGAATCACCGCACCGCAGAAAGCGGGACACCTCGGCCTTGTCCACCACTTTTCAAAATTTTCTTCTTCCACTGTCCCATCACCTTGAGAGGCGGTTGTCACGCTGTTGCCGAGGGACGGGCGCCTTAGGGTCCCCTCGCCCTCTGTCCGCGCCCGAGGACGGTGCCCTTTGCCCGTCAGGGCGTGTGCCTTTGCGGCTGCTAGTGACCTCTGGGCGCAGGTTCTGTTTGTTGGTAGGACGATAGAAGAGGGTGGAATCACACCGCAGAAAGTCTTACACTCAGAGCTAAGACTTGTAGTCTTCTACGATCTATGGAGAACTCTCGGACGGATTCACAAAAGAATTTCCTGTCGGACATCAACGGCGTCATTTCCTTCAAGTCCATGCCATCCTGATGCTATGCCTGTAATTTCACTACCTCCTTGAATCGGACGGGCAATAAAACATGGAGGATGGACCAGTTGGATCTTCTTACACTCCCAGGCACTGCCTTGTTTTTCAAAAAGCAATTCTTTTCAAAAGTGCCATTTTTCCCACGCTCTGCCTTCCTTACGGTCAAGCTCTCACATCCGCAGGTTTCTGGACTACGGCATTGCGATGACAATGCGAGTATGCGGTCCTCCAATGTTTGCATGAAGTCTCTTTTCTTATTTTGTCTAGTGTGGACATAGCTCTGCAAAACCTCTACTAACTTGCAGGCCACAGTCCACACCTACAGTGAGATGTCGCAAGAATAAATAAAACGTCTGTCAAACCCTCCACATCCAATCCATGATGTTGACAGTTATAAATCTGTGTGGTTCCCTTTGGCTTCCTTCTCTTACAACCCAGCTTTGGTCATTTCTTCTTTCACCTTTGAGAGAAGGCTCCTCTGCCCCTACTCTCTTTCAGCCAGCAGACTGTTATCTCATACCATAGGTTGTAAACGTGCCTTCCATATATTTCAAATCCTGCCTACAGGTCCTCTAGCCAAGCATGTCGCATTTAATGTTCCAGACAAACGGCTAGATGATTCCAGAGGCTGAACTTCTGCGGCCCTGCCGCAACCCGTTCCCAAGCATGAAAACGGCGGTTGATCCGTTTTCTGTTCCCAGCATGTCAACTAACACTTTCCGTGGGACAGACTATGTGACTTGGAATTCCCAAATAACCCAGCACATTCCATTTATTATCCTCCTAGCAGTTTAAGGCTTTGAAGAGAGTATTCAACATGGCCGACGATGGTGTGACCCCTTTCAGCAGCTTGCCGAGTGACCTATCTGAGAATACTCTTCCTCGAGGCCAAACTCCTGGTCCTGGAATATCAAGAAATCCCTTCGAAGCGAGGAGGACTCTCAGAGAGTATATAAAACGATCAATGTTAAATGAATACAAAATTTAATATTTCCCGCCAACATCTCCCTGCGTGGACTCGGTGCGGATTACTTGGGGCAGCGGCCCAAGCAACATGAGTACAAAATGAAAAAACATAATTTAGAATTAATTTCTTTTTAATGAAAGTAATAAAATAATTTTATGTCTTGACATCATAAAATATTACGGTAATTGCAAAAATGTCTGCTGTGCAAAAGTATCAGGTGCACTTTTCCAACACTTTTGCTGAAGCAGTCCAGGACAATTCTTTGCGTTTGGTATTCGAAAATGAGGACTGTGTTTTGACGGATGATACAAAAGGCGGTTTACAAGCCACATTTTTTAACACAGCCATCATTAAAGGTGGGACACCCTGGCCGAAGCCTCTTGTCGTTTAGGATAACGAAAACATTTTATTTATCTCCCACCCCTTTACAATGCTTTTAAAATATGGGATAAGTGAAATCCCACAATGGCAGGGATAAACCTTTTTTTAATGGATCCCAGCCATTGCCTGCCACAAGTTTTATCTCTATGCGTGTGTCTGAGAGGATAAGACACAGAAGGTATGTGATGCTAATCTTCCGCAGACCCATAAGTAGAGAAAAAAACCTCTCAGAAACTCTGTATTGCTGTTGAAAGCAATGAGTTATGTCTTCATGGTTTCTTTTGTCTCCACAGTTGTGCTATGTTTTAGTTCTTTGGATTCATTTCTACTCCATAAAGACAATATCTTTCATTATTTTACATCCACAACTTTACTGAAAATGTATACCAACAGAAGTCATTTCCCTCTTTCCAGATCAGCTGCTAGAGAACTTTAATAACACCAGACACACACACAAGTCTTCCCTCTAGTTCAACGCCATAGAAACATTAACCTTACATCAGAGCCGTAAAACCTTCCAGTTCCAAAAAGCCTTCGACGACTATGGGGTGGATCGCTGCCAGATGAAGAATTGGTTTCCAGGCCAAGAGTATTTCGCACTTTATTGATTTTTAACTCTCAAACTACCTCATCTATGTGGAAGTATTCAGCCCTCGGCCCAGAGCCGTGTTTTTACACCTCTGTTTTTTAAGCAGGTAATGCTGTATGCTGACTGTGACAGCTTTTTTATTTTATGTGTTATTGATGCAACATTTCCTTTAATATATATAAAATTTTTGGGTTTAATTGTTCACATTGTATTGTTGACGGGCACGCCCCATGGAAGCCGCTCAGAGTCCCTCCGGGAAGATGGGGCGGTTAATAACAATAAAGATCTTACTGTTGTTATTATTACAATCATTATTGATGTGATGGTGGCCACGACTACCCTGTGGACTGCCAGCTAGCTTGTGTCCACCCGGTAAGGGTGCGGCCAGGGCCGCTGACGGTTTGCTGTCAGGGAGTGTGCCTTTGTGGCGGCTACAGACTTTGTTGCTCTGGTCTGGTTGACACATTAGTCAGTGGGGCTTGGGCCCACATTTCACTAGCAGACGTGGAGAATACACGCCCATCCCCTTGGGTGGTGGGGAGGTGGCGTGGGGCTGGCCAACGGTGGCCGGCCCCCCTGGGCAGTGGGGCTTGGGCCCACATTTCACTAGCAGACGTGAAGAATACACACCCTTCCCCTTGGGTGGTGAGGAGGTGGCGTGGGGCCGGCCAACGGTGGCCGGCCCCCCTGGGCAGTGGGGCTTGGGCCCACATTTCACTAGCAGACGTGAAGAATACACGCCCTTCCCCTTGGGTGGTGAGGAGGTGGCGTGGGGCCGGCCAACGGTGGCCGGCCCCCCTGGGCAGTGGGGCTTGGGCCCACAGTTCACTAGCAGACGTGAAGAATACACGCCCTTCCCCTTGGGTGGTTGGGAGGTGGCGTGGGGCCGGCCAATGGTGGCCGGCCCCCCTGGGCAGTGGGGCTTGGGCCCACAGTTCACTAGCAGACGTGAAGAATACATGCCCTTCCCCTTGGGTGGTGGGGAGGTGGCGTGGGGTCGGCCAACGGTGGCTGGCCCCCCTGGGCAGTGGGGCTTGGGCCCACAGTTCACTAGCAGACGTGGAGAATACACGCCCTTCCCCTTGGGTGGTGGGGAGGTGGCGTGGGGCCGGCCAACGGTGGCCGGCCCCCCTGGGCAGTGGGGCTTGGGACCCCTTTTAAGTAGCTTCCCAAAAGGCGACACCACCTTCCCCTTGGGTGGTGGGGTGGTGGCGTGGGTAGAGGCTAAGGTCGCTAAAGCAGTAAACTTTGTGGGTGGGCCGGGCCGGTCTCTCAGGGATGTGTTCCGGCCAACTGTGGCCGGCTCAGGGTGTGTTCTTTGCTGCCTGCGGCTTTTTTCTTTCTTTTCTTTCTGCTGCCTCTCGGCCTACGTGGTCGAGTTTCCCACGATGCATCGCATCTCTCTTCTCTCGCAGCTGTCCCTCCGCACACGTTTGTGCTATTTTGCCCAAATCCTTCCTTTGGGCCGGGGTCGTCTGGTTTTTTCTCTCTCTCTCTCTCTCTGTAGGGGATGCGTTCCGGCCAACTGTGGCCGGCTCAGGGTGTGTTCTTTGCTGCCTGCGGCTTTTTTCTTTCTTTTCTTTCTGCTGCCTCTCGGCCTACGTGGTCGAGTTTCCAACGATGCATCGCATCTCTCTTCTCTCGCAGCTGTCCTTCCGTACACATTTGGGCAATTTTTCCCAGATCCTTCCTTTGGGGCGGGGTCCTCTGTTTCTCTCTCTCTCTCTCTCTCTCTCTCTCTCTCTCTCTAGGGGATGCATGCCGGCCAACTGTGGCCGGCGCAGGGTGGGGTCTTTGCTGCTGAGATAGACATTGGGGATCGGATCCCCACGGGGATTATTTCTTTCTGCTTTTTTCTCCATCTTGGCCATTGCGGTTCGGATCACCACGTTGATTTCTTCTTTCTTTTGGCTGCAATTTTTCCCACTCCCCCTGCCAGTGCTTTTAATGGATCCAAACCCTTCATGTGTATCTCTGCAGCTGAGCCCCCGCCCTACTGCTTTAGGGAAAGGGGCAGGGGTGTGGGATCCATGCCCCCCATGTCTACTTCCGCAGTTTAAGCCCATGCCCTGCTGCTTTGGGGAAAGGGGCGGGGGTGGGAGCCGGCCCACAGTGGCCGGCTCCCCAGGGGAGTGGGATCCAAGCCCCCATTTTGCCATCAGGTGATACATCAAACCAACGTCGCAGAAATCTTACATTTCTTGGGAGGGGAGGGGCTTGACCACTGGGGTATAATGGCCTCCAATATGGATGCCTGGGGAAAGTCATTGCGCATTGTGGCAGGCAGCACAATGTGTCTCTTGGCCAATGGCCCCCAATGCCCTAACATTTTGACAGATTTACAGGCACTGAAACAATGTTACACAAGTAGAAGAAGGACTTTCACAGTGAAGGAACCCCTATTGAACAGGAAATAACAATTCAAAAGCAGGAACAGATTTTTTGCAATTGGTAAATAAAGTTTTTTTATATGAACTATAAAATTGCGCAATAAATCTTAGGAAATGGCAAACGCTCTGTAATTTAGCGAACAAGCAGGGTGGATTGTGTTCTCCCACTGTCCCAAATTTGAACAGTATAGGTGAAAAAATGAGTGCAGGAGAGCCCCCGAACTCCCCCCCCCTCTTGGGCTGTTTTTGGGCCACTGCGCATGCGCGTCCGCCATTAACGAATTAATTTCGAAAATAACGAATTTTCGTTAATTTCGAATTTTTTTTGGGACAAAATTCGGAACTGACTTCAGAAACGAAACGCTACCCCCCTCTAGTTTTGAAACAAGTTTAGAATCAATTTTTTCGTGGATCGCTCAAGCCTAATACTTAGATATAGGCTACATAGAAAGCAGGCCTTATCAGCTGACAACCTAAAGAGGTCTCGTAATGTCAAGTGGACCTTAAAGAGTTAGAGTCTTACTAATTTGACTATGGATTTAAAAATTACATATGGTAAGTGTCGTCTATTATAAGGCTATAATATTATATTATAATATTATATTATAATTATAATATTATAAGCCCCAGTGGTGAAGTGCATTAAAGCACTGAGCTGGAAACTGAAAGGTCCTGTTGTATTTGCGCCAAGGGGCAGTTCTGGTACTAATGGTAAAATTGTTAGTAGGAGGAAAAGGGATAATGTTGAGCAGGTGTTTGATGAGGAACAGCAAGTAAAGTGGGTTCGGGAAATACTTATGGCTCCTACTGATGAGGAAACGTTTGAAGGGTTCTCTAGTGAAGAGGAATCAATACTGGAAGATGATGGGTTAACAGAAAGTAGAGGAACTAAGAGGTCAACTCGGGAGCAAGAGTCAGATGAGGAAAGGGAGAGAAAGAAGATTTGGGATATACTTACTGCTCCCATGGAAGATGAAACATTTGAGGGTTTTTCTGGGGATGATGGGTCTGACAGTGGGATGGAAGAAGCTGCAGATTGGACTCAAGTAAATGTGTGTGCAGCACCAGTTTCTGAGGGTGCATCGGGAGACTGGCATACTACTGGTACACCAGGGACATGAGGAGATCTAAGTCTTGAACAAAGATGGAGTGATTGGAGGGCTGGTGGGCGAGGTTCACATATGAGATCAAGATCAGCTGTGGAAAATGATGGCAGGGCAGAGGCCTCATCATCATCAGACTCTGAGGTGTAAGTTCAGTCCCTTGCAGAAGGCAAGGTATCGTTTTTGGGACATTGCTTTGTCGCTGCCTGTTCTCCTTGGGTCCTGGCTGTACAGCTTCGTGTTCTGAATCCAGATTGATTCCTGCTTTGGCATTCCTGACTTGGCGTTTCTGGTTTGGCATTCTTGGCTCCTGAATCCAGTTTGACTCCTGACGACAGCGTTTTGCTCCTGGCTTGGTGATTCCAACTTGGCGTTTCTGGTTTGGCGTTTCTGGCTTCCACTGGCTCCTGAATCCGGTCTGCTTCCTTACGACGACAGTGTTTGCTCCTGGCTTGGCATTTCTGGCTCCCCTTTGGCTTCTGAATCGGGTCTGCTTCCTGACGACGACAGTGTTTGCTCCTGGCTTGGCATTTTTGGCTCCTTTTGGCTTTTGAACTTGGCTTGGCTTTTGACAACGGTATCGTTTGCACTCATTATTTAAGAGCGTTTGGCGCTTCCCTGACTCTCTGTGCCACAGCATAGCGTGGCGCTTGTTTAAGTAAACATTTTGGTTACATTTGAACCGGATTATCAAGCTAGATAATCCGGGTTATCTTTCTGTTCCTGTTTTGTGCCTTTTCTTGAAGCAAAGACGTTTACTTTTGGATGAAACACTGAAGTTAAGTGTTTCTGAGTTCAATGTATAAATGAATAAACATTTGCTAACTTTACTTATTGTGTGTGGCTCTTTAAGAGGAGTCTGTATCGTGACAGGTCCCAGGTTCAAACCCCGGGAGCGGGGGGAGCGGCCGCTGTTAGCTCCAGCTCCTGCCAACCTAGCAGTTTGAAAACATGCCAATGTGGGTAGATCAATAGGTACCGCTCCGGCGGGAAGGTAACGGCGCTCCATGCAGTCATGCCGGCCACATGACCTTGGAGAGGTCTACGGACAACGGCAGCTCTTCGGCTTAGAAATGGAGATGAGCACCAACCCCTAGAGTCAGACATCAGTGGACTTAATGCCATGGGAAACCTTTACCTTTACCTAATTATAGCAAGAGATTTCAGTGACATAATGACATAAGAATGGATCTCAAGGAACTATTATTTAAGGGTTCTTTTTTCATTATTTTCTAAATGCCACTGAAGCAGAAATCTTCACAATGTCACCGAGCTGGATTTTTCATGTATATTAACACATTCAGAACAGACTTGACCTAAATTAAAACTTAAGTCAAGCTTCAGCAAGTTTTGAAGTTTTAAACCTTTGGTGGCAGAGATTGGGCTATAACCAGGACCTCTAGCTCTCAGGTCTTGCTCCCAATTATCTATTTTTTAAAACTATGCTTGGCCCTATTGTTTGAGGTTGGATCAGAGATGGCTGTTGTAGATTTTCTGGAAATTCTATACTCCTTTATTTGAATGGCACACTCTAAGTAAGTGTCATTGATGCCTAATTTATAATGCTTAATGATATCACCAGATCTCCCTCCTTGTGACTTTGCCTGAGGCTAGGCCTAGTTTCAGGTTCTTAAAAGATCCAGACCTGTCTAATCAACTGGAACAACATATTTGGTTCCTTTATTTATTTATTTAAAGCTGGGTTGCAGTTAAACATCAAGAAAACCAAGATTATGGTAACCAGACTGATTAATAACAGGCAAATAGACGGAGAAAATGGAGGCAGTGACAGACTTTGTATTTCTAGGCATAAAGATTACTGCAGACACAGACTGCAGCTAGGAAATCAGAAGACGTTTACTTCTTGGGAGGAGATCAATGACCAACCTCAATAAAATAGTGAAGAGTAGAGACATCACACTGGCTATGAAGGTCCACATAGTTAAAGCAATGGTATTCCCCGTAGTAACTTATGGATGTGAGAGGTGGACCATAAGGAAGGCCGAGCGAAGGAAGAGAGACGCTTTTGAACTGTGGTGTTGGAGGAAAATTCTGAGATTGCCTTGGACCGCAAGAAGATCCAACCAGTCCATACTCCAGGAAATAATGCCCGGCTGCTCACTGGAGGGAAGGATATTAGAGGCAAAGATGAAGTACTTTGACCACATCATGAGAAGACAGAGAAGAGAATGATGCTGGGGAAAATGGAAGGAAAAAGGAAAAGGTGTCGACCAAGTAAAAGGTGGATGGATGGTATCCTTGAAGTGACTGGCTTGACCTTGAAGGAGCTGGGGGTGGCCACGGCCAACAGGGAGCTCTGGCATGGGCTGGTCCATGTAGTTACAAAGTGTCGGAAGCGACTGAACAAATAAACAACAATTATGTATACCCACTTTAGTTCTATGTCACACATCCTTCGGTGGCATACACATTTGAGGATCCACAGCAAGCGTGGACAACATCTGGAAACTATAAGAGATTGGCTTGCCCTCAAGATCTATCATAGGACATACCAGATTCCAAAGCTACTTGCCCATTGGGAAAAAATAATTTCAAGTTTTATCATTCATCCCAGGAGATCTGGAAGGTTGGCACATAGTTCACATGTGTGCAGTTCATATAAATAATGTATTTTGGTGACTGGTTATCGCATCAATGTTGTGTCTGTACACTAGAATTAACTCTTAGGTTCTATTTGTGAAGCAGTTAGATTCTCCCAGTATACTTTTGTGGGGGTTGTTTTCCCCTTTCTTCAAAAAGCTAGAAGAAAGGCGAGACCTTTTAAACTGAACATTATTATTGGATAATGACCAAATCACACAACAGTGTGTTGATGTGCAAATCATTTGTCTATGGTAACTTGTTTTATGGACTTGGGGAAATGCTTATTGTTTCAGGTCCTGAGCAGCCTCTCCAACCAAGCAGTTCAAAAAGAGCCAACTACACAATGCAGAGCTGTCACTCAATCAAAAGAGTTTTATAAGCCACCTTTTGAAAGCAATAATTTCCTAAATTCTATGAAAAGATCATTTTTTTCTCTCAGAATTTAGAAAATTATCCCCTTTTAAAGCTCCCTCCCCACTTTTCATTCAACAGCTTCTAATTATATTATTCAGAAACCAAAGTGAATGGAACTATAAAAAGAGATTTGAAAGAACTCTCAGATGTTCAGTAATGTATCATTATAATATGGTGCCAGAGAGAGAGAAAGAGTGAGGGAAAACACCCAATTTTCTTATTGGCTAGAAGTACTTAAGCCCATAGCTGGTATTCAGCTGTTCTTGTCAATTGCCATTAAAAAAAAACACAAGACACTCAGATAAGGATACATCGAAAGTGGGGGAACATACTAGATAGTGGAGAATAGTAGGAAAAGAGAGTAAGTGAAAGAGGGACAGAGAGAGATTTTTTATCCTATTTTTATCAATAGGATATTAAAAAAACCACACACACACACACACACACACGTGTGTGTGTGGGGGGGGGGGGGGGCTGTGACTGTGCCGGGGAGAGCAAACCAGCAAACCAGCTGTAATTAACTGCAATCAATCACTCTGACCAGGAGGTCATGAGTTCGAGGCCCGCTCGGAGCTATGTTGTTTGTCTTTGTCCTATGTTAAAAGGCATTGAATGTTTGCCGATATGTGTAATGTCATCCGCCCTGAGTCCCCTTCGGGGTGAGAAGGGCGGAATATAAATGCTGTAAATAAATAAATAAATAAATAAATAAATAAATAAATAAATGTAAAAAATGGGGGATAAAAAATATAAATATAAAAAATAAAAATAACAGGGGAGGGGGAGTGGTGCTTTGACTTCCCATCCATACTTCGAAGACTTTCCTTTCGTTTTCTTCGACAGTTTCTTTCATTTATTCTAGCCTCCATCTTTTTATTTCTTTTTATATGCAAGACAGATCTATCATGAAGTTCATTCTTCTTTCTCTTAAGAAGTTTACGACTTTTGTCCAATCTGTTTTATTCTTCCCTTCTCCTATCTTTCATGTCAGTATATCCATGTGCATAATATCTATTATTTTAATCAGCCAATCTTCAACATTTGGGACTTCTTCCTTTTTCCATATTCTTGCTAAGGTCAATCTTGCTGCTGCGCTAATATGGAATAATATTCTATCTTCATTTTTGTTTAAAGTTGTAGTTGTGAATTCTAATAAATATGTTTCTGGTTTTAATTTAAATTTAATTCCTAACATTTTTTGCGTCATTTTGTGTGCTGACTTCCAAAATTCTTTAATTTTTGGGCAGTCCCACCATTGGTGGAAGAAAGTTCCTGTTTTTTTTCCCACATTTCCAGCAAATTTTGGAAAAAAAATTGTTAAATTTTGCTAGTCTTTCCGGAGTGTAATACCAGCTGGATTTCATCTTTTTCTCCAAATTTTATGTTTTACATAAAAGGGATACAATCCACGAGGAAATTTTTCTTCAATGGTCTGCACCAATCAATAGGTGTTATTCCAGGACATTTCCATGGTCTTGTATATGATGCTTTACTGATGGGAAGGAGTGTGATGGTATAATTGTTAAAACACTGCATTTAATGAATATTAAAACAGTCATGCTTTAAAATTTGCTGTTATGAGAGCTGTATTCATGACTGCATTCGAGAGCAGAGGCTGTGCAGTTTGTAGTTTGTGTGTGTCTGTGTGGGAGTGGTGAGAGAGTCAAATGAAGCACGGGAACTGAAAGACGGCAGTTCCAATTCAGTATAGCAACCCATTCAGGCTCTTAGAAACCTGGCTTTGAATATTTGTAATCAGCTATATTTGTGGTGCACATTTTAGAGTTGTGTGCCTTCACATTGTTTCTGTCTTATGGCAACTCTTAAATGGTCCTATTTCAAGGTTTTCTTGGCAATGTTTGTGTAGAGGGTGTTTGCCATTGCCTTCCTCTGAGGATGGGAGAATGTGACTTGTTGAAGGCAATTCAAATTTGAACCCTAGTCACTCAGAGTCTAGTCCAGTGCTCAAATTGCTATACCACACCGGCCCTCTTCAAAACATTACTAGGGGAGATTTAATTGTACAGCTTTTGATGTCACTTACCTCATGTAGCATGAAGACTACTTAACTATTGTCCAGCATGTGCTGTGGATTTAGAGTTAAGGTAAATGTAAATGTTTTCCCCTGACATCAGGCCCATAGCCAGGATTTTGATTCAGGGGTGGGGGATGGGGTGGGATTTTGATTTGATGGGGCTGGGATTTTGGTTTGGGGGGGTGAGTCTGAGTGAGAGATGATCTACCCTAGCAAACCTCTTGTATCGTTATCCCAATGCCCCCATGCATATGGGATATATTGAACATGGTGATCAGATCATGATATGAACAAACATAACAGTTTAAATAATAAATGTAAGGCCTTCTCGTGGACCACCCTGAGAATTGGGGGGGGGGGGGATGAAGCCCCTTAAGCCCCCCCCCCCCCCCCGGCTACATGCCTGCCTGACATTTAGTCATGTCCAACTCTGGGGATTGGTGCTCATCTCAATTTCTAAGCTCATCTCCATGACCCTACCAAGGTCATGTGGCTGGCATGACTGCATGGAGCACCATTACCTTCCCACCAGTGCGGTACCTATTGATCTACTCACATTTGCATGTTTTTGAACTGCCAGGTTGGCAGAAGCTGAGGCTAACAGTGGGTGCTTGCCCCGCTCCCCAGATTCAAACCACAGCAGCTCAGCAGTTTAAGCCGTTGTTTAAGCAGTGTCAGAAGCTCAGCAGTTTAAGCCGCTGTGCCACCGGGGGGACTAGGATTTAGGGTTACCACCTCTTTTTTATATAATAACTAGCTGTGCCCGGCCACGCATTGCTGTGGCGTTGTCTGGTGGTGTTGGTGAGAACTTGTTGAGGTAGTGGGCCCTGGCTGTGGCGCAGGCGGGAGAGCAATTAACTGCAATGAATCACTCTGACCAGGAGGTCATGAGTTCGCGGACGCTCGGAGCCTATGTTCGTTTGTCTTTGTTCTATGTTAAAAGGCATTGAATGTTTGCCTATATGTGTAATGTTATCCGCCCTGAGTCCCCTTCGGGGTGAGAAGGGCGGAATATAAATGCTGTAAATAATAATAAATAATAATAATAGTGGTGGTATTGAATGTCTGTTGTATGGTTGTCTTTATGTTTAGTATGCAGCTGGTTGTTTGTGTACTGTGAAAGTGGTGAGGGTAGAGGGGGTCTATGTCCCTGTGTAGTATTGTATAGTATTTATACGTTGTCCATGTGTTGTGAATGCTTGGATTGTGTTCTGCTGCATAGTAGAAAGGGTTGGGCTGGATGGCCCTTAGGGGTCTCTCCAAACTCTTGGATTCTATGCTATTATTATTATTATTATTATTATTATTATTATTATTATTATCATTATCATCATCATCTTCATCTTCATCATTATGTAGAGATCTGTCAGGAGTGCTTGGATTGTATCCTCCTGCATGGTAGAAGGAAGTTGATCTGGATGATCCTTAGGGGTCACTCCAAACCTTAGGATTGTATGTTGTTGTTGTTATTATTAGTATTAGTATTGAGAGGCTGGGTAGCCATCTGTTGGGAGTGCTTGGATTGTGTCCTGCATGGCAGAATTGGGTTGGACGCCTTTAGAGGTGTCTTCTAACTGTCTGTTGCTATGATTCGAATGTATTATTATTGTGCAGATATTGGATGGCCATCTGTCAGGAGTGGTTGGATTGTGTCCTCCTGCATGATATAAGGAAGTTGAACTGGATGATCCTTAGGGGTATCTGCTAACCTTAAGATTGTATGATATTCTTATTCTTATTAATATTATTATTGAGAGGCTGTCTGGCCATCTGTTGGGAGTGCCTGGATTGTATCATCCAATGGCAGAGTTGGGTTGGACTGGATGGCCTTTAGGGGTCTCTCCTAACTGTCTCATTCTATGATTCAATTTATTTATTTATTTATTTATTAGACTTGTATACCGCTACTCCCAGTTTGACTCGGAGCGATTTACAGAAATAGATTAAAACAATACACTTAGCTTTAAAATAACAATAAAAACAACAATAAAAACAACAATAAAAACAGATATAGCCCCGAGTTTTTCCCCCATTGAAAGCTTGTCGGAAAAGCAAGGTTTTGCAGGCTTTCCGAAAGGCAAGTAGGTCTCTGATAGTTCGAGTTTCAACTGGCAAGGCATTCCATAAATGAGGGGCTACAATTGAGAAGGCTCTCTGCCTAGTGGAAGACAAATGATAAGTCCGTATGTTAGGGACTTCAAGCAAATTTTGGTCTTCGGACCGAAGTAATCTCTGGGGTTGGTAGGGGGATAAGCGGGCCCTCAGGTACGCTGGCCCCAAACCATGTAAGGCCTTAAAGGTTAGAACCAGTATCTTGAAAGTAATCCGGTACTCAATCGGTAGCCAGTGCAGCTGTTGTAGAATTGGGGTGATACGCCACCTCGCCGGCACCCCGGCAAGAAGACGAGCCGCCGCATTCTGCACCAGCTTCAGTTTCCGGATCACTGACAGAGGAAGGCCAATGTAGAGGGCATTGCAGTAGTCAAGCCTTGAGATGACCGTCGCCTGGATCACCATAGCCAGGTCGTTCCTAGATAGGTAGGGAGCCAGTCGCCTAGCCTGACGTAGATGGAAAAACGCAGATCTGCTCACAGCAGAGACCTGGGTCTCCATTGTGAGCAGAGGGTCCAATAAGACACCCAGACTTTTTACAGAAGATGACGGATGTAGTGTCTCGCCATCCAGGGTAGGCAGCTGGATCTCCCTCCCACCTGGACGGCCCAGCCAAAGGATCTCCATCTTCGCTGGATTCACCCTCAACCTGCTGGCACGCAACCATCCAGTAACGGCCTCAAGGCACTGATGGAAACTATCAGGTACAGAGTCCGGCTGGCCCTCCATCCTCAGAATGAGCTGTGTGTCATCAGCGTACTGGTGGCACTCGAGCCCAAAGCTCCGCACCAGTCAAGCAAGCGGTCGCATATAAATGTTAAACAATAGAGGAGAGAGAATAGCTCCCTGTGGGACCCCACAAGTTAGCGGAGACCACTCGGAAACCATCCCTCCCCTCACCACCCACTGTCCCCGATTCTGGAGGAAGGAGGACACCCGCTGTCCCCGATTCTGGAGGAAGGAGGACACACTAACCCCCGTCATGGCTAGGCGGTGAGTCAGTAGATTGTGATCGACCGTATCAAATGCTGCTGTGAGATCCAATAACACGAGCAGTGCTGATCCGCCTTGATCCCTTTGGCAATGAAGCTGATCTGTGATGGCCACTAGCACAGTCTCCGTCCCGTGCCCCCTATGGAAGCCGGACTGGAAGGGATCAAGTCCGGCTGTGTCATTAGGGAACTGCTGCAACTGTTCCGCTGCTGCCCTCTCAACCACCTTGCCCAGAAATGGAAGATTAGAGACTGGGCGGTAGCTAGAGGGAACCAAACGATCTGGTTTCTTCAGCAGCGGAGATACCATCGCCTCTTTTAAACCCTCTGGAAAAACTCCTTGCTCAAGGGAGCTATTTATTATATTCAACAGAGGTTCACGTAATCCATCTAGGCAGGATTTTACTAGCCAGGAGGGACACGGATCGAGGGAGCAGGTCGTCGACCTAGTTGCAGTCATGATCTTGTCGACAGCCTCTGCATCCAGCGGGGTAAACCGGTCCAGGATGGGCCCAGCAAGTGGCCACGGAATCTCAAGTTCACTTACTGTATCCATCGTGGCAGGGAGTTCCCGGCAAAGAAGCGAGATCTTATCTGCGAAATAGCTCTGAAAAACCTCAGCAGAAGGAGCCAAATCATTATTGTTTGGGACAGAAGGAACTTCTGTCAGGGTTCTAATAATCTTAAATAATTGTGCTGGGTGTGAGCTCTCAGACGCTATCAAGGAAGCATAATAAGAATTTTTTGCCTCGGTGATAGCCTGCTCATAAGACTCTCTGAAAATCTTATAAGGTGATTTCGATTCCTCGTCACGGCATTCCCGCCACACAACCTCTAGCCATCTCTTCTCCCGTTTCATCACACGGAGCTCCTCAGTAAACCAAGGAGACCGATTCTTGCGGGGTCGGAGCAGATGTCTAGGGGCGATCTCATCGAGTGCATTGGATAAATTGGTGTTCCAAGTATCCACTTGGACCTCTAGTGAGTCGCTGACAGGTTCCATGGCCTTCAGAGCATTCAGGAACCTGACCAGTTCCATAAGTCTCTTTGGGCGAACCCAGATAGGTTCGGCACCCAGACTGGGTGGGGTGTTATGCTCTATACGGATTCCTAGGGCGCAGTGGTCCGACCATGGAACCTCCAGAAGGAGGTTAGTGTCACTTGGATTCCAACTCCAAAGATCAAATCTAGTGTGTTACCAGCCTGATGTGTAGGCCCCGTATTATAAAGTGAGAGTCCTAGTGTCGCCATGGTCGACACCAGGTCTTCAGCTGCTGAGGAAAAGGAGCCTGCATCAGCGTGGACATTGAAATCCCCCAAAACGATAAGCCTGGGGAACCTCAAGGCCCACTCCGACACAACCTCCAGCAGCTGTGATAGGCTGTCCACTGGTGCATTAGGCGCACGGTACACCAGTAGAAAGGCTATACTCTCCTGTGAATCCCACACAAGGCCGACACTTTCAATACCAGAAATGTTCAGAGTGGGAGCCGCCCTCAGAGATAAATTATCCCGTGCGAGCATTGCCACTCCACACACCCCCCCCCCCCCCGGTCGCATCTGGTGGGTGATAACAAAGTCTGGAGATGATAATTCCTGAAGGCGGACCTCATCACCCTCCTGCAACCAGGTTTCCGTAATACATGCTAAGCCGGCTCCACTTTCAGTAATGAAGTCCCTGATGGTGTTGATCTTATTCCGCACTGACCTAGCAATCACCAACACCAGAGTAGGCAGGGAGATATTTGGAGACCTGTCACCAGTATGCCTAGGGATAGCACGCAAGTCAGAGGAGGGTCGAGTCTTCAAATGACTCAGCCTCCCTCTCGCATATGGCCTGTGGCCACCGCTAAACTTCCCCCTCCCCGAGATTACAGAGATTTGCAATCCTTGATTTGGCCCTGTGTGGGATGTAGCTAGGTGTCTGGTCGTCTGCCTGCCCCCTGAAAAGGGGGTTGTGGAGGACAGTCTGCATCACACTCATTGATGGTATTACTACTGTGCAGATCTTGGATGGCCATCTGTCAGGAGTGCTTGGTTTGTGTCGTCCTGCATGGTAGAAGGAAGTTGAACTGGATGATCCTTAGGGGTGTCTCCTAACCTTATGATTGTATAATATTTTATTATTATTTTATTATGACATAGCAAACAAGATAGATATGCTGGATTTCATATCACAAAATCACAAGTCGAACACTTCCCAAGTGTCTAGGACTGTGTGATGTATTTTCGGATGATGCGCGCAGATCCCAGCAGGGTGGCCTTTTGCAGCTGGCAGATCGTAATTTTGTCAATGTCTATTGTTTCCAAATGCCGGATGAGATCTTTTGGCACGGCACCCAATGTGCCCATCACCACCGGGACCACCTGCACTGGTTTCTGCCAGAGTCTTTGAAGTTCAATCTTGAGGTCCTGATAGCGTCTGAGTTTTTCCTGTTGTTTTTCGTCAATGCGACTGTCACCTGGGATGGCAACATCAATTATCCAAACCTTTTTCTTTTCCACAACTGTGATGTCTGGTGTGTTGTGTTCCAGAACTTTGTCAGTATGGATTCGGAAGTCCCACAGTATTTTTGCGTGCCCATTTTCCAATACTTTTGCAGGTTTGTGATCCCACCAGTTCTTTGCTGCTGGGAGGTGGTACTTGAGGCATAAGTTCCAATGAATCATTTGGGCCACGTAGTTGTGCCTCTGTTTGTAGTCTGTCTGTGCAATTTTCTTACAGCAGCTGAGGATATGATCAATGGTTTCGTCGGTTTCCTTGCACAGTCTGAATTTTGGGTCAACAGCTGATTTTTCGATCTTGGCCTTGATTGCATTTGTTCTGATGGCTTGCTCCTGGGCTGCAAGGATCAGGCCTTCTGTCTCCTTCTTCAGGGTCCCATTCGTGAGCCAGAGCCAGGTCTTCTCCTTATCAGCTTTTCCTTCAATTTTGTCAAGGAACTTCCCATGCAGTGTTTTGTTGTGCCAGCTGTCAGCTCTAGTTTGTAGTGTGGCTTTTTTGTACTGGTTTTTTGTCTGCTGTGCTTTGAGGAGTTTCTGATTTTTGACTTCAATCAAAGCAGGTTCTTCGCTTTGCTTTACATATTCTGCCAGGGCATGTTCTTCTTCTTTGACTGCTTGTTTTACTTGTAAGAGTCCTCTGCCCCCTGATCTTCTAGGCAGATATAGCCGGTCAACATCACTGCGAGGGTGCAGTGAATGATGAATGGTCATGAGTTTTCTTGTTTTTCTGTCCAAATTGTCCAGTTCCATCTATGTCCAGTTTATGATGCCAGCAGTATATCTTATGACAGGTATGGCCCAGGTGTTTATGGCCTTGATGGTGTTGCCTCCATTGAGCTTGCTTTTGAGAATTTTTCTGACCCTTTGTGTGTATTCTTTACTGACCACAGTCTTCACATGTTCATGCTTGATGTTGACCAGCTGTAATATGCCCAGATATTTATAGGCCTCTGGCTGGTGACACTTTATTGTTTGGCCATTAGGCATATTTATGCCCTCACTTTCAATGATTTTTCCCTTCTTCAATGGCACTGTCGAACATTTGTCCAAGCCAAACTCCATGCTGATATCAGTGCTAAAATTTCGGACAGTGTTAGTCAAAGACTGGATTTCAGTTTCCGTTTTTCCATAAAGCTTCAGGTCATCCATGTACATCAGATGCGAAATTTTGTGAGAATTCTTAGATGTTTGATAGCCGAGATTTGTTTTTTGTAAGATTGTTGACAGAGGGATCATGGCAATAATGAAAAGCAGAGGGGACAATGAGTCTCCCTGGAAAATTCCTCTCCTGATGTTGACAAGTCCATAGCTTTCATTTCCAACAAACAGTTCAGTTTTCCAGTGCTCCATCATGTTTTCAATGAAGGTGCCAACATTTTTACTAATCCCGATGGCATCCAGGCACTTGATGATCCAGCAGTGTGGGAGTTAGTCAAAGGCCTTTTTGTAGTCAATCCACGTCATGTGAAGATTAGCTTTTCGGCTTTTACAGTTATCCAGAATTATTTTGTCAATCAATAACTGGGCTTTTGTGCCCCTGCTTTTCCGTTTATTGCCTTTCTGTTCATCTGGCAAGATGTTTTTTTCTTCAAGATAGTCTTGAATTCTATCAGCTATGATGCCAGTCAGTAGTTTAAACATAGTGGGCAGACATGTTATTGGCCTGTAGTTTCCTGGTGCTGCTCGTTTTGCTGGATCCTTTTGTATCAGGTAAGTTCTTCCAGTTGTTAGCCATTCACTGATACTTCCTTTCTGCAGCATCTCATTGAATTCTTGGGCCATTTTTCCATGTAAACTAATCAGATGTTTGAGCCAAAATCCATGAAGTTGATCACTACCAGGCGATGTCCAGTTCTTGACTTTTTGCACTCGTTTGCTGATCATTTCAGTTGTTATTTCCATCTGTTCCATTTTGTTCTGTGAGAATTTTCCTTCAAACTCCTTTATCCACCCAGCGTTGTTGTTGTAGTTCTTATTATTTTCCCAAAGCTCTTTCCAGAACTTGGTTGTTGCAGTTTTCTCTGGCTTTATGGTTACTGTGTCTGTTGTTTGGTTCAGGCTCTGGTAGAACAGTCTTTGGTCTGATTGAAATAGTTGATTTTGTCTGTACTGGATGATTCTGGCTTCATATCTTTCAATTTTCCTGGCTGTTGCTGTAATTTGTTCTTTCACAATTTCCAAGGCTTCTTCAATTTTTCTGGTGTTCAGCCAGTACTTTCTGATCAGGTATTGCTTGATTTTGTCATTCTTTAGTTTCTTCTCTTTCATATTTTTCAGGTTACTTGCATCTGATCTAAGTTTCTTGATTTTCATCTCTAGCCTGACCTTCCACTTTGGCATTGTATATTTCTGCCTTTCACCTTCCACTCTGGCATTGTATATTTCTGCTGCTTCTGTGACTGTTCATTTGGGTTTTGATGATTCCGTAGCCCACTTGTCGATGGATGTCCAGAATCAGCAGCATCCACCGTGGTCCTTTTTATCCTGGGCAACGACCGAGCCAGTATAGACTTCGTTTTGGTTTGATTCTCCATAATGCTAATGGGTTAGGTGCACTTGGTTGCATTCCTCCGCTGAGGCCTCTCTGGCTTGGTTGGACCTGCCAGTAGTTACACTACCGCCAGCACAGCCCTCAGCATCCTCGGAATGGCTAAGCCCCCCCCCCACCACGTCAAGGTGGCACCTGCGGGGGGGTTATTATTATTATTATTATTATTATTATTATTATTATTATTGAGAGGCTGGGTGGCCATCTGTTGGGCGTGCTTGGATTGTGTCCTCCATGGCAGAATTGGGTTGGACTGGATTACCACAGTAATTATTTCATATTACAGTAGAATCTCACTTATCCAACATTTGCTTATCCAGTGTTCTGGATTATCCAACGCAATCTGCCTTTTAGTAGTCAATGTTTTTGTAGTCAATGTTTTAAATTCATTGTGATATTTTGGTGCTAAATTTGTAAATACAGTAATTACAACATAGCATTACTGAGCATTGAACTACTTTTTCTGTCAAATTTGTTGTATAACATGATGTTTAGTGCTTAATTTGTATAATCATTACCTAATTTGATGTTTAATTGGCTTTTCCTAAATCCCTTATTATCCAACATATTCACTTATCCAACATTCTGCCGGCCTGTTTATGTTGGATAAATGAGACTACACAGCTGTATAAAATGCACACTGAAGTGAATTATCTGGCAGTGTGGACTCAAGATAATCCAGTTCAAAGCAGATAATATAAGAGTATAAATGGGTAATATAGCTGTATGGAAGGGCCTTGAGTCTACACTGCCATATAATCCAGTTAAAATCAGATAATCTGTATCTTATAGGCAGTGTGGAAGAGGCCTGTGGCCTAACTGTGCCTGTCCCCTGGGCTGAGTAGGTTGCTAGGAGACCAAGTGGGCAGAGTTTAGCCTTGTAACTGGCCGCAATTGGATAAAAACAATTATTCATCTCCCTCTAATTAGGACTTTATTTTTCTTTTCTGTTTGTTGTATGAACGTAGAGGCATGGATGAGAGGTTGTGTTGCCAAGTTTAGTGTTTCTGGGGTGTGTAGTTTTGTTGTTTTGTCCTAGGCCGAATTTTTTTTCCTTTTATATATATAGATGTGGCAGGCAAGTATAACATGGTTGTCCTAAGATAGAAATAGCTGCAGCTGTCAAATATGGCCAACACAGATGTCTGAACATTTCATTTCATCCTTTATGATTAGAATTTTACCCACAATTTGAGATTTCCTCATAAATTTGATAGAAAGAAGATTTTTAGAAAGAAATCATGGGGGTTCTTTTACATGGATTTTAGCCTTCTCTTCCAAAGTATGCAGGTGCCTCACCAAACTACAAATCCTAGGTTTCTATAGCATTGAGCCATGGCAGTTGAAGTGGTGTCAAACTACATTAACTGCACAGTGTAGATGCTGTCTCAGGCACCAGGAGCCCTAGGAAGGGTACCTTTCCCAAATCTGCTGGAAAGGTAAATCCAGAGCACATTTTGATAATCAAAAGTGGGGAAAAGAGATGCATTCCCCCCTGTCTTTGGTAACACAATGGCTGAGAATAGGCACTGGATTCTGCATGATGATAATATCAGGAACTTACCAGGGTCCAGTTGGTTTCCCACTTGCTTTAAAACAAAACTTTTTTCTACTGAAAATAATTGAAACCAGATGGATGTGTAGCCAAGATGAGTATGGTCATCGTGATATATAACTCTGCTTTGTAGGCTGTGGGAAAATCCTACAGCAGGGGTGGGCAACTCTGTAGGGACCACTTTACCCCAGAAGTCCTGACACTTTCTGTTGGAAAAATAGAGGTATCTGCAGGATGACAAAGGTTCAGAGGTACTTGTTCAGAGATGCATTTTCACGTGTGGTTAGAGGGCAATGACTGCACACAAATTCCACTGAATTTTTTTCCGAATAGGGGGATTCATGCCAGAAATGTGAAGTTTGGTGAATGCATAAGGCCAATTCATCACATTTGCATAACAGCATCCCATTCACTCAGAGTCAATTCTGATGAAATTCTGAATGGGTTGCTATAATTCATATAATTCCATAATAGTAATGAAGAACCTATAAATGTTTGAAAGGTCAAATAATAAACCAAATGAACTGTGCATTCATTTCTTCCTCTAGGTAGTTGCTATCACACGCAAATGCAATGTAGCACAGCATACCGAGGGGGGGGGGGGCATACCCCAAAATGATGACAAACTCAACTTTTTAAACTAAAAGTAATAAGAAAAATGACTCAAGACTCATAGAGAAACTGGGTGACATAAGAATCACCTGGCAATTGTTGACTAATGGAATTATCTATTAATAGCCAGTCAGTCGAGCTCTCACTGTTTTCTGTGACATGTAAAGATAATGTAGATGAATAAACATTTATTTGCCTTAACTCTAGAAATTTCCTTATCCAATTATTTTGCAGTGGAACATATTCAGAATAAATATACCTGGCTGTATAATATGCATAGACAACAACAATGCATAAGTCTGCTTGACTCTAATGGTGACTTGTTAAAATAGAAAATCATTAATTTCGTCATTTTCTAATTCAATCTGTTGCTTTCAATTATGCATTTTTTTTAAAAAGTTTCAGATTTGATGTATTTTTGATGCTTTATGAAGTTCATTCAAAAATACTTTTTATGTTGTCAAAGTAATTATTTTTATTGGTCCTGTACCTTAATAGTGCTTCAGTGAAGCATTTTCAGCATGTCGAGTTATATTAGTCATAAACTAGTTCACAGAGGAAATTATTTGCAATAACGTTCAAACAGTGACAGTAAGAGGTTTTAGTGAGTTCTTCTGCAAGGTGATTAACTTGTTTCTGCACGCACAAAAGAACATGTTGTATGCATTTCCTTTTAAATTGTTTGCAGGGTCGTTTGTATCTAGACCATTCAATTGTTACTGAAAAAATGTTTCACTCACTTTGGAAGGTGTTGGATCTTTAAATGACCTTTATTGAGCAATAGTCACTGTCAGCTGCCAGCCATTTCCAAACATCCCCTTCCAAGCACTGTGTGCTACATACATGTGATTCTACATCTTGTTGATGGGAAGCTTCCTACTGATGTGCAAATCACATATTGGACAGGTATCAAGCTCTTTAACCTCAGCAGGCTGAAAGCCAAAAGTAAGGTAACAACCATTTTTATTATAGAACACTAATATGCTGCTGATAATGTAGTATGTGCTCATTCAGAGGAAGACCTACAAACCATTTGAGCTCTGTAAATGCAGCATTTTTTTCAAATGAAGCAGAGAGTGTTTGAGAATCAAGACAGTCACAGGGATACTAAGATACTTGTTTATAAAGCTATTTTTCTTCTAACTCTATTGTACGCCTGTGAAGCATGGTTCCATCAGCATTGCCTTCAAAAAATCTTGAAAATCTTTTGGGAAGACAAGCAGACAAATTTCAGTATTCTGGAAGAAGCAAAGACCAGTAGCACTGAAGTGATTATCCTCCACCATGAACACCGCTGGATCACCATTTCCCAAAGCAGTTATTTTACTCAAAGTTTGAGAATGGAAAATAGAATGTAAGTGTACAACAAAAGAGATTTAAAGATGGACTTAAAGCTAACCTTAAAAATGTGGAACAAAACACAGAGAACTGGGAAGCCCTGGCACTCAAGTGTTCTAACTGGAGGTCAGCTAGAGGCACAGATATGGTGCTAAAGGACAAAAAAATGTGCCAAGAGGAAGGCAAATCAAGCAAACTATTGTTGTGATCAGCTTACATGTGGAAATCTATGTCCTCCATGTGAAAGACCATGTGGATACAGAATAATTCTCTACAATCACTTACAGACCCACCACCTTCGAAAGTAGAGTCATACTCAACCACAACTCACCAATGCGTCGTCTTCATCATGGAAAGAAGTGACAAGTGGAGTGCCGCAGGGCTCCGTCCTGGGCCCGGTTCTGTTCAACATCCTTATTAACGACTTAGACGAAGGGTTAGAAGGCACAATCATCAAGTTTGCAGACGACACAAAACTGGGAGGGATAGCTAACACTCCAGAAGACAGGAGCAGAATTCAAAACGATCTTGACAGACTAGAGAGATGGGCCAAAACTAACAAAATGATGTTCAACAGGGACAAATGCAAGATACTTCACTTCGGCAGAAAAAATGGAAATCAAAGATACAGAATGGGGGACGCCTGGCTTGACAGCAGTGTGTGCGAAAAAGACCTTGGAGTCCTCGTGGACAACAAGTTAAACATGAGCCAACAATGTGATGCGGCTGCTAAAAAAGCCAATGGGATTCTGGCCTGCATCAATAGGGGAATAGCGTCTAGATCCAGGGAAGTCCTGCTCCCCCTCTATTCTGCCTTGGTCAGACCACACCTGGAATACTGTGTCCAATTTTGGGCACCACAGTTGAAGGGAGATGTTGACAAGCTGGAAAGCATCCAGAGGAGGGCGACTAAAATGATTAAGGGTCTGGAGAACAAGCCCTATGAGGAGCGGCTTAAAGAGCTGGGCATGTTTAGCCTGCAGAAGAGAAGGCTGAGAGGAGACATGATAGCCATGTACAAATACGTGAAGGGAAGTCATAGGGAAGAGGGAGCAAGCTTGTTTTCTGCTGCCCTGCAGACTAGGACACGGAACAATGGCTTCAAACTACAGGAAAGGAGATTCCACCTGAACATCAGGAAGAACTTCCTCACTGTGAGAGCTGTTCGACAGTGGAACTCTCTCCCCGGGGCTGTGGTGGAGGCTCCTTCCTTGGAGGCTTTTAAGCAGAGGCTGGATGGCCATCTGTCGGGGGTGCTTTGAATGCGATTTCCTGCTTCTTAGCAGGGGGTAGGACTAGATGGCCCATGTGGTCTCTTCCAACTCTACTATTCTATGATTCTATGATTCTATGATCGCCTATGATGATGATGATGATATGATGATGATGCTACATACCTAATATGTCCCATATGTTGCAGAGTATTTCCTTCAATATATCTCTTCCTCGTGTCTGACATGTCATTTTGCACTAGTATTCTGACTACTACATCCTTAACATTTGGATCTTCTACACAGATATGGAACGATTTGTCCATTTTGCTTTCTGCAGTGCTTGAATTTTCAGTACTCATGTTCCTAAATCCACCTTGAATATGAAGAAATTCTGGCAAATTCTTCAGAAGAACAGTTATGAACTTGGGAATGATATCCTAACAGGTGACTGATATGTTCCTAACAGGTTGAGCAAACTCTGCAAAAAGAATATCTTCCTCAAAAGAACAAACAAAGCCTCATATATTTACAATCTGTACAGGAAACTGTATAGAGTAGATATCAGGAATATTTAACAGATTACTGTGGAAACAACATTGCATCCATATAGAATTCATATAGAGAGAGCATGGATTCTTGCCTTCCTCATACATGAAGACTGCTGTTGGCAAGATGGCGCCGGCATGATACGAAGCGTTTGAAGGAGCACTGATATCTCTGCTGTTTTTAGGCTACCAGGGCACAACAGTTCATTGTTTTGACCATTCTTCTATTCTTATCTTCTTTGCAATGGGAAACAAGAAAAAAAAATGAACCAGGACAAGCCCTGAGATGGCCAGACCTCACAAGCCCTCTAAAAAACTCAAAATAGATGAATTATTTGGGGAGGAAACCGTGAGTACGCCAGTCTTAAAAACTCTGCTCACTGATAATAGCTTTTCAGCTTTGGATAATGGAAACATATGCTCTGGTAACTTGGCTGGTTATCATGAAGGTGTGTCCTTGGATTCATCTGGGGCAGATATGTTTGCGGAAAATTTGTCAATTACAGAGATACAACAATATGCTAAACAACAACAAACATGCCCACCTGATTTTGTGACGAAACAATGTCTTCTGACTGCCGACATTGTTGTATCTATTTTTGAACGTTTAGAGAAAATTACAAAACAACTTCAGCTCCTTAAGCTTTCATTTGATTCTTTAGTTCAAAAAAATACATCTTTAAAAGAAAGCCCAGCTCAGACCAATAGCCCTCTGATAACTCCTTTGCATGCCAGATGTTTGACCACTCCCAGGGAGACTTCTTGCGATAACAGACTGCAATCCAGCCCAGCCAAAATTTCCAGTATTTCAACACAGAAACAGCCTAAGGACCCAACTACTTCAACCTGCAATGAACAATGTGACATTACCTTTAAGTTGGACCACCTTAAGAACAAGCTGTTTATCACCAAGGACTTGGCTGAACTGTTGATAAACTTAGTACCTATTGATGAGCCCTCTCATGTTAGGAGGAACCCGGAGGGAGGCCCTGTAGTCGACCTACTAGCGATGAATGAGGAAGAGATCGCAACCACATCCCCAATACAACTTTTGGAACCTAGGAGGGGTAACAACACACCCCCTCCACAAGAACTGTCCTCTAACCTAAAAGTCCCGGTGCAGACTATGACCCTGGGTACTGGTGGTGTTGTGAATGAGTCTTCTGAGGCTGTGAGTAATAATGGTGAGATCAGGAGAGGAAGGAAGAATCCTCGTGTGGAGGGCTCGCTGGAAGATTTATATAGGAAGAGAGTGTAAGGCGATCCCTTGTAGGCCGAGGATGATGGTCCTCCAGTTATAGGGTCTTGGGGGTGTGTCTGCAGGTGACCTTTTCCATCTGCTGCCTGCCAGCACAGAAGAAGGGAGTCCTGCTGGCCCTCCTCTGGCCCTGCTACTCTGGGGTAAGGAGGAAAGGAAGAGAGTGGAGGAAGCCCTTAAAACACCTGCTTCTGGACACTTCTTGCTTTTCCATCTGCTGCCTGCCAGCACAGAAGAAGGGAGGGCAGGCTTTGTTACTGACCCAGTCTATCCATTTAACCAACCTGAATTTGTCAAGCACCTAGTCACTTTACCATCTAAAAACTGTGAACGCTCTTATAGGCACTGGCACTTTAATCTGGAACTTTCTATTGCTTCGTAAATCCTTATGTGTTGAGACCCTCTCTGCTTACACTGTGCATTTTTATAGTCAGTCGAAGGAGGGTGGGAGCTGTAAAGCTCCGTGTGCACTTTATTTATCAACTCTGCAAAGGAAGGGTGAAAGGAGTGGCCCTAAATATCGGGCGAAGCTAACTTTGTTAGGAAATCAAGTGCCATGGTTACGTCTACAGCTAATGTCAGCCGGAAGCCGGAAAGAAGGGATAGCGACCATATAGACGGGGGGGAGTTGTCCATTAGCCGGGGAGCCCCCATTGAGGTAATTCAAGGGAGGGGGAGATACGAGAAAGGGAGACCAAAACTAATTCGGCCTAGGGAACGGTTTCTTGTAGATTTAAAACAGTCTCCTGATACGGTAAAGTTGGATATCCGATCTGGCAGTCCCTCTGGACTAAAGGTGGTGCTGTTGAACGCCAGGTCCATAAATGGAAAATCGGCTATAATCCAGGATCTTATTCTGGACAAAAAAGCGGACCTGGCATGCATAACGGAGACCTAGTTGGACGAGGTGGGGAGGGGTCAACCTCACCCAACTCTGTCCTCCCGGGTATTCCGTGCAGCACCAACCTAGATCCGGAGGACGGGGAGGCGTCATCGCAGTGGTCTACAAGGAATCCATCCCCCTGACCAGGTGCCCCATCCCACAGTCAACCCTGTTTGAATGTGTCCATCTGAGAGTGGGGGACCGGGACAGACTAGGGATTCTGCTAGTGTACCGTCCACCCCGCTGCACTACAGTCTCCCTACCTGAGCTAGCGGAGGTGGTCTCGAGCCTGGCGTTGGAGTCTCAGTGACTTTTAGTGTTGGGGGACTTCAACGTCCATGCGGAGACCATCCTTTCGGGGGCGGCTCAGGACTTCATGGCCACCATGGCAACCATGGGGCTGTCCCAAGTGGTATCTGGCCCCACTCACAGAGAGGGACACACACTGGACTTGGTTTTCTGTCAGGAATGGGAGGAAGATGGCGGTGTGGAGGAGCTCAGCATCGCTCTGTTGCCATGGACCGACCATCACCTGATTAGGTTTAGACTGCCTGTGCCTCCTAACCTCCGCAGGAGTGGAGGACCTATTAAAAAGGTCCGCCCCAGGAGGCTTATGGATCCTGATCGATTCCTGACGGCTCTTGGGGAGTTTCCCGCCACTTCGGTTGGTGATCCTGTTGATGCTCTGGTCTCTCTTTGGAATAGGGAGATGACCAGGGCAATAGACACGATTGCTCCGGAATGCCCCCTCTCAAGTAGCCGAGCTAAACCTTCTCCTTGGTTCACCGAGGAGTTGGCAGCGATGAAGCGAAAGAAGAGGGGACTAGAGCACGTGTGGCACTCAAAGAGGAACGAATCAGACCGAACACGGCTGCACCTTTATTTAAAGGCATATGCCGTGGCAATAGATGCTGCAAAGAATGCTTTCTTTGCAGCTAATATTGCGTCCGCAAAGAACCGTCCTGCGGAGCTGTTCCGAGTTGTCAGGGGCTTGTTAAATCCCATCTCTCAAGATGGGATCCCTGACAGCTCGGCAGCCCACTGTGAAGCATTTGCTCGGTTCTTTGCAGACAAAGTCGCTCTGATCCGCTCTGGCTTTGACACCATATTAACGGCAGTCTCTGAGGATGTAACACGGGCACCTGCTTGTCCTATTTTGATGGATTCATTTCAATTGGTTGAGCTCGAGGATGTGGACAAGGTGTTTGGAGAGGCGAGGGCTACCACATGCATCCTAGACCCCTGCCCATCCTGGCTGGTGAGAGAAGCCAGAGGGGGACTGGCCGAGTGGGTGATGGTGGTGGTGAATGCCTCCCTTCGGGAAGGCATTGTTCCAGCGAGCCTTAAATTGGCTGTGATCAATCCGCTGTTGAAGAAGTCATCACTGGACCCCACTCAATTGGACAACTATTAGCCTATCTCCAATCTCCCCTTTTTGGGCAAGGTTGTGGAACGTGTGGTGGCCGCGCAACTCCAGGCATTCTTGGTTGACACTGATTTTCTGGATCCGGCACAGTCTGGCTTCAGGCCGGGGCATGGTACCGAGACAGCCTTGGCCGCCTTAGTCGATGATCTACGCCGGGAACTGGACAGGGGGAGTGTGTCCCTGCTGGTTCTGCTGGACCTCTCAGCGGCCTTCAATACCGTTGATCACGGTATCCTTCTGGGGCGCCTTGCCGGGATGGGTCTCGGAGGTACTGTTCTGCAGTGGCTCCGGTCCTTCCTGGAGGGCCGCACCCAGATGGTGTCACTGGGGGACACCTGCTCGGCCCCACAACCATTGTCTTGTGGTGTCCCGCAGGGTTCAATACTGTCCCCCATGTTGTTTAACATCTACATGAAGCCGCTGGGAGAGATCATCCGGAGTTTCGGGGTGAGGTGTCATCTGTACGCAGATGATGTCCAGCTCTGTCACTCCTTTTCACCTGTCACTAAGGAGGCTGTCCAGGTCCTGAACCGGTGTCTGGCCGCTGTGTCGGACTGGATGAGGGCCAACAAATTGAAATTGAATCCAGACAAGACAGAGGTCCTCCTGGTCAGTTGCAGGGCTGAACAGGGAATAGGGTTACAGCCCATGTTGGACGGGGTCGCACTCCCCCTGAAGATGCAGGTTCGCAGTCTGGGTGTGATCCTGGACTCATTGCTGAGCCTGGAGCCCCAGGTCTCGGCGGTGGCCAGGGGAGCATTCGCACAACTCCGCCTTGTGCGCCAGCTGCACCCGTTCCTTGGGAGGTCTGACTTGGCCACGGTGGTCCACGCTCTGGTTACAGCTCGTTTGGATTACTGCAACGCGCTCTACGTGGGGCTGCCTTTGAAGACGGCCTGGAAGCTCCAGCTAGTACAACGGGCAGCAGCCAGGTTAATAACGGGAGCGGCCTACAGGGAGCGTACTACCCCCCTGTTAAGCCAGCTCCATTGGCTACCGATATTCTACCAAGCCCAATTCAAAGTGCTGGTTTTGACCTACAAAGCCCTAAACGGCTCCGGTCCAATTTACCTATCCGAATGTATCTCCTCCTATGAGCCCACGAGAACCTTAAGATCATCCGGGGAGGCCCTACTCTCGATCCCACCTGCCTCACAAGCGCGGCTGGTGGGGACGAGAGACAGGGCCTTCTCGGTGGTGGCTCCTCGGCTGTGGAACTCCCTCCCCAGTGACATCCAGCAGGCTCCTTCCCTTCTAGGGTTCAGAAAAAAACTAAAGACATGGCTATGTGCTCAAGCGTTCAATGAATAAACCTTCGAGCTTGGAACGGTCGGTTTTTAAGACTCTGGATTAACAAGGTCTAGTGAATGAATGGACATTACCTCGGTGCATGGTAATGTTTATTATTGTATATTGGTTTTTATGATGTTTTAAATGTTTTTAGTTTTTAATGCCTATTGTATTGTTGATGTGATGGCACTGTTTGCCAACTTGTAAGCCGCCCTGAATCCCCTAGGGGAGAAGGGCGGGGTAGAAACACCATAAATAAATAAATAAATAAATATTCTTGATCTGCATGTTCTCCCGCAATGAGGACATCGGTTTCCAGGTGGAAGGCGGTCTCGGTCAGGGTTGGCTTGACGCTCCTTCCTCTTGGCACGTTTTTCCTTTAAGCCCTCCATTCGTGCCTCTTCGAACTCCGCAGCACTGCTGGTCACAGCTGACCTCCAATTAGAGTGCTCAAGGGCCAGGGCTTCCCAGTTCTCAGTGTCTATGCCACAGTTTTTAAGGTTGGCTTTAAGCCCAACTTTAAATCTCTTTTCCTGCCCACCAACATTATGTTTCCCGTTCTTGAGTTAGGAGTAGAGTAGCTGCTTTGGGTGATGGTGATCGGGCATTCGAACAACGTGGCCAGTCCAGCAGAGTTGATGGCGTAGGAGCATTGCTTCAATGCTGGTGGTCTTTTCTTCTTCCAGCACGCTGACATTTGTCTGCCTGTCTTCCCAAGAGATTTGCAGAATTTTCCTGAGGCAACGCTGATGGAAACGCTCCAGGAGTTTGGGGTGATGTCTGTAGACAGTCCACGTTTCGCAGGCGTAGAGCAGGGTTGGGAGGACAATGGCTTTGTAAACAAGCACCTTGGTCTTTCTATGGATGTCCCGGTCATCAAACACTCTCTGCTTCATTCGGAAAAATGCTGCACTCGTAGAGCTCAGGCGGTGTTGTATTTCAGTGTCAATGTTGACTTTTGTGGAGAGGTGGCTACCAAGGTAGCGGAAATGGTCAACATTTTCTAATGTGACACCATTAAGCTGTATTCCTGGCATCACAGAGGGATTAGCTGGTGCCTGTTGGAAGATTACTTTGGTTTTCTCGATGTTCAATGAGACCGAGCTTCTCATATGCTTCTGCGAAGGTGTTTAGAGTAGCTTGTAGGTCTTCTTCTGAGTGTGCACAGACTACGTTGTCATCAGCATATTGGAGTTCTATAACAGATGTTGTGGTGACATTGGTTTTGGCTCGCAGTCTGCTGAGGTTAAATAGCTTGCCATCTGTCCGATAGATGATTTCCACACCGGTGGGAAGCTTCCCATCAACAAGGTGAAGTATCATAGCGATGAAGATGGAAAATAAGGTAGGGGCAATAACACATCTCTGGAAGAGAATTAGGGAGATTGATGAGGAATCTTCTGAGGAAGATTCATATGAGGATTTGGGAGAGGGTGTTGAGGTGGAAATGGATGCTGAGGAACCAGTGGTGATGGAGGAAGCTGGCATTGATTGGGCACGGGCTCCGGAAGGGCTTGGGGAGGAATTTGGATCCATGGATGCTGTTGATGCTGGAGAGGCTTGGGTATCTTCAGAAGCAGATCCCACATGGTCTGCCTGGAGGAATGAGGGTGATTCCACAGGTGTGGACAGAGTTGGGTGTGAGCAGAATGATATTGACTCTGATGAAGAGTTTGGGACGCCTGATCCAAGGGCGTTGGCTGTTTGGAGCTCAGATTCTGATGAAGAATTTGGGACACCTGATCCTAGGGCGTTAGAAGTTTGGACGCCCAAGGAAACCTAAATAAATTGGGGATGTTTGGCCACTATGCTTTGCGTGTGGCAAGATGTTGCTGGGCGCCATTGGGTTTCCTGTACGTGATTCTGAAGACTGGCTTGGGACTTTGCAACAGATGTAAGGTTATTCTGCAACGGAGGGCTGGAATTGTGTGGGTTTCCCTGGACTGCATTGTTATTACTATTTTGCATTAGCTGCTGTTCGCCTTCGTTGTTTTGGCTTTCTGTGCCATTCTGTGACGTGGACCTTCTTTTGATGACTTCAACTCCTTGGACCTTGGACTGGAATTTGACTCGGCTTTGCTCTTCGCTCCCAAAATGTGTTTTGGCGTCGTTCTCAATTCCATGGCTACTTTCTGTTGCTGACTACTGGCTTCGCTCCTGACCCTGCCTGCTTATCCCGACTTTGGACCAACACTTTCCTGCTCTGCTCCTTTAACTCCTGGTTTGGCCTTTGCTCCAGCAGCGGTTTGCTGCGGGCTCACCAGCGTCCTTCTGTTTTGCTTCCTTTGCTGCTCTCAACAGAGAGTTCTACAGCCCGATTGGGGTGTTTGTTTTGGTTTAAAGCTACTTTCGTACTCCTGAATTTTGGGAAGGTTTTGGGGGCTTTGTAGCTGTTTGCTTTTGTTTGTTTCACCATTTCAAGCCCATTTTGTGCTTTTGTGCTGAGTTCAAGTATTTTATGTTTAGTCCGGATTTTATCTCTGGTTGATCCGGATTATATGTCAGTTCATGTTTTTGGCATTTTTTCTGTTTTAACTACTTAATAACACTGAAGTTTAAGTGTTTTAAGTTTCTGCTAATTCTTTGAACTATTTTTGGACTGTTACTTTAATAAACTATATTTTGCTCTCAGTTGGCGTCTGACTTTTGACAGGTGGTGATCCAGATTTGCTTGCAACATCTTGACAACTACATTTGTTATCCTGGAACATTATGGGGTGGTCAAATAAATTCCATGATGCAGACTTTGCAATGTATTTGCAAACATTTAGAATAATTTGTCTGAAAGAAACATGGGCTTAAGAAGCTAACTTACCATCTCTTTATGGTTTTAGATCATTCTCAGTTCCAGCTGTAAAAACAAGTACTAAAGGTCGCGGCAGTGGTGGCCTCACTACACTTATCTCAGTAGAACTGCAAGTCGACATCCAACCCTTAGTTAGTACCTACCCTCAATGAATACAGGCCCTTCTCATTAAGAGCAAGCATTTTGGTGGTTTAATTTGTATAAATGTTTATTTTCCACCTAGACTATCAAAAAAAGGAGAGCCTAACAATGTTTGGTCTAGCCTATCTGAAACCCTTACCCTATTAGAAAATCAATACCCCTCCACAAAGGTCCTTCTGTGTGGAGACTTCAATGCCAGAATTGGGGCAGAATTGAAACAGGTGGGGGGCACAAATTTTGGACAAGTCTGCCAGGTTACACCTGCTGCCAGGGTTTCACAAGATTCAAACAGCAACAAATCAGGTAGGAGCTTTTTAGAGATTCTTTCCTTCCACAATTTGCAGTGTCTTAATGGAACCCAATATGATAGAACGCAGGGTGCCTACACCTATGCCACTAACAGAGGAGCTAGCACAATAGATTACATGGCGGCCTCTGCCAACCTGCTCCCAGACATCCAAAGTTTTGCAGTCGAAAATAGGGTAGAAAGTGATCATTTACCTCTGTCACTGATATTTGACTTTGAATTGTACCCACCATCATGGCCCAGTCAAAATCTAAATCGAAACTGGAACTATCCGAGACCTACTTGCCTTTCGGAAAGCCTGCAAAACAAGCTTCTGACAAGCTTCCAATGGGTGAAAAACTCGGGGCTATGTCTGTTTTTATTGTTGCTTTTATTGTTGTTTTTATTGTTATTATTGTTATTTTAAAGCTAAGTGTATTGCTTTAATCTATTTTTGTAAACTGCTCCGAGCCAAACTGGGAGTTGAACAGATTGAACAATCCAGGGAATTTAAGTATCTGGGTGTATATTTTTCAGAGACTCTATCATGGAAGCCCCATATAGAACACAGCAGAGAAGTGGCACTAAAATCTATTGGAGGAATCCTCAGATTTTATAACACAGCAGGGGGCCCTCTGGTTGCCCCACCTCTGAAAATATTTCAGAGCAAAGTTATTGCCCAGATTCTGTACGGCGCCCCATTCTGGGGATGGGACGATTCACAGATACCAAAATTGGAGGCCATCCAGAATACATTCCTTGAGAAACTGCAGAGACTCCCACCTGGCACTCCAGCAGCTTGGTCAGAGCAGAGGTTGGTTTACCCTCCATAAGATCCCGCATTCACTTCCCCCTATACAACTATTGGAGAATCATAAAGGATTCCTCAGCTAGGGTTTTCCCAAAGCTATGCTTTGAACATCTACCTGAATGCAAAGTTTGGAGCTCAAAACATCAGAAATTGCTGAAAATATACCCTACCCTGTCTCATGAGCCTTCAATCCTGAGTTCAAGAGAGAAGTTGCATGAATACATTTATAACCAAGGTATTCAAATGGACAGACAGGCTATTAACAGCTCCAAATTCTCAACATGGTACAAATTATACAAACTCAACCATGAAAGGGCTATGTATCTAACCAACTTTACATTCCCTAACCTCAGACAAGCTTTTACAGCTCTACGATTCCAAAACATACCCTCAGCAGTGCTGGATGGTAGATACTCGGTCACTCCTTTGGCTAGCCGAATATGCGTATGCGGGGCCTCAGAAATTGAGGACCTGCCCCACTATTTGTTTGCCTGCACTCTATATCTGCACCAAGAAATACATTCTTAGGGCCTATTCTATGATACCTACAATCGAACACGGTTGCAGAAAAGATCTTCTACCTTTTATCTGATACCAACTCCACAATAACGTATAAGGTATTACCTAGGCAGCAAATAAAATCAGAGCAAGACTGATTGCGGACATTGCAGTCGACTGCGCTGGGGATGCTTTTATCTAGTTTTTAACATGACTGATATTTTATACTGGTTTTTACCAGTTATATTTTGCAAGCTCTGTTTTATACTCCATGCATCCTGCTTTTAATGGTGGAATTTTACAGTGTTTCTATAGATGCTTGGTTGATATTTTTACTTATGTTTTTTAAATGACTGATCTTATACATTGGCATTTTACCGGTAATTGTGCAGTTCCCAGCACATGTTGCACTTGTGCTGCTGCACCTCACAATGTATAGTTTGCATGTTCTGTTTTATCCTGCTTGCATCCTACTTTTAAGTGTTGGATTTTACAGTGTTTTGTACAGATGTTTGTTTGATGTTGTTTCTGTAAATGCATATGACCATTGGTCATATTGGAGCATGAAGAACACTACACAGTCAGAAAAATCAAATGCAGATTATTGAACCAGCATATACTTTACTTTCAAGGTCTCCTGAGCATGTGTGTCAGAGGAGGATTGTCTATGTAAACTACGTAAGCAGTACAATTTTTTCAGAGATCTTAGTTAGTTTTCCTGCTAGAAATTTGAGTTGCAAATTGCATAGGTTTTGAAGGGATTATAAAGGTGATTTTTGCAGCAGAAATGGGAAAAATATTCAACTTGATGATTCTCAGTAATGGGAAGAATAAAGTTTTCTATCCTTGTTCAACATTATGATCATTGAACACAAAGGAATTCAAATTATTGTTTGTCCTGGTTCTACACAGAGATGAACCTGTACTTTTTGGTTTCTTCTAAAATCATTTTTCAAAAATCTTTACTTTCTCCCATGTGAATGTGGAGAGATTTGTAAATTTTATTATGTTTTTCAAGTGAGTGTGAACAAAAATCATATATATTAATTTCAGCAATCCAGTCATTGAGGCCGATAGTGGGAAATATTTCTGGCATTTGTATTTTACACAAAACATTTTGATTTATATGATAAAAACCACAGCAGATCAATAACATTTTCAGAGGCAAACCAAAAACATGATCAAAATGCCGAAGAACTGCGCTATTTACCTTAAACTGAAACATTCAAAACTATCATCCTCACTAGCTTGAGTTTACCCTAAGAATTGAGAAAGCTTTTTAATCTTTATGACAGATCAGTTGATTTCTAAAACGCCTTTTGCATCTTGATCTCAATAAACTACGCCTTTTGCATCTTCAAATACTACGAATACGCCTTTTGCATCTTCATCCCAATGAACTAGCTATGTTTTTTTAATTAATTGAATTGTCCACACATCTACAAAACATACTGTTTCATTGAAGTTCTGACTGTGAGGCTCCAGGAACTTCCTTAAGTGTCACATCTACGCACCATGTGGAAAGAATGAGCCACAGATTTGTCAATGGAAATGTCTTGGCTCAATGAGATCGCCATAATGAAAGCTGCATAATGAAAATATTAAGGATATAAAATCATTTGTTCGTGTTGGAATTATTGGTAACAGAACTGCAGCATGTCTGGAAGCTTCCCCCCCCCCCCCCACAGCACTTAGCAGATGTCCTCCCAGTGATCTGTTTCAGACTGCCTCCCCATCTGCTTGCAAGTCATGTCTTTTTCTCTTACATTACCAGGAGACCTTCATACGCCACTGTAACTTTCTAGAAGTTATTTTTCCTTGTCTCTAACATTATACATCATGAATGTGACCTAAGCAAATCATCTGTATTTTTCTAAGAGCTGGTCCTGTATCTTTAACACATCTCTCTTTTCTCTCCCTCAGCTCCACCAACATTGCCGATTTGATATAGAGCAGGAGAGATATTACAGCAGACTCAGTTCTCTGGACCTTTTTCCCACTCATATCAACTGCAATCAGGGCATGCATTGCTATCCTGAACCTGTCCTTACAACATGGATGGCGAACCTTTGACCAAACAGACAGGGCTGTAGCCAGGGGTGGGGTTAGGGGTTCAACCCCCCCCCCCAAGTTTTCAGATTAAAAAAACTTTACTCATGAATTTTAACTGGTTAAGTCTATGAGAAGCAAATATTAAATAAGTCCCTCCAGAACTGCAAGTACTATCTCAAACAAATTTTAGCAATTTATTCACAGTGTCATTATTTACAGCAATAGCCAATATAATGGAAACAACCAAGTTGGCTCACCCATAACTGGTAGGCAAAGCCTAAGGCATGGTGGGCGGATTTGAAGGACCTCATAAAGGAGGCCAAACTTGGTGGGGGCGGTTGACAGGGGTGGAGTTGCAGCCTATTTAAGGCTGCTCCACCCTCCTGCTGTGCTTTTTGCTTCAGTGTGAGGTAGGGGGCAGGTTCCTAATGGGGATTATGCCTTTTCCCTCTTGCTCCTTCCTCTCCCCTTTTCCAGATAGTAGGGTTCCCATTGCTATGCCTTTGCTCCAAAGAGACACCCTACAATTTGGGCAGTTTCTGCCCTTGGCATTTATTGGCAGGGATTTCCCAGAAGCAGAGTATAAGGGCTGAGCTGGAGATTTGAGTGGCTGCACTAAGCAGAGTTCCCCTCCTGGGCTGCCTCCGGGAAGGCACATTCTGCAGCATAGGTTTACCCACCCAATCCCTATTTAAAAAAAACAAACCCTGAAGTTGTTACCTGGGTGAGTCACTCTCTTTCCTCAAGCCTACAGGCATGATTGTTAGGCCACAGAGGAAGGTTGCAGACAACTCCTTCCTTTAAAATAATACTTAATGAATTGTTGTCTGGAGGGAGTTACACTCTCTCAGACCCAGGAAGGCACAGACAATTCCACTCATTAACTGTGTCATCACATACTGAGGCCTACATTTTATTGCATGCCTCATGTTAGGCTTTAAACTCTTGCAATTATATTTGGAGGGCTTCTCTTTTGGGGTTGTTGTATGTCTTTCGGGCTGTGTGGCTTCTCTTTTGTTTCAGGCCTCATGTTAGGCTTTAAATCTTGCCATTATATTGGGAGGTGTCCATATTGTTCTAGGCCTCGTGTTCACCTTTATAGCTTTGATAGTACATTAGGAAGCCTTCATTTGGAGGTCTCCATTTTGTTTAGACCTCATGTTGGGCTTCATGCCTTTGGGCTGTTGTTGCCTCAGGTTGGGACCATTCTGGAGGGGGACATGTGGTCTTCCCCTGTATCTGAGAGGCTCTCCAGGTTCTTCTTGGTCAGGCTCATGGCCTAACAAACTAGAAGGCATTAGATCTGGTCTGTTCTGCAAGCTGTGCAGTCATACTGTGATCGAGGTGACCACCCCCCCCCCCAGGACTTTGTAAAAGATAGTTCAAAAATCAAGACTTTATGTTCTATATTCCATATATTTATAGTAGAAGGTGATTGAGACTTTTTACTGGAGTTTACTGTGACTCTCTGCACAAAGGGTGTTTGACCTTTTAGCCTGAGACAAGAGATAACAACTTCATGAATTGTAAAATCATGCTGCTAAAACTCCACTTTTATGGATTTCCACGCTGGGTTCTCCAGATGTTATGAACTTCGTTCTTATCAAGTATTTTCAATTGTTTATATCATTCATGCAATGTAACTCACTTTTATGAATTCTCCCTTATTTCCATGAAATCTATCTATCTGCCTATATGTATCTGTACTCTTTGGGATCCCCGGAAAATATTTATTTTTCCCAGCATGGTTTATATTCCAACTTTATTTTATTTTTCATTTTATTTCATATAATTGTCAAGTCATGAAATCAAATAGGAAATATTTTGAACTCAACCTGAACCCCAGAACTTATCCCATTTCCTATGACCCAGGCTTCCTTTCCCAAAAATAAAAGGATAATCTGCCACCGCTAAACCCAATCAAATTCAAATTGCATGGACAATATAGGGCTTGAGTCGCCGAATTCGGAGTTTGCTGACCTAAAGGTGATTCGCCCCACGGCAAACATTGTCATATCTCACCCAAAGGAAAAACCAGGACACCTCAGGAAGGCGCCCTGCAGAGCCTGTCAATATGGCTCATCACCACCCATCTTTGCTTCCATCTCTGACACCCCAAGGCATATCTAAAAATCTGTATACGTGACAGAAACCCAGACACCCTTGATTGCTGCCATTAATAAATTAAGCACCCTTTAGAAATCAGTCTAGGAGGATTTAATCCTCTGGTTCCTGTCCCCGTCACCTCATTGTTTGACTAATTCCCGCCTTCTCTCTCCTGATTGGACCTAGTAGAGACGTAAGGCAGCTTCCTATTGGGCCAACGAAGCGAGGCAGGAAACGAAAGCCCGCCTCGTTCAACCTTCTAGCCTATCAACGATCAGATGGGCGGGGAAGCAGGGCGGGAAATTCAAAGGGTTGTCAGACTGAAATTTTGTATAAGTACGGCTTTATTTTGATTGTATGGTACCCTAGTAGACCGAATGATCGCTACTAGAGTCCTCTTCAGCTGAATTGCTCAATAAAGACTCCTTGGCGGATTTTCCTTCAACTTTGGCGGACCTTCTTCATTTCAGCTTCAGGTTGTATTGCGGCTCATAATTCTCCTTTTGGCTTCGCCAAGGTCCGTTCTCTCAGGACCGGATCGGGTCTCTCCTTAAGGGCCCGATCCCCTAAAACGCGGTCGACAACAATACTCTCGTGGCCTCAGAACAAGGCACGGCTACACTATTGTAAGTATAAATCTTCATTATGTAGCCAACTGCCTGGTTCAGGGTTCCTGGCTATGACCTTCAGGCTTGTATTTTCACCTCATGCTATGTTTGGCCCTTCCTGGAAAAGGCTGTTTGCTTTGCTGTCACAGGGAGTGCAATTTTCTACAGCGTTTGAGAGGAGATGCCAGGTCCTGCTTGCTCAGGTTCATAGTCTAGCCCCCTGAAAGGCACAGAAATTAAGCAGTCACACTCTCTCTGCCATAGGGTAAGATACACACACTCAGATTAAATATAAATCTTTGTTATATTACTTACATTAATCATGGTGAATATCCTGGCACTGTCTTTTAGTTCTATGATTTTGCTTTATGCCATGCGTCATCCATTTGGGGGATTGTAATCCTAGAAAACTCCATAAGAAAAACGTAAGTTTAAATACAATTTATGATGTTTCCAGCTACATTACAACGGTGACAATTTGTGCTTGCTTTAAAGGTGCATACTTTAATTTCTCCTAAACTGTCAAGTGATTTTTGAATAATTATGTACCAGATTAAAAGTATTTTATGTAGTTTCTAAAAGTTTGATAATATGTATGGGTCATTGATTTTGATTTTTAGATATGCCAATTTAAAGTTGGTTGTTTTCAACTTTTTTTAAATAATTTTTTATTGAAGGCTTTTATCACAGAATATGAAACACAACAACATTTATTCATAGTGGGGAGGGGGGGGGGGAGAAGGGTAAGGTAAAGGTGACCATTGACCCAGACACAAACATCAAATATAGGGGAGGGGGAAGCGTACATCAAACTTAAAAAAAAAAGGTAACAATAGGAAGGGCCCCGAAACCTACACCTGCAACAACAATGAACCAAGAAAACAAAGACAAACAGAACAAAAAAAAAAGGAACTGAACATCACATATTTACTTACATTTGTCACATATAAATAAAATTGACTTCCATCTAACATGTGTTTTTATGTATAATTTTTTTTGGTAGCTGCGATACCTTTAAATTTCATCTCCTTTTTATCTGCTATAGTGTTTCCTCTTCATTTGGTGCTTAATCTAGGACAGTTATTTGATCTCTTTTCTTTGGCTAGTATGTCCCTATATTATTAATTTACAATTCTCTGTTATTAGGTAATTTTTAACTAATTCCAAATCTGTTTGTTTTTTGGGTTTACTTTGAGTATTTGATAATAAATATGTAAGTTTGTCTGTGTTCATGATCTCCAGAATTTTATTAAACCAAATCTTTATGTCTGGTCTATTCTTTTCTTTCCATTCCTTGGCAAATGTCAACCTAGCTGCCGTTGGCAAATAATTAAATAAAATTTCTTTATTTTTATCTTCTATGTTGTCATACAAACCTAGGATAAGTAGTTTGAGGTCTAAATTGATCTTGATTAATAACATTCTCTGAATTCTCGAGTGAATTTCTTTCCAAAATTCTCTAGCTTTTACACAAGTCCACCAGCAGTGGAAATAGGTGCCTTCTTTTTTGCCACATTTCCAGCATTTATTTGACGTGGATTTGTAGTATTTTGATAGTTTCTGTGGGGTCAAATACCATCTATAGAAAGTTTTCAGCCAATTTTCTTTTATGTCAACTGAATATGTGAATTTTAGTCTATGGTTCCAGGCTCTCTCCCATTCTTCAATTTTAATTGGTTTCCCTATATTTTCTGCCCACTTAATCATACAGTCTTTGGTGAATTCCTGTTCCGTTGCCCATTCCAATAATTTTTTTTATAAATTTTTGTTACTAATTTGTTATCTGATTGCATTATTTTATCCCAGAATTTTTTTTATCTTCAAATCCTACTTTTTTATCCATATTGTAGTAATCTTTAATTTGTAAATACTGAAATCACCCTATATTTTTAAACTCTTGATTAATATCTTCCTGTGTTTTCAATTTGTAGGTGTCTTTTTCTTTTATTAAAATATTTTTATAATTTGGCCAAATTGTCCCTGCCGTTTCTCTTCTGTGACATGCTTCTAGTGGAGATACCCATAGTGGAGTTCTTGTATATAATCTTTCTTTATATTTTTGCCAGGTTTTTATTAGTGAGGAGCAAATAAAATGATCCTTTTCCCTACCATGTATAGGCATGCCACCCAGCTCTAAGGTCTGCCCCTTCTAATGTCAACATTTTGGTTCTTTGACGCATTGTCCAATCTCGAACCCACATTAGGCAGCAGGCTTCATGATATAATTGAACAGGCAGGGCTAAACCTCCTCTTTTCTTATCATCAATCATATGGGTTCTTTTAATTCTCGGTTTCTTGTTGGCCAGATGAATCTGTTTATATCTTTACTCCAAATTTTGAATCTTTTCATGTTTCTAATCACTGGGATGTTTTGAAAAGAAATAACATCTTTGGCAGTATCATCCTTTTGATTACTGCCTGTAGAGAAGTCATAGCTATTGTGTTTAAATTATGTCTGTTGGAGTATGTATTTGTGTTTTAGTTGACAGTAGCCATTTTGTAACATGAATGAAACAGCAGCCATTTTGTTTCAATTCCACAGTGGTTCGGTTACCATGGAGACGAAGCTGGCTAGCTCAAGAAGAGGGAGAAGTGGGCGGAGCCAAGGAGAGGGAAAGGAGAGCTGTCTTAAAAAGAGAAGCCAGTTTTTGAGGGAGAGAAGGAGAAAGTGTGTGTGAGCGTGGCTGGAGGCTTTTGAGTCAGGAAGGGCTGACTGGCCTGAAATCTTTAGTCAGGATAGACTAAAGGGAATCTAGTAAGACCACTAGTTGAGAGAAGACTAGTGATCAAAGATTTGATCAGTATTGGATCAAATTAATAGTTTATTGTAGTTGGGACATTGTCCATTAAAGAGCTCAAGCTGAGGTTAGAGTTCGCTACAATTGGTAACATCAGTAGGAGAGTGGAAGAGGATTTACACCAAAGACTACTGTTGGGTGGTTAAACCACTGGTTTATTTAAAGTTACATAAGTTAATTAACCAAACCTGCAACCATAAGCTTTGTACAAAATAAACGTGTTGTTATTTGTTAACAACGGTCTCATTTCATTCCATCTACGTCTGTGGAGCCAAGTTTCATCGGTAATAAATCAAAAACCTCACGTTGGTGGCAGTTACCTGGAAAAATCACCTAATTGGGGAAGAATTTTAGACACCAGTACCTCAGAAAGGGAACCACAACATCTAAAACCCTAAATACAGAAACAGAGGCTAGGATCTTGGAATAGAGATCACCCCCTGTAATCTTTCCCCTCATATAAAGGTGATATATATAATCTAGAGGGAGTAAAAGATACAAAATCCCCTCAGCAGTGGAAACAGCATTTAACATTTCCCTGCCTCACCTCATCCATTTCCATCAGCCACACACATCATCTATACATTTTTGGTGGCAGCGGTGGGATTCAAAAGGATTCCATCCCTGTCACATCATCCATCAATCACACGTCTGTTCACTGCCACTCTTCCTAATAGTGAGAATTTGAGTTCGTTCCAAGTCTTCAAATCTCTCTGAATATGTTGCGAAACAGACTCCCTTAAAGCGCCAGACCAGTCTTTAGTAAAAGTAGAGTTTATTAGTTCACAACAAAAGAGCCCAAAAACAAACTCAAAAAGGCTCAGAACACAACCTTCAGTGTGAAACACAGTAATCCCCACAGTCAAAGCAAAACCCAAACCCTGGAAAATAACCTGGATTTAACCGGAATAAAATCCAGTTCAAACTCAAAGCTTTGCAAAACAATAGGAAAAGCACCCCAGTTCACAGCAGGACTCAAGCAGGCAGGAAGAGACAGACAGCGGGGGGCCGAAGTCGTCTGGCGAAGTCAGTCAAACACGATGTCGTTGTCCTTGAATCCAATCTGGGTCAAAGCAGGAGAAGGCAACAAACACGAAAATCCAGTCCAGGTCGTACACAGAGCCAAAACGTAGAATGCAGCACGGCAGGTCTACAGAAGTCTTCCCAAACACATCTTCCCATACAGCTCTCAAGGACACATGAATACCCATCAACACCTTGCCCCATTTCCCAACCCCACTTTTATTCACAAATCATCCTCAGAACTGGAATCAGCCAACACTCTGCTAACAGCTGAAACCTCTTGCCTCAATTCCTCCTCAGAACTGGAATCAGACAACACCCCACCAGACCTCCTTTCAGCTGAAGCCCCTTGCCGATCCCTCCAATCTGTCCATCTTTTATCCAAACCCATATCTCCCCAAGACCCAGCCGGATCCCCACTGTGCCAACCCTCAAACGTGTCGCTATTTGTGGGCTCTTCACAGATGTCCTGGATCTCTCGCACCTTAGTCCAGTCCATTTCCTCATCCTCTGAACTTGTCATCCCATCCTCCTGATTCTCAACCCTATCCTCCCCCTCAAAGCCCTCAAATGAGTCATCGTCAGTAGGCTCCGTATTTCCTGGATCCGCTTCCTTTATCGCTCCTCCTCGGAGTCTTGCTCCCGAGTAGTCTTTCTTCCCCTTCTAGTACTCCTAGTAGTATCACTACTCAAAGACTCCATCACAACACAATATCTCTCCATTTTACATCATAATGATTTTCTACCAATTGTGAGTTTTTCGCAGTTAAGGTTATTCCTAAATATCGAATCTTTTTACTAATCTGGATACCGGATGTTTTTGCCAGTTTGATTTCTCTTTCCTTCATCATGTTTTTAGTTAATAATTTGGTTTTATCTGTATTAATTTTTAGTCCCAATATCTTCCCGAAATTTTTCTAACCATTTCCCTAATGTTTTAATCAGATTTTCTATTATACAAATCAAATCATCAGCGTAGGCCCTAATGTTGTAGTTTTCTTTTTTTTTTCTTTTTGCCCCCCTTAATTGTGTATCTTCCCTAATAGTATTAAGAAGTATTTCCAATGCAAAAATAAACAGTAGTGGAGAGAGTGGGCATCCCTGCCTGGTTCCCTTTGAAATTTTAAACAATTTAGAATCTGATGAGTTTATCCTAATTTTGGCCTCTTGCTTGACATAAATTCTACTAATACCGTTACTAAATTTAAATCCTATATCCAATTCTTTGATTAATATTTTTTTAAAATCCCAATTTAAGCTGTCAAAAGCTTTTTCCATATCAATTGCCAATAAGGCGATTTCTTCTTTATTGCTTTTCTCATAATACTCTATAATGTTTATAATTTCTCTAACGTTGTCTTTTAGTTGTCTTCCTGGTAAGAAACCGACTTGCTCATCTTTAATCCACTCCTTTAGAAAAACTTTCATCCTGTTTGCTAATATTCCTTTGAAAATTTTATAATCCTGATTTAATAAAGATATGGGCCTATAATTTTTCACATTTAGGGGATCTTGGCCTTCTTTGTGGATCATTGTTATTGTCGCCTGTCTCCATGAATCTGGTATTTTGCTATGATCATATTAATTTTTTTTCAAGAATGGGGTTATTTCTTCTATAAAAACTTTGTAGTATATCCCTGTTAGTCTGTCCAGACCTGGGGCTTTATTTCCGTCGATTTTTCTAATAATTGTTTCAATTTCTTGTTCCGAAATTTCTCTATTTAATATTTCTTTTTGATATTCTGTCAGTTTTTCTATCTTTAGTTCGCTTAGATATGTTACTGTATCTTCTTTTCTGATTTCATCTTTGGTGTATAATTTGCTGTAGAATTTGTTTAATTGGTTGGTTATTTCCTTTTCTGTAGTATATTGTTTCCCTTCTGAGTGTATTTCTGTTATATATTGGGCCTGTCTTTTTTTTTTCTAACTTTCCAAGCCAGCCATCTTCCTGGCTTGTTTGCATTTTGAAACTTGTTGTTGTTTTATATATCTCAGTTGTTTCTCTAGCTGTTCTGTTTCTAGTAGATTCTTTTGTTTGGCCAAAATATCTAATTCTTGTTTAGTTTTCTTATCGCCTGGATTTTCTTTTAATATCTTTTCACCTAATTTGATCTCATCAAGCACCTTGTTTAAAGCTTCCCTTCTCTGTTTATTTTTTTGGGTGTTTTGCTGTATAAAATGACCCATCATAACAGCTTTGCTGGCATCCCAAATGACTTGTGGTGATATTTCATTCAAATCATTCAAACTAAAATATTCTTTTTTTCTTAATATCTTCCTCAGATTTCAGTAGGTTACTGTTTAATCTCCATGTGTATGGTCTTTGTGCTTCATTTATTATAAATTCCAGTGGGCAGTGGTCCGAATTGTTTCTGGGCAATATTTTAATTTTTAAAATTTTAGATATCAATTAAGATGAAATCCAAAAAATATCATTTCTAGACCAAGACCCGTGCCTACTAGAAAAGAAGGTGTAGTCCTTTTCGCTTGTATTATTCTCCAAGCGTCTTTTAGATCCCAATTTTGAAGTATTTTCAAAAAAATTATTGGTAATTTTCCTGTATTTGTTTTTAATCTTTGGTTGTCACATTTACGCTTTTTTAGATAATCAAATACTCCTTTTCTTTTATTGGGTACATTTAATCCATTTATGCTATTTGAGTAGCATTTTAGTTCCATCAATTATTTTTGTTTTCGTTTTCTTCCTCCAAATTCCCCATATCTTGGGGGGGGGGGGTCGTCTTGCTAGGATCTTTGTCTTCTCCGATGATATTGTTCTTGCTCTCTTACTTTCTCTGCCTGAATCTTGCATGTTTTGTTCCAGGTTACCTGTCTCTTTCATTAGTCTTTTATAAAACTCCTTTGCTTTTTCCTCAGAGGTTATCCAGTGTCTTTCATCTTTATATGTTGTCATGATTCCTTCTTTTCTCTCCCACCTGAAAGGGATCTGTCTCTTTTTTAGCTGTTCTGTGAGGAAGAGGTATTTTCTTCTCTATTGCATGGTGCTCCTTGGGTATTCTTTTAGTATAATGATTTTCTTTCCTTTGTATCTGATTGTGTTGTTACTGCTACTTTTTAAGACTTCTCTGTATTTTCTTTTAGTGAATTGTACTATCGTGTCTCTTTCAACTTGGCTTCTCTTGGAGAAATTTGTCGTGATCTGGAAATTTGTCGTGATCTCTTCATCAGTTATTTGGATTAGATCGGCTAGTAATTGTGTCACAATCAGTTTTAGGTTTTCTCTTGGTTCTTCTGGAATGCTCCTCATTCTTATTTGAAACTATTCCTTTTTGTTCCATTTTTTTCTTGCTTCACTTCCAGTTTTGCATTTTTCATTTCTAATATCTCCAGCTTCCTTTCTAATTTATCTTAGTTCTTTTCCATTTTCTGTTTATCTTCTTTAATCTCTTTTATGCTTCTTTGGAGTTCACTCATCTCTTTTTTCATACCAATAAATTCTTCAGAGAGGTCACTTTTCATATTTGTCATTTGTTCTTGGAACAATTTTTGATTCTCAGAAATTAGTTGAAGTTCTTTCAAAATGTCCTTTACGTAGGGTTCCTCTGGGAGTGAATTTCTCCTCCCCAATGTTTTTTTGTCTTCTTTTTCCATTTTTGTCTTTTGTGTATGCATTCTTGTCCGTATGATGTCTCTTAAATATTATTTTCAGCTGTATTAACTAGAATTGATCAATTAGTTATTTAATAAGTCCACTAATCAAATTGTTAATTTCAACAGTCCTATGGTCGATTAATTAATTCTTAGATCAATTGTTCAGCTAATTGATTATGTGATTGTTTAAGAGAAAGTACCGCTTAATTTCGTTAATTGGATTATCAATGAGCACTCAATTAATTAGGTTCTTAATAATCTAGCTTATTTTCCCACATATTCTCTTAGTTAATCATCATCTGCAGTAATTTCAGTTATTAGATAAATCAATCCTTAATCTTTTCCTCTCTTATAATCAGTTGTTCTATCCAATTCTATATGTAGCTATATTGAGTTTTGTAAACAGTTTGCTTAATTCCTACAGTTACTTGTACCCCCTGTCCAATATTCAATGTCCAAATCTCTTGCTGTATTCACTCCCTTCTTTTCTTCTTTTGTGTATTATCTGTGTATGATAATTAAAATTATCCCTTTTGTTCTTTTGCTTTAATTAATAACTCTGCTATCTCGTATGTTTCTCCTTCTAGCCTCTAGTCCTTTTACCCTAGTCTTTATAGCCTTCCTTTTGTCTATGTCCTATATAGGTTGTTTTCAACTCTTAAATTTTTGAAAGCATATATAAGAAGCTGTCAGCTCACTCCAGCCGCTCCCAAATGAAGACAAGAGACTCACTCTGTTATCACTGAGAACTTTACTGTAGGAAACCTTGACACGAAAAAAGCCGAAAGTGCTGATCGGCCCACCGAGACTCCCTTATATACACTCCCCCCACATTCAAAGTAGCGATTCCCGCCTAGAGAAAACCCCGCGCAATTCTCCCCGCCAAACGCGCCAGCCGTTTCTCTTCAGGGCTGAGAACCGCAGGTGCCTTATCAGTCTGTGATGTCAGCGTCCTTGATTTCTGGCGCCAGAGTACAGGCCCTGAAATCAGGGTCCTGACAAAGAAGCACAATTCGGCAAAAAAGACTGACTGGACTTGCACTCTTGAGTGTGAACTGAGGTTTCTCAATGGAGCCTGACTTCTGATAAAATGTATTGACACAGTTTTAAAGTGTTTCCAACAGACGTCGTGGTATTGTTTTGTAACTATAAATTACCAATTAACAGGCATTTTCAGTTATTTTAAGACTTTGAACTTTGTAACTAAAACAGAAAATTGATATAATTAAGTCTATATAAAATATAGAATGAACCATACTATCGAAATTATTTTGTGTTATGGATCTACTCTTCATGATTCACTTTAAAAAAAGTTTCAACCCTCCCTTCCTCCCAACAAAATTTCTGGCAACAGCCCTGCAAACAGATGTTGATCAATTGACCATACAATTTCATAATGGTTTTCAGCCTTCTCCTCTAGTGAGTGCTGATGCCACTGCAAACTACAAATCCCAGAATTCCATTACATTGATCAATAGCAGTGGTGTTAAACTATCAGTTCAACAATGTAGAACCAATCTGAGAAGCAAAACTTTCTTCACAAAATGGAACCTATGTTGTATTGAATCAAAACATCGATTGAATTTTTATAAATGTTCATTGAATAAGCAGTGGTTTAGAAACTGTCATAGAGACATGGTAGCTTGTGTGGAGTTGCATCCACCACGTATTCATTGGTGTTATTTACTATATGGATTCCATTCATGGTCAAAGTATAGCTGGTGGCGTTGCTGATTAACTGATTTAGAATATTTATATCCTGTACTTCTGTTGCCAACTCAAATCTCAGTGCAGAAATTACTCCACATGACACAAGCAATATGAAGGTGGTTTTCTTCCATCATATACAACATATCATGCTACTTGAGTCATCTGGAAGAGAAATGTGAACACATGTAAAATTGAGGCTGTCAAGATTCTTTGATTTCTATTTCAAAGCTCATACTGACTTCTATATCAATCTGTAAATATATCTTACTCCCGCTATGCACATTTTTCTACATAAATAATAAACAGTTTTAAAATGCATGATCTCACATCTTGATTAAATCAACCCTTTTTTAAACACAGATTTTATATATGGATACTTTTCTGTTGTTATTGCACAAATCATATCACAAGCTCAGAAATGTTTGTATCTATGACTGCAGATTGAATTTAGTTTCAAGTTGGTTCCAGGAAGCTCAAATTAGATAAATCACTGCCAAAACTATTGCTTGTATTGCAGATTTCTTTGTCACAGCACATCTTCTCTTCTCCTACCTATGACATCTCATTTTATATGGGTAAATCTATGGATTGTTCTGCAGGAAGATAGGTTAAGGGAGCTGAGTGGAGCCTGATGAATACTGAATTATGATCTAAAATACTGTGTTTCACAGAGAGTCATTTACAGAAATTTTCTGAAATTGATCAAATAGATTCTGGTTTTTCCTGAAGTCTTAGCAGAAATGTGGAGGCAGAGAAAGATATAATTTGTACAAACTTATAATACCTCTTCATATCTCATACCTATAACACACTTCTTCATCACATGCATACAATTTTATGAACAATGAAAGGGGGTTCCTTTAATTTTGAAATTAATACTACATCTTCATTTCTGGAAAAAATTATTCTCCTGTTTTTATTAATAATACTACATACAAGACTCTTGTATGTAGTATTATTAATAAAAACAGGAGAATAATTTTTTCCAGAAATGAAATGTACTTACTGTAACTATTCCATATTTTTTGGTCATTAATAAAAGGATTAAACTGTCACTGTTTCAGGGTTCCCCCCCCCCCCCCCTAACAGATGGATGTGTCTGAAAACATTAGACCAATTAACCTGAAAGCCTTCTGGCCACTTCCATTGCAAAATCATAAGTAAACTCCCCACATCCAGTCAATTTCTCACAAGTTCATCCTCAACAGACAAAATAGCTAAATGACTTAACCATCCTGGTCCATTTGCAGCAGTTTTTGTGGAGCACTAGCTTGCCAAACTTCCATTTGTCTACACATAATTTTGAAGTCCAATTGTTTTGTGTAAATCTTGTTTAATTATATAAGTGGAAGTAGTTCAAACTCCCCCCCCCCTTCCTGCCCAGTACCCTTGATCATTTTTTCATGCGGAACATTTCACAAAGAAAATTATCATAAAGATTGGTGGGATAATTATACAGTAGATATTCAGGGCACCATGACTCCATGCTGTTATACTTCCATAGCGATGTATTAGTCCCACTTGGTGTAGAATACCATTCCTCCCCAGGCATTGATGTATTGCAGGATTGTTATGAATGGTTTTTTTCCTCAGACCAGAAATAATGCATTAATGGTCTCTCCCTCCCCCCCCCCCAAACAATTCAGTAACCAGTTTAGGTGAAAATGTCTCGTCGTGTTTTTCTCTATGAATGAGTGGGTGCAGCATAGGTGTGGTATAGGTACAGTTATTATTATTATTATTATTATTATTATTATTATTATTAAATAGTTTTTTATTAAAAGAAGAGATTTACTTACAATAAAAAGTGGGGGAACATTATAGGTAAAGAAAGTAGGAAAAAAGTAAGAGAAAAAAAAAGAAAAGGGGAAAGGAATTATTGTTTGTAACTTCCGTTCTTCTTCCTTCCGTTTTTGTTTCTTTAATATTTTATCTCTCCATAAAGAAAAAGGTTGGAGAGTATGAAATTTATTTATTTCCTTTTCATGTCCTTATTTTTTCTTAATATATTCTTCAAGGTTTGACCAGTTCATCATTTCTAGTCCTCTGCCAGTATTTTCCTTTAATAAAAATGTTCATTTGTCCATGTCCTTTATTTCCATAACCTTGAGTAGCCAGTCCTTTTTATCTGGTGTTGCATCAGTCTTCTATCTTTTCGCAAAGACCATTCTTGCTGCTGTGGCAAAGAAGATAAATAATTTTTCTTCATTATGATCAGTAAAAGTTTCTCTACCAAGCATTCTAAGGATAGAGTATTCGGGTCTCATACTGAAATCTTTTTTCAGAGTTACTTGACATTCTTTATGAATATTCTTCCAATAACTCTTTGTAGCATCACAAGTCCACCACATGTGGAAGAATGAGCCTTCCTTTACCTTACACTTCCAAAATTTGTTGTCTGTGTTTTTATACATCATTCTGAGTTATTATTTCTTATCCACCTCTCCTCATGGCACGAGGCAGGTTATAACATTGCTAATACACATAATCAAAACACATAGAATCATAAAATAATTGAGTTGGAAGAGACCTCATGAGCCATCCAGTCCAACCCCCTGTCAAGAAGCAGGAAATCGCATTCAAAGCACCCTGACAGATAGCCATAATTATTTAATTATATAATTATTTAAAAACACTGTAGAACAAACATGTTAAAAATGCCTCCACAAAATATACATTAAAATACACAAAAAAAGTCAGACATAGAATGAATGTTTAAAATTCATCATTAAAACTATCTGGGTGGACCTGCTGGAAGAAATAGGTCTTCACTTGTATCTTAAATTCCAACAACTGATTTAATTGTCAAAGCTCTACCAGCAGGTTGTACCAGTAGTGGAGCAGCTGATGAAAAGATCCTCTTGGTGATATTTGCCAATTGGGTTCTGGCAGGCTGGAGCAGACACTCCCAGAAAACCTCAGTGTTCTGGACGGATTGTACAGGAGAAGGCAATCCTATAGGTAACCTGGACTTAAACCATGTAGGGCTTTAAAGGCCAATATCAACACCTTATACTTTGCTGGGAAATTAATTGGCAGTTAGTGGAGTGACTTTAGGATATGCTCACTCTTAGATGTTCCTGTAACCAATCTGGCTGCTGTATTTTGAACCACCTGAAGTTTCAGTTGGTTCAAACTTGGTACAAAAGTAGTCCAATGTAAAGTACATTGCAGAAGTCCAACCTTGTGGTTACCAGCGCATGCACTACCATCTTAAGTTTCTTCAAATCTAGGAAGCAGTGCAGTTGGCGTATCAGCCAAAGCTGATAGTAAGTACTCCTGATCATCGCCTCTACTTGAACTGACACTTGGAATGATGTATCCAGGAGCACTCCTAAACTGCGAACACAGTCTTTCAAGGGGAGTGTAATCCCATCCAGAACTTGTTGACACACCTCCATCTCCAGATTAGAACCTTTGATGGCAAGCACCTCTGTTTTGTCTGGATTCAGTTTCAATTTGCTTTTCCTCATCCAACCTATTACCCCCCCCCCCCAATCATTCAGAGGAGACACACTATCCTTAGCTGAAGCTGTTTTTGAAGGCACGGAGAAATATATTTGGGTGTCATCAGCATACTGATAACACCCCACCCCATATGTCAGAACCCTGCTACTGGAGCCTGGATGTGGCTCTGAGTTTCAGGGTCACTGACATTGATAAGACACCTGCGTCTCAGGACTCGGAGAAGAAACGGCTGCTGGACTTGGCGGGGAATCTGCGCGGGGTTTTGCTGAGCGGGAAGAGACTTTTCAAATGAGGGGGAGGGTATATAAAGGATGGTTGGCCGGAGCCTCCCATTCTTGGCTTTTCTGATGTTTATGTTTCCTGCAGTAAAGTTTCTGGTGATATCACAGAGAGTCTCGTGTGTTCATTCAGGAGCGGCTGTAGTGAGCTGACACATACCTATGAATGATCTCTCCCGGCGACTTCATGTAAATATTAAAAATGTCTGACAGAGAAGCCCCTGACCATTTAGGGAAGAAAGGCTACTTTTCTAGTGTGGTCAAACCCTTCCTAGCCCCTCTTCCAATTTTGATATTTTCCTTCCTTTCTTCGCTGTTATATCATCATATAAAAAGGTAAAGGTTTCCCCTGATGTTAAGTCATGTCTGACTCTGGGGGTTGGTGCTCATCTCCATTTCTAAACCGAAGAGCCGGCGTTGTCCATAGATACCTCCAAGGTCATGTGGCCAGCATGACTGCATGGAGCGCCGTTACCTTCCCGCCGGAGTGGTACCTATTGATCTACTCACATTGGCATGTTTTTGAACTGCTAGGTTGGCAGGAGCTGGAGCTAACAGCGGCCGCTCACGCCGCTCCCGGGGTTTGAACCTGGGACCTTTCGGTCTCCAGCTCAGTGCTTTAACGCACTTCACCACCGGGGTTCCTTAATAGTGCCATTAATTGTGATTTTTAAAAGTGCAAGTGACACTCTTAAAGTGCAATTGTGGCTTGGTATGATAGAGAGCATCAACAATAACCTGGGGCCGGGCTGTGGCGCAGCTGGCTAGTAACCAGCTGCTATAAATCACTACTGACCGAGAGGTCATGAGTTCGAAGCCCGGGTCGGGTTAAGCCTCCGACCATTAAAAAAAAAATAGCCCCGGCTTGCTGTTGACCTAGCAGCCCCGAAAGACAGTTGCATCTGTCAAGTAGGGAAAATTTAGGTACGCTTTATGCGGGAGGCTAATTTAACTAATCTACAACACCATAAAACTGCTCACGAGGAAAAGAATGAGGAAGAACAGCCACCAATGGACGGTGAAGCAACAGCTCCCCCTGTGGCCGGAATCGTGAAGCTGGAAAGATGTTAAAAATGCCTCTGAGTCTGTCTAATGTATGTTGTTTGTCTGTTGGCATTGAATGTTTGCCATATATATGTTCATTGCAATCCGCCCTGAGTCCCCTTCGGGGTGAGAAGGGCGGAATATAAATACTGTAAATAAATAAATAAATAATAAACCTAGCCTCATGATACCGGCTCAAGCCGATTTTAAATGGAATAACACGGCATGAAGGCATAGTGTGATAAGGCCCTTCTTTCTTCTAGTCCATGCCCCCATAATGTCATATTTCATGGATGAACTGAATGTAAAGCAAATGTTACAATTTGCTTTGAATTTTTGCTTTACTACTCAGTTACTTTGAATGAATTGCATCCTGATTCAAGGACCTGACCAAGAAGCAGAACTTGCTCCCAAGATCTCATGGTTGTTTCTTCCTTCCCTCTAGATATTCCAACTTCTTGTGATATGAAATTTTGAGGGGAAATCTCTTTGTCTTTTAATTTTTACATAATTCTAATTTATGTGTATAAGCACTCTCTCAGTTCTAGAGAAGAAACCTAAGGAAGCCCACATTTTCTCCCATATTACAAGACAAAAAGAAAGAAGTGTTAGCAGCAGTTCCATGTCTCTCATACCATGTAGTTTGGCTCTCTGCTTTAATACTCTCTTGCAAAGTGATGGCCCATAAGGATTTCACCATGTGTTTGCTTATTAAAGCCACTTTCTGGGAGTTAATGTTGCCCATCAAACATGTCTCTGAGGAGAAGCTGTTATTCGATTACTCTTGATGAAAGCAGCCTGTTTCGTGCCATGCGTGCGGTCACAGTTTGTAGCTCATGAGGCAGTTTGCTTTTCGGGTCCAATATTGCTGACAGATGCAGATTCATTTGATCAGCTGTTTCTCTCTCTTTTGATGAATATGTCTGCCTGAAAGATTCATGAAAATTGCAGATTGTTGATTTACAAAATGTGGGTTGCTTTCAACTGAAGATGGACCACCAGATTTTTTGGTACTGCTCTCTCTAGAGGGATCCCTTTGGTTCAGCTCTTAAAAGGATCTCCTTGACAACTTGTGTTCACAGAAACCCAATCTATACTCTAACATGGCAAATACCACTCAGATATTCACACAGTATCCCATTGGGTCTGTTTGCAATAGAACTCAAATGGTGGCATTGACATGCAGCTGACATGCACCAAAGCAGAGAAATTAGAAACAGGGTGGTTATATTATTGTAGTGCATTTCCTCTGGCCCATGTCAGCAGCAGGTCAAATAAGAGTGTGGGCTGAGAAAGCCAGACAAAGATGAATTTTTGGTTTCATTGAGGCTTAATGTTTGGAAACACCTCTGGTTACTCATGTGCCAAGCAGGAATCCCTGGTTTGATCTGTACACACTCTGCTACCATAATAAATCTACTTGTATTCCCATCTACCAACTACATAACTGCAGCTATTGATTTTTATTCTTCACTCTGCACAACCATCAGCAAGCCTATGGCAAAATGTTGTCCAACAGTTTCCTGACAAAAATATGAAGCAAGGTACCAACTGTATTACACTTAGGCAGAAAAGATTTAACACCTAAAACTTCTCTAAAGCAGATTGCATAAAATCATAGGCCCCAGCTACGCTGCCATATGAAATCCAGATTTTCTGTTTTGAACTGGATTACATGGCAGAGTAGAGTCATAATCCAGTTCAAAGCAGATAATCTGGATTATCTACTTTGATAATATGCAGAGCCGGTCCAAGGTAATTTTCAAGTGTAGGCGAACAGAAATTTTGCCGCCCCCCCCCCCCGAAAAAAACCCCAATCACTGAAAAATAAAAGTGTTGGATAAGCGAAAATGTTGGATAATAAGGAGGAATTAAGGAAGAACCTAAATAAACAACACTCTGAAAACAGAAAATCCAGACAGGAAGCAATGCCCCCAGGCAGGAAGCCCCACTTGCCTTGCTTCCTAGACTTTCTACAGAGGAGGAGGAGGAGGAGGCTGAGTTGGATGACCCAGTAGTCTAAATCAGTACAACTATTCCTGACAATGTATGTCAGATTTTCTCAAACTGACATTTTCCAGAAGTGCTGGACATTCATTACTGCCCTCTCTGCCTTGCACATCCATTAGAAAGTGTAGATTCTATATCTCTGCTAAACTAAATAGTTTCATACAGGTGTTAAAACTTTAATCTTTGGGAAAATCTACTTATAAATGAAGGTACTAGGACTTATTTAACAATTTCCCTCCTTTCTCATAAATGGGGCCAAAAGTGAAGGCCTCTTCGCCCCCATAACTCACCAGCCTCATTTTTTCCTGGGAAACTTTGCTCCAAACCAGCCAGACAGCTGAAGCCCCGAGCATGCAGGACTCCTTGGCTGAGCCTCTCCAAAAGCAGGGCTCCGATTTGCTCTGGGAGCTGCCCATCACCGGCCTTGAAAAGCAAGCTCCTGCTTCTGGCAAGAGCTCCCCTAGTGGCTGCGGCTGGGAATGCGACGTTGGGTTTTTCGCCATGTTTTCAAGCCCAGGCCCTGCCCACTGCCCCACCGCTGGAGCCATCTTGCTTTGGGGAGCTTCTCTGCTCCAAAGCGGCAACCTCGGCTCCTTCCTGGCGCAGGAAACAGGAGTTGCCTTGATGGTGCCCCCAACAACATGGCACCACAGGCAAATGCCTAGTTTGCCTGGTGGTAGAACCGCCTCTGATAATATGGATTATATGGCAGTGTAGATCTATCCATAGAATCACAGAGCTAGAAGATACTACAAGGGTCATCCAGTACAACTCTCTGCCATGCAGGAACATACAATCAAAGCACCTGCAAAAGATGGCCATCCAGCATCTGCTTAAAAACCTCCTGAGAAGGAGACCCCATCTTACTGTAAGACCCCATCTACACTGCCATATAAAATCTGCTTTGATAACCTGGATTATATGGCAGTGCAGAAAGGGCCTAAAGCAGCATATTCCATTGCTGAACAGCTCTTGCCATTAGAAAGTTCATCTTGATGTTTAAGTGGAATCTCTTTTCCTGTAATTTTAATCCATTACTCCATGTCCTGATCTCCAGAGAAGTATGACATCCTTTCATGTATTTAAACATAGCTATCATATTCTTTCTTTCTCCAAGCTAAACTTTACCCAGCCTTCTTATCCATTTCAAATCTATTGCTTTTTTTCATTTTCCTTCTTGGACATGTTTATTTGATAGGAAAGAGTAGCAGAGTAAACAAAAAAAATCAAAAGTTTTATCCAATTTGTGCGAGATCACAAATATCTTCATGTTTTTTCAATGCTTTTCTGCTTTTGTGATATATTTGTGACAAATTAGTGACAAAAATAGCCATCAAGAATGTTTTCCACAGAAGACAGTGTATTTTTGCACTGTCTTCTTCAGAAAACATTAATTTTCTCTGCAAATATTTTTGTTCTAAAAAAGGAGAGAGAATGGGTACTTCCAGACAGTGCCAAAATGCTGGGTTAATCTGCGGGATAAACAAATCTGGGACCTCAGAGCAGGTTCCCACACAGATCTGCGGGTCTCAGGCTTTCTTCCCCTGCTGTCCTCACAGCCCTTCTATGACTTGAGATAAAATGGAGGGCGAACAGTGGACATTCGCTGGAAGTTTTAAAAAATCACTCAATTATTTGCTGGTGCTTATATCTGCACATGCAAATATCCTAATACAAATATGGAGAGATTCCTATGTGTGCATATATGCATCAGCACATAACGGCAGGAAATTTCTTTTAAAAAATGACACCGGATTTCCCTCTTCCCCCAGTTACTTATTCACAATCTATTTAATATTACAAAGTTTAAAATAAACACTTAAAGGCACCTCTAATGGCTGTTTTGGGCTTTTTAAAACTGGCACTGGCATGGGGTAAAGAGGGAAATCCCGAACTTTACATGTCCACAGGACCATAAAGTGATGAGATAATCTGCTTTTTTTGCCTGGAACTGGAATAAAAGAGGATCTTTTTGAATCAAGTTTTCCCTCTGTGACTGTGATTGAGCACACATTTAGCACAAGCATCATCTGGCCACCCACCGCCCTTTTAACCTCTCCCAAATTATAGCTACTGTTTGGAAGCGCCCAATGAATTGAGAAAATATTATGACAGTTAACAAATTTCAATGGGATGCCTTAGTGTGTTAAGCCACCATGAGTGCCAGGAATTAGGCACATATTGACCAAAAACATTTCACTGAAAGCTGCGGTACAAAGAAGAAGCATAAACCCATACTCTTTTATCATTGTACCAGCAAAGACCATTCTGAAGACTCATTTGGACAGGTGAATAACATCATTTCCTATAATGAATTCTATGTGGAGAGGATGAAAATATTGAGTCATACAGGATCACCTCAAACATTTTTCATTCATCCAAGGAAAGAGCTCTGTTCCAAAGGGAAGTACAGTAGAGTCTCACTTATCCAAGCTAAACGGGCCGGCAGAAGCTTGGATAAGCGAATATCTTAGAAAATAAGGCGGGATTAAGGAAAAGCCTATTAAAAATCAAATTAGGTTATGATTTTACAAATTAAACACCAAAACATCATGTTTTACAACAAATTTGACAAAAAAAGCAGTTCAATACGCAGTAATGTTATGTTGTAATTACTGTATTTACGAATTTAGCACCAAAATATCATGATATATTGAAAACATTGACTACAAAAATGGCTTGGATAATCCAGAAATTTGGATAAACGAGGCTTGGATAAGTGAGACTCTACTGTAGTATTTTTTCTCACCAGGATTTTAAGATTGTTCCTGGCTATAGATCAAAGACATGGGTGGCCCTCTGAATATGTGTTGGAGGTAAGGGCATCCTTGTATTAAAATGACATAATTGCCTTCTCAACAGGGACCACGAGCAAATTCCTTGCTTTAGCACACTTTCTGTTTTCTTTTATATGAGTGCCAGTTATTATTTTATTTTTGACTGGATGCTTTTTTTGTTCACATTTCTGGCTTTTGCAAGCCTCTCTGTGGGCTTTCTAAAGTCAAAGGGTGACTTTATTATATCACGGAGAGCCCAGGCTATGGATATTAAATAGCTCTATTTCTCTATGTGTCTCTGTATGCTTCAGATTTCAGGAGTTATTTTGTTAAAATTTGAAAACCATTACTCATGACAATCAGTGGAGGAAAATGATTCAATAACCTTCCCAGAGTCTGTCGTAATGTGTCTCCCTGGGGACCATGGTGAGCACAGCAGTAAATTGATTTTAAAGAGAGCCCTAACTTCTTTTAAATGCAGGGTTGAATAGAGTTTCAAGCTTCTAGTTAACAGAACTGGATAATGCAAGGACTGTATTGCTGATTTTGTATAATAATTTTCCAGCAAGAAAAGATTCCATTATCCTTCTCTTTTTGGAATTCTTCCTACTACGCAAAGAAAATTAATGGTAAATGGTACACATGGACAGACTAAATGAAAGGGACAAAGGGCAACAATTTGATTCCCAAATTTTCTACTGCAGCAATAACAACTCCCTCATAACCCCTGAAGAAGGAAATTCCTTATTTTTCTTACCAAATCAGCCTTCAAGGTGGCAGGGGAAACACCGGTACTGTTGTGTGCCTTCAAGCCATTTCCAATTTATGATAACCCTAAGTCATATCTAACATAGAGTTTTCTTGATGTAATTTGTTCAGAATAGTATGACTTGCCCAAGATCACCCAGTTGGTGTCCAAGGTTGAGTAGATATTCAAACCCCAGACTCTAGTCACAGTCCAGTATTGAAAGCATTACTCTAGCAGAAACATTTACCACAAAGAATTTTGTTAGGAGAAGTGAAGTGGTATCAAAGTTTGAAGTGAAAGGGCTCAACAATATAATGATCTCTATGGGTACATCTAAAGGGAAAGTAAGGCCTGAATCCAATTGTTTCTTCCCATTAGGAAAAAGCAATAGAATCAGTGGAACTTGCACAATGTTATTTATTCAGTCAGTCTCTCATTCATTCAATAGATCTTTTCTAGTTGGGATAGGCATTTGAGTTGAGACCTCAAGTGCATGCATCTATGTTAGTCTACCCTACCTCAACACGAGCTTTAGCACTTGTACTCTGCACCAGGCCAATCACTTTGTAAAACTAAATGTGTCTTCATTGGCCAAGAACAAGCCATCCGCACATACTTTGTGAGTAGAACATGGAAGCTCATAAAATATTTGGAAGATTATAGCTAAGTCTAGAGGGAATAGGGAAGTGTGGAGGGTGGAAAATTACATGATTAAATTGCCATTTAAAAAAGTACTTTAGCCCTACAAACCCTGACTCCACTACAACATTCTTAAACATTCCAGTAATCATTTTAAGATACAATGATGTGACCATTCCATATGTGCTGTTTAAAAACTTTATTTCTGGGGGGTTTTGTTTTCTTTTGTATGTTTTTAATACAAGGAAGTATTCAACTTCCATCTCTCACCTGCAGTTCAAAATAACACAATCCGTTCTATAACATCAGCATTTTACCATCCCATCACCCACTTCATTCTGCTGAAGTAGGAGCAATTAGGGTCAAATTTAAATAGCATTTTTATGATAAAAGTAATAAGGCATGTGAATATGGTATCTGGAACAACACAGAAAATGTTGATGTTGTAATGCATCTACAACAAACTGCATAGTGTTGTTGTAGTGAGCCAGGTTATGATAAGTCTATGTGAATTTACTCTTTGCCAGGTTTGTTCAGAGAGAGGTTGCCCTTGCCTTCCTCTGAAGAAGAGAGTTTGACTTGCCCAAGATCACCCAATAGGTTTCTGTGGCAAATCAGGAATCTGAATTAAATCCAGAGATATAGTGCAAAAATACACTATGCTGCCTCTCTAAAGAAAATATAGGGAGCTTGGTTTTCATTTCCCACCAGTGTTCTAATGTCATTTGTTAATATATAGCTGTCTGTATGCCATAATTGACCATTTGAACCCTCTCTTTCTTTTGCTGGTCATACATCCTCAATAATGTCAAGGCTATTTTCACTTTTAAATGCCACAGAACCATAGTTTAATTTACATGTCCAGTATGCATGGGTATATGCATGCCTTTAAGAAGCTCACCGGTTATGGCAGGAATCCCCAAACTAAGACCTGCTGACTGGATGTGGCCCTCCAAGATCATTTACTTGGCCTCCACCCTAAACTTTATACTTTGCATCACCCTAAGGGATTTATCAGACCCATTTTAAAGCAGCCACCCAAACTTTCTTAGCGTTGTCTGCCCCCTGCAGAATTCTGGGAAATGTAGTTTAGGAAGGTGAGGACCTCTCTGGCTGAGAATTGCAAAGGCCCAGCTAGTCTGATAAAACGCTAAGTCTGAAATGACTTGAAAGCACACAACAATCCAACTTAATTTGACTATCTCATTAACCAAAAACAGGCTCACACTTCCCACTGAATAGTGGTAAGTTTATTTGGTTACAATTGTATTTCATTTTTGAGTATTCTTGTGGAGAGAAAAAAGGGATATAAATGAGCATCATTATTGTCATCATCATCAATATTGTATTGTTCTTTCATGTTTTTGCACTACAAATAAGATAGGTGCAGTGTGAGTAGGAATTCATTCATGTTTTTTTCAAACGATAGTTTGGCCCCAGAACAGTCTGAGGAACTGTGAACCATTCCCCTGCTTTAAAAGTTTGAAGGCCCCTGGATTATGGCAACCCCATGGAATATAATAGGTTTTGTTTTTTTACAAGGAATACTTAGAGGTGATGTTGCCAGCTCTTACTTCTGAAATACAGACTACAGCACTTGGAATTCCTTGATGGTCCCCTATCTAGGTCAGGCCCTGCTTAAGTGCCAAGATTAGACAAAACCACATGCCTTTGGGGCATTTAGGCTTATTTATGCATAGTGAGGATGTTGCAGGTTTCTGCATATATGCAATAATTCTGTTAATTATGGCTGAAAATCTCTGATGGCAAAATCCAATTGATTAATATTTATGGAATATATCTATATTGCAATCAATGTGATTTTGGTTATTTGTGATTGACCAGTTAATTTGAAAGAGTTCATTTTAATGCAATTGTCCTTCAATGCAGTTCTTCCAGTTTTATGATACATTTCCTTGCATCAAATAACATGCTAACCTACATAAAAATGTATATTTTTTTCCAATCAGCTTTCTGATAGTCCAGTTTCCACAACTACACAAATGTGAAATGTAGTGTCGGAGAAGAGTTCTGTTGATACCTTGAACTGTTAAAAGGAAAAGAAATGGATCCTAGAGCAAATCAAGCCTGATTTTTCCCTAGAAGCCAATATGACTAAACTAAGACCAGCTTACTTTTGGCCATATCATGAGAAAATAGGAGTTACTAGAAAAATTATATTACTATAAGTTGAGAGCCAACATGGTTTGAACTTTGGACCTCAGCTCTGGAGACCATGAGCAAGTGACATACTGTCAGCTCCAGAAAAATCCCTTGATAGGTTCATTTTAGGGTCACCATGAATCAGAAATAATTTTAAGGCAAACAGCAGCAGCAGCAACAACAACAACAACTATTACTGCTACTACAATGTAGAAGATGGTAAACAAACTTTGATTGAGTTTAATTGGATCAATCCAATTAAAGAAGTCACATCCCTGAGTCTGAAAAACTTGATCAAGGTTGTTGATGATAGATGACTTACTACCTCATCAGATGGACAAAATTGCCCATTGTATGACATTTCCTCTTCATTTGTAGCACAGATCCCTCTGGCTCCCATACCATCACATAAATCTACCTCCAGCAAGGTTCCATGGTGCAAGTGAAGAGGGGGTGTTGTAAACCACCATGGCAACAACACGGGAGGCTTCAGATGTTGCATAGGGAAAAGCCGGGTGATGGACATTTCCTCCTATGAGATGGGTGAGAGGGAAGCCAGGTGATGTGGGGCACGGAACGACGGGTTCCCTGCACCCCATACTGGGATCCTGCCAGACTCACCATGATGCATGGTGAATTCCAGTCTTAATGTGATGAGATCTTTGGAGGTCATGAAGTCCCCTTAACTGAAAGGTGATAACAATAGCAGCATACAAGGATGGTGAAATGCAAGAAAAATATCTGTTCAACTCAGAGTCTGGAGTTATCTAATTGATTGACTTGTTTCATTATGAATTCACTATTTTCCCAGAGATTTTGCCTAACTTTCTAGATTTCCCTCAGTGATGCTGAAGTTAAAAATAAACTTTAATGAAATAGGTCATTAAAATTCATTAGCATTTGTTAAAATGGGTTCCTTTCCTTCTGTCACAGTCAGTAAAACGGAAAGGTCTGCTACCTCAAGAGAAGACATTTTAAAATTGCAGGCATTGTGTTAGATGGCTGTATTGTTAGTCAGTTAATCTGTACAATTTGTTTGAGAAGAGAGCAGGGAGGAGGAGGAGGAGAGAAAGCTTTCTAGAGCCTAGGTCAGAGCAGAAGAACAATTTTGTAAGGGAAGGAAGAATAAAGAAAAAGTGAAACTTGGAATGGAGGGTAGAAAGGATTAATCTGCTTATTTTCAGAAGATCAAGACCTTCATGTGGCTAGAATGTTTTCAGAATCCATTGCCATTGTCCTGTATGAAATAAAGTGTTTGAAGCCTTTCTAGGAGGGTATGTTGTAACAGTTCGATAGCACTACTTTCTGTATTGATTTTGGTCTGCACTAATTTTTATTATACACAGTGGTATAATATAGAAATAATAAAATAGTCTATAATATTTTGAGGTCCCTTTCATAATAAACTTTCAGGACAAAAAGTAGATGCCCTCCCCCCTACAGGCCTGTATGAAAATAAAGTGGTTAGTCTTTAGGGCGGCAGCAGTGCACCTTCTTCAATGACTTCCACAATTGGTCATATAGGTTGAGCATCCTTTATCCAAAATACTTGGTACCAGAAGTGTTTTGGAATTCAGATTATATATATTTTTTATTTTAGAAAAACTGTATTTGTATATATGTCCATGATGAACTATCTTGGAGATGGGACCCAAATCTATACAAAAAAAATCATTTGTACTTCATATGCATTTTATATACATAGCCTGAAAGTAACGTTATAATTTGTAATAATTCTATGCATGAAACAAAATTTGTGTACATTGAAGCATAAGAAAGCAAAGGTGTCACTTTCAGTCATCCATATGAAAAATTTTGGATTTGGGAGTATTTTGGATTTTGGAATTCCAAATAAGGAGTGTTCACCCTGTATTCTGTATCCTCTTATTGCTATGTTTGCGTTGTCATATAAATTATTTTTTAACCTTTCACAAAGAATGCATTTGGAGAGTGAGCAATGTGCATGTGTTGATCGTGGTGGATGGAAAAAAGATGAAGATGAGGGACAAAGTGAGTTGAAAATACTATAAAACCCAAAGCTTTGGGATAGCCTTCCTCAACCTGAGAGTTACCAGATATGCTTCACTTCAATCATACCGAGGCAACTATTATAAAGTTACGTGTTTATAAAAAAAAACCAGGCTGGATGAAGGTGCCTTTAATAGGACAAAAAGAACCAGTTACAAAATGTTCTTCTCTAAGGTCAGTAATGACACTCCTCAATGCCATGCCATTTTCTTTAAATGCCATGGTTTGTCCCTATGCTAACAGTTTAATAAACAATGACAACTTGCCAAATTAAATTACAGTAGAGTCTCACTTATCCAACACTCGCTTATCCAACGTTCTGGATTATCCAACGCATTTTTGTAGTCAATGTTTTCAATATATCATGATATTTTGGTGCTAAATTCATAAATACAGTCATTACTACATAGCATTACTGCGTATTGAACTACTTTTTCTGCCAAATTTGTTGTCTAACATGATGTTTTGGTGCTTCATTTGTAAAATCATAACCTAATTTGATGTTTAATAGGCTTTTCCTTAATGCCTCCTTATTATCCAACATATTCGCTTATCCAACATTCTGCCGGCCCGTTTATGTTGGATAAGTGAGACTTTACTGTATTTCCATTATTAGTATTTATACTAGTGAAATCATTTTCCAGTTTCTCAAATTAATTTTCAACCTAAGATTCCAAGGCCAGCTATTTAAATGCAAATGACAAAATGCAAAAAATCTCTCACTGATGCAGAAACAGGAAGAAATGAAACAGGTGAAATTAAAAAATGTTCAGGTTTGACTTAAGAGTTCACAGAGACTAGTAATTTGGTTTTCAAGGTGCCATAGTGCGTCTAATGTCACTTTTTGGAACTTCCCTGCCCAGATTCTTTCTGGACGTTTTAAAAATCTTAGAAAAAAGGGGGCATATTTTTTTTATTTGTGAGTGCCGTTTACACTTAAAGGTTTACAATGGTTATGTCCGTCCCCATCATGGCTTACCTACTTCTGCTGTACCTCCATCTCCCATTTTAAAAGAAAAATAACAAAAATCCACAGCAAAATGCCCTCCCATGTAATTTTGCCATGTGAGATAATAGTTTCAAGACCAGGAGACTTTTAGTTTACTTTATGATTTAGTGCTGTCTGGAAGTGCCCTGAGACAATGGAAACAGATGTGTTGCATTATCTCAAACTGTGTCATAAACTCATGGTAAAGACAGGCCAATAGACTCAGGCCCCTTCTACACTGCCATATCATCCAGATTATCAAAGCAGGTAATCTGGATTTTATATGGCAGTGTAGAAGAGGCCACAGATACAAACACTGCAGTGGGGATGAAAGGTTACAGTGTTGGAATTTCAGGAGGAAAAAATGGAAAGGAGAAACACCATAGCGATGAAACAAAAATACTGATTAGTAAAACTGCAACTCCAACCAAATCCCAAGGCTCTGTTAACATGTTTGAAAAGAAATGGTTCCTTGTGTGATGAAAGTTATCTATTTGTCAGATCACAATTGTCTTCACCTATGTAGTCCATGCAGGAATCAAAATATGTTTATCCAGGGAATGCACATTCTCAAATGAAGGTCATTCCCAATTTGTAGTCATAGAAACTGCAAAATCTAGATAGAGACCTGAGAAAAGACCTAGGAGAGTATGGTTCCTTCTGTTCCCTACAGCATTTTCTAGCCACCATAAACATGCCAGATCAATGTCTCCAGGAACAATTTGCCTCATCCTACTTTGTTGTAAGGTATTATGTTTCACATTTGGTGAGCATATCTGGTATAAGAATCATTTTTATGCTCCTTGCCTCATTCAATATTCTGCTAAGACTAAAATATCTCAGGCTGCCTTGCAAAATATTTGGGATATATCTATATTTCCGAGATCACATTCCTCTGGAAGATGCTGCCAGACTTGTAAGATTAGTTCAAAGCCAGAGAGTGTCATCTCAGAATTCAGGGGCTCAAATGTCTCTAAGAAAATGGTCCAAGGAGCAGGTGGTGCTTGCTCATCAAATCCCTCATCCATGTCAGCAGACTGCGCCTTACTCTTGACTCTTTCACCCCTCCCCCATGTGCTTTCTAGACTGTGAATGAATACATTTAATCTCTTAAAAGCATACCATAGGTACGGCTAAACTCTTTCATGCTTACAGTCCTGAGTCATGAGGACAAGAATCTTCAGCTGTTCCAGAGATAATGAGACGGGGTTAGTGCAAGTGGCAGACAGATCTAAAGCTGATGCTTTAACTCAGAAGTCCATGATGAAGATGATCCAAGGCCATGGCCCACAGAACAAGCCAACCGAGCTTGCATCTACTCTGTCTCTCAGGAGCTTTTTTCTTTTAAAAATTATAAAATAAAATGAGCACATCTGACAACCATTTATTGTTCCATGGTCCATAAATTGCCAGAAATGTAGACAGGAGGTTTGCAAGGCTGAAGAAGCATACTCTGGCCTCTCTTATTGGCTAGAAGTCACCGAAAGGCTACATGTGACCTAGGTATAGATCTGTCAATTTTTTTCTTCTACATTTCAATTTGTTTTAAATCAAGTAGTGCCATCCTCTTTAGACAGAGTTTGCTTACGATCTGACCTGAAACAAACTGAACAAAATTCTCAACCATCTCCAATTCTCAACCATCCCAGTGGGTTGAGGTAGTCCCATCATGGAACATGCTACAAATCTTGTCATAGAACCACTCGTCTCTGGTGCCTTCCATTTCATTGTGGTACTGTATCCATCATCTGGTCTGAATTTCTAAAGCGTTTTCCAAGATGTTGAACTTGTTTTGGAGTTGCACATCATTGACAGCTACTTTAAAGTTTGATTAAAGCTTGGTGTAGTCAATGTCCCACTGATACTGAAGCCATCAGCTGCCACTGCAAATAGCTTTGAAAGATGTGGTGCTTCTCCCATACAATTCAAGAAGGAGAAGGAGATAGCTTTCATTCGACCCCACATTGAATAGTGAATTATGATAACATAAATTTGACACCTTTCTGATGACTATAGAGATCAGAATTATATTCCAAACATGACCAAAATTATCTCCAAAACCAAGTTGTTGGGAAGCAGAGAGATAATTGGAGACTTGTCCAGCTGTTTTCTTGTAGCTGGATGAGATCCAAGAACATCATCAGCCAGCCACAGATCCTTGTGTATGCCTATTGCAATTTTTCCACCTGTCATCCCCACTGATCTGTTCACTGCCTCAACAACACAGAAATATGTGTCTATCATGGGATGCATTGCTTTCAAACTAAGCTGGCATGGAAAACAGTAGGAGACATAAGAGTTTATCACACAAAGGACCGCCAGCTGTGTAAAAAGGTCCATAGCCACTATCCTGCAACATGTTGGCCAATGAGATGAAAATTTTTGTTCATTCGGAGGAAAACAAAACAGCTCATTCAGAAAGACCCCGTTTTCAGAAGCAACACTCGAAAACTAAAACAGGGCCATATAAATGAAACAAACAGAAATGGATACCGATTCTATACAAAAGTGCAACACTACTATTGATAGGTTGTCACACCAATAGCAGGGAACAGTTTGATCACAAGGTGATAAGAGACCAACAATGAGTTGCACATAGCATTATGGATTAAGAACCACCACCAAAGAGGAAGATCCTGCTTCAGTGCCAGCTTGCCAGCTTCGTGCAATAGTCCACTGTTACATGTACATTTCTAAGTGCAAGTTCTCAGCCATGGTTGAATAAACAGGAATTCACTCAAGACCTTTTGCATGGAGGAACAATATGTTCTAAAAGGGATGCATCCAATCTGTGTATACATCCAAACAATAGAGTACAGGTATGTTTTCTTCAGAACGTAAATCCTAAAGATTCCTTCAGCTTCCCTCTATCTATTGCCATATTGTTAGAGAGCAAGTTTCCAGAACAGAAAATGTGGCTTTCTGATAAAGCTGAACCTCATTATCTCTCATTTTGCTAATTAATGAGATTATACTTACAACACAAGAACTACACAATGGACACCATTTTATTTGGGAGACTTTGACGAATAGTAGCAAAGTCTTCACACAGGAGCTCTTTTATCATGTTTAACTTTGCTAATAAATTGTCTGCGGTTTTCAACCAGAATAGTAGCTGCTGACAGGACTATATGGTTTTCTGTGAGCATTTGATCCATCATTGCAGACAAAGAATAAAAGCAAAAAACCTCCCAACCTCCTGCTTCAATTGTGGGGAAAAGCATAAGCTGAATTCCTCTTCTACTCATGGTTGCTGCTATAAGCCACAGATAATAGATTTTCTAGTTTTGAGCCATGGGCAACAATCTAAATAGAGACAGGGACTAGGAACCAAGACTGAAAAAGCCAGGAGCCAAGACTGAATAGAAGGTCAAAAGAGGACACTGAGGACAAGATCAGCCATGTCATGAGGCATAGTAAGGGAATCAACATTCACAGATGCAAACAAACTGAAACTAAATCCAGACAAGACAGAGGTGCTCCTGGTCAGTCAGAAGGCAGATAAGAAAATAAGGATCCAGCCTGTGCTGGATGGGGTTACACTCTTCTGAAGACACAGGTCTGCAACTTGGGGGTATTCTTGGATTCAGCATTGGATTCATCTGTGGTGACCAGGAGGGCCTTTGCACAATTAAAACTTGTGTGCCAACTGTGCCTGTTCCTTGAAAAGCCAGATCTGGCCACAGTGGTACATGCCTTAGTTACATCCCATCTGGATAGGAGCCTCCAGTGGCCAAGGGGATAAAGGCCTTGTGACTTGAAGGTTGGGTTGCTGACATGAAAGCTGCCAGGTTCGAATCCCACCCGGAGAGAGTGCAGATGAGCTCCCTCTATCAGCTCCAGCTCCATGCGGGAACATGAGAGAAGCCTCCCACTAGGATGGTAAAACATCAAAACATCCGGGCATCCCCTGGGCAACGTCCTTGTAGACAGCCAATTCTCTCACTCCAGAAGCAACTCCGGTTGCTCCTGACACACACACAAAAAATCCCGTCCGGATTACTGTAATGCACTCTACGAGGGGCTGCCTTTGAAGAGTGTTCAGAAACTTCAGCTGGTCCAAAGAACTGCAGCCAAGTTGCTAACTGCAGCAGGAAGTGGAAAAAACCCCTGTTGCAGTAGCTCCACTGGATTCTAGTTTGTTTCCGGGCACAATTCAAAGTGCTGGCTATGACATTTAAAGACCTAGATGATTCAGGTCCAGGCTGGTATCCTGAGTTGGTTTAAATAGATGGTTTTAAAGTAGATATAACTGATTTTAATGTTTGTGTATATTTATAATTATTTTATGTGCATGGAGTGCATGGAGTGTTTGCCCTATATATGTTGTGATCCGCCCAGAGTCCCCTTCACGGTGAGAAGGGCAGAATATAAATGTTTTAAATAAATAAATAAATATTTTGCTGACCCCATCTCCTTGTATAAGCCTGCTCAGACCCTGAGATCTTCAGGAGAGGATCTTCTCTCAATCTCATCTCAATCACAAACTAGGTTGTGGGAACAAGAGAGTGGGCCTTCTGTCCCAATGACTGTCAGGATGCAAAAAGATCAGCATTCTCCAAACTGACCTTTTAACATCCAACCAGAGCAAAGGGGGGAAAAGAACCAGATAAGGAAGACCATTTTGTTGGGAAGACTGATTTATGACCTGCTCTGGTGCAAGGTTCACTTCAAAAACAAACAAGGCACACGAGTGGCTTCTCAAACAGGCAGGGGGAAATCTCTCTTTCAAGATCCCAACCACTGTCACCATTAAATGTGGGGCACCCTGCCCAAAGCCCCTTTACATTTAGGCTAAGGGAATCTTTTCTTAATATCCCACACCTTTGCCACGCCTTTTTAATATGGGATCTCTCAAATCCCACTATGACAGGGGGCAATCCTTCTATCAGGATCCCAGCCACTGCCAGCTATAAAACTTGAGTCTGTGCGTGTGTATGTATGAGAGGATGTAACACTGAGGGAAAATATGTAAGACAAATCTCCCGCTGACTCTAAATAGAGCAATTCACACTCAGGAACACTGTCTTTATTAAAAACAAAAAATTATTTATTTATGGTTTCTTTAGTCCAAAAAGTGTAACTTGTTGCATAGTTTTACTTCTTCAGTTTCATTTGTACAAAATATAGACAATATCTTTTATTCTTTAACATCTACAACTTGACTGAAATTTTGTCTCAACAGTATTTCTTTCCTCAGCTCTATCTCACTGGAAACCTAAACCTAATTTACTTCAGACATCTTCTTTCTAGCTCACCGGCTAGAGAACTCCAATAACTAACTCCTCAGACTCACACAAATCTTTCCTCTAGTTTCCCTGAACTCTTTTAAAAACATTCCCTCCTTTTCTCATCCAGCTAGCTCCGCCCCTTTCATGCTAGCTTTGAAATGGCTACATTTCTACAGAAGGAGCTACGTTACCATGGTGACACATAGCCAATCATCAGTAGCTAACTCCTGCCCACCTTTATCTCTGAATCAACATTAAATAACATAGACAAAAATCACCAATAAAATAAGGCTTTACGTTACATCTGGTTTTCAAATGTGGGAGAGGACAGTTGAAGGGGAGGTGTGAATAGGGAAGAAGAGACGTGAGGGGGGGAGGGAAGAAACAACTCGACATACTGGGGAAATAGCGGAAGAGGGGCAGTATAAGCTTTGCAGTCATCTTGGCAAGGCGGATTCAATAAAGTTTCTATAGCACCAGCTGTGTGAGCCTACATTTGTGTCCTACACCTTCCACGAACTGACAATAAGCTTATACTCCTTTTCCCCTGCTCATCTCATGAGGAAAGCCCTTGCTGGTGAGAGCATGAACTCCGACGAAGCAGAAAACTTGATGGAATTCTTCCTTAAGGAGGACCAGGTGAGCCCGCGCAGCGCAGACGAGTTAAGAGAGAAAAGGAACCCGTCGCCAGTGTTGAGCAAAGGGCATCGAGTGGTAGAGTGTCCAAAAAGAACGGGTGCAGAGACAAAAGGAGAGAGGTTTCACAGCCAGAAGCCACCCCTCCAGACCTCTAACCCGCAAAAGGGAAAGCTGCCATGGCAACTGAAACAGCTTTAGCCCCAGGGCAGCTTCAAGAGGAGGAGTTGGAGGAAGCGGAGGACCTGGAGTTACCGGGAAATGACCAGGATCTGTTTTGAATGCCCGGAAACAGATTGAACCAACAAAGGGCAACGGGGTTGAGTTGAGAAGGGTAAATTGTGACATTGTGAGAGTTAGAGTGAGACTGTTGAACCCAGAGACAGGGATCCATATAGAGACCGATGCTATGTTGGACTGTGCGTGTACGAGATGCCTAATTACTCCCGAACTAGCAAATGGTTGGGAGTGAAGCCAAACTCATTAAATACACCAGTAGTTTTCACACAATTAGATGGAACTCCGGCATACGGAGTTCCAGTAACAGAAAAAATGGGATTTTTAAGAATGACTATGGGTCCTCATGTTATGACATTGCAATTTGTGATTTCAACAATGGCACATCAGCCAATCATTTTGGGCATTCCTTGGCTGAGGTGGCAAAACCCTCAGATTGATTGGAAAAGGGAGACTTTTACCTTCTGGGATGGGAACTGCAATTTTGAAAGTACCCCGAGGGCCATAAAGGTACTGGAGCCAGAGGGGGTGATAGCAGCCACATCACAAGATGTACCAATCGAAAACGTTCCCATAGTTTACAAAGAGTTTGCAGAGGTGTTCAGTGAAAAGGAGGGTGACCAGTTGCCCCCTCATAGGAAGACTGACTATGCAATTGAAATAGACCCCAATGCCAAACTACCTAAACCAAAACTATATGCAATGTCTGAACCAAAGAAAAGGGCACTCAGAGAATTTATTGATAAAAATATAGAGAAAGGCTTCATCGGACCGTCTCAGTCCCCGCTGGCAGCCCCAGTATTTTTCAGACCAAAAGCGGATGGCCTGAGATTGGTTGTGGATTATAGAGGCCTTTAACGCGATATGTTCCACAAATCAATACCCACTCTCCCTAATGTCTGAGCTGTTGGTGCAATTGGGCAAGTGTGTCTTTACCAAACTGGACATGTGGGAGGCTTTTTATAGGATTCGAATCAAAGATGAGGACTGTTGGAAAACAGCTTTTAATTGTAACCTGGGGCAGTTCCAGTGGAAAGTTTTACTGTTTGGTCTGTGTGGGGGCCCAAAAGTGTTCATGCAGTTCATAAATGAGACTTTTCGTGACCTGCTATATAAAGGGGTTATTATATTCCTTGATGACATTCTTATATACAATAAATCGCTGTCAGAACACATTAAACTGACCCGAGAAGTCCTGCGGAGATTAAAGGAGAATCAGCTTTATGCTAAACTCTCAAAGTGTGAATTCAGAGTTAACGGAGAAAACAGAGTTAGACTACTTGGGGTTCCGTATCTTCACAAAAGGCATAGCTATGGACCCCGCTAAGGTGCAGGATGTATTGGCGTTGGAACCTCCCAGGACCCGAAGACAGCTACAGGGATTTCTGGGCTTTGCAAATTTCTATAGACAGTTCATCAAGCACGTTACCAAGCTGTCTCTACCTTTGACAGACTTACTAAAGACTAAGGGAGTGGGGGAGACTCGTAAGACTAAGACGCTTGGCGCCAAACTGAACTGGACGCCCGAGTGTCAAGAGGTGTTCGAAGAATTAAAAAGGAGGTTCACGAGTCAACCCATATTGGTTCATGCCCAATTGAACACACCTTTCGTGGTACACTGTGATGCCTCAGAGGTGGCCTATGGAGCAATACTATTGCAGGCCAATGATGAGGGTGCTCTAAGGCCTTGTGCTTATTTATCAAGAAAGTTCATGGAAATGGAACGGAAATGGCGGGTGTGGGAGAAGGAGGCTTTTGCAGTGAAGTCGGCCCTATCCCATTGGAGACATTTTTTAGAAGGGACTGACGTTCCGTTTGAGGTATGGACCGATCACAAGAATCTGCAAGCTTTATGAACCCCAAAACAGCTGCGATGGGCACAGTTCTTTAACCGTTTCAATTTTAAACTGAAATTCTTTCCGGAGACACAGAACAGACTGACAGATGCCCTTTCCCGAATGCCCGATACACATTATTTGGCCCTGGGAGAAGTCGGAACTGTGTTCACGAAAGAACAACTAGGTTTAATAGTGCAGACCAGGGCCACAACTAAGGAAAGACCCCCACCTAGTGGTCAAATACATGAACTGTTCTGAGAATTAAAGTTAGCCGCAGATGCAGACCCCTGGCTCCAGTCTAATAGGGACGAACTGTCTCAAGTAGGGGGATTGTGGACTTACGGTTCCAAATATTATGTGCCAGAGGGACTTTGGGGGAGGGTGCTGGCTTAAGCACACGACTCCAAGCTCTCTGGTCATTTTGGATTTACAAAAACTCTGAAACTGTTGAACAGACAATGCTTGTGGCCAACCATACGCAAGGATGTAAAGGATTATTTGCAAGAATGCCCAGTGTGTGCTAAAGCGAAACAAAAAGTGGGCAAACCGGAAGGATTGTTGCAATTCGTAGCAGACCCCTCGAGACCAGGGACAGATATAGCTATGGACTTCGTGGTAGACCTGCCCAACAGCAACGGGTTTAACACAATCAGGACTATAATTGACCTGTTCTCCAAACAAGCTCACCGTGCCCCTTAAGAGACTCCCAATGGCACCTGAGTTGGCCAAATTGTTTCTGCAACATGTGTTCCACCTGCATGGACGCCCCGGGCGAATCATAAGTGACAGGGGCCCTCAGTTCACATCTCGGTTTTGGAAGTCTTTCTTGGGAATTTTAGGAACTGAAAGGGCCCTAAGCACAGCTTTCCATCCAGAAACAGATGGAGCCACCGAACGGGTCCAGAAGACCCTTCAGCAGTTCCTCCGTTGCTACAGCACATACCAGCAAGATCCTTGATATTGCCACTTGCTCAATATTGCATTAATAATTTGGATCATGCGTCCACTGGGAATGTATCCTTTAATAGAAGGGAGTTTTTGCATCGCCGGAGATCACAGAAACAGGAACTTCGAAGGAGTAAATGATTGGCATCTAGAGGGGATACTGGATAGGAGATTCCCTTGGGAACCTTTGGGGAGTTGGTTTCCCTTCACTGTGATTAGATCTAAGTTCCATAAAAGTGTCTTACACTGTGAGCAATTCTCGGTGTCAACATAGCGAATCTTTGAGAACACTTCACCGACTCCAGTTCCCTGATTTCTCCAAGCCAAGCCTCCTGTTTCCTGGCGGCCAAGCCGAGCCACGTCTCCAGATTGAACTGGAGTAAATTCACTTCCTTGCCTTGTTCCTGAATCAAGATTGGTTTTAACTCTGTCTCGTTCCTGCCTTGATGACAAAGACTACTTAGTGACTTTGGACCTTGTTCTTTGGACCTTGCTCTTTGGACCTTGTTGTTCACTCTTCCTTCCTCGTTGTTTTTACCTGCTCAAGAACTTGCAAACAGTTTTGAGCGTGTTTTGGTTTCTGGACTTTGGACAATAATACTGGACATTTCTCTTCAACTCTTTGGACTAATTCATACCATATCATAAAGGACTATTGCTCACTCACCTTATCCACTTATCCTATCCTGAATTTATAATTGTTTTAATAGAGATATTATATGATTATTAGTCTCTGTTTGGTTTCCAGTGCTCACACTGCCTTAGAGTGCAACACTGGATTACAAGAAATATGCAGATAGAAAGAGAACAGCACCCCCGGACTACAAAGTGGGGGAGTTAGTGTACTTGTCAACAAAGCACCTGAAATCCACACAACCATAATGTAAGCTGAGCCCACGATATGTTGGTCCCTTTCCCATTTCGGCTGTTGTGAACCCAGTAACAGCACGGTTAAAACTCCCTCATAGATGGCGCAAGGTGCACCCTGTGTTTCACGTTAGCCTGCTGAAACTGGCGTCTAACACCCACAGATGGAATAAATGGGTTCAGAACCGGTCCCCATTATGGTGGAAGCACACACCCATTTTGAAATCAAGGACATTCTAGACTCCAAGAAGTCTCGGGGGAAACAATCCTACTTGGTCCAATGGTCTTCAAAAACCCTACACCCCAAATGGGTAGCAGCTGAGCATGTTAAAGCCCCAAAGTTGATAAAACGGTTTCACACTCAGTTTCCCCATAAACCTGGACCATGAACTCGAGGGGGGGTTGGGTTCTCCCTCTCCTTTTTCTTTCCTTCTTCTGCCTTCTTGTGCTGTTGTTGTTGTCATCTTGTTGCAACTTTGTCTCTCCCCGCAGGGTCGTTGTCCGAAGGGGGGAGTCATGTCAGGATGCAAAAAGATCAGCATTCTCCAAACTGACCTTTTAACATCTGACCAGAGCAAAGGGGATAGAACCGGATAAGGAAGACCATTTGGTTGGGAAGACTGACTTATGACCTGCTCTGGCTTTCAAACATGGGAGAGGACAGTTGAAGGGGAGGTGTGAATGGGGAAGAAGAGACAGGGGGGGGGGGGGGAGAGAAACAACTTGATATACTGGGGAAATAGCAGAAGAGGGGCAGTATAAGCTTTGCGGTCATCTTGGCAAGGCGGATTCAATAAAGTTTCTATAGCACCAGCTGTGTGAGCCTACATTTGTGTCCTACACTTTCCACGAACTGACAGTGACTGCCCCTCAACTCTGGAACTCCCTGCACAGGGAAGCCAGAATGGCCTCCTCCCTGTTATCCTTCTGTCAGGAGGCTAAAAGCTTTTTATCCAGGCAGGCTTTTAAATAAGAAGTTTTTTAAGATCAAATCAGAGAGTGCTGTGGTTTTTAGTTCTGAGTATGTTTTTAATACCATGGATGTTTAATTTAATTTTATTATTTGTAGATTTTTAATTGTATTGTAATGTTTTAATGTTATCCACTCTGAGTCTCTTTGTTGAAAGAAAAGCTGTGTATGAATAAACAGAAAAAGGAGGAGGAGGAAGGGGAGGAGGAGGAGAAGGAGGGGGAGGAGGAGGAGGGGAGGAGGAGGAGGAGGAGGAGGAGGAGGGCAGGGGGGGAGGAGGAGGAGGAGGAGGAGGAGGAGGAGGAAGGAGCAGTAGCAGGTGGTCTTCCTGAACATCCTGAAAAGACAATATGTCTTAAATTGTCATTGTCCCCTTTACTCTCAGCTCTTTTTAGGTCTGCTTGAGGCAGGGACCTTGAAACTATTTTTAAGGTTTGGAGTTCAACTTTGGCAGGCAGACCTTTACTAAACATGTCTACTTGCTGGTACTCTTTGTTTTGCTTGCTTGCTTGTTTGTTTGCAAAACAATCAGAATTAGAATGCATTGCATTAAAATAATAACACTTAACTGAAGCAGGAAACAAGCTGACTACAGTGTAAGTTAAGACTAAATAATGAATGGAATGGTATTAAATTGAGGAAATAAGAAACACAAAGGGAAATACATATCAAGAACCTATCATGTGAAAGCAAAGGTGCATATAAGGTCTCCAATTGCATACATCTTTTTATTGCTTTAAAAGCAATGTAGGCTCTCACACAATACTTTCAATTAAAAATGCAAAATAAAAAATTATATCAACCAAGAATCAGACATATAAGGAATAAAGGGGAGAGTGAATGACTTCTCCCATCTTTCAATCTTCCCTAAATATGACGATACTTATAACCACAATGTGTTCTTAGAAGTTCCCTGCGTGTGTTCAGTGCACATCACTTCCAAGTAAGTGTGCATCGGACAAATAACGTGCAGCTTTTATTATTCATGGTACTGTCTGCAAATTTTTGTGTCCCTGTGTCTGACCATTGTCTGACTGATACCTCCTGAAGAACCTCTACTAAGAGTCTTACTGTGGTAATGTGCCTGATCATTTCCAGTGGATTCGAAGTTTCCAGGCTAATCTTAGGGGGCTTAAGGCCCCTATCAAGCCACCACAAGGTCCATAACTGAAGGTCCTAAATGCATTACTGATAGAAGAAGTTTTAGCTGCCAATCCAGGCAAATTTTGCACCTGTAATGGAAAAGATGTCATTTTACACCTTGTCTTAGTCAACAAAAAATTTTGGGCCACTTGCTGTTCACTAGCTTATCACAGTAGGCCACCGTCTACAATTCCAGCAGCTTGAGCAACCTATGGATACCAATTTGTCTTTGAAAAAAATATATACTAGTGATTATCAGCTTATGGCAGTGTTGTAACAATTTATCCTCTTTACAGAAATCTCCAGGGTTATTTGACGTTTGGAGATGAAATTGGCTTCAGGACTGCAAAATATTGACTATGACACCAACAGACATGTCTACCTTTTGATTTGTGACCTTTAATTACATTCTTGGAAATAAAACAGATTGTATTTCTTTTCACTCATAGCTCTTTCTTTTGTCATGGAATGACATGGAATGTAAGAATAGAGATGAATGAAAGTCCATTTATTGCCAAATTCACTGTAAGTCTACTATCTTTCATTATACGTTCATCTGAAATAAACAACATAGTACAATCCCATCTCTGTGGGGGAAAGGTTCCCAGACTTTGAATATGAATAAACCACTGATAATAGGTAAACTTACTGAAAAAGATCTTGGAGTCCTCGTGGACAACAAGTTAAACATGAGCCTACAATGTGATGCGGCAGCTAAAAAAGCCAATGGGATTTTGGCCTGCATCAATAGGGGAATAACGTCTAGATCCAGGGAAGTCATGCTCCCCCTCTATTCTGCCTTGGTCAGACCACACCTGGAATACTGTGTCCAGTTTTGGGCACCGCAGATGAAGGGAGATGTTGACAAGCTGGAAAGCGTCCAGAGGAGGGCGACTAAAATGATTAAGGGTCTGGAGAACAAGCCCTATGAGGAGAGGCTTAAAGAGCTGGGCATGTTTAGCCTGCAGAAGAGAAGGCTGAGAGGAGACATGATAGCCATGTACAAATATGTGAGGGGAAGTCATAGGGAGGAGGGAGGGAGCTTATTTTCTGCTGCCCTGCAGACTAGGACATGGAACAATGGCTTCAAACTACAGGAAAGGAGATTCCACCTGAACATCAGGAAGAACTTCCTCACTGTGAGGGCTGTTCGGCAGTGGAACTCTCTCCCCCGGAATGTGGTGGAGGCTCCTTCTTTGGAAGCTTTTAAGCAGAGGCTGGATGGCCATCTGTCGGGGGTGCTTTGAATGCGATTTCCTGCTTCTTAGCAGGGGGTTGGACTGGATGGCCCATGTGGTCTCTTCCAACTCTACTATTCTATGATTCTATGATTCTATGATTCTATGAAATGAAAGACCTTTGGCCCAAGAACACTTAAAGAGTCAGCTGAAGGGCCTAGAAAGTGCCTGGAGAGAACATATTTTGACAGATGAGGATAGGATAAATGAAACTGTAGATTCAGAGATAAATTTCTGACATTTCAAGGTATTTCTAGGAAAGGTTCCTAGGTCTGAATCCTTGGACAGCTACAACAAGCCAGAGTAAGCAGTACTGAACTGGATTGACCAAGGATCTGAAGGCAGATTCCTGGATTTCCCTCAGTGCTGGCTTGGTAGTTGTGTGGAACACAGCATAAGATAGTATAGCTCAAAATGATGACCCAAGGACCACTGCAAATCCCTGAGGCATCTACTGCTGATCCCTACAGAGTTGACAGGAAGGGAAGAAACAGATGGTACTCAATAGGCATAAATATGGTGACAGTCATTGGAATATTGCCAGTCTCTCACATCAGATCCCTTAAGGAGCACAGCCATAAAACACACAGCCTACTTCCTTTACTGGCTGTTCTTTGACTGTAGACAAATAAAGGTCAGTTTTACATTGACCAATATTGCAGGGCCAATCTGGCATTTCTTACTATGGTTGTGTTGTACGTTTTTGGGCTGAAAATTGAATGTTTTAATTATACTGGAAACTGCCCTGAGTCCTTTCGGGGAGATAGAGCAATAGAATCATAGAATCATAGAATCATAGAATAGTAGAATTGGAAGAGACCTCATGAGCCATCCAGTCCAAAACCCTGCTAAGAAGCAGGAAATCGCATTCAAAGCACCCCCGACAGATGGCCATCCAGCCTCTGCTTAAAAGTCTCCAAAGAAGGAGCCTCCACCACGGCCCGGGGGAGAGAGTTCCACTGTCGAACAGCTCTCACAGTTCACCGCCGCATCACATTGTAGGCTCATGTTTAACTTGTTGTCCACAAGGACTCCGAGATCTTTTTCACATGTACTGCTATCAAGCCAGGCGTCCCCCATTCTGCATCTTTGCATTTCATTTTTTCTGCCGAAGTGAAGTATCTTGCATTTGTCCCTGTTGAACTTCATTTTGTTAGTTTTGGCCCATCTCTCTAATCTGTCAAGATCATTTTGAATTCTGCTCCTGTCTTCTGGAGTGTTAGTTATCCCTCCCAGTTTGGTGTCATTTGCAAACTTGATGATCATGCCTTCTAACCCTTCGTCTAAGTCATTAATAAAGATGTTGAACAGAACCGGGCCCAGGACGGAACCCTGTGACACTCCACTCGTGACTTCTTTCCAAGATGAAGAAGATGCATTGGTGTACACCCTTTGGGTTTGTTCGCTTAACCAATTACAGATCCACCTAACTGTAGTTTTGCTTAGTCTACATTTGACTAGCTTGTTTGCCAGAAGGTCATGGGGGACCTTGTCAAAGGCCTTACTGAAATCCAGATAGGCTACATCCACGGCATTCCCCGCATCTATCCAGCTTGAAAAAAGAGATCAGATTAGTTTGGCATGATTTGTTTTTGGTAAATCCGTGTTGACTATTAGCATGGACCGTATTTGTTTCTAAGTGTTTGCAGACCACTTCCTTAATGATCTTTTCCAGAATCTTGCCTGGTATCGACGTGAGGCTGACCGGACGGTAATTGTTTGGGTCGTTCTATTTTCCCTTCTTGAAGATAGGGACCACATTCACCTTCCTCCAATCTGCTGGAACTTTTCCCGTTCTCCAAGAACTCTCAAAAGACAAGAGATCAGCAAAAGACAAGAGGGATCTTCTCTCCTCTGCAGGAGTCTACCGGATACCATGCAGCTGTGGACAAGTATACATAGGGACCACCAAACGCAGTGCCCAAACACGAGTCAAAGAACATGAAAGGCACTGCAGACTAACTCAACCAGAGAAATCAGCCATAGCAGAGCACTTGATGAACCAACCTGGACACAGTATATTATTTGAGAACACAGAAATGCTTGACCACTCCAACAACTATCATGTCAGACTACACAGAGAAGCCATTGAAATCCACAAGCATGTGGACAACTTCAACAAAAAGGAGGAAACCATGAAAATGAACAAAATCTGGCTGCCAGTATTAAAAAACTAAAAATTCAAAAACAGTAGATGGGAAGCAACACTCTGAGGGCAGAAGAGCTCCAGGGACGGCTATCGACTCTGAACAAAGGATGCCCTCCAGGCAAGAGACAAACCTTTCCAATGCTAATTAAGGTGATTAACTGCAACATTCACGCTGACTTCCAACTGACAAAGAACTCTTCTCACACCCTGGACTCTCCAGAGATATACATTAACCTTCCTTGCCTAGTTTCTCCATGCCTCACAACCTCTGAGGATACCTGCCATCAGGAGAGAATACTTCTAGAACATGGCCATACAGCCTGGAATACATACAACAACCCCACTCTCAAAACTGATTGCTAGTGGTTCCGAAATAACTTCTGCTAGTTCCTTCAATGCTCTTGGGTGTAGTTGATCCAGCCCTGGAGACTTGAATTCATTTAGAGTGGCTAGGTATTCCTGGACAACTTGTTTCCCTATTTGGGGTTGGATTTCCCCTTTATCCACTCCATGTTGCTGAGGTTGAGGCTGGCTTTCTTTTTGTGAGAAGACTGAGGCAAAAAAGACATTAAATAGTTCTGCCTTTTCCCTATCCCCTGTCAGAATTTCCCCATCTTCTCCTCACAGAGGCCCTATCGGCTCCTTGTTCTTCCTTTTCCTACCGACAAAAGCAAAGAAGCCCTTTTTTTTGTTTTTAATGTCTCTGGCCAGCCTCAGCTAATTTTGTGCTTTAGCCTTGCGAACCTTTTCCCTACAGGAGTTAGCTATTCATTTGAATTCTTCTTTGGTGATTTCTCCCTTTTTCCACTTTTTGTGCATGTCTTTTTTGAGTCTTAGACCAGTTGGAAGTTCTTTGGACATCCATTCTTGCACTTGTCTTATTTTTATTCTTTGTTGGCACTAATTGCATTTGCGCCTTGAGTATTTCACTTTTGAAAAACTCCCATCTATCCTTAACTCCCTTGTCTTTTAGTATTGGCATCCATGGAATGCCGCTCAGTATTTCCTTCATTTTTTGGAAGTCAGCTCTCCTAAAGTCCAGAATGCGGGTTTGACTTGCCTTCATTTCGGCCTTCCTTTGTATCGCATACTGCAGGAGCACATGGTCACTTGCCCCTAAGGATCTGACCACTTCAACTGCATTGATCTGGTCCTCTGCGTTTGTTAGGATGAGATCAAGAGTAGCCGATCCCCTTGTTGCCTCTTCTACCTTCTGGACCATTAAATTGTCTGCAAGGCTAGCAAGGAATTTGTTGGACTTTGTACTCTTGGCCGAGTTTGTTTTCCAGCGGATATCAGGATGGTTGAAATCGCCCATGACTACTATATCTTGTCTTTGTGCCTGTTGGGTCAGCTGCTGACAGAAGGCTTCATCAAGTTCTTCATCTTGGTTTGGAGGTCTGTAGTAGACACCCACAACGAGATCTTTTTGAGTCCCATTTCCCTTAATTCTTATCCAGATTCTTTCAAGCTGGTTTCCCGGATTGCTGCCTTCCATCTCTTCTGCAACGTAAATGTTTTTGACATATAGGTCTACTCTCCCTCCCCTCCCCTTTGTTCTGTTTCTCTGAAAGAGGTTACAGCCTTCAATGGCTACATTTCAGTGATGAGAGTAATCCCACCACTTTTCAGTGATGCCTATGACATCGTAAGTGTGGTGTTGTGCTAAAAGTTGGATTTTGTCTTGTTTATTCCCCATGCTCTGTGCATTAGTGTAAAGACATGGATAGCCACAACTTACCCACTGTGTGCCTTCTTTTCCATGATCTCTGGACTGGAATAACTTAGTTCTTAATAGAAATGGTGAAATTTGCTAGGTCTTGCTTTTGTCTTACTTAGAACTGAAAAACCTATAGTCTTTCCTGTCCTGGATATGATTTTTTTTTTACAATTGCACTTTTATAATTTCTCCAAAAACAAATTGAAATGAAAATATCCCTGTTTGTATCACATATATGTGTTCCCAATGTAGAGAGAACCATATCATAACTGCCTGTCATATCAGTTTTAAGGATGTGTCATACAACGGGGAATAGGTAACTTTTATTGCTTTATATGTCCCTGTGTACATTTCCTCAAGGGCCTGTAAGATACCATTTGGAACGTGACGGTTTTCTACTTTCTGAACTCTACCTTCTCTACATCCTGAACATCATGGCTCATTTTGGACTAGGTTTTCTTTTTAATGAACTGTCTGACCATTTCTGAAGCCCGCTGTTGGATCCACTGTCTACTTCAAGTTTGGACATGCTACTTGGATATGCTGTATCATGTTCAGTTTACATCACAGAACTTGTGCAACTCACAACTTATTTTTCCCCTGAGTGAAACCTGAACCCCTCCATATAAAATTTCCAATTTTGAATTGGTTGCATGATGCAGACACAACTGAAAATTCCTTTGCCTCACTAAGGCCCCTTCCACACAGCTGTATAAAATCCACATTGAATTGGATTCTATGGCAGTGTAGACTCAAATAACCCAGTTCAAAGCAGATATTGTGGATTATCTGCCTTGATATTCTGGGTTATATGGCTGTGTGGAAGAGCCCTAAGGGATCAGAGAAAATTGAAGGAACTATAGAACAAAACTGTCCCCTAGGTATGTACTGAAGCATTGTATATTGACAGCATTATACATTGCATGGGAAAGTTGGGGGGGGGGGGGAGAGATGATAAAAACATCCAGATTCTGGTAGTTGTTGGGGATTCTGAGGGCCCTTCCACACAGCCATATATCCCAGTTCAAAACAGAAAATGTGGGATTTTATTCAGCTGTGTGGAAGGGGCCTGATGGTTATTGTTCAGGAAAGTAAGTTTTCATGTATCTCATGGTGAACACTCCCAAACTAGTTTCTGGTGAGGAAAAAATTTCTGTAGAATTAATTCAGTTTATCACCACTTTGATTGCTATGGCTCAATGCCATGGAATTGTAGAAGTTTTACAAGATCTTTAGCCTTCTCTATGCTTCACAAACTACAAGTCCCAGGATTTCATAGCACTGAGCCATGGCTTTTAAAGTGGCGTCGAACTGCATTAATTCTATAGTGTAGGTGTAACCTTTCTCTATCTGGGTATGATCAATAGCATATGATCAATAAAAAGATTATTATTATTATAGAAGCAAATGTTAGCACTAATCAAGCGTTCAGGTATTATCATCCACTGCTCAAAATCTGTCCTCTCTTCAGGGCCCTATTTCCACAGGGATCAGAGCATAATGTATAATTCTGTAACTTCTGGTATATACAGTAGAAATGTAGGTCGGATAAATATGTTCATTATGTAAAGGACTAAAAAAAAATGCACACACACAACAGCACCTGTTTTAAAGGCACTGCCAAGAGCAGTTGTTAATGACTGTTGACAGGTGCTGTTAGCTTTCTTGTCTCTTTGTAGATACCACAAAGCCACAAAAGACTTCAGTAAAAAAAAAGTTGGTGAAAGGAGGAAGGAGGAGGCTATGAACCACACTCCTCTGCCCCCCTCTCCCCAGCCCTGTCACCTGGCAAAGGGTCAGTCAAAAGTTTCTTATAGTTTATGGATCAAACAGAACCCAAGCGTGGTTAGCAGAGAGTTCAATAAGCACTTCCTTTACAAATGTATCTAACAGTGGCTGTATGTGTTGATATCCATCATTCTTAAGTGCTTTGATGATATCAGGTTACTATCTATTTTATTTATCTTTTGCCTATCCCACAATATGGGACCCAAGGCAGCTCACAATAAGAGTTTATAAATACAGTAGAGTCTCACTTATCCAACATAAACGGGCCGGCAGAACGTTGGATAAGCGAATATGTTGGATAATAAGGAGAGATTAAGAAAAAGCCTAATAAACATCAAAATTGGTTATGATTTTACAAATTAAGCACCAAAACATCGAGGTCATGAGTTCGAGGCCCGCTCGGAGCTATGTTGTTTGTCTTTGTCCTATGTTAAAAGGCATTGAATGTTTGCCTATATGTGTAATGTGATCCGCCCTGAGTCCCCTTCAGGGTGAGAAGGGCGGAATATAAATACTGTAAATAAATAAATAAATAAAATTATACAACAAATTTGTCAGAAAAAGTAGTTCATTACACATTAATGCTATGTAGTAATTACTGTATTTATGAATTTAGCACCAAAATATCACAATGCATTGAAAACATTGACTACAAAAATGCGTTGGATAATCCAGAATGTTGGATAAATGAGTGTTGGATAAGTGAGACTCTACTGTATGACCATTTAAAATTGGTCCTTAACCTTTTGTCAGCCATTGAGGATGTCATCCAAACCAAAAGGCCCATATTTGCAATTTTTATTTATTTCTCTGCATGTCTCAGATATATCCCACTTCTCGCCTAGCATGGGACCCAAGGCTAAAACAAGATGAAGCTGAAAAACTGATAAAGAAGTTGAGACAGAATTAAGCGAGCTATATTAGCATGACATTAATTTTTAAAAGCCTTTAAAAACAGAACAATAAAGGAAAAAATACAGCATATCCCATTAAAAAGATTCCCTGCGAGTGGTTAATCATTAAATGCTGAAAATTGAGCTCATTTTTAAAGTGCCAGTTTTCAAATCCTTTCCTGCCATTTTGAATTTGATTCTAGGGGAAAGACGTTCAGATGTGAATCTGATTCTTACAGACTTTTGCTCTATGTTCTGTACCCTTATTGTCTAGGTCAAAGTAAGGTGTAAAGCTATTATGAGGGGGTGTCTGGTGTGATGCCCCACTATTTGTAGAGCCCTGTGCTTCCAGGCTTTTACCTATTGTGATATTATTTCCTTGGCACCCCCAGTGGTGCAGTGGATCAAACCACTGAGCTGCTGAACTTGCTGACCAAAAGGTCGGTGGTTTGAATCTAAGGGTTGGGTGAGCTCCCACTGTTAGCCCCGGCTTCTGCCAAGCTAGCAGTTCAAAAACATGCAAATGTGAGTAGATCAATAGGTACCACTCTGGCAGGAAAGTACTGGCGTTCCATGCAGTCATGCCAGCCACATGAGCTTGGAGGTGTCTATGGAAAACACCAGCTCTTCGGCTTAGACATGATGAACACCAACCCCCAGAGTCGGACACAACTAGACTTAATGTCAGGTGAAAACCTTTACCTTTACCTTATTTCCTTATTTTATTTCACAGGCTGAAAACTTTGCTTAAAACAAAAACAGTTATTTATCTCATAAAAATGTCTCTTTTCCTGTTTTAGGACCCTTCCACACAGGGCCCAAAATGAGGGCCCTGTCTGACTTTTACCAGAGGATTGAATCAAGACAAAGCAGGAAAACCTTGCTTTGTCCTGCATTAATTTGATACCCCATTAGTTCTGGGCCTTCCTGAAAGGCCTGAGTCTAATGGCGTATGAGCACTGTAGGGCTTGACTCCCAGGTAGTCCCAGGGGTCAGGTCCCACGCCTATCTTTCTTCTTCGGGCTTCCAAAAGGCCAGAGAAGAAAGGCGATCACCCACCCCTTCCCCAACCCCCCTCAAAATCCCTTAACATCAAATAAAAACTCACCGGGCCACCATGCCTCCTCTCCAGCAGGCCTCCTGGTACATAGAAATGATGCACTAGGAGACAGGGGGCAAGGAGGACCCCCCCAGGCCTTTTAATGCATCATTTCTACCCACCAGGAGGCCTGCTGAAGAGGAGGCATGACACCTGCTATGTTTTTTTAAAGTGATTTTTGGGGGGGGGGGGGAGTTCAGTTGCCTCCCAGAAGTTAGGGGAGTTGTGGGGACAGAAATGTATGTCTAAGAAAGTTTTTAAAACCCGTTTTGGCACACATTTCTGTCATGCTTATGATACAAAAACCGAAGTGCCCTGAGATGTACTCTTCGAGTTTTGTGAGCTCTTTTTCATTTGCGGCCTCATCATTGTTTGCCTTGACTTCTATTTTAAAACTCTGCAGCTCCTATTGTTTTGTTTTATTAGCTTTAATTTGTCTGTTTTGTGTTTGTTTCATATGATCCTAGTGAAAGTAAAAGTAGTTTTGCAAATATGTTTTTCCTACAAAAGAAAAATTTAAATGCATAGTAAATAAACAAAGATATAAAATGATATCTGCTCTCTGTTGTTGGATACATTATGTTTTTGTTGCTAGGGTCAGTGAATGCAATAAATTAAACCACTTTTGAGCAATTCAAATATGTTGAAACACAGTAAAGACTTTGAAAAGACTTTAAAATAATTAAAATAAAACAAAATCCCACAAATCCCACAGCCATATAACCCCGAATATCAAAGCAGATAATTCACAATATGCTTTGAATTTGGTTATCTGCATCCACGCTGCCATATAATCCAGTTCAATGTGGATTTTATACAGCTGTGTGAAAGGGGCCAAAGTAAAACAGTTACTAAATGTTCGAGGAGAATTTATTGCTGGCACTAAAATAAAGGTATCCCTGGCACACTCAGACTTCCACTGTCTGGTTGTTATGGCTGAGACATGGAGACAACATGGTGCAGTGGTTTGAGTATAGGACCACATCTACAATGGCCATTTAGATCAGTGTAAATGTGGATCAGTGCCTCAGTGGTCAAATGGCACATGAGGCCAATTTGGGGTAACACAGGACAAGGGCACCTTAATGCAACCTTTCCCCACATTAGCCAAAGGTGGGGGAAAGTCCTAATTTTACCACAGAATTGGGATTTCCTACCAACTTGGGGACAATTGGGCAGGTTCCAAAATGGAACTGGACACCACTATCCACACTTCCACCCCACCTTTCCCAGACTTGGACAGCCTAGGGACACAGAATTGCAGTGTTGCCACCCTCCCTCCATGTTGAGGTGGCTTCCAACAACAATATGGGACCTACCTGTTCTCCATTGCCTAGGACAATGGGGAGAGATGGTAAGGGGATTAGAGGAGATTCTCCCTGCCTCAGCACCCCATTGTACTGTTTGGCATCATGCATGCAACAGGAGACTGATAGGGCTCATGTCATACCACTGCAACATGTGGGTGTGCAGGGGAGGGAGACAAATTGCTGCCCAGTAATGCCAAATCACATTCAGAACTGATGGGTAGTGGGGACACCTTACCACCTCCATGACTGCTAGAAGAGTCATTATAGGTATTAGGACAATCTGGCATCCACCATGGCATATCCACACTAACACTCTGTAAGGACAAAATTGATATCCCTGCTTAGCCAAGGAACCCCTGTGGTTGCCCTTGAGCAAGCCATTCTGCCTTGCCATAAACCTTCTCTCAGTCACTCTTGTCAAGGAAATGTGATCAGATATCCATATGTTGGACATGATTTGAAATAATAGCAAAAGAGCTGAAAAATAGGGGTGTGCAGAATTTCGGAAGTTGATTCGGAATTCGGCCAAATTCAGCAAAATTTTGTCAGGAGCAACTCCGGTTGCTCCTGACACAAAAAAAAAGCACCAAATTCTGTGATTTGTAAATATGAACTGCCAAAACAAAATGCTGGAAGGCCAAAACAGAAACAAAGCAGAACAAAATAGCCCCCCTCCCCTCACAGAATTCCAGGAAAAGTTTGATAGGTTTGTTTATATTCTGACTGTTTTTTTCCCATAGTTAAAGCAGCATTATCTTTCCAGGGGATGATGGGGCTGAACGCAGCCATATTTGTTGCATTATATGGTCTGCCTCAGCCAATCACAGGATGGTATTCCTCTCTATTGTCCTGGACTTCAGGTCTCAGAATTGCCTGTTTTTGTCCTGCAAGTTGTCTCCTCCTCTCAGTAGGAGAGAGAGAAAAAATTTTAAATTCCTAAAAAGCGGTGGAGGACTGGATCTTTTTGAAACATTTCAAGAATGATGCCCTATTCATATTGTGTCGCTTTGTGCAAGTTCAAAAAACATACCTCTTTTGGGGTCTTTTTTAAAAAAATGTCATTTGTAAAAACTTTACAAATTTAAAAAAAAATCAGTGAGTGAGTGAAATGAAAAGAAATTTGGCAGACGTACAGCCATAAATGTGTCCGACAAGTGTGTAATATTTCCTCCTGATAATTATAAAAATGACAGAGAGCCTCTAAAGTTTCCCCATTGGCAACAGTGGGCCAATCTTACCTAAACATAAACAGAACTCAGGGTTCCAAATTATGAATCCAAACGACCCCCTTCTTAATCTCCCAGAATCTTCCAAAAACATAACGGGGATAGACGGACCTGAAATTTAAAACAAAAACAGACCATTTCTGCTGTTTTGCACACCCCTATTGGGAAATTCCTCTGCCATATCTCCATGTAGTGCAGTGGTTCTCAACCTGGGGACTCCAGATGTTTTTGGCCTACAACTCCCAGAAATCCCAGCCAGATTACCAGCTGTTAGAATTTCTGGGAGTTGAAAGCCAAAAACATCTGGGGACCACAGGTTGAGAACCACCGATGTAATGTATTGCTCTGAAGAGTAGAAATACAGCATTACCTCCTTAACAAATTTTATTTATTGAGCGCGTTCCCTAAAAGATCCAGATATTTGGAACTTTAAAATCATTTTCAATTCCTTCAGTTCAAACTAAAAGTATCCCATCAGCCTTTAAAACCAGAGTCATGAGGCTTCTATGTGGTCTTTGTCACTATTGTGTGCCTGCAAGTCATTTACAACTTATGGTCACTATAAGATGAACCTATAATGGGGCTTTCTTGAAAGGATTTGTTCTTTAGGGGTTTTCTCTTGATGCTGAGAAAGCGTGACTTGCAAAGGTCACTCAGTGGGCTTCAATGGCCAAGCAGGGATTCAAACCCTAGTCTACAACTCTGTAGTCCAATGCTGAAACCACTACATCATACTAGTTCTTGCTATTCTAACTGCCGCATATTCCACCACCTGCAGTCTCTGGGTCAACTTCAAGGGCAACCCCATATACAATATATTGCAGCACTCTAAACATTAACATCTACATGAACTGGCAAGTTATATTTGTTAATTTGATTTAAATGTATTGATTGAACGTTTGCTTAAAATTTTCAGGTAGCTAAAACAATCCTGTCGAACTTTCTGTTCATACAATTTTCTCCAGAAAGGAAAAGACACGTATTTCTAATTTTCTCAAGCCCAAGTTTCAGTGTTCTAAGAGTGCATTCAGGAGGTTTTGTGCTTGAATGTAGAATTATGAATGCTTTAATTTCAGGACTTGCCAGTAGAGGTTGCTGAAGGCAATGCACAACACTAAAAGCAAATGGAGTTCAGGGCAAAAACAAGCTATGACCTGCCCTGTTGTTCGTCTATACTTTCTTCTTGTTCTGCCACTGGAGCAGCAGATATGATATGGAATATTCATGTCCATGAAGAAAACATAAAAACAATATTTTTAGATACTGACTGATATCCTTTGAGAATCACACTATTTTAGCAGAACACTAGTTTTCCTTTTCAAAGATTTTGCACAAAAAACCCCTAAAATCACTCAAAACCTTCCCAAAAAACATGATTTTCCAAGTGAGATAAACTATAGGCATTTATTTTATTTATTTTAAAAAGATGCTTGTTAAATTCATTAAATGAGTGTATATTACTGAAGCTCGGTATTTTGATCACATTACATTAATTTGTAAAGGGATAATTTTAATATACCTTTTAAATAATTCATTCCAAATGACCTGTTCTCTGATTAATATTCCTCAAAGTTGCTATCACAGGCACCGCTGGGAGAGGTCATCCGGAGTTTTGGAGGGCGTTGCCATCTCTACGCAGATGACACGCAGATCCACTACTCGTTTCCATCTGAATCCAAGGAAGCCCCTCGGATGCTGAACCAGTGCCTGGCCGCTGTGGCGGACTGGATGAGGAGGAACAAGCTGAGGATCAATCCCGACAAGACAGAGGCTCTCCTGGTCAGTCGCTCGTCTGATCGGGGTATTGGGTGGCAACCTGTGCTGGACGGGGTTGCACTCCCCCTGAAATCACAGGTCCGCAGTTTGGGGGTCCTCCTGTATTCAGCGTTGACGCTTGAGGCTCAGGTGTCGGCGGTGGCCGGGAGGGCTTTCGCACAACTCAAACTTGTGCGCCAACTGCGACCATACCTCGTGAAGTCTGATTTGACCACGGTGGTCCATGCCCTAGTTACCTCTAGACTGGACTACTGTAATGCGCTCTACGTGGGGCTTCCCTTGAAGACGGCTCGGAAATTACAACTGGTCCAACGCTCGGCTGCCAGATTAATAACGGGGGCGAGTTACAGGGAGAGATCTACTCCCCTGTTTAAGGAGCTCCACTGGCTGCCGTTCACTTTCCGATCCCAATTCAAGGTGCAGACCATCATTTATAAAGCCCTAAACGGTTTGGGACCCACCTACCTTCGTGACCGTATCTCCTACCATAAACCTGCCCGATCTCTTCGATCATCAGGGGAGGCCCTCCTGTCGCCACTGCCTGTATCCCAGACCCGCCTGGTGGGAACAAGGGAGGGGGCCTTTTCTGCTGTGGCCCCCCGTTTATGGAACTCACTGCCCATCAAAATTAGGCAAGCCCCCACTCTTTTAGCCTTCAGGAAAGATTTAAAAAACTGGCTTTTCCGATGTGCTTTCGGAGAGTAACTATTTCACACTTCTTTTGTTACTCCCCCATCATCTACCCTCTAGATTGTTTTTATCTTATGTCCCTGGTCTCCGTGATTATATTCTTATCCTTTTCTCACCCCAAGTTTTAATTAAGTGTCTCATGCGGCCCGCCCTGTTTTTATATATATATATATATATATATATATATATATACACATACACATATATATACACATACACATATATATATAGTGTTGCAATGTATATGATTATTTATTGTATTGTTTAATTGTATTGTGATATGTTGTTTTATATTTTGCTATATTGTACTGTTCTGGGCATGGCCCCATGTAAGCCGCCCCGAGTCCCCGTTGGGGAGATGGTGGCGGGGTATAAATAAAGTTTTATTATTATTATTATTAAATCAGTCTTTCCATAGAGTCAAACACTTCTGCTGCATTGATCTATTGACATATACTGGCTCAATGAAGCAGACACTTTGGGGTCAGTCAACGGCTGCTTGTTATTTCTACATTTAGCCTCTGCATGACCCATTCTGTATACATGCAAAATAATGACAACAACCAAGTAACAAACCTGAAAGGTGCACTTGGAATGTGAAATGAAAGATTCATATTTTACAATCATTTTAACTTCTGTGCTTTTCAGCATAATGTTATACTACTTATAAGTGCCCAGTTTTCTAAACAAGTTACAGGGAAATATTATAAACATTTTGATTAATGATTGTTAGAATAGCTTTAGAATTGGGATATAACACAGTAAGATCCTGTGTTCATGGGGGATGCATTCCTAACAGGACCACAGTTACCTGAAACCACAAATATGAACAAACACAATTACATTGATTTATTTCCCAACCCAGTATAGCATAGGGTTGTGTTGGAGACCTAGAGATCCCTAGAGTAGTATCCTCTCTAGGTAGTTGCTAGGTCTTCAATCTGGAAAAAATATACCATATAATTGCCTAGAAAACCTAGCAATTAGGACAGGTAAATGAAACCATGGATGTAGATTCTGTGGTTACAGAGGTCTAACTATATTGTCTCTTGAAATAAGTGTCCTAAGACTCAGCATTTTTATTTTCTCTTTTTAACCCCAGGATCTTTTCCTGCTTTTTACCGTTGAGGTTTGAGGTTATAGGTACTTGGAGATCTATGCCTTAGTTATAGTATTATATGATATACCATGAGTGTCAGAATGTTGGACTTTATCACATGAGGCCGCTATTGCACAGCAGTCATTTTATCCTAGATAGTGGCTACGTTTCAAGAGAAACACCTTTGAATGCATCTTTTTTCATTTTCACTGTTGTGACAATTTGCCAGTCTGTGATCCTGCGATCATCCTTCCCTATAGCCACATAACCCTCCCTTCCTGCACTTCTGCTGCCCCAATGCTTTTCTTATTCAACAATAAATAACGAGAAAATGTGATTATAACTTGTAAAATATTAAATAAACATAAAAGAGGAATAGCAAGAGGGATGGGGGAGAGCGAAAGAGGAGGGGTATCCCACCCTGAAGTCACTTTGCTGCTGGCATGCCACTATAGAAGCAAAGGGCCCCATTGCACAAGTTAGGAGGTGTTCATTGCAGGATTGCAAGAACTGCAGTAACTAGCAACCCTAGCTGGAGACCCACTATTTATTTTCATCAATGCCCAAACCTGCTTCTGGTAGCCATGTTAAAAAGCTATACTTCTGATATGTCCATCTTCACAGCAGAAATCATAATCATGGGCTCTCCCAGTTTGGAAGCTGTTGTAGCCTATGAAGGATCCAAGGACTAAATAAATGCACCCCAGAGTCTATTTCACCTCAATTTACTTCCTTTGACAGCCATAAAGCTATTTAAGTTTGTGTAAGTAGGAACATGTGGATTAGAGAGGGATGGATCTGTCCATTCAACTTTCCCTGTTTTGAATTCCTCCAGGTTTCTCTTTGGTTGGCAAGAAACAGAAAAACATTTTCAAAATATTGGCATGAAAAACTTTTGGGCACATTATTTGTAACACATGCCTCTTTATGTATACTTTTGCTTAATATACACATGTTTTCTTACACATTTTTGTTATTATTTCACTGGCACACACTAGGTTTCATAGTACTTTCATTCTTCTATGCCACTTCAAATCAGAGGACTCCATTATACAATTCAGTAAGGCAAACATGCTCCTTATAGGAAGATGTATACTATTCCATTTCTGACACACATTTTTGTCTTTAGTAAGAGACAAGGCTAATTTGGACATGTTTTTTTCTGTGCTCATTCCTTTAAAGTAGCCATCTGTCCGTGGCAAAAACATCAGAAAATCCCCAAATCAGATACTGCTCCAAGCACAGGGGGCATCTCATGAATCCTGCTTTTCTAGGAGCACATTTTATTTTACTGAGAAGTAAAGGATAAATAAATTGATTGACATATTTGTTATTCTTTGCTTTTAACCCTTATATGTTGGATTACTCATATGATTTTTGTCTCTGTAGCAACAATGTGGTGGAGATAGTTGCTCCTGAATATATTTTTCCCTAACATGACAGGTGGCTGTGTGCAGACAGGTGTTCTGGTGACTTTGGAGACGGCTTTCAGCATCAGCTAGTGTAGCGTTCCTGCTGAATGACTGCTAGGCCCAGCTTGTCATCTCAGAAGGCTGTATTTTTTTTTCTTACCTTTGTCCCCCCCCCCCTTCTCCTAGAGTGAACAAAGCTGTTGAGAGTGCAATTCATTATTAATTCTTCATTGCGTCTCTGTGGAGATGCTATTGTGGCTAAAATAAGAACAAGAGAAAACAAGGTCCTAATGTTCTCTTTCCCAGAATGCTGTAGTAGATTTTCACATTCATCCACCAGTTTCCCCAGAGACTGCAAAAACAAAGAATTGTTTTTGTACTAACTTGGAACAAGGAAACAGTTTTTACAAGAGAAAGTCCAGTAGCCTTACAGAAATATGTACCATTGTGAACATGAATGCTGCAGTTTTGGCCTCAGTTAAAAGCATATTTCAAATAAAAATGTTGGGAGGGATTACCCAAAAGCTCATTTACAGAGACTATGCTTTCCATATACAACACTGTTCAACCTTTCATGCTTTATCATTATAAAGTGATGATTCCACTTTATCTTCCATGGTTCCATCTTGGGATTTTCACTTTTGGGAAGGGCACTTAAAATTCTCAGCTAGAGACCTAAAGTGCTGTAGCAAACTACAAACTCCATGACTTCATAGGATGCAGCCATGTAGCTAAAGTATATCATTATGATGTAATTTTGGTGTGTGAAAGGGCTCCTCTTCTCTGAGCTACTCTTGGTCAGAGTAAATTGCTGTATTAAATCTTACAGACTTCCAACTGTTTGGCCAACATGAAATTTCTGGCACTCATAATGTATAGACCTGCTATTTCCAAACTCTATACGCGGCTCACAGTCAATTTGGTTCCTTTGTGTTACATTTTCTCCCATATTTGCATTTTGTCCTCAATCCTTTTATTCATAACTCAAAGCCATACATCTCCATGTTCTCCATTTTAACTCTGGTTCAGGAGGGGAAAGGAGTACAGGTGTGGCCAAACCAGGCCGGCCATCTGCATTTAATCTAATCTGACCTGCAGCGGAGAGTTCCACTGATCAGAAGGAACCATGCTGGAACCAATCTGGCCATGAAATGTGTGTGTGTGTTCCAGCAACAGCTTAAGATGTGTCTCTTGCCTCCTTCCTATTTCCCTTCTTATCCCTAACCATGTAACTAATCCCTAATAAAAACTATCTTTTCATTCCAACTTCGCCTCTTGGTGGTTATTATGTATCCTTCCTCTGACTACAGCATGAAATCCTCTCCCTTCTCAAAACCACCAGAGCTCCGCTGCCTTTTCCCTTGCTCCAAGCTGGCTAGAAAACCCAGTCATCGGAGAGAGGTCGTTTTCCATTAAAAACGCGGACTAACCCCCCCCCCCCCCAGCCTCCATTTTTGGTCATATCTCCCTCATTCCAACTCTAAGCATGACCATTTTCCTAACTAATAACTTTTAAGACCCCCCCGCCACGAGGAGACCATCCGTTCTCAAAATAATTGTTTAAAGAAGCGAATCAGCTGATTGTCAAAACTGAGCTTCTCGCGCCACGGCATGGATTTCCCTATGGAATTGGGTCATCAAAGGTTCGGACTGTGCGCTGGGCATGGAGAGGGTCACCTAGGACTCTCTGCTTGCCATCTGTGAGCTGCCCTCACCATCGGAGATCCCCCGCTGACCTTTGGCCCAGCATGACCATCTCATATTCATTGCCACAGATTCCTCCCCCCTTTCTGAACTTTTATTTCTTTATGAACTTCATGTATCAAACCTTAGACTCTGGATGAATGGTACAAAATGAGTTATGATCCTATATGTGTCTCATGTCCATGCTCCCTTTCCCCTTTTTCTCTATGAAATATATATTATATTATGAATTATTAAAGAGTGACCGAAATCTGACCTGGAAATAAAATTGACAAATAGTTGCAATACTGGCGAGGGAAGAGAAGATTTCCTTGCCCCAAGAGATCGCCAGATACCAATCTTTCATGGACAATAGACCTGGTCTTTCCTCATCAAACATCGGAGCTGGCCCATTTGATAAGAGGATGTGACCATTTGGCTTTTTGATTCACTCACAATGGGGGCGATCAAAAGCCCCAATCGTCCCAGCTGTCAAATTCTTTATCAATGAACCGAACTCATTCAGAAACCAAGCTCGCTCAACTGTTCCGCCTTTGACTCACCGGAATCTGACAAGTCTGTCAGACAAATATGTATATTTGCATCCTCACAAGTAATCTGGAAATCGCCTTGAGGGCTTATCGAGGCTCTCAGCATTTCCTCTCTACATATTGACTCAATGATTCTTTCATAATCCCTTGTTTGCGGCTCAGCCCGCCACCTTGCCCCTGATTGGCGGAAAAACCGAAGCGGTAGAAGCTCTATGATTGGACGAGGCTTCGTGCCACTCTCTCAGGGACCAATCAGTGCAAAGCTTGGCGGGGGAAGAAGTGGCACGAATTTCAAATTGTGCCACCCTGTTTTCTGTATTATGAAGGTTGTTGCTCTGTACTGCATGTCATGGCTTCCTAACGAATGATTGCGGTTGTCAGCATTTTCAGCTGAACTGAATAAATCATCAACTCGGTGCTCTTTCTTCACATCTGCGGGTGAGATTATTGGGAATGGGGTAACTTTGATCTTTAGAGGCCCCCTGCTTGCCAGGATCATCGAACCTGCCGGCAAGGAGCTTGGGCTCCCCTTCTGAGGAAGGGAACCCCCAAATTTTAGCTCGATTTCACAGGCAGCCCCCAAATTGCAAAAAAGATAGATTCTATAGGTTTGTTCTTACATTGAATGTGTAATAATAATAATAATAATAATAATAATAATAATAATAATAATACAATAACAACTTTATTATTGTATCCCACCCCATCTCCCAGAGGGGACTCGGGGTGGCTTACAGGGGACCAAGGCCGGCAATGTACAATAAAATACAACAACATAAAATGCATTCCAATTACAACAAATTAATACATCAGAACTATAAAATCACAACATCACACAATAAAAGCCTAGCCAGTAGCCAAGGGCAACACAATGTCAGAACAGGTACTATCTGTCTGTCTGTCTGTCTATCTAAACTTTGGATAGAATGGGGGAGGGTTAACTGCCCCTGTTCAGAAGATTTCACATCTGTCCCTGTAATAATTGGATTTTGAAAAATTTGGCTTATTATGGAAACAAGGATTGTTGATTTAGTTTCAGTAGAGACACCTTTCCCCCATAAATCTTTCAGGAGTGAATTTCCCTTCATAGGGGTAGATTTCTCTCACTTCCTATTGTCTCACCCCCATTTGTAACTATGAGTCATTTATAAGTCATGTTTTTAACTCGGGGACTGCCTGTATAGGAAATAAAAGACAAGATCGCTATATTCATATTTGGAAACAGCAAACCTGTTGCCAAATACAGATTGCCAAATTGGGATAACAATTTCTATAGCAATAGCCATATTAGTCAGTTGTAGGAAAACCAATGAAGTGTCTCATGACATAGAAGAGACTAATAGATTTATTATAGCATGAGATTTCATAGACTATAAGCCACTAGTTTTCAGAAGCTTGTGCTATGATAAATCTTTAAATTTCTTAGGTAGCACAAGACCTTGTTATTTATACAGTACTTGCTGAAATTCCCTCTTTTACACTACAGTTAAACACCAAAAGTTCTGCCCTCCTTTGTACTTAGTTGCCCAATATTCATCACAGTGAAAGGGCCAAGTTCTGCTTTTTAAATGTACTTTATAATGGTGAAGTAATAACAATCCATAAATGGCATCCGAAATATCAGCTGAAAGTCATTAACCTGCTCATATACACAATGGGAACCACATTTCTGTTTAATTCTTTACCAGAACTCAATATTGTTCACACTAGCCCTTGAAACTTTACAAAAATTTTTCATGCCCCTGGGGGCTCTACCATTAGGCACAATGAGAAAGCTCATCTCAGGTGACAGAGGCTGGAAATGTTGAGAGTGAAGTGGGCACCACCCTCAGCCATTCTTCTTAACTCACCTGGAAGATTTGGTGGTAGGGCTGTGTCAGGACATTTCCACCAAATTTAAATAATTCTCACCCAATCTGATAGGAAAATAGCTTTCTATTGGGGAAGGGGGGGATCCAAGAAAAAGAAAATTGAGATAAAATTATCATGGGTAGGGTGTAAGCTGCTTGGCAACAAAGAGGTGTGCATTAATGTTCTCCTTTTCACTGAACAGCTACCACCAACACAACTCTGCCATATTCCTGTGTATGTGTATGTGTATTCCTGTGTATGTGTATTTTATTTATCTTTTCATTCAACTTATACTCCACATTTCCCCAATACATGATTCAGTTAAAACAGTAGCAGGTGGTGGTTTTCATGTCAGTGAATCTGTTTCCTGTATTTCTTCAAACTTTAAAGGACCCTGAAATTAATGCACAATGATCAACACAAAGTCTTCATGGAAAGAGGTTCAGATTCAATTGCATGGTTACCTCAACGATTGGTGGCCTCTTATCTATTGCAGCATTCGCCTTCACAGCTGTTGTAACATGTTCCATGTTAACATCTGCCTGCTCCGTTGTTGAAATCTTCAAATTGCTCTTGGTCTGGTTCCTCCCCCATGACCATGCTGTCATGGGTGGCCCTGCTGGCAGTACATGACCCTCAATGACTTCACTCACCCATTTACTGGAAAGCAAAGCCTACTCACCATGATAAGGTGATGATGCAGCAAAGGGACACTGAACTTACATGTGGAATAGAGTTCAGCATTTATTTAAAGTTTCCTTGTTATATGTTATTTAAAGTTTGGATTAAAACCAGAAAACCACCAGCCACCACTAATTTAACGGCCAATGGAAGACAAGAGAAGCAGGAAGCTGGAGATGCTATAAAATTCTAGACAGAAATGAAATTTTTACATTTATACATATGCTTGGCTAGCTCACAATGCTAACATGTCACTAAAATGAGTTCAGAAGAAACAGTAAAGCACTTTGAAAATAGGAAAAAAAAAACATTATTTCATAAGGGATAAAAACATTTGAGAGATTGGAGGAGAGATTCCAGTCTAGCAGTAGATCATGGGTCTTAAGCTGCCTGGTTGCCCTCAAGTTCCCAACACTTGTATTGAGATAAGATCCAGCATCCCATTAATATATCTTCTGTACATAGAATAGGCCAAGTCCCTTCGGGGAGATAGAGCGGTATATAAATAAAGTATTATTATTATTATTATTATTATTATTATTATTATTATTATTATTATTATTATTTTATTATGACACAGCAAACAAGATAGATATGCTGGATTTCATATCACAAAATCACAAGTCGAACACTTCCCGAGTGTCTAGGACTGTGTGATGTATTTTCGGATGATGCGTGCAGATTCCAGTAGGGTGGCCTTTTGCAGTTGGCAGATCGTAATTTTATTTATTTATTTATTTATTATTATTATTATTATTATTATTATTATTATTATTATTATTATTATTTATTGTACCTTTTATCCCAGCCAATAAAATAGCCTGGGCTGGTCTTGCATCCAATTCGAACTGCTGCTCATTTATGAAGCTAATTCTATAGATAATTTCTCATTCGGTCTGTGGCGCTATCTCAGAGAATTGGTGTGAGATTCAACATGGTTCATTTGAGACCACTTCCCCTGTGTACCCTTTAGATTAGAAGAATTTTATTGTGGATAACACATGAAACCACTGCAGAATATCCATTTCCTTCTTTTGAATGACCAATACAGAGAACGGATAATTGATTAACTTTCATTGTTCAGAATCAACCAGCAGCCATTTCACCTCAGGTAGAAGACAAATTAGAGCAGGTCACAGCAGGAAAACACAGACAAACCCACACAGCCAACACCTTCTATTATTCTTTAAAGGTCTAATTGGCCAATGATGCATTATCCCTAAAATATCTTGACAATTTAAAATCCCTATTGAGAATTTAACAATGTTCCCTAATTTCCCAGACCTAGGAAAAAAGGCATACACAACTACAGTATCTGCTGAAGGTACCTTAAAAATCTGGGAACATCTTTTTGTACAATGTCATAGGCAGCAGATGACCTATCTGGAAAATATAAACTTTCAATTCCCAAGTAATACTATTGGATAACAACTGTCACGACACAGAGGCCTTAAAGAGCCACACACACCATTTAGTCCAAGAAAAGGTTTATTGCAAAACAAAAATATGCTCAGAGACACTTAACTTCAGTGTCTCTGGCCAAAACTCAAAGAATTTACCAAAAACGACTCATCATCTGTGGGAGCAAAAACGACATCATCTGTGGGAGCAGTAAGTATATCCCGGATCTTCTTCCTCTCCTGTTCTTCAAAAGATTCCTGCTCCCAAGTAACCCTCTTAGTGCCTCTATTCCCATCCACCACATCTCCTTCCTTGCTCATCAACTCCCCGCCACCTGAAAACCCTTCGAATGTGTCTTCATCAGTAGGTGCCATAAGTATATCCCAGATCCTTTTCCTTTGCTGTTCTTCATCTGACACCTGCTTGTGATTAGCCCTTTTTCCCCTACTGGTACTCATACTACTGCTTGCAATATTACTTACTGGCTCAACTACTACAACAACTTTATCATAGTCCTAATTACTAAATAAATCCACACTTGAGAGGTGTTAAAATTTCTTTCCAGTTTATTTATATATATAAAATATCAGCATTCAAAAATTCTTTTGTTTTATTCTATCTTTTCTAATTTTTCCCTATGGAAAGGAATTGAGATTGTAAAATATTGTAAGAGAAAGCACAGATTGATTGATCCAACCAGAAGAATCTAAAGATTTAGGTCTTAATATTTGGCTTTGAAACCCTGGCTTTATGGTGGTGTAAGTTGGAGTTAAACTATTTAAAAGACTTTTTTCTTTTTCTGTTTTTTTACCATTGCGGATGTTAGAATTTTCTACAGACCTTGTATAATGACCAAAATCACTCAAGATCCATATTTTAACTGAGGAGACTTTCACTCTCAGCTATTTAGTGGTTGAGGACAATTGGGGCTGGGCTGTGGCGCAGGCTGTTGAGCAGCTGCAATAAATCACTCTGGTCATGAGTTCGAGGCCAGCGCGTGGCAGGGTGAGCACCCGTCAATTAAAAATAAAAAATAGCCCCTGCTTGTTGCTGACCTAGCAACCCGAAAGATAGTTGCATCTATCAAGTAGGAAAAAAGGTACCACTTATAAAAGTGGGGAGGCAAGTTTAACTAATTTACGACTTGGAATGAGGAAGTGCCATCAGAGTGGATGATGAAGCAGCTGCTCCCCCCTGTGGCCAGAATCGAACATCCCCTCAGGAGAGGGTTAAATTGCCTCTGTGTCTGTTTGTCTCGGTCTCTGTTTGATGTGTTTATGGACATTGAATGTTTGCCCTATGTGTGTATAATGTGATCCGCCCTGAGTCCCCTTTGGGGTGAGAAGGGCGGAATATAAATACTGTAAATAAATAAATAAATAAATCATAGAATCGTAGAGTTGGAAGAGACCTCACGGGCCATCCAGTCCAACCCCCTGCAAGAAGCAGGAAAATCTCATTCAAAGCACCCCCGACAGATGGCCATCCAGCCTCTGCTTAAAAGTCTCAAAAGAAGCACCCTCCACCACTGCCCAACAGCTCTCACAGTGAGGAAGTTCTTCCTGATGTTCAGGTGAAATCTCCTTTCCTGCAGTTTGAATCCTTTTGTTCCGCGTCTTGGTCTGCAAAGCATCAGAAAACAAGCTTTGTCCCTCCTCCCTATGACTTCCCCTCACGTATTTGTACATGGCTATCATGTCTCCTATCAGCCTTCTCTTCTAAAGGCTAAACATGCCCAGCTCTTTAAGCCGCTCCTCATACGGCTTGTTCTCCAGACCCTTAATCATTTTAGTTGCCCTCCTCTGAACGCTTTCCAGCCTGTCAACATCTCCCTTCAACTGCAGTGCCCAGAATTGGACACAGTATTCCAGGTGTGGCCTGACCAAAGTAGAATAGAGGGGTAGTATGACTTCCCTGGATCTAGACGCTATACCCCTATTTATGCAGGCCAAAATCCCATTGGCTTTTTTCACCCCCACATCACATTGTAGGCTCATGTTTAACTTGTCGTCCAGGAGGACTCCAAGGTCTTTTTCTCACGTACTGCTGTCAAGCCAGGTGTCCCCCATTCTGTATCTTTGCATTTCATTTTTTCTGCCTAAGTGAAGTATCTTGCATTTGTCCCTGTTGAACTTCATTTTGTTTGTTTTGGCCCATCTCTCTAATCTGTCAAGATCGTTTTGAATCCTACTCCTGTCTTCTGGAGTGTTAGCTATCCCTCCCAGTTTGGTGTCGTCTTCAAACTTGATGATCGTGCCTTCTAACCCTTTGTCTCAGTCGTTAATAAATATGTTGAACAGAACCGGGCCCAGGACAGAACCCTGTGGCACTCCATTCATGACTTCTTTCCAGGATGAAGACAACGCATTGGTGAGCACCCTCTGGGTTCGTTCACTTAACCAATTACAGATCCACCTAACTGTAGTTTTGCCTAGCCCACATTTGACTAGCTTGTTTGCCAGAAAGTCATGGGGGACCTTGTCAAAGGCCTTACTGAAATCCAGATAGGCTACATCCACAGCAGATAGGATACATCCATGGAAGCAGCTGGCCATGCCCTATAGCCAGAATCAAAGAGGGGACATCATCTCTCAGGACTTCCAGAAGATCTCTACTGGCCCCATTTCATGATCTCATTTTTTAGTATGTCTCGTGTTGTCATTGTTTCTGTAGCCAGATCTGTCCCTGATGCCGCCTATTCTCCTCAACCAATTACTATGGACTGGAGTGTAGGTTACAGCTACTGAAAGTGTGTCCTGGAGAGAATTAGAGGTTATTAATTAGTTCTACTTCTGTTTTTAATCATGTCCATCATGCTGGACTACCACATGAGATTTATAGCACATTTTAATATACATAGCAGCAGCCAAAATACTTTTCTCCATGCTCAAAATAGTTCTGAATTTGACAGATACACATTAGAAAGAAATGTGGTTGGTTGGTTTTGAAGATCTCCCCCCCCCCCCCCACAGTGGAAAAAACTGAGTGCTTTAAAAGATCAAATGTAGAACAAAGTGAAACTGACAGATGTTCCCATCTCACACAAATTACTTTCAGATTGTACATAACACAAACACCCCAAAAATCAATATCCAAAGGTGTAAAATCCATTGCCTTTCAAACAATTTCAAGCTGTTCAATCAAACAGTTGTGGTTCCCCACTCCTATCTCTTTTGACTAAAGTTTTGGAGGAATATTTGCTCTTTGTCTGCTATCTTTTTGTATCTTTTTGGAGGACCTTCTCGTCACCTTCTGGTTACCTGCACTCCAAACAATAATACAATTCATACAGAAGCATTTAGATTTAGCATCAGCATTCAATTTTCAAGATATTTAACATGGGAGAATGAGCAGGCAGCTTCAGAATTTTTAGGCTATTTTATTAAAATGACAAAATAATAAATACATGCACATAGAGTTAGCCGCCTGCAAGCATGGATTCTATATCCATCCAGACCTTAAAATTGTTTAAATAGATACATTCCAAAAACCACACTTGATTTTATCATTTTATATAAAAAATATCATTTTATTATGCCACTGTATATAATGGTATTAGATTGTTTATGGTTTGGTGTCAGCTCACTATAGCTGCTCCCAAATGAAGTCACAAGACTTGCTCTGTGATCACTGGAAACTTTTACTACAGGAAACATTGACATGTAAAAAGCCGAGAGTGCCAGGCAGCGATCAGCACTCCTTTATATATCCTCCCCCTCATTCAAAGATACAATTCTCGCCAAGAAAAAACCCCACAAAGTCCACCAGCCAAACCCGTCAGCCGTTTCTTCACAGGGTCAGGACCTGCAGGTGCCTTATCAGCTCAGAATGTCAGTGGCCCTGATTTCTGGCGCCAGAATCCAGGCCCAGAAACCTGGGTCCTGACATGGCATCCTCCTCCTCTTCTTCCGGGAAAGGAAAACACCAATCATAGCTATTTTGCTCCCTTGTCTAGAGTTCCCTTGTATTTTTTCAGTAGGCTACAGTGGAATACGGGGTGCACTTTCCCCAAGTCTTTTGGTAACCTTAACTGATATGTAACCTCATTAATTATTTTCAAAATCATAAATGGGCCTATGTAGCGTGGTGCTAATTTCTTCAAAGGAAATCCTAACTTCAGGTTCTTCATGCTTAGCCAAACTAGATCTCACTCTCCCAGTTTTTCCCCTTCCCTGCGCTTTTGGTCGGCGAACAGTTTGTATTTCCTCTGCGTTTCCTGTAGCGCCACTATAACATCTCTCCACCCTGCCCTGACCGTCTCTGACCTCTCCCCGTCATCGTGCCCCCCTTTTCCCTCCCATTCTGGCAGTTTAGGGAATGGCGCCACCTCCTGCCCGTACACTATCTTGAAAGGGGAACAGGCGGTTGTCGAATGTATTGCTCCATTAAATGCTACCTCGGCAAAAGGTAACAGTTCCGACCAATTGTCCTGTCTGTAATTTGATTATGTTCGTAGGAACTCAGATTCCTCTCCGCCCCTAACATTTGCATGAACTTCCCCCTAAACTTGGCTGTGAATTGAACTCCCCGGTCACTGATCACCTTCTTAGGGCATCCATGCAAATGATAGACATGCTTAACATACAGTTCAGCGAGTTTTTCTGCCGATGGTAGTTTCTGTAATGCTACAAAATGGGCCTGTTTCGAGAACAGGTCTAAGATTGTCCAAATATATCTGTAGCCCTTGCTGGGAGGCAATTCACCTACAAAATCCATTGCAACGCATTCCCAGGGTCTTGTGGGTTCCACTACGCTCTGCAAAAGACCTTGTGGTTTTCCCGGGGGTGTTTTACTTTCCGCACAGAGCTCACACCGGGTGATATATGATCTGACATCCCCTCTCATCCCTGGCCACCAACACTGCCTTGTCAATAATTTTTTGTTTTGGTCGGTTCTAGATGCCCTGCACCCTTGCTGTCATGGTACTGTTTCAGCATTTCCAACCGCAGCTTTTCAGGAATATACAACTTCTTGGAACGTTTCCCTTATCCTCTGATTTTTGGCGAATTTTCATAGTTTTTATAATAAACCATTTTTTAATAATTGCAGAAATCTGTTCCTGGTTTGAAAGACTTATTTCCTGTTTCATTGGGTTGTCTTTACTGTGAAAGTCATTGTTCTACTTCAGAAACTTTGTTTTTGTGGCTGAAACTTTGTTAAATTGGTGGACCAAACCATAATATGTTCCATCCATGTCGCTTGCACAAAGTTCAGGCAGTGTCATAGATTTTGCCATGTTTCTATGACAGAACCAATTAGGAAATGACATCTATCACCCAGGAACAGAAATCATAGTACACCATCAAATCATTCCTGACAGATGGCCATCAGCCTCTGAATAAGGAAATTAGTTCCTGGTTTGAAAGTGCTATTTCCTGTTTCATTGGCTTTTCTGGGCTGAGAGTGTGTGACTTGCCCATGTGGGTGGCTGAGTGGGGAATCAAGCCACAATTGGAGTCCAAAATTCAAACCTCTCCCTCCCTCCTTCTCTCTAAACTTCTCATACCTTCCAAGAATTCACATACTGTATGAAAGTTTGGTCAAGATGGTCAGAGGAGGGCAACTAAAATGATCTAGGGTCTGGAGAACAAGCCCTATGAGGAGCGGCTTGAAGAACTGGGCATGTTTAGCCTGCAGAAAAGAAGGCTGAGAGGAGACATGATGTATAAAATGTGAGGGGAAGTCATAGAGAGGAGGGAGCAAGCTTGTTTTCTGCTGCCCTGCAGACAGAGCCGGCCCTAGGCAATTTTCAAGTGTAAGCAAGCAGCATTTTGGTGCCCCCTCTCCCTTCCCGAAACCAATCACTGAAAAATAAAAGGTAGAAGGTAGAGGTGAATAGAATATATGTGTGTGTGTGTGATATATACTGTATATATATATATATATATATATATATATATATATATATATATATATATAGAGTCCCTGCATGTGTGTGTGTGTGTGTGTGTGTGTGTGTGTATAGGTAAAGGTAAAGGTATCCCTTGATGTTAAGTTCAGTCATGTCTGACTCTGGGGGTTGGTGCTCATCTCCATTTCTAAGCCCAAGAGCCAGTGTTGTCCATAGACACCTCCAAGGTCATGTGGCCGGCATGACTACATGGAGTGCCATTACCTTCCCGCCAGAGCGGTACCTATTGATCTACTCACATTGGCATGTTTTCAAGCTGCTAGGTTGGCAGAAGCTGGAGCTAACAGCGGGCACTCACTCTGCTCCCGGGATTTGAACCTGGGACCTTTCGGTCTGCAAGTTCAGCAGCTCAGTGCTTTAACACACTTCGCCACCGGGGCTCATGTATATATAATATACATACACATACACACAATGTGGAGAATATGTGGAAAGGTAGATAGATAAGTTGGGAGCCACAGCGAAGGCACCTTCCTGGGAGCAAGGTCTAATAATAATAATAATAATAATAATAATAATAATAATAATAATAATAATCATTGATGTTGCCATCCCAGGTGACAGTCACATTGACGAAAAACAACAGGAAAAACTCAGCCGCTATCAGGACCTCAAGATTGAACTGCAAAGACTCTGGCAGAAACCAGTGCAGGTGGTCCCGGTGGTGATGGGCACACTGGGTGCCGTGCCGAAAGATCTCAGCCGGCATTTGGAAACAATAGGCATTGACAAAATTACGATCTGCCAACTGCAAAAAGCCACCCTGCTGGGATCTGCACGCATCATCCGAAAATACATCACACAGTCCTAGACACTTGGGAAGTGTTCGACTTGTGATTTTGTGAAACGAAACCCAGCATATCTATCTTGTTTGCTGTGTCATACAACGTCGTTGTGTCAATAATAATAATAATAATAATAATAATTGTGCGGTTTTCTGGCATTGTATATTTCTGCCGCTTCTGTGACTGTTCATTTGGGTTTTGATGATTCCGTAGCCCACTTGTCAATGGATGTCCAGAATCAGCAGCATCCACCGCGGTCCTTTTTATCCTGGGCGACGACCGAGCCAGAATAGACTTCGTTTGGGTTTGATTCTCCATAATGCTAATGGGTTAGGTGCTGTTAGTTCTGCTCCTCAGCTGAGGCCTCTCTGGCTTGGTTGGACCTGCCGGTAGTTACACTACCGCCAGCACAGCCCTCAGTCATCATTGGAGCAGTTAAGCCCCCCCACCACCACGTCAAGGTGGCACCTTGGAACTTATGCCTCAAGTACCACCTGCCAGCAGCAAAGAACTGGTGGGATCACAAACCAGCAAAGGTCGTGGGAAATGAACACGCAAAGATACTGTGGGACTTCCGAATCCAGACTGACAAAGTTCTGGAACACAACACACCAGACATCACAGTTGTGGAAAAGAACAAGGTTTGGATAATTGATGTTGCCATCCCAGGTGACAGTCGCATTGATGAAAAACAACAGGAAAAACTCAGCCGCTCTCAGGACCTCAAGACTGAACTGCAAAGACTCTGGCAGAAACCAGTGCAGGTGGTCCCAGTGGTGATGGGCACACTGGGTGCCGTGCTAAAAGATCTCAGCCGGCATTTGGAAACAATAGACGTTGACAAAATCACTTTTGCCAACTGCAAAAGGCCACCCTGCTGGGATCTGCACGCATCATCCGAAAATACATCACACAGTTCTAGACATTGGGAAGTGTTCGACTTGTGATTTTGTGATATGAAATCCAGCATGACTATCTTGTTTGCTGTGTCATACAATATAATAATAATAATAATAATAATAATAATAATAATAATAATAATAATAATAATAAATCCCTTACAATATCCAAGATGGCTCACTGCTACAGAATCTTGGGAGCTTTAGTTTGGTATGGTACCATTATTGGCAGAGAAAGCTAAGCTGTAGGAGTTGAAATCCAATCATTTATCCTCCCTATAGAATCAATGTTATATGCATTTTTAGCTATGATTTATTTGCTATTTTATTGTGTTGTGTTTTTATTATTGTATAAGGCATTGAATATTTGCCTTTGCATTTGGAAGCTGCTCTGAGTCCTTTTGTGGAGAGAGGGCAGGTTAGAAATAGATTAATAACAATTATTATTATTATTATTATTATTATTAAATATCTGGAGGACTAAAGTTTGCCCATGCCTGCTCTATACTGCACTTTCCAGAACTTTCCCATCACAATCTGCTTTTGAGCTGGATACATGATCAAGACATTATTTCCAGCTTACTGAAGTTGGCTGCATATGTTTTGTCTGAGGGTCAGAAATGGCCTTAAAGCCATCTTGTGCAGCTTCCAAAACCCAACACTTGAGAACATTTTGCACTATAGCCACCAGATATTTCCAAGGTCGTACTCAAAGGGCTTGGCAAATATACCCTTTTTTGAGATGGATCTAAATCAGGCATGGGCAAACCTTGGCCCTCCAGATGTTTTGGACTTCAACTCCCACAATTCCTAACAGCCAGTATTTGAGAACACAGAAATGCTGGACCACTCTAAAAGCCACCGTGTCAGACTACACAGAGAAGCCACTGAAATCCACAAGAAGCACATGGACAATTTCAACAGAAAAGCTAAAATCAGGACAGTAAAAGAACAACACCCAGAAAATGGGAATTCCAGACAGGAAACAATCAGGGCCAGCTAATACCTCCCAACAAAGGATTCCCCCAGGTAGGAAGCAGCCAGGCTTTGAAGCTGCAAGGCTTTTCAATGCTAATCAAGGTGACCAATTGCAACATTCACACTTGCCTCCCACAGACAAGAGTTCTTTCTCCCACCCTGGACCTTCCACAGATATATAAACCCCACTTGCCTAGCTTCGCACAGACGTCAAAACCTCTGAGTATGTCTGCCACAGATGTGGGTGAAAGGTCAGGAGAGAATGCTTCTGGCATATGGCCATAGAGCCCGGAAAACTCATAGCAACCCAGCCAGTAGGCTGTTGCTGAACAACCTATGAACTTTTAGCATTAAAGGAAAAAATGCCCAAGATTTTATCACTTAATACTGTTGGCATGTCTGGAGAAGAAGAATAGAATGCTTCTATACCAGGCAAGGGCAAACTTTGCCCATGTCTGGTGTTAGGAATTGTGGGAGTTGAAATTCAAAACAATCTGACAAAAAACTGGGAGCTGTAGTTTGGCATGGCACTGGCTCTCTTCTGCAGGGAAGACTAGGTAGGGACTTTGTAAAACTACAACTCACATGATTACATGGCACTGAATCTGTTGCAAGTGAGCTGGTGCCAGATTCCTTTCTGGGATCAGGAGCTGTTTTGGGTTTGGCGTCTCCTCCTGGAGATATCTCTTAAAGGGATATCCTCTGGCTCTTTAGGAAGGCTCCACAGGCTCTGGGGTTTCCCCTTTAAGCCAACTGCCATAAAGAAGCAAAACCAAACGGGAAGGCTCCCAGGCAGGGCAAGGAGGACAAGGCAGGCAGGCATGGCTCTTTCTTCTCTTCTCTCTTCCCTTCTCTCTTCTCTTCCCTCCCTCCCTGCTTCCCCCCCCTCTCTGCGACCTCTCAGAGAGAGAGAGAAGCAGGGAGGGGAGAGAGAGAAGGGAAGAGAGAGCAATGCAGAAGGCTTCTACTGAGCCGGTGGTCCCCGTGGGGGGGGGGGGTGTCTCAATGGCATTTTTAAAATGCTAGCAAATCGATGGCCATCCCTCCCTCCCTCTTCCACTCTGATTGGCTGAGAGGCATGCCAACATGGCTTCTCCTCTCAGAGGGGCTACAGCTACATCCGAAGACATCAGAAACAAACGAAAAAAGGTACTTTTATTATTCAAATTCGTAATATTTGTAAGGCAGTGAGCAGATGGTTCAAATATCAATTCAAAAGTAATTATGAAACGAATTTTAAACGAATTTAACGAACTAACGAAAAATTTGCTCAAGCCTACTATTTAATGTGGACATGCCCAGTCACATTAACAAGCTTATCAGAAAGGCCCATGGATTTGCCCCACATTGGGGCGAATCCATGGGCTCCTGGTGGAAGGCATGGAGAAGCCGCCACTCCATGCCCAGCATTGCCAACCTTACCTTCTTCCTCATTTCATGGGAGGAAGCATTGCTTCCTGACTTTTCTCCATTGAAAAGAAGGCAACACAGGAAGTCTCCCGTGTTGCTGCGGCACTGGTGGCCACTGCTTCATCTCCCTTTTTGACATGGAGGTAGTCAGAAGTCCCTTCACATCATGTAAAGCACTGCATGCCAAAAAAAGGAGGTGAAACAGTGTACAATGGGCAAATCAGCCCATCTGATGAAGTGGTTATTCTTTGACATCCAGCCTATAGAGGCTTACGTTTTGCAGAACATGTACCAAGCCAGAGTCCAGTTTATAATGATTGGTAATTGATTGACTGGAGATGTGAAGCCAAAGAGCTTGATGACATATCATTGCAGAGAAACGCGAAGTTACTTTTAAAAACATACTGAGCTATAGTGGGTTTGCTTTGTTTCTTTTTTGGTATAAGAATTTAATTGTTCTGGCTTATAATAATCACATCATGACATTTGTTTTCCAATCAATAGTTCATCCCAGGGCTCTTGTAGCAATGCAGGAAAGCATCACATTTAAAAGCTGATTAGGTCCACAGAGACCGTTCCCGAATGGTGGCATATTGGTCCTACAAAGGTTGCAAGGTCAGAAATGTCAAGATTAGTGTGGCATATCACGTGTACACATACTTGTGTGCATGTAACAGAAGGCTGCCTGCAAAAATAAAACTCAATCCAAAATAAAATATGTGCAGGGAAATCTGGTTCAAGCATACAAGATGCAAAAGAGTCATTTATGCTGTCTTGTAAACTGTTTTTTTTTTTTTTTTAACAGACAGGATAAGGAAGAGTGTGGGCGTCATATCCATGGTTTCACAAAACAGTCACTTTTCTATGACAGCTGCAGTTCCAAAACTCTTCTGAGTTTAGCAGTATGTGATGAAACCATTCTGAGAAACTTTGCTATTACAAGCATACCTCATTTAGCAAAGCCTTTGACAAAGAGCTTCCTTTTTCCTGTTTTGCTCCCCTTTTCTTTCTTCTTGTCCTCTGTGTAGCTAAAAGGTTTTTTTTGGCAGCATTAGTATTAAGAAAAGGGGAAAAGAGGGTTGAATTAATACTAATAATGTTGTGTTGCCACAGGTGTCTGCAGTAAACAATACAGCAATGTTTGAGCTGTGAAGGAATGAGACTGCTCTAGCTGATCCTATGTGTTTTTTCAGCAAGGTTAAATGACAGCTGCCTCTTGTACCACTTACTAACCATGTATGACCAACAAAAGAGAAAGAAAAGGAGACTGCAACTCAGCTTGCCTCACCAGCTAACCCCAGGCTATTAAAAAATAAAATAAAAGTATAGATCTGTAATTTAAGTCACCAAAATTGACATCACAAAAAAGTGGATGCTGGTGAAAAAAAAACCCTTTAAATGCATTTTAGAAGAAACTCAAGTCATCTCTAGAAGTTTCTAGATGTTTTTCTCTATGTCTGCAAGGATTATCTGGCCTGGTTCTTTAATTTTATGTGTGAATGTTGTTCTTTTTGGATAAAACATTTGGTGAAACATGTTCAGTCAACACAGGCATTTATGTTTATTATTTCCTTGGTCCAAGTCACCTGCATTAACCTTGCATTCTTTTCAACGAGGTTCAAAATCATCCACAGTTTCCTGTTTCCACAGTAAGTTCAGAATACCCCCACAGGTATGGCAGTAATGTATATTGTCTCTTCTAGTTATAGTGGCTGGCTATATATTACTTCCAGTAACAGCCAATATGCCTGTCAATATCTGCTGCTGTGGAACATTATTTATTTATTTAGTGCATTTATATACTGCTTTTCTCACCCTTGGGGGGACTCAAAACAGTTCACATCAAATAAATGACAAAATTCTTTTCTTTGCATACAATAAAACAATATCTTCTACTTAGGTGATCTCTCACTGTCCCAGTATGATGGCCCTCCAAGTTTAGTGTCTTAGCATTGGGTATGTAGATGACTATGGAGTCCTATTCTTGACACGCATGTTCTTCCACTGTGAGGGCATTAGTTGCCAGGTGGAAAGCCTGTTCTGGTCAGGGTTGGCTTTGATGCACCTTCCTCTTGGCACGTTTCTCCCTTTCGCCCTCCATTCATGCCTCTTCGAATTCCACTGCACTGCTGGTCACAGCTGACCTCCATGCATCTAAAAACAATTACATATGACTACAAATTAGACCATTAAAAACTATAAACCATCAAATATAAACATAAAACATTTTAACATTTCACTGATCCTGAGGTTGTCATCCGTCTGTTCCATTATTGTTGTCATTATTTGCATAACCCAAGTTTTTAGATGCTTTCTAAGCACCAGGAGGGAGGGGCCCGAGCTAATCTCACTCTCAACATGAACCTAACTTTAGCATTGTGCTCATCGCTTAGCTCAGTGGTTTTCAATCTTTGGGCCTTCAAGTGTTTTGGACTTCAACTCCCAGAAATCTCAGCCAACTTACCAGCTGTTAGGAACTGTGGGAGCTGAAGTGCAAAACACCTGGAGGCCCAATGCTGGGAACCACTGGCTTAGCTGGAAACTGTATGAAAACAATGCTGAAATATTAGATAGTATTTTAATATTATGTTACAGAGATTTCCTTATGTACTACAACCCCTTCCCTTGATACTTAGAAAGAAAAAGGCAACATGATCAGCCCCACTGCCCTACCTATGCATTCAGTGAACACATGGAAGAAACACCTGGAGAATCTTGTATCATATTTCAAATGGGTGCATGGAAGTTCCACACACTGGGAAGCTGTGATAAATAGTGGCTTTGGGTGTACAAACATAGGATCAGACCTATTTAAGGAAAACCATCTATTGTCATGTAGTCTACACTGTGAGCCCAGTTGGTTACAATGCTCATGTGGTTGGCACTGTGCTAACTTAACTCCCATGGACTTTGGAAACTGGATAAACTTATTTTTAACCTGCTGAGTTTGCAAACCAAATCACTGCAGTCATCAAAATACAAATGAAATGATCTGATTTCATAAATAGTCTCCGTCAAGTTGGCACTAGGCAATTCTCGGTCTCTAGGGAGTAATTAAAATGCATGGTTCCAATGTAATGTTAAAATGTGATAGTGACAGAATTTAAACCCATTTTCAGAGTCAATGCTTCTTCATCCTAGCTCATTTCCATAGTCATTGCATCCAGTTAAAGCATTGTCAGGTTTAGAGCCTCTCTTGGGTATTCAGATGACCCAAGCCCTGAAGGAGGCTCGAAGGAGGCCCAGGGGAAAGATATACAGTGTCATACTAGATCTGATGAAGATCCCGTTTTACAAGGAATGGCAGCAGGAAGGGAAAGCAGGATGTCCCTGCAGACAAACGCCTCGTTCTTTTCTTCAGTCAACACAGGCATTCATATTTATTATTCTCTTAGTCCAAGAGTCCAATAAATATGAATATGAAGTCCACCTGCATTCTTAACCTTGCTGCTTAGGTGGAGTAAATGGTAAAGTGAAATATTAATCATCATAGCTCTGCTCGTCAGTTACTATAGCACAGCGCAGAGATTTCAGTCAGTCAGTAGCCTTTATTTCAGTCAACAAACCATTGGCTAGGATCAAGTTACAGTACAATGATGGAATACAACATTTGAGTAATTTATGACATTGCATTTGGCTTATGGTTAATAACAAGTATGTCCAATCTCTGTTGGTTATTTGGCTATCTTTATAATCTAAAACAAAAACTGATTACAGATTAGTAAACCGTCCCCTAGATACGCTTTGTTATACTCTCAACACTTACAGATTTTTCATGAAGCACTTACGGCTTTTTGCCGCTGAAAAGAGAAATTTAGCCACCTGCTCCGTTACCCTTTTGTCAAGATCAGATAGTAAATAACTGCGGTACCAATTTAGGGTTCTTCCTGGCCATTTAGTGAGTAGAGGGAATATTAACCTTAATCTATCATCTTTGTAAATTGTACAAATAAAAAGTATATGTATTACAGTTTCGACATTACCCTCCCCGCAAGGGCATGCTCTGTGTTCATATTCAGTGCCTTTGTATCTACCTTCTAGTATGGCTGATTTGAGTGCATTAAATCTGGCCCAGCTAAAAGCAAGACAAAATTTTGGGATATTTAAGTTTTCTAGATATTTAGCAGCTCCCATAGAATTAAATGTTAGGCCTAGAGCAGAGCCGGTCCAATATGGAGGCCAATGAAGCCCCCGCTTGGAGCGCAGGGTCCCCAGGGGCGCCATCGAGGCGCCTCCCCCTCCCCCCCGCGTGGACCACCCGGCTCCCTCGCCAGAGAATGCGATAGGCCTCAGTTGAAGTCTTCCATGTTCGGCAGCGACAGGCATGGCTCTTTCTTCCCTTCTCTCTCTCCCCTCCCTGCTTCTCTCTCCCTCTCCCTCTCCCTCTCCCTCTCTCTCTCTCTCTCTCTCTCTCTCTCTCTCTTTCTCTCTGACCTCTGAGGTCTGGATCCGCCCTCCGGGGCCTTCTCCCGGCCTCCAGGCCCTTTGCTCGGCCTCAAGGGTCTGTGGCAGGCATCCTCAGAGGTTGTGAGGTCTGTTGGAAGCTAGGTAAGTGGGGTTTATATATCTGTGGAAGGTCCAGGGTGGGAGAAAGAGGTTAGATGGCCATCTATTGGGAGGGTTCTAATTGTATCTCCTTGCCTGGGAGTCTGCCTATCTGCTTATCTGGTGCTTTTTTAAAACAGAGGCTGAATGGCCATTGGGAGGGTTCTGATTGTATCTCCTTGCCTGGGAGTCTGGGGAAATTTCCTTCCCTGGTGCTTTTTTATAGCAGAGGCTGGGTGGCCATCTGTTGTAAAGGTTCTAATTGTATCTCCTTGCCTGGGAGTCTGTTTATCTGCTTATCTGGTGTTTTTTTAAAGCAGAGGCTGGATGGCCATCTATAGGGAGGGTTCTAATTGTATCTCCTTGCCTGGGAGTCTGCCTATCTGCTTATCTGGTGCTTTTTTAAAGCAGAGGCTGGATGGCCATCTATTGGGAGGGTTCTAATTGTATCTCCTTGCTTGGGAATCTGGGGAAGTTTGCTTATCTGGTGTTTTTTTAAAGCAGAGGCTGGATGGCCATCTATTGGGAGGGTTCTAATTGTATCTCCTTGCTTGGGAAACTGGAGAAGTTTGCTCATTTGGTGTTTTTTTCAACCAGAGGCTGGATGGCCATCTGTTGTAAAGGTTCTAATTGTATCTCCTTGCCTGGGAGTCTGCTTATCTGTTTATCTGGTGCTTTTTTAAAGCAGAGGCTGGATGGCCATCTATTGGGAGGGTTCTAATTGTATCTCCTTGCTTGGGAATCTGGGGAAGTTTGCTTATCTGGTGTTTTTTTAAAGCAGAGGCTGGATGGCCATCTATTGGGAGGGTTCTAATTGTATCTCCTTGCTTGGGAATCTGGGGAAGTTTGCTCATCTGGTGTTTTTTTAAGCAGAGGCTGGGTGGCCATCTGTCGGAAGGGTTTTAATTGTATCTCCTTGCTTGGGAGTCTGTGAAAGTTTCCTTCTCTGGTGTATTTTTAAAGCAGAGGCTGGATGGTCATCTGTCAGGACACGTCCTTTTTTCTCTCTCAAGTCTCCCCCCTTTTTTTCTCTCAAGTCATCTGGCATAAACGTAACTATCATGTCTCCAGTGGATTAGTGAAATGATGTCCTTTTGGATTGAAAAAATATTTTCAAGCTATTTATTGTTGAAAATGTGGGTACAGAGTTGGTCCCGATAACTTCATATAGTTTATCAAACATTCTTCTTCTTCTTCTTCTTTTAAAAAAATTATTCAGGTTTTACATATATATGATAAAAGAAACATGGCAACGCCAAAAGACAAAAGAAAAAGAGAAAAATAAAAAGGGGGAAAAATTAAAAAAAAATAAATCAAAAAATAAAGTTCCCTACTTCTGGTCTGTAGGATTCAGGAAGCAAGGCAAGTGGAATCTGTGGAATAATGTCCAGAGTGGGAGAAAGAGCTCTTGTCTGTTTGAGGCAAGTGTGAATGTTGCAATACAGTAGAGTCTCACTTATCCAACATAAACGGGCCGGCAGAACGTTGGATAAACGAATATGTTGGATAATAAGGAGGGATTAAGGAAAAGCCTTAATATCATACCAAAACATCACAATACAGTAGAGTCTCACTTATCCAACATTCTGGATTATCCAACGCATTTTTGTAGTCAATGTTTTCAATACATTGTGATATTTTGCTGCTAAATTCATAAATACAGTAATTCCTACATAGCATTACTGCGTATTGAACTAACTTTTCTGTCAAATTTGTTGTATAACATGATGTTCTTGGGCTTAATTTGTAAAATCATAATCTAATTTGATTTTTAATAGGCTTTTCCTTAATCCCTCCTTATTATCCAACATATTCGCTTATCCAACATGCTGCTGGTCTGTTTATGTTGGATAAGTGAGACTCTACTGTATATTGAAAACATTGACTACAAAAATGTGTTGGATAATCCACAATGTTGGATAAGTGAGTTAGATAAGTGAGACTCTACTGTACTTTTATTTTTGAGCTATTGGTTTGCGGGGGGGTAAAATTCAGGGGGGAATGGCAAAATTCGGGGGGGGGTGCCAAAATTCTGTTCGCATACACTTGAAAATTATCTAGGGTCGGCTCTGGCCTAGAGTCAATGGGGAGCATGTGGAGTGCGCCCGAGTCATTGAGGTCTGTTTGTCTATGTCACTAATTCGTTCTGCTAAGATCTTCACAGTCTTTTTATACTCAAAACCCCTCAGTATGTTATCTGAAAGCCCCAACTGCCTAAACTTCTCATTTAATGCTTTGATTTGGTGGATTTGAAGAGGTCTTTTTGAATCAAATAAGTATATCCCACTTCAGGTCCTTTGTATATCCTCTCAATCCAATATCCTAGGGCCCTTCTCCAAGTTGTTGATATCAATGAGGCTGTTCCTGATTCAAGTCTTAAAACAGCAGATGGAACACAATTGGGGACAGCGAACAGTTTTCTAAGGAACCCTGATTGAACTTGTTCAGCTTTAGACGAGAAGCCTGTCTAAATTGGAATTAGACAGGAATTGCATAAAGTAGCTGGGCTGTTACCTTTGCTTGGAAAACCTTTATTGCAGCGGGGATAGATTGACCACCTTTTGTGTTAAAAAAAAAGCATATTATAGCTTTTTTGATGACATCCCCAGGAACCTGAGGCCTGAAAGGTCACCCCTAGGTATTTAAAGGAAGAAACTTGTTGTATTAAGTTCTCTCCTATATACCAGTTATTCCAGTTCCTCCCAAGTACGGATTAGCTCTAGCTTTTCGGGGCTGGGGGGAATATATACATTGACCAGGAGTATCTGTGTAGGTCCGTATTCTATGTGACAAGCCATAGCTATATGGCTGCAATTGTCAACTGATGGATTTTTGCCCCAAGAAATGTAGACAGCAGAATGGCCAGGCCTGCTTTCGGTCACCCTCTACCTTTTTTCCATTTTAGCCGGGGAGTCAATTATAGTGTATCCATTGAAATCTATAGACCCTTTACTCCATGTCTCTTGTAGCGAGATCACATCAAAATTCCTCAAAAATTTACTTACCCCTTCCTCTTTACTTCTGGTCTGCCACCCTGCTATGTTCCAAGATAGACAGTTCAGGTTGGATGATTTTGTTTGCAACGTTTTCACTTTTGGAACTGTTGGAGGTTGCAGAATGATTGACTGAGTGGGACATGTTTCATTTTTTAGTATGTTCCTGAATAGTCAGTATTCACCCTTAGAGTGGCTCACTGGTTCTGTTTGTCGCCCTCCTCTAGCTCTTCCATAAGTCATGTCCCTCTCTGCTTGGTCCCCTATGCAATGTCCTGGCTCAGGTTGAATTTTATCTCCCTTGGTCATCCTGCTGAGAAGCTCTACCCGTAGCAAAGTCAGTCTGTCTATTATTTCCCTTTGACTTATTTGTGGCAGGCATTGGAATGTATCCAAATTATCATGATAAATACACACAAATGTCTATACTAGACAATGTCGAAGAGATAAGCAAACACTATGAAGGTTCAAAACATAAAAAGAGATGTGACATGTAAAGGCCACAGAAATAGTCAGACCTCTCTGAGTATAGAGCTATCTTTTTTCTATGTGAAAAAGATAAGCAAATACTATAAAGGTTCAAAACATAAAATGCACTATGTACAAACATGTCATGTACATAACCTGAGAGTTAACAACAATAATGAAAATAATAAGTACAGTCAACTGTTGTAATTCACAGTAGTATCTTCCAGACTGTAATGTTTAAAGGAAACTGTAATTATCAAGGCTTAAATGGTGGACTAAAGTCAAAACATATCAAGTAGTCTCCACTATTTAATCCCCCACATCTGGAACATCAAAGTTCTTTACCAATTTCTTTTCATTGTTGTCCTTGTTTTCCTTTCTTTTAGCAAAGACGGTTTCCCAGGGATCCTGTATGATTTGTGGATCTGCTAGTATTGCTGGGTCACACAGGAGGGGTGTCGCTTGATTGACTTCCAGGACATCAAGAACTGTTCTTGGCTTGATCTGATTTATTGATATCTTGTTTTTGTCTTTCTTATCTTAAGGGGCTTCACAGTAGTACCTCAATCTTTCTTCTTATCTGCATGTTTATACTTGAGAAGCTTTTGAGAGTTTAAATTTGATTATTTTACTGTGGATGTGGAGACTTTCTTCCTTACTTGATCTTTTTGAAGACTTCTGCATTTGTACTTTATCCTTTTGTAAGCTTTGCTATGTTTGGGGGAACTTATTATGTTGTTGTTTTTGTTTCTTGCCTTTTTTTCAAGATGCCCTTTTGTGGTGGAGTCGTTGACCTCCGTGTCTTGATTTAAAGTTGGGAAGGTTTTCTCCTTACTTGCTTCCTGTTTGATCATAAATTGTGTTATTGTAATGAGGAGAGCATTGGTTTCTGCAAGGTAAGTCTTGATAGCCTGAATATCGGAGTTCAAACGGGTTAATTGATTGACCAGATCCTCTGCAATGAGTGGTTTTTTGAAGGCCTCTGTCTCTAGATCGCCTTCTGTTGTATTCACAGGGACCTCAACCATATCTTCATTGGGGGATGTTAAAACATGCCTCCTGTGCCCTCTCCTACTATCCAGATTATCCAAATTGTCAGTAGCAAAGGCAAACTCCTCAGCTATACTTAGGCCTGAGTTCTCATAAGGGTTAAAAATTACCCGACAGTGATCTAAGATCCAGTCCAGAGGCGAAGCTGAGGGGGTGTTCTGTTCTTGCTCCAGCTCCTGTATTTTGACTATGGGAGAGAAGTAGGTTTTTATCTCAGTTTGTTTTGTTTTCTTTCTTTTCCCAAACGGGGGAGATGAGATTAATGGAGACAGGGATTTGTCACTGTTTCTGTAGGTCTGTCTTGTTCTGATTACCATGGTTCTTTTAAAATGAAGTCACAGAGTCTTTAAGCAAACAAGAGTTTTAGGTACTAGTTAATAAGTGTTAGTTGGTATTTGATAGAGATTGCTGCAATGACTTTGATAAAGCACGCCAATATATCTTGATGCTATTTTTTAATACTTGGCCTTTATCTGCAGTCCTTATATCATCTGCTGTTTTGTTCCCTTGCAATTTGTACCAATTTAGCAGAGATTTGTGCTTTGAAAGAACTCTGAAGTAAAAACAGCTCAAAGAGTGTTCCTTGAGTCAGCAGCCTTGCATAGTAGAGGGTTCTCTGCTTCCTAGTATGTACTCCAGGGTAGCAGCCAGCAAACAAATGGAGACCAGATAAGAAAAAAAATAAGAGGAAAAAATATTAAAAAATCTTTGGATACCTGGAGCACTGCAAGCCTTCCAGCCAGCCAGGAAGAAAACAGTTTGAGGCAAGCAGAGATTCAGCAGTGTGAGCCTCTTCTTACCTTCACTCCGTCACTCCTTCAAGGGAGGCTTAGGTGTTTTCCAAACAGTTGCAGATAAAATCTTTAAAACTGCATTACCTACACATGAACAGTCTTTAATAAAAGCAAGGAGTTCGAGGGCAACAGTCTTCAATTAAAACTGAGAGTTTAAGATAATATAAGAGCAATTAGATATCAGCTTCAGAACTTGCCCTTGAGCTCGGCTGACGCTGCTCCTCCCGCTGCTCCGTTGCTCCACCGGAAGTGCAGAGATTTCAACCCATTTTACCTTCCAAAAGTACTTTTCTTATTGTTTTTTTTTTTAATATTTTTTATTGCAAAATATTTCCAAATGTATTGAATCGGATAGGGTGGGGGGAGGGTGGTTGGCAGGGAGTGGGGTAAGGGGTTAGGGGGTTGGGTGGTGAGATTTGGGGGGGGAGAGAATGGGTGGAAGCATGCAGGGAAACATACAATGAGGTACAGGGGGGGAGTGGGGGGCGTTGACTTCCCGTTGGCTACTTCATTATTCTTCTTATAATACATCATACTCATTTTCTTAACTTCAAGTAATCCTCGAAGCAGGACCAGTCTGTTGCCTTCGTTGCCTTCCCATTGCTTCTTCTAATCACAAAAGTTAAGTAGTCCATGTCCTTTATATCCAACACTTTGTCTATCCACAGTTCTTTGGTAGGGGCTTTATCGGATTTCCATTCTTTTGCTAGCACCATTCTGGCTGCCGTAATAAAAAGGGTAAACAATTTGTCTGTATTAAAATCGATTTTAGTATGAGGGTCATAAAGCCCCAACAGGAGAAGCTCCGGTTTGTATACGAAGCTGGTTTTTAAGATTTTATTACATTCCTCTAATATATTTGCCCAATATTTTTGTATTTTACTACAACTCCACCACATGTGATGGTAGGAGCCTATTTGATCTTTGCATCTCCAGCACTTGTTATTGACGTTTTTATACATAAAACCTAACTTTTTTGGGGTCAAATACCACTTATGGATAACTTTTAGCCAATTTTCTTTCATATCAGTTGAATATGTAAATTTCATTTTCCTTCTCCAAATTGATTCCCATTCATGCTGCTGTATTGGTCTGCCTATATTCTGAGCCCACTGGATCATTGAGCTAGTTATTTCTTCTGTTTCAGTGGCCCACGATAATAATTTCTTATACAGTATTGAAACATTCTTCTTGTCTATTTGAAGAAATTTGTCCCAAAAGTTCGGGTCAAGGTCAAAACCAATCACTCTGTCTACTTTAAATGCCTCTTTAATTTGCAGAAATTGATACCACGAAACATTTTTGTGTGATGATTGAATCTCTGTTAAATCTTTCAGTTGGGGATTATCTTTAGCATTAGGTATAATACTTAGGATTTCTTTATAGGTGGGCCAATTGGTCCATCCCAGTAGCCTTCTGTGGTATGCTTCTACCGGGGAAAGCCAGAGGGGAGTTTTTGTATGGAAGCGGTTTTTGTATTTATCCCAGGTTCTAAATAGTGTAGATCTTATAAAATGGTTCCCAAAGTTTTTTTCAATTTTTGTTTTATCGTACCATAAGTAACTATGCCAGCCCCTTCTCAGGTCATGTCCTTCCAGAGTTAAGATTTTAATTTTCTCTAATTTGATCCACTCTTTTACCCAGTGAAGCGCACATGCTTCATGGTATAATTTTAAATCTGGAAGGCCAAAACCCCCTTACAATTTTGGTAAAATCATAGTCGAATATTTTATTCTCGGCTTATTTTTTCCCCAAATAAATTTTGTAATCTCCTTTTGCCAGCCCTTAAAAATTGTTGCCTGCCTAATAATCGGAATGTTTTGGAACAGATATATTAATTTGGGGAGGACGTTCATTTTTATAATCGCGATTCTACCCATCAGCGAGAGCTTCAAATTTGCCCATTTCCCTAGGTCTTGCTTGATTTCCTTCCATTTTGTTGTATAGTTTAAATTCAATAATTGATTATTCTTTGCGGAGAGCCAGATTCCCAGATATTTAATCTTTGACGGTGTTTCAAGACCTGAGATGGTTCTCAACACCTCTTGATTTTCTTTTGACATGTTTTTCGTAAGAATCACCGTTTTATTTTTGTTTAATCTAAAGCCCGCCACTGCCCCAAAATCCTCTAATTTCCTAAGCCAGTTTTTAATGTTTTGTTTCGGGCTATCTACAATACAAATCAAATCGTCCGCGAAGGCCCGATATTTGTAATTCTGTCTATCGATCCTAATCCCTTGAAGTTTGTCATCTTTTTTGATTGCTTTCAACAGAATCTCCAAAGCCATGATAAAAATTAGGGGTGACAGGGGGCAGCCCTGTCTGGTACCCTTACTAATTACGATTCTCCCTGTATCTTGCCCGTTAATTTGGATTTTCGCCCATTGATCATTGTAGATGCTTTCAATTCCGTTTTGAAAGTAGAATCCCATATCTAATTCCCGAATTACCAATTTAAAAAAATCCCAATTAAGATTGTCGAAGGCCTTCTCCGCGTCCAAGGAGAGTAGGCCCACCTCTTTCTGGCTGTTTTGTTCATAGTATTCGATTGAATCTTATTGTTGAAAACAAAAGGGCACAGCAATACAATGTTGCCATGTATCCCTTAGTGTTTAACACAGGGTGAAAGTGTGTGGTCTGCAGGCCACAGTGGGTCACTGAAGGCTTTTTGTGAAATCCATAGGTCCGTTATAGTTGCCTATATCTACTCAAAGGCTTTGGCCAACCTAGGGCAACTTTGGGGAATTTTTCAAGGCCCCAGGAAAAAAAGAAATTCTTGGGAGTGGGAGCATCTTTTTTCTGCATTTGCTAACCTCATGAAATGTCCCCTTTGACATGCCATTATGGCTCACATTTTATCTTGACTGCCAATAAATGTTCATTTTTCCTCTATTGCTCATCCAGGAGGGAGATCTGGGGGAGAGAGAGTGTTACATGTTTACATGTTATCCTTCCTGAAACCTTTAGGGTAGGGAGGAGAGATTTAATCTCATGTCATTCCCCTCCTCCTTTGGTGGGAGCAGAACCAGCCCGAGGTCATTCCAAGTAGTAGGCGAACCTACTACTTGGCGCGCCCCCATTTTGGTGCCCAACCCCCCACACACACACACACACAAACGAGAGGTCACCACGGCTGCGGCGATGGCTGCTGCGGCTGCTGCTGCTGTGGCAACAGTGCCGCTGTGTGATCGCCCATTTTGCCCAATGCTGCTGAACGCAGGCGCAGATCGGGCGAAATGGGCGATCTGCGCCTGCGTTCAGCAGCATCAGGCGAAATGGGCGATCAGCACTGTGCACATGCGTACAGCACCGATCAGCCATTTCGCCCGATGCTGCTGTACGCATGCACACAGCACTGATCGCCCATTTTGCCCAATGCTGCTGAACGCAGACACAGATCGGCCAAAATGGGCGATCGGCGCCTGCATTCAGCAGCATCAGGCGAAATGGGCGATCAGTGCTGTGCACATGCATACAGCACCGATTGCCCATTTCAGTCGATCTGCGCTTGTGTACAGCACCATCGGCCATTTTGGGCAATGGTGCTGTGCAGTTTGGCGCGGAGCTTCGGTCGCTCGTATGAGCGCGAGCGATTGAAGCCCCGCGCCAACGGCGGCAGCGGCGCGGTGGCATCGGCAGCGCTACGGGGGCGCTGCCGACGCCTTCACAGCTCCCCTTCACAGCGACCGCTTCAGCAGCCTCTACGTTCAACCGGCCCTGGGTGGGAGCTTATGACTTCTGTATCATCAGAGCAGTGATTACACTTCAAATTGTAGTCTGAATTCTAAAGGAATTACTCAAAGGGCTAACCATTATTGTGGGAATAGGGTTTCACATCTTGCAAATACCATTTACAGTTTAGACTGAAACTCAGAGGAGGTTTTTCACCCCACTGACATGGAAGCTTCTACCCATCTGTAATGAAGTGTGATTTTTTTTAGTTTACAGATGCCATGTTTAACTGTGTTTTAAAAGGGTCAGTATTTCAGTTACTCTGCACTCATGAGTTGGTTGCCATGGAGATGTGGGCGGAGCCAACGTTTATTTTGTGTGGAGAAGTGCAGGTTTGAAAAAGCAGCCATTAGTCTGTGCCCTGCTGAGGTACAGAGAAGGATGATCCTCTGTTGAAGAGATCAGGGAGACTCAAGTGCTTATTTGAGTCAGTTTAAAATAAGTTTGGTGACTTATTTTAGGTTAGTCAGTACCCTGCTGATGTACAGTTAAGACTGATTCTCAGTTGGAGGATCAGGGAGACTCAAGGGCTTATTTGAGTCAGTTTAAAATAAGTTTGGTGACTTATTTTGAGGCAATCTGTTTCCAGATAAGGAACAGATAGTCTGTGATTGAAATTCACAGGGTGACTGCAGTTTAAGGCAGTGGAGAAAGAACTGACGTATAAAGAAGTTTGAAACACAAATATAGCTTTGCAACTGTTAATCTAAGTGCCTCTAAAGAGAAGTAACTGTAACCGTTAATCTTGTGCCTGAATAAACGTATTATTGTTCTTTCTACCATCTAAACTTCTGTCATCTATATTACCAACAAAAACAACAAGAAGAAAGAAGAAAAATAAAATTTTAAAAGTCTCCTCTCTAAGTAGCTAGTAGCTATATTTTCCTATAGTGGTGGCAAGAGTTGATAATCCCCTTAACATCCGGTGGCCACATTATAAAACATCTTTACCTCTGGTGGCAGCTTTTAAAATAAAACATCTTTGATAACTGGTGGCAGCGGATATAAAATATAATTGATTAATAGGAACTCCTCCACATCTCCGCAATTGGTGTCAGAGGTGGGATCTTAAAAAGATTTTCCCCCTGCCTGAGTTCTCCTCAAATTGGTGGCAGCAGTGGGATTTTAAAAAGATTCCCCCCTGTCTGACATCTTTACACCATCATTGACACCTTCCAACTCCAATATTTCCTACAAACTCTCATGGACTTGACTGACTAATAATCTTCTCCCTCATTTTCCTCCCCAACCATCAAGCATTATTAGTATTTACAGAGTCAAATGCCCTCATCATTGGCTGAATCATATAAACAAGACCTTTGTTGGGTTTTTTGGTTTTTAAAAGATAGGTTGTTTTTGTTCATTTTAGGTGATGTACATTAAGACAACATAGTGTACTGGTTTGAGTTCTAGACTAGGACTAAAGGACACCAGGGTTCAAGTTTCCATTCTGTTAAACCCACTGAGTGTCTATGCACAAGTAACTTTTTCTCAACCAGTGGCAAAACTCCTCTAAATAAATCTGGCAAAGAAATACTCATGTCAGGATTACCATGAGTGAAAGTCAACTTGAAGACACAGAATAACAAGTTATATACATCTCCATATATAAGCGGGTTTTGTGGGTCCTATATCTTATTTTGAGGTGGCTCCATTTGCCTTCATACCATGGGAATTCTATTTTCCTTCGTTACTAGCAAAGATGTGGTTCATCTCAGCAAGAACCCAAATCACTTAGGCAGTATTAACATTACTACAACAAATTTATTTATTTATTTATTATATTTATATTCCACCTTTCTCAACCCCTGGGGCTTACAAATGGCACTACACAGTGCCTACAGCATAAAACATGAGAAAGTTACATTAAAATTAAAATAAGCATACATAAAAGACATATTTACATACAAATTCACAAAATATACAAATTCACATATACTACTTTTGTCTGTTTGGTTGACATGCCCTTTTTCAACCTTTGACCATCATGATTTTAATACCAATCCTGTCTCTTACCCAAACTGCAATGGTTTATTCTGGTAATGGGAAAACTAGACTTGGCACAGAAGGAATAAAAATAAGATGGTTCACAAAAAAAGAGAGAGAGAAATGGAAACATTAATTCAGCACCAAAAATGGTAGAAGGGGGAGGTTAAAAGTCAAAGTTTTATGCCTGGTTGGAAGTATTCTTAATTTCTTAGTTTCTTAATCTCAAATTCTTTCCAACCAAATATGAACAAATTTGTGAATATTATGCTTCAAGTTTCATCTAAACTTCAGGGAGCGAGAAGCACCAGGGACATTGTATAAATCCTTCATATTTAAAACCAAGTACAATTCTACTTCTTTTCCACACTCTTGCCTGGTCTTGACATTAATGAAGGTTTTTACACAGGCAGTATGTCATGGGGAGAAATCAGACAGCATGAGAAGGGAAAAGTGTAATCTGATTCCCTTGTCCCAAATATTCAACCGAGCATTGACATTATAACACCACCTACACATCAGATGTAGCAAAGTAGACCATGTGGCATTTGGAACTCAGATATCTACAGAAAAGAGAGGGAACACAAACAAATAAAATGGAGTTGTTGTTTTTAAATAATTAAAAGATTTCTCAAAAATCATAATAGGTTGAATCAAGGCTTTAGCAGGCAAAGAAAAATATTGATATCTAGCTTCTGCATAATAAGGTCAAGGATGGTTTTGTTCTTGAAAAATGCTAGGTGTGTCAGTTTTGGATTAAGCATCTTGAAGTTTTTGTTAACAGCTGTTTTGTAAAATCTCTTGCATCTGCACACCTGGGAGAGGCAAATGCACTGAAAAAGGTGGCAAGCCTATTGATTTCTCACCAGGCACCAGATGGAAAATGAATAAGAAATATAGCTCTCTGGCGGTTTCAAAGAAATTTTGCACTATATTGTGTTCAGTATTAATTAATGATGTATCCCAAGGAGTTATGACAAATATTTGAGGTGAGAGCCATATATTTATCTCTACAACCTTTCCCTTGCTGAGAGTTCCATTAAGACAGACTATCCCAGCCTAGTGAGATAGCCTGTCAAGGATGTTTCAACCCCTTGTGAGATTTCACCTCTTGTATGAAGGTCCCTTCCACACAGCTGTATAAAATACACATTGAACTGGATTATATGGCAGTGCGGATTCAGATAATCCAGTGCAAAGGAGATATTGTGTCTTGAACATCTGAACATGAACATCAGGAAGAACTTCCTCACTGTGAGAGCTGTTCGACAGTGGAACTCTCTCCCCGGGGCTGTGGTGGAGGCTCCTTCCTTGGAGGCTTTTAAGCAGAGGCTGGATGGCCATCTGTCGGGGGTGCTTTGAATGCGATTTCCTGCTTCTTAGCAGGGGGTTGGACTAGATGGCCCATGTGGTCTCTTCCAACTCTACTATTCTATGATTCTATGATTCTATGATTCTATGATATTCTGGGTTATATGGCTGTGCAAAAGGCTTCTGAGACAAAACAAGTGTTTTTTATCTAGAAAGTTCTTTGCATTGTATGTAAAATGTCTTTGTATAAAATGAGTGGCATTTTTCTCCACAATGACAGTACGTTTTGTGCCCCATGAAGAGCCTCACTGTTTACCCCTAGTTAAGCCCTTTATAGTTAGAGGGATTAATATTTTATGTACAGTTTGTGCAGGGTCAGTCCAGATAGCCTCTTTGCATTTGAAGCCTCCGTCACCCTGCACCTTTAAGAATCTCCTCAGGAGATTCTTGAAGGCACTTCTGGTTTGGAAGAGTCAGCCTTTTCATGTCTGGAAGGTGAAGAGAGAGAAATGCTGGAAGGTCTACCAATAGCATCTCCAGTTGGAGTTGTATGAGCTATTATCAAGTCCAGTCAGAGTTAAATATTGAGACCATCTTAGAGACAGTTGAACACCATGAGGAGTGGCTTAAAGAGCTGGGCATGTTTAGCCTGCAGAAGAGAAGGCTGAGAGGAGACATGATAGCCATGCATAAATATATCAGGGGTAGGGAGCAAGCTTGTTTTCTACTGCCTTGGAGACTAGGACGCAGAACAATGGCTTCAAGCTACAGGAAAGGAGATTCCACCTGAACATTAGGAATAACTTCCTAACTGTGAGAGCTGTTCAGCAATGGAACTCTCTGCCCTGGAGTGTGGTGGAGGCTGCTTCTTTGGAGTCTTTTAAACAGAGGCTGGATGGCCATCTGTTGAGGGTGAGTCTCTTTGAATGAGACTTTTCTGCTCCTTGACAGGGGGTTGGACGAGATGGCCCGTGAGTCATTCCAACTCTATGATTCTATGACAAAAAGATAAAAAGAAGAAAAAAAGATCCAAGAGCCCCAGTTCATCCAGAACAGTGTCTGTCAATCATAGAGTTTACCTCTCCTCACAAAGACTTTGTAGTGAGACTCAGGAGGACAGAAAGCCTAAAATTCTTGTCACTTAATAAATGCATGTTTATTCAGCTATATAGTCTCCAGTCTGTTTCCTGCACAGCCAGTTCACCTTCCAAGTAGTTAAGATAGCGTGGGGGCACATCAAAGCTGCAATCCTGCATGATTTGATATAGTATAGTATTTCTGCATGCATTGAATTTACTCCACTGGTCAACTGTTGATTTCACACACACAAATACTAAGGTCCAAAAGTCTTTTGGCTTTCAGATTTTTCTCCAGATTTTTGGAATGTCTGTATTTGCATTGTGGTTCATAATGAGATCTTCTGAAGTTGTAACCCAAATCTAAACACGAAATTCATTTATGTTTCATATACACTTTATTCTCATTGACTAAAAGTAATTTTATTGTGTCCATTGAACCATCAGGAAGCAAAGGTGTCACAAAATACTGACAAGAGAATCTGTGCCTGCTTATGCCACTAACAGAATGCCAGTCTCAGCAGGTACAGCAGGAAAACATAATTACTCACAAGGACACAACCAACCAACTTAATACCCCTTCTTTTAACAATCCATATAGCAAAACAAATGTTTTTTTGCAATTTTTCCCCAATGCATTCAGAAGTATAGTGTTACTGATATTCTGTGGTAAGTTGCCCTACTAGATTTCACCACCAAGACCCTAAACGGCCTTGAAAACAGACAGAAATGCCAATGTGCCCTTATTTCCAGTGTGCCCTTTTTCCCAATGTGCCATTAAAATTTATTGGAAAATGGGGAAAACCTCTTTAAAAGAAGAATTTTCTGCTTGCTTTAAAATGCCTTTTAAAACTTTATTTCACAATTCAACAGGGAATAACACACAGTGGGGTCCTTCCATGCTCCCCATTGTTGCCAACTCACCCAACCCAGCTAAGATGGAATTCCTTCATTGCATTAGAATTCATTTATATCTGCATATCTGTGAATTAAGGGATTGTACTGTACTGGTCTTCCTAGGGAATAAAAACCATATATAATCTTCCTTACTAGTCTTCTGGTTATCTCCTTTATTCTATCACCCAAAAAACAAAAAAGAAAAACCTTTTCAGAATATTGGGGTGAGAGTTAAAAGTTAATAAGAATTGGGTTATCAGAGCTAATAAATTACGTGATTGAATAGATTTCTGCAGATACCTGCTGAGGATATTTTAATAGGTAAAAGAAAAATCAGGCAGTGTGACTCATGTGATCCAGCAATGCAAGAGAATTGGGTTTAAGTGGGGAAGGATGTTTCCTAGGAAACTGCATGGACTGCTTGTGAAACATCAAACAAGAGCAATTTCCTCACAACAACCCATGACTAAACTGACCTCTTGCACCTCAGACAACTTTCCCAGTAGGAAAGAGATTGGGTGCCTTTTGTATTTCCCCAGTTACTACCTTTGATTTATCTATTATAGGATTCATACCATTATTACCTTCCAAACATAACTTTTCACTAGGAGTTTATGGTTGTCATTATATAATGGGGAAATATTTCTCCCTTTCTCCCCCTCCTCTTCTCTTTTCCTTCTCACATGCTACACTTTACATTTCCTTGCAGTCATATGCTCAGCCTTTAACTCTGTGGCACTTGGAGCCAGAACATAAAACAACCCTATGGCCATGTGCCTTCCTTGTGCTGCACTTTGGTAAAGCCACTTTTCATCTCAGCTTCAGGCCTCCCTCCCTATATTACTGTTGCTCACTGAAAATAAATGCCTTTCACACTACCGCAGTCCCAACTGCATTTTGTACCAAAACATCAGTTGCCTTAAGCTGATTCTTTCTCAGGTCTCTCCTAATATTAAAATATGCACGAAGTCAAGGTTTTAAAATTACCTCTGCAGAAGGATGCAGATAGTGGATCACCATTTTGGATGTTTTTCCTTCTCTCTAATATATATATATATATATATATATATATATATATATATATATACATATATATATATTACAATATTTATATCTCGCCCTTCTCACCCAACAGGGGACTCAGGGCGGCTTACAATAAAACACATATATAAAAATTATACAGTGCAATATAAATCAGTTAAAAATTATTATTAACTTACATCAGTATTCATAAAACACATTATAAAATACAGGTAGGCGTGTTCAGTTCAAAAAACTGGGTCTGTCGATTGAGTTCCAGCGCTCAGGTGGATTGAGCATCCACACAAGTGGAGCTAAAAGTAAATCCCTGGAAAATAAGAGTGAAGTATCAGCATGCTTCAATGAACACCAGTATCTCTTCAGATCATCTGAAATTCCAGGCCATATTTCACCATCCGATCCAGAGATGATATGCATGCAGATTGAGACTCCTTTGCATGTATTACTAGTGGAATGGAAGATGCTGCTTGAAAATTGGTTTTTATGCATGATTCCTCAGCTTAATCCAGAAAGGATTCATGTGTCCAGCACTTAAAAGAATCTGGATTCAGCAGTTCTGGACTAGAATGTTGCCTATTGATGATTCACCATGGGAGAATGATACTGTTGCACCTCAGTGGGGTTTCAACTTGCTCACAGCACCCACCAAGAAACCAAATGTGAAAGTCAAAACAGTTTATTAAGAAAGCATATATAAAAAGGGCAAAACACTATGGAGTAAATAAGGGGTAAAATCCAGGAGTTAACATAGCAGGCAAAAGTCATAGGCAAAAAGCCAAGTCAAACTGTTTACAGAGAACAATCCACAAGCAGAATAAATCCCAAAGCAAGGCTCTAAACTGAAGCATGAAGGCAGGATAAATCCAAAATACAAGGCTTAAAACATAAACATAAATCTCCAGGTAATTCCAGAAAACCGAGAGCAAAACAGGAGCATGAATCCCAGAATAATCCATGAAGGAACCACAACATGAGCATGAATCTTGGGTCTCCAACCCAGGCTTGAACAGAGAGTGAGCCCAGAGAATCTCCCGGGTTAAGCAACAGTGCTAGATCTTTAATCCTAACACATATCTCTCTGCTTTAAGGACTGCAAAGCATGAACACATTCTTTTGACCTTGAACCCCCCCCCCGCCCCGCTTCTCTCTCTCTCTCTTATGAAGTCTCTCAGATCTTCTGCACCATATGGTGAATCTCTCCCCCCTCAGAGCCAGACAGGAGTGTTTATCCAAATCAACTGTTCTCCCAGATGAGCTAATGTTATCAGGGCTCCTGCTAGTAGGTGAAAGATCACCTCCCTGACTGCTGAATTCCAAAACATCAGTATTTTCACACGGCAATACAGAAACAGCCTTTTGCTCTAACACCACCTCTTTTTCCCTTTCTTGGCTGCGTCTGAATCCAGCATTCTCCCTGGCCCTGAAAGTGCATCTTCTAGTCTTACATGTCTTGATACCACAAGTCCCTCATCTTCATCAGGTTGAACCACAACAGAGACCAGACATAGAAAATTGGAATGAAAAAGGCTCACTTTATAGACCTAAACTATTCATCATGCCTGGTAATAGGAAGGGGAACCAAGAGGGGGAGAAATCTGATGCAGGTTTAACTGCTGCAAGGTATCAGCCCCAGACTATCTCATTCCTCCCTTGGGTGAAGCATCTGATCGTGGGGGACAGTCCAGGAACTGGGTTGCTCCCTGCTGGAAGGTATCCCAGGGATCTCCTGCCTAAACCATATGACTTTATGAGCAATCCCCAGATATACAAGGGCAGAGTCCTTCCTAACCCTCAAGTTCCACAACCTTCAAAAGGGAGCCAGGTTATTCACCATAACATGTATAGACTCCCCCACTACCTGCAAAGTTGGAGGCCTATTTACCCATAGCCATTTGTCCAAGTAAGCCGCCCTGAGTCCCTTCGGGTGAGAAGGGCAGGATATAAATGTGAGAAATAAATAAATAAATAAGATTCTCAGGTACAGTGTAGGGTAGACAGAAAATTTCTTAACCAGTCCCAAATCAACCAGCATTGCTCAGATAGCACTGAGTCTGAGATGGTGAGTTGCAATGTGATGGTTTGAAAAACACATCTGGAGGGGGGGGGGCAGGTCTTATATAGCCAGGAACTCCACCCCCTCCAACATATAACATTATAGAACCAGGCACATCAGACAGAGGTCATCAAAGATGTCTTCTTCCCTACAGTGCTGGCACTTGTGTGTTCAGAACCCCAATCTCTGTTCACTAACTGCTTACTTGTATGATTACAGATTCCCTTTAATGCAGCCTAAACCAACATGGGGTCCTGTGAGAGTATTGGACTACCACATCCTTCATCCCCAACAAGCAGTTTAAAGGTTAAACTGCTTGAAGATGAAGGGAATTGCAGTCAAATATATTGAACAAGTGCCAAATTCAGAAGATTGTTATCATGACCCATTGGTTTGTTTGAATCCTTGATGCATTCATCCTAAGACGCATTTGACATAAAGAATCTGGGTCTCTAAATAGTGGAGAACCAGGATTATAATGCAACAATGGACAACATAAAGCCTTATGATAAAGATGAAAATAATATTGGTTTGGTCTTTTATTCCCAGATGGGTTTCCCGTCTGTCAGGAAACTAATATTATTTATTTATTTATTTATTTATAACCCGCTCGGAGCAGTTCACATGAGGACCAAGCACGATCAACAGATAAAAAAATACAATAGCATATAGAATTAACACAATAACAGTAAAATAACATTCATAAAATACATAGTAAGCATCAGGACTTAATCAGGAAGAAGAATAAACCACTAAGAATCTTGCCCAGTTTCCAGTATGTCAGTATTTCAAAGTGTGGGGAAGGCATTCTGCATACAAAAACATACTCTTTATACAAATCATTGTTTCTGCATAGGAAGCAATCTTTCATAAGAATCTTTATATCTGCATCTCTGTGGCACTCTAGCCTATAGTTGTCACATAAAGGAGTGTTATCTTCTTAAACAACATGATCCATTTAGATATACCGTCTCATCTATTAAGGATCTATACATCTCTAGAAAGGCATTTGTGAACACACAGACTTCAGGGGTTATTATCTGTGAGAATTGCTATATCTTGCTATATCTAACAGCATCTGTTACATAGTTATAAAAATCAATAAGGAGAATCCATCTCAGTCCAAATGGGAAATACATCTACTTTAGCATAGCTTAGCTGTTTCTCTTACCAGCAGCATCAGTTTGCATCAGCATGTCTCCAGAGTTTATCAAGAACAGCATGATTTGGAGGCTACATAGCAGCCTTACCTCATATGGTGGAGACTAGCAAAGCAGTCTGTTTCTTTCTTCTAGACTTACTTTAACCTCTCCCTAGCTTCGGCCCAGCCTCTCAGCTGTCCTTTCTGGTCCAACCAAAAACAATTGCACTGCTTATGTCAATAATCCTCTCCTCTAATCAGACCTGTGGAGATAACTTTAACCTGGTTATACCAAACTCTTGGCTTTCGAGTTACCTTTCATCAGATTTTATAAATCATTTTTCTATAGTTGACATCTGCCATGAAGTTATTATTGGTCAGGTCTAATGAATGTGTTCTTATCTTGTTTACAACTGAGCAAGGATTCTGCCTGGAACTAGGCAGTTCCTATATTATCAATAACACACACAAACACATTCTGCATTATATCTTAACCTTTACAGTCAGCCCTCCACATTCCCTGGGATTAGGACACAGGATCCCCACAAAAAAAAATGCAAAAACCGCAAATAATGAAATTTCTATTTTTCTACCTGAGAAGGCACATCTTTAGAAATATGTAGTTTCTCCAGAGTGACATTATAGCCAACGTCTGCTGGATCATGCTGGAGGAGCTAGTGATTCCTAGACAAGTATTGTCTCAGAGAATTTCTAAGTATCCCAGTATGACTCTATGATTGACTTCCAGCAGAAGTCGACCATATAATCACACTGGAAGGCTTAGAGGTTCCCAGGAAGAATATTTTAATGAAATATGTGAATAATCATATCTGCAAAAGTCACATCCACAAATGTAGAGGGCTGATTGTATATGTTATACCTTCTGGTATTCTATATTTGTGTTTCCAGGCTTTAAATTTAGCAACCAAATCAGAATAATCTATTCTCCGCAGAGGGAGAAAATTCCACAGTAGAAGAAAAATACCATAAATATTCACTTCCACATGCAAAAATAAAATAGTTGTGAATTTACATAGACTGCAATTCCCATAATCTCTGACCAGCATAGCCATTTGTAATAGATTACAGAAACTGAAGTCCAACAATATCTTTGAAAAATCCCCATTCCTCCTGTTATGGTTACTGCTCTAGAAGTGCATAGCCTAAGGTTGAACTTGAGCAGTGATAGGATATAGCTCTACTTAATTCAAGGACTCTGCTTTCACTTTAGCCTGGTTTCATCTCTACAAAGTGTGATTGTGTGTCTTGAACTGAATAAGATCCAAAGCTGGATATCTTCAGTATACTAACTTCTCATCCATATGTAATACATGTGTTGCTGAGAGAAAGTGAGAGAATGCCAAGACATCCTACTGAAATTTCTTGCTGAAAAATCCTCAGTGATTTATAATTGCTTGCCAAATATGCATGATACCACTTAATGTAACACCAGCTGATGTTAATATTTTCATCCATTTCTGCTTCCTAATCAGAAACCCACCACACTCAGGCTTCCCAATGACGTGAAAAGCAATAACTACCTTTAGTTAAACATGACTATAGCTTCAAACTGGACCCAGCCTAACATGAGAAACACATGCCTCCGAAGTGTCTATTCCGTTTTTTCACCCATGACATTGTAATAGTGATAGTTTATTTTTTATGATTGTTGCATCAATGTAATGACTGAAAGTGCTCCACAAAATTCACGTGTATAGATCCTGCTGCTCCCCATGAGGCATAGAATGATATGGGGAGGAGAACTGTGATCGTTCCAAAGGCTCATAGGTCATTGAAGAAGGAGGAATACTAAACACCACATCAACTAACAAAATCATATGCAGGTATAAGATTGACTTTTGCCTATGCATGCCACTTATAGGAAACCAATTCATTTGTCCTTGTCATGTCCATTCAATCCAACCTAAATCTAGCGTTGACATCTGGCTCTCTGCAATACTTCTTTTAGCTCATAGACAAAGTTAGGATTTGACATTTCAGACTATTAACTGAATGTACTAGACATGTTCAATGTAAAGTGCCTGGAAGAGGTTTGGGGTAGCAGGTAAAGTTTAGAAGAAGTTGGTTACTTCTTGTTAAAGTTATGTGTGATTTCATTTTGTTTTAGTTCCCCCCTCTTCCTCCTCTTCCTCCTCCTCTCCTTTCCCTCCTCCTCCTCCTCCTCTTTCCTGCTGCTGCTGCTGCTGCTCCTCATATTTTAAGTAAAGATATTTGGGGGTTTAATGATTTTCTTTTCTTCAGAAAAAATGCGCATTTTAGTCAGTATAAAGTGACACGATGAATGCTGCAATTGTCAGCTCCACTTTATGTTGTAGCATACCACACTCCACTTCATAAATATTTACGATGGTCAAATAATTATCCCAGGCTCCTCAACCTGCTTTTCTTCATTATGACAGTGGGGAGTCGTAAAAAACATTTGTTCCTCTTCAACCATACAGACAGAGTTATTATATTACAAAATATCCTCTTCTGCTCTGTTGTTATTACAGAACACGGCGCTGTTTTGATTTGAAGGAATTATCCACTTGAAGAGAAAGCATAAACACTTTGGTTTACTCTCACCGGATCAATACAGTGAGTCCAGCAAGCTTTCCACAGCATCTTCATCAAAGCAAATCTGAATTTTTCAAATTCACCATGGAGTCATTTTTACAACAAAAGAGACAGAAAGGATAGGCTTATAGCCAATGGCCTAAAATATGCAGGATGTCAGCCAGCCAAGGGAGAAATACATATGGTTTATATTCTTCTTAAAAAATGATAGAACACTGACCGATGCAGGTGCACCTCTTTATGTACTGGCAAGCCATGGTTGACGTGGAACATTAAGAGAAAGGCAACAGTCCTCTTTCTTTTCCAACAGAGAATGAACATAAGGGAATCATTTTGAAAGATTTTTTTAAAGCCACATGGTAATTTTTAAAGGCTGCTTCCAAGCAAGTTCTCTAATGCTTCATAGCTCCTGCAGTAAGTAAAGTAAACACACTGAAACTGTTCTGTTAAGCGGGAAGGCTAAGAATGTTAATTCAGCATCTGTTAGGACATTCAAATAATCTAACCTCTTCTTTGCCTGCATTCTGTAATATTCTCTTGCCCTTCCAGGTGGCTTGAAATGGAGTATCTACATTACACACAACCAGGGACGGCCCTAGGTAATTCCGCTTTGTAACCCCCCCCCCCCCGAAATTTCCCCCACCCCACCCCCGCACATACTGGCTTCGGTGGCAGCTTCGGCAGCGGGGAGGACCATCGCCTCCCTCCCAGGTGAAGGCCTTCTGCGTTTGCCAAGGAGGGAGGCGATGGTCCCTGCCGCAGCCTCCCTCCTTGGCGAACGCGGAAGGCCTATCTGAGGCCTAGCTTTTCTCGCGAGGTCTAAGTGAGTAGAGTCTCACTTAACCAACCAAAACAGGCCAGAATAACATTGCATTAGGGAATATGATGGGTAACATGAGGGGCATGGGGAAAAACCTATTAAACATCTAATTAACTTATGCCTTTAGAAAGTAAGCCCCAAAACATCATGTAATACCATAGAGAGAGAAGGCAGAGAAAAAAATACACTAAAGGCCTGGTCCAGGGACATCTATTGTTCCGCATCCCATTTCTGGAAGAACGGTTTCGATGGATTCTGCAGTGTCAGACATTTATGATTAAAGATATCCTTTGTTGAAACAAACATTAGTTTATCGAGAAGCAAAGAAAACTGCTTTCATGGGCCTAGAACGGCCATGCAGCTCGAGTTAGCCAAACCTACGTGCATCCAGTATCCCACCAGGTTTCAAACACCACTAATGAAGAGAAGGGGTGATTTTAATTGGAACTAGCTTTCGTTACTTTCTAAATGTGGTTCCATTACTTATGGCGATGCTTGCCCGGGTATCCCTGGGACGAATTGGCCGTCCAACTGGGTCAGATGGGGGTTGCGGGTTTGCGTCTTGCATTCCCACAGAGGATTTTCACCGGATTAATAACTCTTCTGGGTTATCTGTGGTTAGAAGTCAGCCGACCTCTTGCAATCATGTTAGGTGCCTGCTTCACAGACGAAACTATAATCCCCATTCACGCAGGCTAGGTTGTGGAATATGGGCAAGAGTTAAAAGAGCCTTTCCAGTACCTATTCTGGTCCTCGCCCGTCTCCTTCTCCCCCCCCCCCCCGGTCCGTCAATTTATCAATCTTTCTACGGAACCGGTTGAAAAGAGTGTCCACAGAGCTTGCCGTCAATGAACTCGAGGTGGGTGCCAATGCCCGGCAGGGAGTGTGGCTTTGTGGCAGCTACAGACATTGGGGCCCAGGTCCGGTTGATACAGAAGTGTCTGTTTGTAGAAAAGGGCAGACGGTGGAATGGGACCCACCCTGGGAATTTCCCCCAATATTTCATCGTCCGATGAGAGGGTGGAACATGGCCTGCCTGCAAGCTGGCTGCTTGCTGGTGCCCGTCCTATGTGGCCACAGCTGAGGATGGTGACGTTTGCCCGGCAGGGAGTGGGCCTTTGTGGCGGCTACAGACATTGGGGCGCAGGTCCTCATGACGCTGAAGTGGTTCTTGCTTGTCTGAAAAATAGGATGAGGGAAGACAGTGGAATAGGACACACCCTGGGGATTTTCTCAAATTCTTCCAGCAGGGAGACGACCATTGCGACTGCCAAAAAGAAGGTGGAAGGGGACCCACACTGGGGATTTCCTCAAATTTTTAATCATTTGATGAGAGGGTGGCGCACGGCCTGCCTGCGGGCTGGCCGCTTGATTGTGCTCGGCCGGGGTGCTGCAGCCGAGCACAGCCATTGTTGCACGGCAGGGAGCAGGCCCTTGTGGGTGCAACAAACACGGTGGTATGAGACTGACACTCAAGAAGCAAATTCCTGCTTCTTGGCAAAAATGGGCGGTTCTGGGTGACTGCCAAGGTTGACCAGATCCCCAGAGGAGAGGGACCCGAGCCCCCATGTCTGTAGCTGTCTGAAAGGCTACACCCGCTGCCCCCACATATTATTAAATAGGTGTGCGGGTTGTGGTGTGGGGCTGGCCAACGGTGGCCGGCCCCCCTGGGCAGTGTGACCAGAGCCCCCTATTTTTCTTGCTGCCCCCAAAGAACCACCTCCACCCAGCTTATTATTAGATGGGGCGGGGGGTGTGGTGTGGGGCTGGCCAACGGTGGCTGGCTTCCCTGGGCAGTGGGACTCGGGCACCCCCTTTTTCTTGCTACCCCCATAGAACCACTACCCGCAAAACTTATTATTAGATAGGGGCGGGGTGTGGTGTGGGGCCGGCCAACGGTGGTCGGCCCCCCCGGGCAGTGGGACTCAGGCACCCCCTTTTTGTTGCTGCCCCCCAAAAAACACTGCCCACCCCGCTTATTATTAGATAGGGGCAGGGGGTGTGGTGTGGGGCTGGCCAATGGTGGCCAGTCCCCCTGGGCAGTGGGATTTGGGGCCCCATGTCTGTAGCTGTCCAAATGCTACACCTCCTGCCTTCACATATTATTAAATAGATGTGGGAGTTGTGGTGTGGGGCCGGCCAACGGTGGCCAGCCCCCCTGGGCAGTGGGACCCGAGACCCCCATTTTTCTTGTTGCCCCCAAAGAACCATCCCCCACCCAGCTTATTATTAGATGGGGCGGGGGTGTGGTGTGGGGCCGGCTAACGGTGGCCGGCCCCCCTGGGCAGTGGGACCCGAGCCACCCCTTTCCTGGCTGCCCCAAAAAACCGCCCCCAGGCACCGCTTTTTATTAGATAGGGGCAGGGTGTGTGGTGTGGGGCCAGCCAACAGTGGCTGGTCCCCCAAGGGAGTGGGACATGAGCTCCCATGTCTTAGGAAGCTGAAATATCACTGCCCCGCCCTGCTTATTTTTAGAGAGGAGCGGGGGGTGGGGGTTTCCAGTGTCTGCAAATGTCCACCATTTTGCAGATTTCTGGCCACAGAAACAAAGATACACAAGTAGAAGAGGGACTTTCACAGTGATAAGAACCCAATTGAACCAGAAATAAGACTTTCAAACCAGGAACAGGTTTCTTCAAATATTAAAAAATAGTGTATTATAAAAAGTTATGAAAATTCACCATAAATCATAGGAGACAGGAAATGTTCTGCAATTTTTTGAGCTAAGAGTGTTGAATGTGTTCTCCCACTGTACCAAATTTGTGGTGGATAGCTCAAGAAATGAGGGTAGGAGAGCCCTGTAAAAGTCCCCCCCCCCGGTGCCGGGTTATTTTGACGATTGCGCATGCGTGTCCGCCATTTTAGAAACATTTAGAATCATTACGCATTTTTGGAAATATCCAAAATTTTTGGGTGAAAAATTCGGAAATTCTTTCTATATCAAAGCGCCAGCGCCCCCTACTTTAGAAATGAGAATTGAAACATGCCTAATAGAAAGTACTGTTGTCTACATAAACCTATCCTGTGCAAATTCTGCACAGAAAAGCACCAAAATGTAAATAGTCATCATAAACAGTTCAGGTTTCTAAGATTTTCTCTCAGTAGGAAGGGAATTGCTAAAATAATCATTGCTTCCTTTGAGAATTAAATTGCATCCATAGCTCAGAGACTGAATAACTGAAAATAAGAAAGTAGGCACAAATCAGCTCTTTATATATTTATCTCAGCACATTTTCAATGACTCGTGACTGTTATTCCTGCTGCTAATTTCATCGTCCTCACTACTTCACTTGCCTCCCACCCTCCATGCTCTCCTTTCAACATGCTTTCGAGCACAGGAAAACCAAGGGATGTGCACAATCACTATTAGCCAAAAAATATTTCTAGGTCAGCTGGAGGTTTTGAAAGAGAGATTCTTTTCATTAGATTTCACACTGTATTTTGGAGATCAAAAGCAAGAGGGCCAGATGAGGTGAGGAGTCAAAACCCCAGCATGCTTAACAGAGCCGAGTTTTCTTTTGAGGCTTTTCTCTTGGTACTCCTGTTATTCTGGGGATGTATACCTTGGACCTACCACTGCTGTTCTTGAAGAAAGGCATACAAAGCGTATTGAGGCCACAAAGCTTAAATGTAAAAGGAGAGAGAGGGAAAATGTACAACAGAACTTTTGAATCAATATCTGATGGAAAAGCAAGTTCCAAATTGGCACCAGGCTTAGTGGTTGGAAAATAGGACATTAGGAGAGAACAATTTCCCCGGTGATGACTTGGATCTAAACAATAATATCTTTAAAATTCACCACTGTGCATTTATAAAATGTCATTTAGGGGCACAGGGGAAAGCTTGATTTGTACACTTCTGCTACTGATAACAGTCCTCTCTACCTCAAGATAATCCAGTTAAACCTTCTTAATCTGAAATGAAAAGAATCAAGAAAGAGAATACACTTTCTCCCCTTTAAAACAATGGGGGGGGGGAATTGTTCCAAAATGTATTGAATGGGGAATGGGGAAGTGAAGATTGGAAACCTTATAAACAAGAGGCATCCAAATTTGCAGCCCATTTTACCCAGAATTCTATGCATAGAAACAAGATGGTAAGAGGGGAGGGAAGAATTGCAGTAAACACGTGTAATGCAAAATTAAAACTAAAGAGTGTAATCAATAAACTCAAGTATATCATAAAAATTTCTAAATAAGCAGCAATAAAAACACAGCTTTTCCTCAGCAGCAACATTCTTACACCAGGCACTATGGGTGATGCATATTCATCAACCATGTAGTGCTGGTATGATGGGATGACAAATAAATTGCAACTATAAACCGTACAGAGAAAGTTAGTGCTTACTTTGTCCTAAACATATCTCCATGACCTTTTTCTTTGCAGCAGGTTTCACTCTATGGGGAGCATGAAATTTGAAATAACCCCTCTTTAGCAAGTGGCAATGCCACTTTAGCAAGGAGGAAAAAAAATGGACTTCCAGTGATTGAGGCCAGTTTCTGTCTTGTGGCCAAGTGCATGTGCTAGCTTCATCACGCAAAAGGAGACATAGACACAGGTTTAGGTTGAGGGAGCCTCCTTTCAACTGCACTGTTTGTTTCATCGACCCACCCTCCCATCCCCCATATGAATGAATGTTGGTCACTTTAGGGAGGCAGGTAGAAATTCCTCCTTTAATTGAGGAGGAGGGGGGTTCGCCTACTCCAAATTCTATTAAAGGAGAAATAGTGTTACCGAAGTGGTGTCATGCTAGTCAAATCTTTAATGACAGGCTTTTGGGAAGAGTACAATAATCAGCATTCACCTTGGCATCCCTCATTTGGGTGAAGGGATTGTCTCCTAAAACTCTTAGGTTATGAGGCTTGGGTGGTTGAGAAGGCGGCTGCCTTGGGGCTAACCTCTCTTTTGTAATGTTCTGAGGCTTGGGAAAGATTAGCCACCCAGTTATGATCGGTCAGAGGAGCAACCCATGGACATGGATTGCCCTCAGGATCAGATTTTCATCCAGGGGTAAGCTGAGGAGGTGATCTTGGTTTGATACCTGTCCCTCTTCCTTGACCCATTTCAGTTTGCTCCCCACCCTGATTTTCAAGACACTACAGAAATTGTTCATCTAGTTAATTCAGTTTAAATATTTACGTCAATAAAAGGCGCATTGTCCTATACGTTTGTGTGTGATCTATTTATTTCACAGTGGTGCACAAATAAAACTAATTATCTTGTAATGTAGCGATGCCAAAGAAACTGGAATTCACAGTAATTACCTATATAGTGCTATGTATATCAAAGATATCCATGTACAAGTGTGACAATGAGGAAAGTTGACAGTAAGGAAAGCAGATCATGTGACATGTGGTGCTGAAAGACTATGCTACATGTACCATGGACTATTTAACATGCGCACATACATGGTTTTTAGAGCAAGTCTGTCTTGAATCCTCACTAGAAGATAAAATAACTAAACTGAGGCTATTGTATTTCCATGATTCATTGGAAAAATTGTGACACTTGATAAAATGGAAAACAGCAATGGTACCAATGCAGGTCTCTGCACAAGAAGCATTTTATAGAAAAGAGACACAAGGCAAGAAGAAATGGTTAACTTACCAAGATCTCCTAGAAAATGTACAAGGAGAATATAGAATTAAAACAAGAGAACAAGTGATTGCATAGTGTTTTGGTTTTCAGCAGTTTTCTTATTTACAGTTAGTGGGGAGATTTAGGCAAGGCAAGCAATTAGTTGGTTTTGAACTGAGTAAATCGTAATCTGAGTCGCAACTATGTGCTAATGATGAGCATTTAATTGCTAAAATGTATAAGATGTTATTGAAATGAGAAATGACAGACAAGCAAGTTAAAGAATGCATGACAAAGTAGTCACAAATTGTTGGGCATAATATAATGTTGGACCAATGGGAGAAAATGAGGAACAAGGGGTTAAAATTTATGTTATGTTATAATTTGAAAGATATTTTTATAAAATGATATATCAATGTTATATGACTCTTGAAAAGCTTTCTAAGATGTCTGAAGAGGTTTGAAATGTAAACATCAATGGGGTCTTTCTACCATATGTGGTGGACACACAATCATTGCCAAGAAATACTGGATCCAAATACATACGGTGATCCAGAAAGTTGGGGGTGGGTGGGAATCCATTTACAACCTGAGACTTTTCCACTTGGTCTGATTGATATAAATGACTATGATAGACTCTTGCAATATATGATCTCAGTAGCCAGATTGCTTTACACACAGAAATAGAAGAATTCAGCAGCACTAACAACAGATGATTGGATGATAAAAATGATGAACCTAAGCTGAGATTGACAAATTAACTAAAAATGGGACACTGGAATTTTTTTAAAAAAGACTGGAATGTTTTTGTTTACTTTTTGCATGAGGAAGAAAAGGTCTTGCCAATTTTGAGTTTTGAAGAATAATTTGAGGGGAGAGGGTTGTTCGAGAAAGGAGTTAACGTTAGGAGGTCTAGAGGGTGAAACTTGTGTTGTTTTCTTTTAGCCAGGTGAAGATCAATCAGATGGCATCCACTTTTTTATTTTATTTTATTTTCTTGGCACTTTTTGTGTTTCTACTCTATATTTCTTTTCTTGGTTTACTTTTTTGACTTTTAATGTAACTTTAAAAACTTTTAAAATAAAATTAATTTTACAAAGATAAAATGGAAGGCAACAGGAGAAGAGGAAGACCAGATTATAGATGAATTGATGCAATGAGGGAAGCCACAACCCTGAACTTGCAAGACCTGTGCAAGACCAGTTGATACATGGGGCTCTGGGAGTCAAAATCAACTTCATGATAAATAACAAGGACAAGAACAAATATCTTTGAGAGAACATGAAACAAAGAAGATCTGTGTGACTGAAATGAATTCAGTACTCTGCTCTTCTCTCTCTCTCTCAGTCACATAGTCATTTCCGACTCTTCGTGACCTCATGGACCAGTCCACACCAGAGCTCCCTGTCGGCCATCGCCGCCCCCAGTTCCTTCAAGGTCAGGCCAGTCACTTCAAGGATACCATCCATCCATCTCGCCCTTGGTCAGCCTTTCTTCCTTTTTCCTTCTATTTTCCCCAGCATCATGATCTTTTCCAAGCTTTCCTGTCTCCTCATGATGTGGCCAAAATACTTCAACTTTGCCTCTAATGTACTTGCTCCAGTGAGCAGCCGGGCATTATTTCCTGGAAGATGGACTGGTTGGATCTTCTTGCAGTCCAAGGCACTCTCAGGATTTTCCTCCAGCACCAGAGTTCAAAAGCATCTATCTTCCTTTGCTCAGCCTTCCTTATGGTCCAGCTCTCGCAACCATATGTTACTACATTGCTTTGACTATGTGGACCTTTGTTGCCAGTGTGATGTCTCTGCTTTTCACTATTTTATCAAGGTTGGCCATTGCTCTCCTCCCAAGAAGTAAACGTCTTCTGATTTCCTGGCTGCAGTCTGCATCTGCAGTGATCTTCGTGCCTAGAAATATAAAGTCTGTCACTCCCTCCATGCTTTCTCCCTCTATTTGCCAGTTATTAATAAGTGTAGTTGCCATGATCTTGGTTTTCTTGAAAGCTTTTGCACTTTCTTCTTTCTCCTTGGTGATAAGGCTCCTCAGCTCTTCCTCACTTTTGGCCATCAGAGTGGTATCATCTGCATACCTAAGGTTGTTAAAGTTTCTTCCATAAATTTTAACCCCGGTCTTGGAATCGTCAAGCCCCGCACATCGCATGATGTGTTCTGCATACAAGTTGAATAGGTAGGGTGAAAGTATGCTGCCCTGCCGTACTCCTTTCCCAATCTTGAACCAGTCTGTTGTTCCGTGATCTGTTCTTACTGTGGCTGCTTGGTCTTTATACAGATTTCTCAGAAGACAGACATCCCCATACCAACAAGAACATGCCACAGTTTATTATGATCCACACAGTCGAAGGCTTTAGAACAGTCAATAAAGCAGAAGTAGATGTTTTTCTGAAACTCCCTGGCTTCCTCCATTTGGTCTCTGGTTCCTCTGCCTTTTCTGAACCCAGCTTGGACATCTGGCAACTCTCGTTCCATGTATTGCTGGAGTCTGCCTTGCAGGATCTTGAGCATTACCTTACTGGCATGGGAAATAAGTGCCACTGTATGGAAGTTTGAGCATTCTTTAGCGTTCCCCTTTTTTGGTATGGGGATATAAATTGCTTTTTTCCAATCTGATGGCCAATCTTGTGTTTTCCATATTTGCTGGCATATGGCATGCATCACCTTGACAGCATCGCCTTCCAAGATTTTAAACAACTCAGCTGGGATCCCATCGTCTCCTGCTGCCTTGTTATTAGCAATGCTTCTTACCCATTCAACCTCAGGATGTCTGGTTCTAATTCACTCACCACACCGTCAGAGCTACATTATTATCCTTGCTATACAGATCTTCTGTATATTCTCGCCACCTTTTCTTGATCTCTTCAGTTTCTGTTAGGTCCCTGCCATCTTTGCTTTTGATCATGCCCATTTTTGCCTGAAATTTGCCTCCGATGTTTCTGATTTTCTGGAAGAGGTCTCTTGTCCTTCCTATGCTGTTGTCTTTTTCCACTTCCATGCATTGCTTGTTTAAAAATCATTCTTTGTCTCTTCTGGCTAGGCTCTGGAATTGTGCGTTTTAGGCTTGTCCGATCGATGGAAAAAATGTTTCAATTCTCGTTTCTAAAGTAGGGGGTGCCGGAGCTTCGATATAGAAAGTAATTTTGAATTTTTCACCCAAAAATTTCGGATATTTCTGAAAATTCATAATGATTCTAAATGTTTCTAAAATGGCGGACGCGCATGCGCAATCGCCAAAAAAAAGGAAACCCGGGGTGGGGCTTTTACAGGGCTCTCCCGCCCTCATTTCTTGAGCTATCCCCATCAAATTTGGTACAGTGGGAGATCACATTCAACACTCTTTGCTCAACAAATTGCAGAACGTTTCCTGTCTCCTATGATTTTTGGTGAATTTTCATAGCTTTTTATAATACACTATTTTTCAATATTTGAAGAAACCTGTTCCTGGTTTGAAAGTCTTATTTCCTGTTCAATTGGGTTCTTATTACTGTGAAAGTCCCTCTTCTATTTGTGTAGACTTTGGATTAGAAACGCAGCACACGCCAAGCAATGCCTTGGCAGGAGTGCCACTGTCCTTTGGAAACAGAAAATTTCCTTGGACCCTTTAGGGCAGGGGTCCTCAAACTTTTAAAGCAGAGGGCCGGTCCACAATCCTTCAGACTCTTGAGGGGCCAAATTATCATTTGAAAAAAAAACGAAAAAATTCCTATGCACACTGTACATATCTTATTTGTAGTGCAAAACAACAACAATAACAATGAAAGACCAATACAGTATTTAAAAATGAAAATAATTTTAACCAACATAAACCTATCAGGATTTTAATAGGAAGTGTGGGCCTGCTTCTGGCCAATGAGATAATCAGGTTAATTAGGATTGTTGTTGTTGTTGTGTGCCTTCAAGTCAATTCAGACTTTGGGCGAGCCTAAGTCCAAAATTATTTATTTATTCATTTACTACATTTATTTACTACATTTATATCCCACCCTTCTCACCCCGAAGGGAACTCAGAGCAGCTGTATGTACATAGAATATATTATTAGCATAGCACAATATTAGCATTATATATTACTATATTGAACTATACCACTATACTGTAATATTATATGTAATATATAACATATAATTAATATTATTATATTGTATAAAATGATAATATTATTATCAATATCATATGTATATACAATATATTATATTAGTAAAACTGATATAAAAATATTATATTATAAATGAGGGCGGGGGCCAGGTAAATGACCTTGGAGGGCCGCATCCGGCCCCCGGGCCTTAGTTTGGGGACCCCTACTTTAGGGAATCAAAACAATGGCTGATCTTTTGATTGCAGAAATCAAACAGAGGCAGAGGTCTTTGGACTAGAAACGGAGCGGACGCCAGGCAATGCCCTGGCGGGGATACCAACATCCTTTGGAAACTGAAAATTTACTTGGACCCTTCAGGGAATCAAAACAATGGCTGATCTTGTGATTGCAGAAATCAAACAGAGGCAGAGGTGTTTGGACTAGAAACGGAGCGGACGCCAGGCAATGCCCTGGCGGGGATGCCAACGTCCTTTGGAAACTGAAAATTTCTTTGGACCATTTAGGGAATCAAAACAATGGCTGGTCTTGTGATTGCAGAAATAAAACTCAGGCAGAGGGCTTGGGAATAGAAATGGAGCGTGAGGAAAGCGATGCCTTGGCAGGAGTGCCCACATCCTTTGAAAACTATAAATTGCCTAATGCCTCTTTTCAAGCAAGGACTCTTTGCCAGATCCCACAAGCTCCAAGCCAATTGTCACGACCCAGGCTACAGAGCACCAATAACCATACGCAGAGGCCAGATTCTATCTAATATCTTTATTAAGGAAATATATAAAGTTAATAAAAACAAATGTAAAAGTTAGTCCAGAAGCAGACCTTTCAGGAAAGGTCAAAATTAGTCCAAAGAAACAATGTCCAATATGAAATATTAAGGTCCAAAGTTGTAATCCAATAACCGAAACACTCACTTTGCCAGGCAAAGTGAGGGGAGATGACAAGGTCCTTTAGTCCATGAACTTGAGCAAGGCTAGGAATTAACTTGATACTTGGAAACAAGGCTTGAATCGTGGCACAAGGTAACAAGGAACAAGAACAAGATCCGTGGAATTACTTGGTAAAATCCGTGAAACAAGGCAAGGTTTAGTCCTGAAAGGCGAGGCAAGGTCCGTAGGTAAACAAGGCTGGGAAACAGGAGCGAAGGCTTGAAAACAAGAACAAGGCTTGAACAGGAACGAGGCTTGGATCGGAGCGCGCTGTCCAGACACAACTCGCTCCGGAGGCTGACGAATTGACTCCGCAAAGTTACTCCGCGGGTAAAACACCTATATAGAGTCTAACTTTCCCGCCGAGAGCAGTTCTCTGGGAACCAGAAACGAAAGCTAATCTCTGAGACCAGATGTTTGACTCCTTAAAGATTCTCATGGAAAGCAGGCTTAATTGGCTAAATTCTTAGCAATTATTCTAGCACTCCTGCGCGAGGCCGCTTCCAAACCTCTCTGTTGTTTACAAAACTCATGGCGAGAAAACACAGGAGATGTAGCCTCAGTGTTTGTTTGACATACTTCTGGAACATAACCCTCTTGCAGGTGCAAGGTTCCCAGATCTGGCTGGGAAGAATCTGTCTGGGAAGAATCCAGTTCTGACTGGGAAGGTAAAAAACCCAAGTTTTCTTCTTCATCAGGCATCACAATGTCATGAGCAGGACTACAAGGCCCATGGGTCATCACACCAATGCATTATTTATTACCCAAAAAATATACACAATATCGAACCAGCAACAAAAGCCAACCCTTACCCAAACCGCTCTGTCTCAGTCTCTACAGCCAGAACTTCACCCTCTCTCCCTCAATGCAGGCAGCTGGTTTGCTAGCGCAGCGCACCACCCTCTCTGCTCGGTAACCCAGCCCCAGAATGGCTTGCCAGGGCTACGGAGGGGTTTTTTAAGGAGATCTTCCACGTGGACGCAGAGGACGCTAGCCCCCACCTTTCCATCCATCGTGGAAGCCTCTGATTGGCCTGGGAGCTGCAGCCATTTTAGGCTGCGCTAGGCTCCCATTCAAGTTAGGTTGCAGAAACAAAAAAAAATTTAAAAATTTAACAAAACATTAAGATACAATTAGAGAATGGACCAACGATGGTTCAAATTACATTCCCAGTTGCACCCAGGGACAACGTCTCAAAACTCGATTCAAAAAGCGAGAACAATCCGAAACAATTCCGAAATAAGAATCATAACGAATTTTTGGACAACCCTAGTGCGTTTAGTTGGGTATATCTCCCCCTATTGCTGTTTCTTTTCACCTTCCTTCTTTCTTGGGCTACTTCCAGTGTCTCAGCAGACAACCATCTTGCCTTCTTGGTTTTCTTTTTCTTTGGGATGTACTTTGTTGCTGCCTCCTGAACAATGTTGTGGACTTCTGTCCATAGATCTTCTGGGACTCTATTTATTAAATCTAGTCCGTGAAATCTATTCTTCACCTCCACTGCATATTCACTAGGAATATTTGTGAGATCATATCTAATTCGTCTGTGTAGTTTCCCCATTCTCTTTAGTCTGATTCTAAATTTTGCAATAAGAAGATCGTGATCTGAACTACAGTCCTATACTGTGTTGATCTTTAGAACATCGGATTTGTCATTCACCTCCAGCACCGTCAGCTGCTAGCCTTCCTTTTAGCTTTGAGCTAACTGCATCATCACATCTGGGGCTAGTTGGACTAGTCCTCTGCTCCTCCCCAGTAGCATTTTGACCATCTTCTGACCTGGGAGTCCTATCTTCCGATGGTATACCGACATTTCTCTGGTTGTACTGATCCATGTAGTTTTCATGGCAAGAATACTGGGGTAGGTTGCCAGGGATCGTATTTAGTCTGACCTCTCTGCCATGACCTTCCCGTCTTGGGTGGCCCTTCACGGTTAGAGTTAGGGTTATAATGATGCTCATAGCATCATCGAGGCGCCCAAGCCCCAGCACCTCATCAAGGTAACGATCCTTTGCATGGGGACTCTGCTCTTCAGATCATGTATTTTATTATTACTCATTTATAAACTTAAAAACTCTTACTTAAACAGTAGCAAACTTAAAATATCCATTAATGAAATGAAAGTGTACCATCAGGTCACTATTGGAGCCCTCCTTGCTGTGTAGGAAAACACAAATTAAAAAGCACAAAGATGCCTTGGAATGCAACTACTTCTGGTACTCAAGGGCACTATTGGTAAAGTGTGAAATGAAGGTCACCCAATTGCCTGCCCATGCCATGAGGTAATCTAGTGGGAGGGATTCCTACAAATGGTATTTGCTAAGTGGTCCATCAGTTCTAGAGTCAATCCTTGCATTACAGGGTTCAAACAGAATATATAGGCTTGTTTTGTAGTTCTTTTTTCTAATATAATAGTTTTGATGACTAAACTGACCTTACATATCACCAATGAAGTAAATCGCTGAAAACAGAAGAAGGCACATATTTGCAAGTGCTTTTTTATACATTTTATGGGCTGCAGTTAAACATCAAAAAAACCAAGATTATGGCAACCAGACCAACTGATAACTGGCAAATAGAGGGAGAAAACATGAAGACAGTGACAGACTTTATATTTCTAGGCATGAAGATCACTGCAGATGCCAGGAAATCAGAAAATGTCTACTTCTTGGGAGGAGAGCAATGGCCAAACTCGATAAAATAGTGAAAAGCAGAGACATCACACTGGCAACAAAGGCCCAAATAGTTAAAGCAATGGTATTCCCCATAGTAACCTATGGATGCGAGAGCTGGACCATAAGGAAGGCTGAGCGAAGGAAGATAGATGCTTTTGAACTTTGGTGCTGGAGGAAAATCCTGAGAGTGCATTGGACCACAAGAAGATCCAACCAGTCCATCCTCCAGGAAATAATGCCCGGCTGCTCACTGGAGGGAAGGATATTGGAGACAAAGATAGAGTATTTTGGCCACATCATGAGGAGACAGGAAAGCTTGGAAAAGATCACGATGCTGGGGAAAATGGAAGGAAAAAGGAAGAGAGGTTGACCAAGGGCAAGATGGATGGATGGTATCCTTAAAGTGACTGGCCTGACCTTGAAGGAACTGGGGGCAGCGACGGCCGACAGGGAGCTCTGGCGTGGACTGGTCCATGAGGTCACAAAGAGTCGGAAACGACTAAACAACTGAGCAGCAGCAGCAGTGCCGTTTTTTGCCCAGGTCATCCATGGAGCTGGCCAGCTTCCATCACATGATGCCAGCGTGGCTGTGTGGGTGAAGGAAGGTTTACCTGGCACATGCTGCTACCAGGGTAACATGGGAGGGCTCCCATGTTACCGTAGAATCTATGGGGGAAGCAGTGCACACCATGCATGCTCATGCTTCCCCCCATCTGATCACCCTCACTTGAATCCAGGCGATGTGGAGCGTGGGGTGCTGGATTCCCCACACCCCTCTATGAAACAGAGCGACATCAGCAGCCATCTGACGAGGTCATTAGTTGAGCCATGTGACACTAGCATAATGCCAAAAAACCAAAGTTAGACTAGAGTAAGGATAGTCCTAAGTAGATTCAGTGTAATTTCAACTGGAGTAGATCAGATCAAATAGCTTTTGGGTATCTTTGAGAGTTAGAACTGTGCTCTAAAATGAGGGCAGTAACTACAGCAGCTGCTGCTGCAAAAACCAATGCAAAGATATCTGGGATATTTTCAAAACAACATAAAAATTGTCTTTACTTCTAGAAGTCATTTAGAGGCAAATCCTAGAACAAGGATATTTATCATCCACAATATGTATATAAATCTAATTCTTTTCTACCAAGTAGGTGGTGAAACATTTGATTCATCTATGTGGGCTAAGTGAGTTGTTTTAAGTAAACTGAAAGCATGGGGTGGGGGTTGCAAAAACAATTGCTATTACTGGTAAGTGAGCAACAATATGGCGTGTTTCCCTAAGCATTATTCATAACAAGAGACTGTACATATGTGTGCTACTGGGCAGATATACCGCCCACCCGCTCCAAATGTGGTTGATGGTCATTGTTAACATAATTTACCTTTAAAGTTTATGGATAACTAATTTTCAGCTGGAAAACAGTTTAGCTCCCTTGCATTCCGAAGACAAGGAAAATGCTCTCCATTGGCTTCTCTCATTCAAACATCCAGGAATGGAACTCCCTATCAGTACTTGGGGGTAATGGAACCTGCTTTTTCAGCCAACAGGCTTGAAGATGGATTTGAAGAGTCCAGGATTATCTGTGTTTTACATCTTGTCAATGAACAAAATTGGGCCAAAGGATCAAAGGATCTTCCTACTCCAAGTTATAGGATGCATATAATAGATATTGGTGCTACATTGCTAAATCAGGGCATCATTAAAATCTTTCCAGTTTCCAAATGTGCACGACCAAAAATGGAGAATGAGATTTTATATTCTTAGCAGCTAATTAGTTGACTTAGAAAGCACAGTAATGAAATAGATACCCATTCTGTGGAACGAGGCAAAGTATAATGTGTTTTGCCATTTCTGATAGGTAATGTGCTGTGAATAAATGTCCTTTTTTGGGCTCGGTGCATCAATAACTATAGTACAGTTTTTAAAACTTCTCTCATCTTGCCCATTTTTGAAAACGTATTGGTCTGATTCAGATGTAACACTTGAAAAATTTTCTCCCTCCACTTCCCCCTTTTTGGGACTACTAAGACAAGCCAATATTTTCAGAAAATGGTCAAAATGTCTGACTCTCTTGGTTGAAAGATGCTGGTACCTTTTTTAGTTGTGTACTAATCTGGGATATATATGCCAGTTAAACCCAATCACAGAGAATACATCTGGATTATTACAGTGCAGTTAACATGGGGCTGACCGTGAAGATTATCCAGAAACTACAGTCAGTCCAGAGTAAAGCAAAACAACCATTATAGGAAACTTGCGTGGGAATGCGCGACTAGAGCCTCCTGCCACAAACCCAGTAAAGAGACACACGCTGTGTTGGGATAACAAATGGCCACAACCTGTTTATTGCTTACAGAAGAAACACAGGGTTGGCAGCCCTGCATGGGTCCTGGATCTGAGGATTGGACAGCCCGCTGCTGTCCGATACCAAATAACCACTCCAGGGGGTGCTGCTGCTACCAACTGGCACAATACTGGGATCCCGTCACCGTTGCACCCCTGGTGGTTTTAGAACCATCAAACCCCGCCCCCCTTGAGGAGGGAAACGCAAGCCAGATCCAGGGCTCAGGCCACCCACCAAGAAGTTGTGACAAAGGAACAAAACTCAACAAAACCATAAACTTTAACAACATTTTAAAGGGGTGGGTGGGCTGGGGCACAGGAAAAGGCGCACTGCTTGGCGCGGCCTTCTTGCAGCCATTCTAGGCTGCCTGGGCTTCCCGTAGGTGGCCAGCTCAGGCAATTAGGGGACGAGCAGGGCCCGCCTCCCATTGACCAGCTGCCCATCCGACAGGAACTCCTCCTGCCACTAAGGGGGCTTCTGGGGAGAAGACGCCCCCTCCGCCATCATGGCAGCTGGGAGAGCACCCAACCACCACAACCTCTCTGCCCAGTAAGTCAGGCAAAGCCTAAAATATAGTGATCATGAGACTTTTCATTAACATGATTACACTGGCTTTCTATTTGTTTCCATATTGAGCTTGAGAAATTACCGCATGTCATTGATTGTAAAATGCCATCAATTCTGAGACACACGCTAATTTTAAGCTTTGATTCTATAAAAATGTTTTAGGGGATTCACTTTTGGGTGACGAAGGGGATCAAGAGGACATAGGAAGTGGTTATTATTCTGGCTCCCTGCTAGGCTTGATCGATCCATGAAAAATTTGATTCTAAACTCGTTTCAATACTAGAGGGGGCAGTTTTTTCGTTTTTGTTGCTAATAACGAATTTGGCCCCCAAAATTTTTCGAAATTAATGAAAATTCGTTATTTTCTAAATTAATTCGTTAATGGCGGACGCGCATGCGCGGTGGCCCAAAAACAGCCCGAAGGGGGGGGGGACTTAGGGGGCTCTCCCGCCCTCATTTTTTGAGTGATCTTCTTCAAACTTGGTACAGTGGTAGAACACATTTAACACTGATAGCTCACCAAAATGTGGAACGTTTCCCTTATCCTCTGATTTTTGGCAAATTTTCATAGCTTTTATAATAAACCTTTTTTTAATAATTGCAGTAATCTGTTCCTGGTTTGAAAGTCTTATTTCCTGTTAAATTGGGTTGTCTTTACTGTGAAAGTCATTGTTCTACTTCAGAAACTTTGTTTTTGTGGCTGAAACTTTGTTAAATTGGTGTGTGTGTGATATATATTGTGTATATATATATATATAGTCCCTGCTTGTGTGTGTGTGTGTGTGTGTGTGTGTGTGTGTGTGTAGGTAAAGGTAAAGGTATCCCTTGACGTTAAGTTCAGTCATGTCTGACTCTGGGGGTTGGTGCTCATCTCCATTTCTAAGCCCAAGAGCCAGTGTTGTCCATAGACACCTCCAAGGTCATGTGGCCGGCATGACTACATGGAGTGCCATTACCTTCCCAGAAACACCCAGAAAATGGGAATTCCAGACAGGAAACAATCAGGGCCAGCTAATACCTCCCAACAAAGGATTCCCCCAGGTAGGAAGCAGCCAGGCTTTGAAGCTGCAAGGCTATTCAATGCTAATCAAGGTGACCAATTGCAACATTCACACTTGCCTCCCACAGACAAGAGTTCTTTCTCCCACCCTGGACCTTCCACAGATATATAAACCCCACTTGCCTAGCTTCGCACAGACGTCAAAACCTCTATGTCTGCCACAGATGTGGGTGAAACGTCAGGAGAGAATGCTTCTGGCACATGGCCATAGAGCCCGGAATACATACCACAACAGTGTGATCCCGGCCATGAAAGCTTTCGACAACACAACCACAGTATCCATTCAAGTTCATGTAGCGTAGTATGGAATGGAGACCTGTATTGGGGGGAGGGAGGGTGCGAATCTGGGCCCCTGGGAGCAGCCGAGGACGGGCCTGGCCCACACCCCCTCGCATCCCGGGCCTCTTCCTTCCTCTTCCTTTTGTTATTTAAACTATATATTGTGAAATTATGGTGTGTTTTTTTTCATGCGTGTTCTGTGTTCAAGATAGGGAGACCAAAGAGGAAAAGCAAGGGAGGGACGGAGGCCCCAACACTTCCGGCTCCCATGCGAACTCCCCCTTGTGTGCCTTGGAGGGTGGAGCATGCGCACTGGCTCTCCCTTTCTCTATGGCTCTTTTCAGGTCGCTTGGGAACCCGAAGTGCCTCCTCCCTTTGCCTTTGTGTCCAAGAAGGAGAGAAGGACGTTGCAAGGTTTGCATTGAGGGTGTTTCTCTGGTGGGTTTGGCTTGGAAGGGGGCTCATTAAGGCCCAATTAATTAATGCACTGAGCTGAGGCGAGGCGGCGGCGGCGGCCATTTCCCCCCTCCGTCTTCCTCCTCCTCCTCGGCCTCCTTCCCCCTCGCCCCCTCCCATTGGCTGAGCCTCCCATTGGCTGAGGGGCAAAAGGAAAGGAGTTTGGGTGCTTTGCAAAAGCTTTTTTTTCTTTTCGAAAAAAACGAAGAAATAAGAAAAAACGGCCTCTCGCGATTCGAAACTGCGATATCCAGACGTGTGGACAACCAAGGTTCGATATTGCTTCAAAACAATAAAAAAAAACGAATCAATAACGGTAAACGGGGAAAACGAATTATTTGAGCAAGCCTACTCCCTGCTGCATTTCTGTCTTTACATTTTGTCTTGCTTCCCAGCTGTCCTAGCCAGTCCTTGGAAGCCTCCCTAACCTTGCACCTAATTTTGTTGCCTGCTCCTCTTTTTTAGCCCTTCACTGCCTTTCATGTTGCCTCTGCCTCCCAACTCTGTTGTCAGCTCTTGAAAGCCATCAGACTCAAACAGGCTCACACAGGCAGCTCCATGGAAACACTTTCTTGAGGACCTTCTTTTCAAGATGAAAACGAAGCTGAAACTGGCGTATTCCCACCAAACCCTGAGTATATCCGCTTCCTACCTTCCCCCCTCCCCACATTCACACGTATATCTATATATATAAAAGAGTGATGGAATCAGGGCACTGGACAAAACAGCAAAACTACAGGCCCCCCAACCTCGAAATTTGACAACACAACCCATCATCCACGCCTCTAGGTTGATACAACAAAAAGAAAAGAAAAATAAAGTCCTAATGAGGGAAAGGAATAATGGTTTTTATCTGCTTACTGCCAGTTTAGAGAGCTAATCTCTGCCCACTTGGTCTCCTAGCAACCAACTTAGCCAAGGGACAGCCAGGGTTCAGTTAGGGGACAAGCAGATTGAGGCCGCTTCCACAGATCATCTAATTTGCACTGGATTATATGGCAGTGTAGACTCAAGGCCCTTCCACACAGCTATATAACCCATTTATAAACTTATATTATCTGCTTTACACTGGATTATCTTGACTCCACACTACCATATAATCCACTTCAGTGTGCATTTTATACAGCTGTGAAGAAGGGGCCTCATATAATCCACTTCTAAGCAGATAATATAAGATTATCAATATACAGCAGAGTCTCACTTATCCAGCATAAACAGGCCGGCAGGATAAGTGAATATGTTGGATAATAAGAAGGGATTCAGGAAAAGCCGATTAAACATCAAATTAAGTAATGATTATACAAATTAAGCACCAAAACATCATATTATACAACAAATTTGACAGAAAAAGTAGTTCCATGCGCAGTAATGCTATGTAGTAATTACAGTAGAGTCTCACTTATCCAACACTTGCTTATCCAACATTCTGGATTATCCAACACATTTTTGTAGTCAATGTTTTCAAACATTGAAAACATTCAACATCTGGGAGTTGAAGTTTGGTGCTAAATTCATAAATACAGTAATTACTACATAGCATTACTGCTTATTGAACTACTTTTTCTGCCAAATTTGTTGTCTAACATGATGTTTTGATGCTTCATTTGTAAAATCATAACCTAATTTGATGTTTAATAGGCTTTTCCTTAATGCCTCCTTATTATCCAACATATTCGCTTATCCAACATTCTGCCGGCCCGTTTATGTTGGATAAGTGAGACTCTACTGTACTGTATTTACAAATTTACCACTAAAATATCACAATGAATTTAAAACACTGACTACAAAAACATTGATTATGAAAAGGCAAACAGTGTTAGATAATCCAGAACATTGTATAAGCTAATGATGGATAAGTGAGATTCTACTTTAATATGAAATAATTCCTGGGATAGAATAATGCAGAACAATATAATCTCTAAAACCAGGACAGTACATAAAGACCAACAGTCTGCAAGCAGGGAAATTGGAAATTCCACAAAGGAAACAATCAGGGCCAGCTAACACCTCCCAAGAAAGGATTCTTCCATAAAGGAAGCTGAGAAGGGACTGAAGCACTGTGTATTACCAAAGTTATTATTATTACTATCATTACTATTATTATTATTATTATTATTATTATTATTATTATTATTATTGTTATTATTGTGTTGCGGTCAACCGTGAAAATGAATACAATCTGGCTCCAAGTATTCAAAAACATTAAAATCAGAATATATAAAAATTAATGTGGTATAATAAAACAGAACAATACAATCTCTAAAATCAGAACACTAAATAAAGAACAACACTCTGAAAACAGGGGAATTCCACACAGGAAACAATCAGGGCCAGCTAACACCACCCAACAAAGTATTCCCATCATCAAAGTCTGGCAAATCCTCTGTTTTCTCAGGGCCACAGACAGTAGAAGCACATAAAATATCGCAAAGAACACCACTCTGAAAACAAGGGAATTCCAGACAGGAAACAATCAGGGCAAGCTAACACCTCTCAACAAAAAATTCACCCAGGGAGGAAACAGCCAGGCTTTAAAGCTGCAAGGCCATTACATCCTAATCATTTTTCCTAATTGCAGCATTCATACTTGCCTCCAACAGACAAAAAAAAAACAATCAGAAATATTGTATATTCACAAGCTTTAGGAAATAATATCCCCTGATGGCGCAGCGTGTTAAAGCGCTGACCTGCTGAACTTCGGGACCAAAAGGCCGCAGGTTTGAATTGGGGGAGCGGAGAGAGCCCCCACACTTAGCCCCAGCTTCTGCCAACCCAGACGTTCAAAAACATACAAATGTGAGTGCATCAATAGGTACTGCTCCAGTGGGAAGGTAATGCCGCTCCATGCAGTCATCCCACATGACCTTGGAGGAGTCTACAGAGAATGCCGGCTCTTCGGCTTAGAAATTGAGATGAGCACCAACCCCCAGAGTCAGGGGAAAACGTTTACCCTTTACCTTAACTACCACCAATTCCTCAGTACTTTATTTCCCATACCACCATACTTCGCCACAGCAACACGTGGCCGGGCACAGCTAGTCTGTTATATTATCCTTTTCCCAGGCTTGAAAAACCAGAGCTGGCCATAAAACCCATCCCTGGCCAGATGGTCCTTATCATTTAGATTATCTCCCATCTCGGGATGGAATGCCGTGCTCAGGGCCCTTTCAGTTCCTAAAAGACCCAAGAAACATTTCCAAAATTTGGATGTGAACTGAGGCCCCCTGTCACTTCTGACTCGCTCAGGGCATCCGTGTAAGCAAAACACATGTTGCAGAAACAATTTGGCCAACTCAGGTGCCGTTGGGAGTCTTTTAAGGGGAACGAAGTGGGCCTGTTTGGAGAACAGGTCAACAATAGTCCAGATAGTGTTCAAACCATTACTATCGGGTAAGTCTACAATAAAGTCCATAGCTATATCAGTCCATGGCTCGGAAGGGTTGGCCACTGACTGCAACAACCCCGAAGGTTTGCCCACTTTTTGTTGGGCCTTAGCGCACACAGGACATTCCTTTAAATATGTGTTGTCGAAGGCTCTCATGGCCGGGATCACAGGGTTGTTGTATGTCTTTCGGGCTGTGTGGCCATGTTCCAGGAGCATTCTCTCCTGAGAATAATCCTTTAAATAATCTTTCACATCTTTGCGTATGGATGGCCACCAGAATTGCCTGTTTAACAACTTTAAGATTTTAGTAAGTCCAAAATGGCCAGAGAGTTTGGAGTCATGGCCTTGGGCCATTACCTTCCCCCGGAGGCTTTCCGGCACATAGTATTTTGAACCACAAGTCCACAGGTCCCCTTCTTGAGACAGTTCATCTCAATGGACTGAAGCTGTATCAGCAGCTGATTTTAACTCCTGGGACAGTTCTTGAAATTGGCCACTGGGGGGAGGTTTGGCCTTGATTTTGGCCTGGGTTTGTAACAATAATCCCAGTTGTTCTTTTGTGAACACAGTTCCGACTTCTCCCAGGGCCAAAGAGTCCTCCTTGGGCATGTGTGAGAGCGCATCCACCAGTCAATTTTGCCTACCCGGGAAAAACTTCAGCTTAAAATTGAATCGGTTGAAAAATTGGGCCCACTGCAGTTGTTTCGCGTTCAATCTTTGGGGGGTTTGTAAAGCCTGCAAATTTTTATGGTCAGTCCACACCTCAAACGGAATGTCTGTTTCTTCCAAAAAATGACGCCAGTGAGATAGGGCCGATCTCACTGCAAAGGATTCCTTTACCCACACGTGCCATCTCTTCTGAGTCTTGGTGAACTTTTTTGACAAATAGGCACAAGGTTTTAAATTACCCTCTTCATCGGCTTGTAACAGGATAAGCCGCCTCTGAGGCATTGCAGTGCACCACAAAAGGTTTGTCTAGCTGGGCATGGACCAAGATGGGCTGAGTAGTGAATCTCTCTTTTAACTCCTCAAACGCTTTTTGACATTTGGGCATCCAGACTAGTCTGGCGCTCGGTGTTTTTGTCTTGCGAGTCTCCCCCTTCCCCTTAGTCTTTAGTAAATCTGTCAGGGGCAGGGTCAATTTGGCAAAGTCCTTTATGAACTGCCTATAGAAATTGGCGAATCCCAGGAACCCCTGTAACTGTCTTCGGGTTTTGGGGGTTCCCACGCCAAGACAACCTGCACTTTGGCCAGATCCATCGCTAGCCCCTTTGTGGAGATCCGAAACCCCAAATAGTCTAACTCGGTCCTGTGGAACTCATATTTGGAGAGTTTGGCATAAAGCTGATTCTCCTTTAGGATTCTAAGACCTTACGGGTCAAATTGACATGGTCATCCAGAGATTGGCTGTAAATGAGTATGTCATTGAGAAAAATAATCACCCCTTTATACAATAGCTCGTGAATGATCTCATTAATAAACTGCATGAATACTCCTGGGGCACCTTTTAAACCAAATGCCATGACTTTATGTTGAAACTGCCCCAGGTGGCAATTAAAAGCTGTCTTCCAACAGTCCTCATCCCTTATTCGAATTCTATAAAAGGCTTCTTGCAAGTCCAGTTTGGTAAAGATCCGTGCCTTCCCCAGTTGGGCTAAAATTTCGGACATTAGTGGGAGTGGGTACTGGTTTGAGGTGCATATTGCATTCAGGCCTAGGTAGTCCTCCACTAACCTAAGAGAGCCGTCGGATTTCGGGCGGAAAAAGACCGGGGCTGCCATTGGGGACTGTGATGGTTCGATGAAACCCCTCTCTAAGTTCTTATTAATGAATTCCCTGAGTGCCTTCTTCTCGGGTTCTGACATTGCATACAGTTTTGGCTTCGGCAGCTTGGCACCTGGCTCTATTTCAATTGCACAATCGTTTTTCCTATTGGGGGGGGCAATTGGTCACTCTCCTTCCCACTGAAAACTTCCGCAAGGTCTTGGTATAACTTGGGTATTTGTTCTAGCGGGACATCTTATGATGTGGTGGCCACCGCCCCCTCAAGCCTTAGTTCTTTTATGGGTCTCGGGGCCCTCTTGAACCCACACGTCCCATCCTTGAAGGTAAAGGTTTCCCCTATCCAATCAATTTGGGGATTTTGCCATATCAGCCAAGGGATGCCCAGTATGACTGGCTGATGTGCCATCGTGGCAATTATGAACTGTATAGTCTCTGAGTGGGTGCTCATAGTCATCCTTAAGAACCCCGTTTTTTCCCTTACTGGGGCCCCATATGCTGCCCCATATAGATTACGGGCGTCTTTAGGGGATATGGTTTCACTCCCAGCTTCCCCGCCAATTCAGGAGAGATTAAGCATCTAGTGCAGCCACAATCCAGCATAGCGTCTGTCTCTAATTGGGTTTTGGTTTTGGGGTTTAGCAACCTTACTCTAATCCTCAAATGTCACAATTGAGGGTTTTTGACTCACCTACGCCCTCCGCTGGTTTGACCTGTTTCCAGGCATTTAAAACAGATCCAGGTCATTTCCCGGTGCGTCTAGGAATCTTTCTCCCTCTGACTCCTCCACTGGGAGCTGCTCAGGAGCTAATGGTGTTTTGGTTGCCATGGCAACCTTTCCTTTAATGGGCTTGGGTGGGGGGTGGCATGGCTGCAAGGTTTTCCTCCCCTCGTTCTTGCGCCCGCTCCTTTTGAGTACTCTGCTGCTCAATGCCCCTCGCGGCCACAGGAAAAACAGGCACCTCGCCCCCCTCTTCTCTCCTGGCTTGCTGACCTCCAGCGACAGGGGGAGGGACGCCGTGCTGCTGTGGCTGCAGGCTTGAATCTCCTACCTTCCCTTGCTCGGCGAGGCATTTGCTGCTGGTCCACCTCCACGCGGCCCGCCAGAACAACCCAGATTTCCAAGTCCTTCGGGTTACCCCGGTGTAGAGCCCATTCAAGCACATCAGGGCGCAGTTTGGTGGTTTCTGACCAGTCCCTGATCCTCCCAGCCACTGCTTTGAATTCCAGGGCGTACTCCGATACTGTCTTGCTTCCCTGGTATATCCTTTTGAGGTGAGCTTTCGCTCTCTCCTCCGCTAGAGGGTCCTTAAACCTCTCTTGGAGAGCTTTAAGGAAATGCTCCAGGCTCCTCAGCTCGGGGGCATCAGTATCATACATCTGCATTAGCCAGTCCGCGGCTGCTTCCTTCAGATTTGCCCCCACAGTGTGGATTTTTGCACTTTCTGAGGGAAATTGTTTCCCGAAATCTTGCATATAATGTCTTATATTAGTAATGATAACTGTCTTGGATCTCCGTTGAACTTCACACGGAAGTTTCCCTTACTCCGTGTCAACAGGCTCATTGGGAAAGCCGACATCCCTTGCCGCTGTAAGTCATCCTCAACATCCATGAAGCCCACCCAACCAGGGGAACGGGACATGGTACCTCTCGTGGGTTGGGCTCCCCTTTGGTCTCTCTGTTCAGCTGCCACCATCCAGGACATGGCCACCTCTTGCCACATCAGATTCATCTGTTGGGAGAGCGTCTCCAACACCCTCTCCAGTGCATCTATCCTCCTCTCGAGACTTCTGGTTCCCGGGGACTTCTCTCTCACCCACTCCGCGTTGTCTCCCACTTGGATCTTCCAACTCACCGTCACCCCTCCACCAGCGGGTAACTGGGTGGAAGTCAGTGGCCTCCACGATGAGTCCGCTCCCCCTCACTCAATGCAGGTGATGGGTTTCCTTCATCTCCTGGGTCTCCGGCAACCTGCGGGCTCGCCTGGTACTCCTCAAGGAGTGTGAGCTCCAACAGGTTGTTGTCCGCGATGGAATTCATGCTCTCACCGACAAGGATGCTCCTTAAGGGATGAGCAGTAAAAAGGGAGTTTCAGCTTAATGTCAGCTCTTGAAAGCTATCAGACTCAAACAGGCTCACACAGGCAGCTCCGTGGAAATGCTTTATTGAGGACCTTCTTTTCAAGATGAAAACGAAGCTGAAACTGATGTATTCCCACCAAACCCTGAGTATATCGACTTCCTACCTTTCCCCCTCCCCACATTCACACATATGTGTTATATGATCCTTTTCCCAGGCTTGAAAAACCAGAGCTGGTCATAAAACCCATCCCTGGCCAGATGGTCCTTATCATTTAGATTATCTTCCACCCCCACCCCTCACCCCCCATTGCTCTGGCAGGATGTGGAGAGTACAGTTGTTATGAATGCTAGACTGTCACGTCCTGATATCTGTTGGGTGTGGCCAGTGTGCAGAGCTTCTTCTCTCCAGGCTGTCACAGAAAAAAACAGGATCGCCAGTAGGCTGTGCATGAGGCAGCCATTAAGAGTGGAGGTGGCAGTGGTGAAGAGACAAGGAGACAGGAATAAACTGTGGGTGCCAGGAGAATGAGGTGATGGCAATGGAGAGGAGAAGCAATGGAGAGGCACTGCCTCATGCTCCTTGCATATATGGCTGCCTCTTGATCCCCACTCGCTACCCTGTTCTCCTCCTGTTCTCTAAGACACCCCATTTTTTTAAGCCTCAGTTTTAAGGAGGAAAGTGCATCATCAAATCAGTGAACTATGATACTTAAAAGAGAAACTAATAGAATAGAATGCCCTATTGATCATCCAAAACTGAGCAGTGATAAGATTATGCTCTTGTCTCTATTCCTTAACTTCCGGGATGTTAGATGGCAATCTTGTTACTGTGTTGCATTTGGCTTTCTTTATCTTCAATAAACAACTAGGCAATGTGAAAAGAAAGGGCATAAAACAGGATGAAAATACTCTGCAATATCTAAATGATGGCAACTCACCAACTTAAAGAGAATAGTTCCTCATTTGTAGGTATCCACAGACTTTGACTGGGACCTTGATGTCACTTAGGAACAATTAACACCTAGACATAAAATAGAGCAGACACAGGTCATCTGGATTCAGCATTCCCCACTTTGGTAAGACATGATGTATTTCTATTTAAATTATATTTTGAATCAATGGGTTTATTGTGCTGGCCAAATCCAAAGGCCATGGTGATCAAATTAAAAAAATAAAGTATACAAGCACTCCCAAAAATACAAATGGTGCAAAATGATTTTACGGAGAGTGACAAAGATTGTTATAAACATGGTATAAAAGAATATTAGCTTTTTATTTTAATTTAATTCATTTTAATTAAATAATTAGCAACATTCAGTGCGAAAAGAATACAAAATAATTAACATTTTACAACCACTTAACCCCACCACCTAGGCCTGAACAAGTATCATTTCATAACTGTAGGTAAAGTTACCAACAAGAGAAACAAATTAATACTTACAATTCTCCAAGACAATTTGTGGAAATTTTATCTCTTGTTCTAAAAATTTGCCCCTTCATGTGTTACATAGGCCTTGGTATCAACCAGAAGAAATTGAGCCAATTCTAAAAGAGAACGACTATTTATATAAGTCAGCAAATAATAAGAAAATCTTTCTCTTGGGTTATGCAAGGGACAAATTATCATATAATGGAAATTATTTTCCACCAGATACTAGCCACAAGTAAATTGCCTGTTTTCAAATAGTACACTATTATACATTTTCTCTAAAACCGAAGTTAGCATTATTTGAACTTGTAGTTCAGTTTGATTACAATAAATGGGCAGAATCTTGTTGGACAGTTATGAATGTGCAATATGGAGTTAGATATTAATGTATTCATAACTCCTACATAGATCTCAGTTTAGGGGGTAAGAATACCATGAAAGTCCTTCATACTTCACTCATTGATCAACAGCCATTGTCATCGGTATGGGTCTGTTCCCTTGCCTAATGGGAAGGAGCTGGCTAATGTACCCACCCACCGTCTCACACAAGTGATCTCTAGTGAGAATGAAAATTGTGACATGGACCTTACTTCTCCCTGTCACCCCAAGGATCAACCATAAGAAGGCATGGGAATGTCATTTAGTTGCTTCTTGGTGGGTTGGGAAACAGATCCCTGTCCATTGCAGCCACTTTTGGCAGTTAAAGTGGAGATTAGAGGGATTTGGATGGTAGTCATTGTGTAGCACTGTAACTATGGTGCTTGCTTACACATCCATAACTCTCCTACAAGATTCCAGCATTCTTTGTATTTGTCTAATTGGCATATGCTCATTTTTACAACATGTGTGCTGTCTTTGGGGAAAATGCATAATTGGCCCACAACTAGATCTCTGTAAGTTCCATAATAAAAGTCAAAACAATACAATTTTCAAAAGTGAAAAGAATGTTGCTTATATATTGTTTAAATAGTGTGAGCATTGAATAAATGCCACACATGGGAACTGACCAAATTTCTCTAGCACCCCTCTATAAAATATAGAACAGTATAAAACAGACAAATAAAAAAGCTATAAAATACCCAGTTAAAATATAAGAGTAGCAACAGAAGATGAAACAGTCTATTTGTCAGGCTCCAAGCATTTCCTAAGTAAAAAGACCTTTGCATGTTGTCAGAAGACCACAAGAGAGAAGGCTAAATGCACTTCTGACATGAGGGGGATAGAGAGAGAAACGTTTCTCCTGTTTATGTTAATGAAGTTGGGTCCCTAGGGCTACATGCATACTGTTTTTCATGTCTTCATTCCAAGATGCAGCACCAAAGGTCAAAGCTACAGAGACGAGGTTATGTGGAAGGAAAGCATATGAGGCAAGCCCAATAAGATGTTTCGTTTTGTTTTGGGTTTTGTTTTGTTTTGTTTTTTTGCATTGAAACCCTGGATTGGGCAGAGAACTGTATTTGAGGTTCAAGTGGAATTTTCAAGAGAGTCAAATTGCTTCACTTGGACCTCGGCATCCACAAATTCCACATCCAGGGTGGCAGCCTGCGCTCAATGGGATTACACTCCCCCAAGGACACAGTTTTGCAGTCTGGGGGTCCTCCTGAACTCAGCGCTGATGCTTGATGCTCAAGTGTGGCCAGTGGCCGGAAGGGCCTTTGCACAGTAAAAACCTGTGCACTAGCTGCAACCATACCTTGAGAAGCCTGACTTGGTCATGGTAGTCCATGCCTAAATTACATCCAGATTGGATTACTGCAATGCCCTCTACGTGGGACTGCCTTTGACGATGGTTCGGAAACTGCAAGTGGTGCAAAGGAGATAATTATAGGGAGAGGACGACAGTCCTATTAAAACAGCTCCACTGGTTGCTGATAAGTTTCCAGTCCCAATTCAAAGTGCAGGTTGTCACCTACAAAGCCTGAAATGGTTCTGGCCCTGCCTATCTTTGCGGCCGCATTTTCTACCATGAACCGGTGCCGACCCTAAGATCTGCCGGGGAGGCCCTTCTCTCACTCCTGCCACCTTCACAAGCACGGTTGATGGGAACCAGAGAGAGGGCCTTCTTGGTGGTGGCCCCCCAGCTCTGTAATACCCTCCACAGGTAGATTAGGCTAGCACCCACTCTGTCTACCTTTCACAAGGACCTTAAAACATGGATATTCCAATGTGCATTTGAAATGGTTAGGCCCCTGTCTATAATTACCCAGACCTAATTGGCTGTCAGATTCTTAGGGATTCTTCTTCTTCAGAAGAGGAAGGGGAGCAGGAAAATGTTCATGAATCTGAGGGGGAATTGGAATCTGAGGAGAAGATTTTGCAAGTATCCACATTTCAGGAGAGGCTAAAGGAATCAGAGCAGAGATGTTGTTCAGCTAGAATAGCTGCCAGAAATGCAGCTGAGTAATTGGGAACCAACCTAGCAGCTGTAGGGGAACTCAGGGCTATAAATCAGAAGCAGGTGCAGTCAGCTTTTACTGGTAACAAACTGACTCTAAAGCCTAAGCCTACACTCCTCTTGTGCCTGCTTCGAGTCTGCATCTGGGAAACTGCTTCTAAGGATTTATTGCTGTTTCTTTGTCTGAAGTAAGACTGCTACTTTATTTGGAACTTGATCAGAGACTTAAGAACTGTGATTGCCCTAAGACTTCTTTGCTTTCTTTTGCATTATACCACTGAGTGTGCTGTTCTTTATGTGTTGCTGAAGTAAAGCAGTTTTCATTTACTTACCACATTGTTTTAAGGCTGTTCTTGAAAGACAAAACAGGACACAGATTGAACTCAGCACTTTACCTCCAGCCCTGCCCTATAACCAGTTTTTGCACAAGCCTATGCCCAGCCCTTGCCCTCTCTAATGTTGATGTGTCCACTCTATTCCTGGTTCTGGTTATTAAGATTATCTTTGATTTATGTTAATGGTGTTTTTATATTTTACTGTTCTTATTGTTTAATTAGATTGTCGTGTGTTTATTGCATTTTAAATGTGATTTTACTTGGTTAACTTTGCTATGATTGGGCTTGGTCCTGCTTGTAAGTTGCCCTGAGTCCCTTCGGGGAGATGGTGGTGGGATATAAAAATAAAATTATTATTACCCATGGATTCAACCACCCATGGTTTAAAAATATTCACAAACAAATTGAAAAATCTAACCACATTTTCTCATTTTATATAAGTGACACCATTTCATGACCACATCATATATCATGAGATTTGAGCATTCACATGTGTTGGTATCCACAGAAGACCTGGAAACAAAGCCCAATGAATACCAAGGACCCACTATATAATTTGAGGTATAGTTTGTCTCTTTCTTTAACCTGTGTTTTGTGTGAATAATCTTTTCTGGACACATCTGACAACCATCTCTACATCTCTTGTTTCTGCCAGAGATCCTGCCATGAGCATTAACCACCAATATTTTTTTAATTGATTTACCCAATTCATGCTTGGCAAGATGACTCACAAACGCATGCATGCATTTTTTACTTTCCTGTCATTAGGAAGAAACTGTGAGTGTCAAATTCTCTTTCCCCATAATATATGCAAGTAAATTGGGGGAATGCACAAATAAAGTTTAATCAATAGGAAAATGAGTAAAAATGCATACTTTCAGGAAAAAATGCATTTGAAATAAGTACCTTACGTAAAAGAGCATACAAAAATATGCATGAATTTCTGAAGAAACTGAGCCACACAACCCAATGCAAAATTAGGTGGCAGGATTCTGAGATGTGCAACAAAAATGAGACCAACAGGTATTCACATATCTCTCTGCAGTGGGCATATGGACATGTTGGTGTTTTGGTTACTTCGGATCAATGACTATAGAGATAATTTCACACACTTTCTTTTCTCTGTGTGCATGCAGATGCACATTTTCTTCAAAAATGTCCCTTCCTGTTTTCATGGGGGCAACACTTGATGGGGAACATGGGACTAGTAGTGCATTTTGCAAGTAAAGAAATTAGAATTCAGAACCAGAGAGGTAAGCTACAGCTAATACTACAACATCAGCTCACACACACAGGGTCTGCCAGAGAAATAGAGCAGTCTTATGACTTCATCAGATGGGATTGAATTCTTTGGCATATATCGATTCCTCTCTAGTCTAGCCATGGAGCCTGCTGGCTCCCATCCCACATTGTACAGATACTTCAGGTGGGGTTCCATGGCTAAACTAAAATGGAATCAATGTATGCCGCCACAGTATACTTACTTACAAATACTAAAGTCTTTATAATATTTCAAGATGAGAAGTGGAAAGTTTTGTAACATGTGCTCTTCAAATGTGGAAGACAGAAAGAGGAACAGTAGACTGCAATACGAATGAACAAATTCAGTGTAAGTCTACACTGGCCTCTAAATCCACAACCAGTCTGAAGTAGAAATGGTCCAGACTGGTCCAGGAGGCAGCCAGGTGCACCTGGCCAAACCCACTTGGTCCATACAATTCAACCAGGCAAGACCACATCAGCTCCACTAGACTGTTACCTCATCCTCTTGCCCCCTGCTACTCCCAGTCAGACATAGAACTCTGTGTGATCTTCTAATCATCACAGGGGGCTCATTCTGACACCAGCAGAGGCATCTATGTAACCAGAGAGAAGGAAGGGGTGATCTCCCCACTTCCATGTTTGTCACATAGGCACCTATGTTGATGTCAGAATATGGCCACTCAATGACCAGGAATGCACATGGAGCTCTGTCTTCAGCTAGGAGTTGCAGCAGTAGTCATGCTGCAACTCCTGCAGGCATGATATATCCTCTTTTTCCTATGGTGATGACTGTAGAAAATATTATGGTGCTAGTGTCCCATCTAGACAGTGGATTAGTCTGAATCAGGCCCAGTCTCAGTGTCCAAATGGTCCCAAAGTTGTGGGATACTCCAGAGTTTCCAGTAAACTCTGGCATATCCCCTGATTTTGCCCAAAGTGATTTAACTCCAAAAACTAAATATGCTCACTAGAAGTAGTCAGACATCATGGGGGCAGCCAGAATCTGAGTTTTCTTACCCATATGAACTCATTCTCAAGCTAAATGTAGGTCCACTGATGCAAAAAGAGAAACCATGGCTAGAACCAATAAGCACAGCATGATGTGAATAAATGTTGTGCATAAAGCCTGGATTGCTTAGAAAATGTGCTTTGGGAATTAGTGCTCTGGTTCTGACATGTTTTGTTGTGTTGCGTATGTTGTTGTTGTTTTTGTTTTGTTTTTTTGCTGAGCATATTGCCTGTACTTACTAAATAATTTTATAATAATATAATTAACAAAAGGTATATAATTGCAATCAAGCTACCTCCTTCAAAATTTCTTTGCTAATTGCAGCAATTTCAATGATTAGCAAATCACAATTAGCAATTGGCTTTAATGTAACACATACAAAGTAGTTATGTCCAATTTGTTCATTACTGATGCAAAGGCAATTACTCATGTCCAAAGAAAGAAAGGAGGAGCAAAATGATTCTGAGTGAATGATTTTCCCCTCAAATTGCAGAGGATGTTTTCATCATCTCAACATGTACATTATTACAACAAGCTTTCAAAGAGGAATAATCACGAACAAATGCCAAATTATATGTACTGTATCTTGATAGCTAGCATTTTACTCAAGTATTCTCTCTCTTTTTCTCTTTCCAGCTAGTCTCCCAGAAAAAAATTGAAAGATGTCTTCTGCAAGCTTTTTTTCTCATATAATGGATATCTTACACAGGGAAATTGACATGCTGAAACTATCCATACAGTGAGCTAGCATGGTATGGATGCAACTGTTTGGTTGTTTCAATGTGTTTTCTTCCTATTGAGAATTCAGCCCATGCTTATGACTTTGTCACATTATTATTATTATTATTATTATTATTATTATTATTATTAAACTTTATTTGTACCCCGCTAGCATCTCCCGAAGGACTCGATGTGGCTTACAAAGGCCAAGGCCTCAACACACAATATAACAATACAAACAGAGGCAAATTAAAAAAAATTAAAACAGTATAAACCACAAGCAATAACAATACGCTAAACACAATAGAACTGGGCCGGGCCAGAGTAATGGGTACACGATTAAAAGTGCTGATGTGACAGGTGATATATAAGGCTTATAGGGCAAGTGCAGAGTGCGATATGCAATCTTAATTCTAATAAAATGCTTATGGGACTTGCTATTGGAGATTTCCTATTAATCTGGGAAGCCACATTGGAACAGCCAGGTCTTCAAATTCTTTCTGAAGACTGACAATGTAGGGGCCTGTCTGAGATCCTTGGGGAGGGTGTTCCAGAGTTGGAGGGCCACCACGGAGAAGGCCCTGTCTCGTGTGTCCCCCAACCGCACTTGCGACGCAGGCGGGATCACGAGCAGGGCCTCTCCAGATGACTGAAGTGAATGCGTGGGTTCGTAGACAGAGATGCGGTCACGGAGGTAGGATGGTCCCAAACCGTTCAGGGCTTTGTAGGTAAGCACCTGCACCTTAAATTGGGCTCGTAAAATAAATGGCAGCCAGTGGAGCTCCTTGAACAGGAGGGTTGACCTCTCTCTGTAAGGGGCCCCAGTTAACATCCTGGCTGCCGCTCGTTGGACCAGTTGGAACTTCTGAGCCGTTTTCAAGGGCAGCCCCACGTAGAGCGCATTACAGTAGTCCAGTCTGGAGGTGACCAAGGCATGGACCACCCTGGCCAGATCAGCCTTCGCGAGGTACGGTCGCATTTGGCGCACAAGTCTCAATTGTGCGAAGGCCCTCCCAGACACATGTGCCACTGAAGTCACTGCGGATCACCATGGATTGTGGTGATTCCAGTGGCACCCATCCAGGAGAAACTGTTGGCTTGTTGAACCGCCCCAGAAGTACTTCTCCAGGATTTGATAGCAGCTCCATGATCAAATTTGCAAAAAAACCCAGCACCATCATTGAAAATAAGCCTGTGTGAAGAGGTTATTAGTGTGTCCACTCCTAATTTTTATGTGGATATACATGGCATTATTCTAGTATTATTGGCACATTTCCTTAAAACATTCTCACCAGGGCAAGATTTCCAGTATCTGTTTTCTAATATTAAGGGAACCCCTCATGCACTTAAAGCTGCAGGGACAAATCTGGATTGTAACAAATATTTCAGTTGTGCTGCTCAGTCATTTAGTCGTCTCCGACTCTTCGTGACCTCATGGACCAGTCCACACCAGAGCTCCCTGTCGGCCGTCACCGCCCCCAGTTCCTTCAAGGACAAGCCAGTCACTTCAAGGATACCGTCCATCCATCTTGCCCTTGGTCGGCCTCTCTTCCTTTTTCCTTCCATTTTCCACAGCATCTTAATCTTTTCCAAGCTTTCCTGTGTCCTCATGATGTGGCCAAAATACTTCAGCTTTGCCTCTAATATCCTTCTCTCCAGTGAGCAGCCGGGCATTATTTCTTGGAGGATGGACTGGTTGGATCTTCTTGCGGTCCAAGGTACTCTCAGGATTTTCCTCCAGCACCAGAGTTCAAAAGCGTCTATCTTCCTTCGCTCAGTCTTCCTTATTTCAGTTGTACGTATTGCCATTAAGCTGATAAGGGTATTTTAAATTGCTCTTGTGAAACTGAACTGGCCAAAAATTCATTATCAATGACATGTATATGATTTAAGGTAGCAACCCCATTGTCAGCCCATAGCTTCCATTTAAAAAGTTCCTCGTCAGTTTTCAAATCTGGATTTCCCTATAAAGTCAATTTGGCATGAACATATGGCCAAATTACAATTGACAAAACAATTGCCACAGAGATCTAACTGCTAAAATTATTGGCAAAATACTGCCCTTTTTTGTAAAATGAAATCCGAGCACTGTCTATTTCAACAGAAGTGTGAGAAATAAAGGCTGTGTTAGATTATTCTGTTTTAAAAAAATACAAGAAAACAGAAGCCTAGTGTTATGTAAGAAGATCTGGAAATGCCAAACTCTTTAGTAAAACATTGCAGATTTTTCACTGATATATTAAGAAAGAATGAGCATCTCTTAAAAAATTCTTCTAAGCAATGCAATTAGGAAGCCCATGTAAGGTATAAATTTTTACAAATAACATCAATCTGATTTGGAATATCAGCAGTTGAGTAGCAGTTGAATATCCAAATATTGTACCAAAATTATTAATCAATTGCCTTAAAAGGGGATTGATTGCTAGGACTTTAGTAACAGAAGGATACATAGCTATTTCATCTGCCAATATGCCTAATGAATTTTGAATTTTCTTAACAGAAGCAACTAAAGTCTTTAATAAGCATAAATGGCTTTAGCTTATTAAGTTGTGTAGTCATACTTCACAGGGCCTCATCCCATTTGCTGCCAGAATCTGGCAATGCCCAGCAGGGGGCGGAGAAAACCCGCTGCCAAACTCCTCGCATTGCTTCCCCCTTACCTCATCCCACGGGGGTAAGCATTTGCCGGCTGGCTTCCCCACGTTTATCTCTATGCAACATGGGAAGTGGCGTATGTCGCCAAATTCATCCCTGTCTGATGAGGTTGATAGAGAAAGATTTGGGAGGAGTTAGTAGAGAGGAGACATTTATCCTTTCACTTTTCCCATCATGTCTGAGCATTTGGTAAAACACCACTGAATTCCAACTGAACAAAAACCTTGGAACTGAAACTGTATGTATATATATATATATATATATATATACACACACACACACACACACACACACACACACATATACATACATACACACACATACATACAATTAGGACACCAATATCAAAGGAGTTAAGGTATTTTAAAACCTTCTCCTGTTGGATTTATACAAAATAGCTGGGTGCACCAACACAACAGAAACTTTCAATCTGAAAGAAAACTGAGGCATGTGTTAGTTAAAAATGTCTCCACTCTGACTGAGTAAAATTTTAAATTAATCTCTTGAATGGAGAAGGATGACAAATAAATAAAGTGAATAGGGGGAAAAACTAAAGGAGATGCAACAAAACAAAAGACAACCCAAATGGTAATTATCTAATTAGGATAATAATTCCTGAAGAGTTTGCTGTTTCAAAACTGAAAAAAGAGGAAGGATGAAACAAGTGACCAATTATGCTATCATCTAAACTGGAAATCGAGATTTCCAGTGTCCATGATATTTTTAGGGGTCAGATATTCCATTGTTTATGATGAGATATGTCTTGGAAAATAATGGTTTTGTGATTCCTAATTCTGTTAAAGTTATTATTCTTCAGGCCTGGTCCTCCCATTAGGTAGGGTTCAACTAGCAAGTTAATAAAGCTTCATCTGCATGTTCTTGGAGCTGAAACAGAAACATTATGTTATGTATTTAAATGATGTGACATCTGTATTCTGAGCACTGCTTCTTAAACTGTGGGTCCTAACCCCAACTGGAGTCCCTTTAGCACAATGTTGGGTCACGAAAAATTTGGCAACAGGAAAAGATTTCTGAGCACCACCTAAGGGCTGTTTTAGACATTAACATGAATCTGTTGTACTATGTTTACAGTGGACTCTGTAAAAGATGCTTCATAAAAAAGGGAATATTTTATTGAAGAAGTTCAATCATATAACTTTTGGAAGGGATTCCAGTGAATGTTGCAAAGAAGGATCAATTCAATGCATTTAAAGTAAACTCATCCTGGAAAATTTCATGCCCTGCCATTTTCTTAGTTTCTCAAACATAGTTTAAAAAGAAGGGAATATTTTGTTGTTGTAACAGGATATTTTACATGATGGATTAAACGTATTATGGCTAACTTAAACAATTACACTCCACAGTACTAAAATTTGATCAAAGACTGAAATGTTTATTTTTGAGACTACAGCCCCAAGAATATCCCAGCATGGCTGCTTGCCATATTAGCTTAGGACTGTGGAACCTGTAGTTTAAAAACTAACTTTTCAAGCTTGGATGAATTACTAATTGCTTTGGGGAAAGCCCTGAGCTTTAGCTACCAGGTCTGTCTTTGAAAGCTAACTTCTTGACTAATACATGTGTAATGACATCTGTTCCAAAATTATGAAAGGCCAATGCACAAGTCATCATTCATTTTAAGATGGGTATAAACTGACACTGAATCACAAAACATTATCACCAGGCATTTTTGAACATATGTTGGATTTTGTACTTTGCCAAAACAAACACATCCAAATTCTACCCTAAGGTCACAAATTATATTTGCTTATTTTGCATAATTTAGCTTGCTTCTGAGACTTATTTTCCAAGAATATGAATGTCCCACCCATCCCCTAAGCTTGATGTCAGATCCCACCCAAAATGGAATTAGTCTCAGAGTCTGCAGTTACATGAAAGCAGTTTTATTTCATAAAAGCTGGTGGACTTATTGAGATCCAGTTTTCCATTCGTTACTTTGCATGTTTATTCATCCCAGGGGTTGTTATCATATTTTTGCACTAGTAAGGAGCTTCTTGTATGCCAGCAGCCTATTTCTCCTTGAACTTTTTATTTTAACTCCCTTTGTAAAAATGGGTTGCTCTTCATCTGATGATGAAGGAATGAAAATGAAGCCAAATTAGTAACAGAAGAATGCACAAGAAAGTGAGTTTATGCAGATATTGACCATCTAAATTGCTATAAAGGTTTCATTAACAAGGTTCTGGCTCTAAATGGTGAATCATATGATGGAGTGGAGAGCAAGTGAACATGGCAGAAGAGGTCAGTTCCCCTCTCCAACCCCCCTTGGGGACAACAGCAGGCCAAATACCTCAATTTTGTAGGCCTTGTCAAAATGGCAACCAGATGTCCTATTCTGAATGAACCTACAGAGGCTTTAGAAGGTTTGGAATAATCAGGGTGTTCTGAGGTTGTGTAGCCAGGATTGTGTTTTTTTTTTTTTTACATATTGTTATGAGTTTAGGGATTATATTAGGACGAAATTGTTCGAACACATCTACCTCCATGAACCACCGCAGAGATTAAGATCTTTCGGGGTGGCTCTGCTCTTGGTCCTGCCACTGTCACAGGCACAAGAGAGAGGGCCTTCACAGTGATTGCCCCTCAGCTATGGAGGGGCAATCACTTTCTTTCCCTGGCGAAATTAGATCAGCTCCCTCCCTCTTGTCCTTCACAAAGACAGTAAAAACATGGTTGTGGAACCAAGCTTTTGGGACAGTGTAATAATGGCAGCAATAGGAAATTTTATCCTGCTGACCAGATTCGGTTTGGCTGACCTGATATGGTTTTAAACAATTGATTTTAAATGGAGAGAACTGTTTTAATGTTTATGTATTTTTAGCTTATTTTATGTTCTGGCATTGAATGTTTGCCGTATACATGTTGTGCTCCACCCTGAATCGGGGTGAGAAGGACAGAATATAAATATTTTAAATAAATAAATAAATAAATAAATAATAAAATTCAAGTGTGCCTTTTTTTTAACAGAAAAGAACTTTAAGGAACTGGTAGGGGCAACAGAGATTGCAAATGTGGAGTCCAGGTCTTCATGCCTATAGGCTAAATTGTGCCCATCCCTAGTGTCTGCTCTCTGTGAATACCTAATAGAAAACAACAGCCATCAGCAGAGCAGACTTTGCAAAGAGTGAGACCTGTGTAAAGAAATTTTCTGCCTGCCTGCCTGTCTTTGGCACAGTTCCAGTACCATGGAACATAAAATCCACCAAGTTGACATGGATGCCAAAGGACTTCCAATTGTATTTATTTTATAGAAAAAATATTAATCTATCGATCTGTTGAATTTATACCCAATTTTTCTCCCAGCATGAGATTCAATTTTTATTAAAATTTTGCTGACCAACCCATGAAGTAATGAGACTATATACAAAGCTTGGATTGCCTATTTATTTTTATCCCTGTTGGGTGTGGGGAGGACTCTTTCCCAACCCCCCTGTTTGCATGGTGTGTCTGGACAGTTCCAGAGACCTGTCCTTCATCAAAAGGGTGCCATAGGTCTTCCCACTACCTGTAAGTGACTGCTTATTTCAGACAGCACTCTACATTTTTTAAAATACTGTTTATATTTAATCCATTTTTGATATTCATATATTTGTTTATTTCAAATAGTTATGCTGCTGCTTTTATGTTAAATCACTTTGAGTCCTCTTCGAGTGAGATTTTTTTTCGTGTCAGGAGCGACTTGAGAAATTGCAAGTCGCTTCTACTGTGAGAGAATGGGCCATCTGCAAAGACATTGCCCAGGGGATGCCCGGATGTTTTGATTTTTTTACCATCCTTGTGGGAGGCTTCTCTCATGTCCCCGCATGGAGCTGGAGCTGATAGAGGGAGCTCATCTGTGCTCTCCCCGGGTTGGATTCGAACCTGGCAGCCTTCAGGTCAGCAACCCAACCTTCAAGTCACAAGGCTTTAACCCGCTATGCCACCAAGGGGTCCTTTTGAGTGAGATAAAGTGGAGTATAAATAATAATAATAATAATAATAATAATAATAGTAATAATAATACATCTGATCAGCATTTCCCCAATCAATAGTGTAGGTATATTTTAAAAGCATCAAAAAAAAAGTACAAAATTCTTGCCTTGGAATGAGTACCAAACTTACACTGTGTCAGAAACAAGAGGATGGATTAATGAATACACCAAAGAGGATAAGTAAGGGTTAACATCATCTCTGCCCCATTCCAGAAGGATCTTGGAACTTACTGAAGTGTTCTGGAGAGGGAGGGCTGTTCAGAAACATTCATTGTCCAAGGAGACCCCAGCTTCCAGGTTTAGGCAGGGATTAACCTTGACAGCAGGGTCTTGTCTTTCCTTAAAAATAATATGTTCACCTAAGTTCAGAGGAACCTATTTTCTAAAAAGGAAAATGCTTTAACATGCAGCCATTGATTTCTTTTAAGATAGTAAAAAAATGCCAGTTCAACATCCCAATGTTAAAGCAATTGCATTCTGGTACTGCCATCCAATAATAGGACTTCATCATACATCAAGTACTGGGTTAATTCCCCCTGAGTGCCAATGTTTTCATTTTGCCCCTCCTCTCCTGAAAGGCGCCTTATTAACCAATGTAGCAAGAGCCAAAAGTTAATTAAAAATAATTACTAATAAAGATGACTTCATTAAGCAGTAAGAACATTACTTCCATCTCCTTCTTAAATAATAATAATAATCTTCTAGAGACAATTTTTACCACTGAGGCACCTGGAGTCATTTACAGTTGAACTAGTTCATCAGCACTTATGCAAAACATCAGCTGTCCATTTCCCTGCAGAGGTATTCCATTTTATTTATAGAAAGAAGAGGGAGGGAAAAAGGGAGGGAGGGGCGATAGAGTTTTATATCAAAAGCTTCCAAGAGCTAAAAGGGAAGCCAGGTTCAATACATATTTCATGAGTGCTAAATTATGGACTTAAACCTAGGTCATAAAGATACTGTTATGAAAATTCAGTGGACTTCCCACACAATGCAACGCTATTTTTAGACAAGTATAAAAGTAAGAGTACAATTCTGTTAACAGGCATCACCTCCTCACTACAGCATCACACTTGTTGGTCTAATGCTGTACTGAATCCATAAACCCAGATTACAAAACTCTCTACCTCTATCCTATACCATTTCACAAAGTAGGGTGGTGGCTTTCCACCTTGCTGCTGGAAGTGTTAGCCCATAATACTTTGCAGTGTTCTCTGATATTTCCCCACCTCTCCTGCATTTTGGAATGGCCATAAAAGAATGTTACAACATGTAGTTCTCCCATCAGTCCTCCAGAAAATGCTGAGCAATGTAGAGTGAAACAAAAATTTCAAGTGGCAGATGCTCCATTTGCTGTGACCATCCCGTTTTCTAAGTCCTTGACCATCTTCTTTGGTTAGTCAACAGCTGTAGGTGTCAAATGGATTGCTCCAATCTTCTAAATGGGACTGCTGCCTTCCGATATGGTGCCCTCAGTTGAATATAATAGATGTTGTTCCATTCATCTGGAAATCCAGTCCAGTCAGCTTCCATCTGTGGAATGGAACTGGGAATACCATTTTTTTCCTTCACTGCATAAAGGAGAATATTGTTCCAGCTCTTCCATCCAGAGAGGCTACAGAAGCACCAGAGAGATGTGCAGGGAAAACATATGGCTAAAAATAAAAGACTTCACTGAAAATATCAATTCTGCATAAGGGTGGGTGAATCTGTCAAGATCTATCTCATCTAGAGCCTTATTTTCCCCACTGTTGGGCTTCTTCCATCCCTGCTTTGAGCTGGATAACAATCTTTTTGTCACATAGAAATTATTCCATATGATTTTTGTGCCTATTTTTCAAAATATGCATTTGTGTTTACCTCCTCAAAGGAAAACATGTATATGCATTAAAGTAAGGCAAATAATTTCTATGAGATGGGAGAGGGGTATACAATAACTACCCCACCAGCCTTTATACACCATAATATCCCTTATTTCATGGCTGCCAATGCCAAAGCTGCTACTAAAAGTGTAATTATAGTCGCAGTAATAAGCAGGAGGCTCCTGGGGAATAATCACAGAACACAGATCAATGCTGCAGGCCCAAGCTAACATGTATATGTGGACAAGAGGAAGCATGTGAAAATGTTGACAATATGGTTTGGATGACAATAGAGTAACATGACAAAGGCTGCAAAACCAACCTTGGAAACTCCATTCATCCATTAGGATAGGGGTATCAGACTCATTTTCATCAGGGGCTACATCAGCCTTGTCATTGTAAGACTGTATAAATGCAACTATGTTGTCCTGGCATTGAAAGCCTTGCAAGCTGCATAAAATGATGTGATAGGCCAGGTTTTGCCCACAGGGTCTTACCTTTGCCATGTGTGCATTAGGATATATATGTTGACAATCTCTGAACCTAATTTTTGAAATGTAAGCATGTTTGTGAGTTCACTTGATGAATCAACCTGGACACAGTATATTATTTGAGAACACAGAAATGATGGACCACCCCAACAACTATCATTTCAGACTACACAGAGAAGCCATTGAAGTCCAAAAGCATGTGAACAATTTCAACAGAAAGGAAGAAACTTGAAAATGAACAAAATCTGGCTACCAGGATTTTTTTAAAAAAAACTCTAAAAGCAGTAAAGAGCAAAACTCTGAAAAATTCCAGATATGAATCAATCAGGGGCAGCTAACACCTCCGGACAAAGGATTCCCCCAGGCAGGAAGAAGTCAAGCCATGAAGCTGGCAAGGCAATAATCAAGGTGATTAATTACAACATTCACACTGCCCTCCAACAGACAAGAGTTCTTTCCCCCACCCTGGACTTTCCACAGATATATACACCTCCCTTGCTAAGTTTCTAATATACCTCATGACCTCTGAGGATGCCTGCCATAGATGTGGGTGAAACGTCAGGAGAGAATGGAACATGGCCACACAGCCCGGAAACCTCCAGATATATTTGGACCAAACCTCTCAGCAGCTCTGGCTAGCATAAACAATGGTAAGGAATGCTGCAAGTTGCAATTCAAAAATATCTAGAGGGCTAAATTATTCCAGCCTCTCCTTTAGCATCACTCCCTATCAGCCTTTAGCCAACATGCCATTTGAGGGGGAACATTAACTACAGTGAGGAAGATGAATGTGGTAAAGAAAAAAAGGGGTGATTAAGATCAGTGAGAAAATATAAATGCACAGGTTGTAAGTTGTGGCCTCACTATTTAGCGCAGCCTTCCCAAACCTGATAGGTTCCAGATGTGCTTTAGTACCACCATCACCAGGCAAGAACTGTATGATGAGATCAATGAATTACTAGTGTTGACAGAAATTGATTAATTTTCCAATTTTGACTGGTTAACATTATCAAAGCAATTGCCAAACCAAATATTGTGAACACATTGACACATCAAGGCAACCCATTGGTGGGAAAACAATGGGGAAAACATTTCATGTATTCAAGACTTAAACAGCATAGATTAGGCAAAACAATTCCCTAGATATGGTGTTTCCTGTATAATGGAATACTTTACAAAATGAATTTTTACTTAAATAGCCCTCAGATGTCAAAAATCTTTCCCCAAAACACACACAAACTCTCATAATTGTATGCAGAAGGAGAAAACTTTTCAAAGTCTCCATCAGTATTCATGAAAACAAAACAAAAAACTATATATGTTGATAATAATATACATTACATGTCCAAGTGTCCATCAGTACAAATATATTATGATCACAGCACAAGGAGTTGAAAAGCAGACCAAGCAGGCAGTCACTTGAAAGAATGGCTAGTACTATATCAAATTTTATGGTTGTTATACCCAACTCACCCCGACAAATAAAGTAAAATAAAATAAAGGATAGGATAGGATAAGTGGAGCTTATGCCTGAGACTGATCTGAACATTGGTCTCTTATGGCCCATCCTAGAAAACTATCAATTTCATAAGGCCTTGGCTCCCAGACATTAACAGTCCATCACTACTATAAGTGGAATATTAATGATCATCGTGGACTATTTCAAGTGAAAACTCAGGGAAGAATGCAAAACCCCAATGTCAGGAGCAAGAACAAACTTCTGGAAAAACAATCTGAATTTGATCAATAACGATGACAGCCGGAAGATTTAATCAAGTTCCATACAACAAACGATTTTGTATTTGTGGAGCATCAGAGGTGGAGGATATCACACATGTACTGTTCGGCTGTGAATTGTATAAGAAAGAGAGAGACCAATGCCTCGGGCCATACATTATTCACAAAACACACTGGGACCCACATATTAAAATTTTATTTTTGTTGGCCGGCCAGAATCCTAAAATAACACACAAAACAGCCCTTTTCCTATTCAAAGCAACACAGCTGAGAATTGGGGTAAACTGTGGAGGTGATGCAGATATTTGACCTGAATGGGATCTTGTTAACAGCTTGTTTGTTTTAACTTCTTTTGTACCACGGGTTGTATGTTGTATGTATGTCTATGTGTTAAATGTTTTGATACAGCCGATGGGCTAATCAATAAAACTTGATTTGATTTGATGACAGCCATGAGTGTATTATGTATTTTCACTGAACACTACTTGCCAACAGATCTCCAAAGTGCAAAATAATATTCCTCCTAACGTAATAATGCAACTGAGACGCAAGGAGCATTAGTATGATTTATAACATCTGAGTCTGAAACAATAAATAAATTTATGAGGCTATTCTAGCATCATAGAATTTTTAGACTTCTCACCAGGATGAAATTTAATTAACCTCTCTGGGGTTATACAGAGCCATCCAGTAAACAAGACACCTCCAGCATGGTGGTCTTAGGGGAAGAAATTAACGGGTGTTTCAAAAAGGTTCCCTAACAGCTAAAAAGTTTAAATGCACCTTTAGATCTTTCGCAACATCAACAGAGAGAGGAAGGTGACTGAGCACAGAAACCACCATACCAAACCACTGTTTGTTTTTTGCAAGAATCTGCGTTCTATTCATGTCCTATCTTTGTCCTCTCTTTTCTCCATACAAGATAGTCCTGGTCTTTCTGATTGTGATTTGTATCACAGTTCAAAATATTGTGAAAGCTATCTTTGTATGCAGAACACCATCATCCAACATGCAGGGCTTGATTAAACCAAAGCTGGAGTTAAAATTGCTGGAAGAAACATTAACAAGCTTAGATATGCAGATGAAACCACTTTGATGGCAGAGAGCGATGAATAGCTGAGGAGCCTTATAACCAGGGTGAAAGAAGAAAGTGAAAAAGCTGGGTTGCAGTTAAACATCAAGAAAACCAAGATGATGGCAACCAGACTGATTGATAACTGGCAAATAGAGGGAGAATATGTGGAGGCAGTGACAGACTTTATTTCTAGGCGCAAAGATTATTGCAGATACAGCCTGCAGTCAGGAAATCAGAAGACATTTACTTCTTGGGAAAAGAACAATGACCAACCTCAATAAAATAATGAAGAGTAGAGGCATCACACTGGCAATGAAGGTCCACATAGTTAAAGCAAAAATATTCCCCATAGTAACATATGGATGTGAGAGCTGGACCATAAGGAAGGGTGAATGGAGGAAAATAGACACTTTTGAACTGTGATGCTGGAGGAAAATTCTGAGAGTGCCTTGGACCGCAAGAAGATCCAACCAGTCCATACTCCAGGAAATAATGCCCACTGCTCACTGGAGGGAAGGATATTAGAAGCAAAGATGAAGTACTTTGGCCACATCATGAGAAGACAGGAAAGCTTGGAGAAGAGAATGATGCTGGGGAAAATGGAAGGAAAAAGGAAGAGGGGCCAACCAAGGGCAAGATGGATGGATGTTACCCTTGAAGTAACTTGCTTGACCTTGAAGGAGCTGGAGGTGGCAATGGTCAACAGGGAGCTCTAGTATAGGCTGCTCCATGAGGTAACAAAGAGTCAGAAGCAACTGAACAAATAAACAACATCATTTTTGTTAAAACTGTTCCTAATCTGTAAGACCACTATTGAGAAATTTACCTGCAGACAGATCTCCATTCATTCCATTTGTAGTGGTTATTCATAACTTCAGTCTATGTAACCAAAAGAACCTCATCTGAAGAAGATATCAGCAAATTTGCAGAAACACTTGGTTCAGGATTTGATGACCTCCAGGATAATAATGGGTCTTTTTCAAATTCTCTAGCACATAAAGCATGGCATATCCTCAAATGCATCTTTGCTGCAGATGATATTATAAATCATTGGTTCTCAATCTGTGGGCCCTCAGGTTATTTGGCCTTCAACTCCCAGAAACCCTAACACCTAATAAACTGGCTGGAATTTCTTGGAGTTGTAGGCCAAAACACCTGGGGACCCACAGGTTGAGAATCACTGTGATAGATGGTCTCATAGGACAATCAATGTAATGCCATTGACACTGACATTAATTAAGTATACCTAATGAAACTGCTGTTACACAATTTCCGCTATGATAAGGATGATGATGATTCCTGCTGATACCAGGAAGTTGGTTTTTTATCTTAGTGAAAGGAGAAAAACAACAACACTGAAACAGTTGCTGACTTTTTTACAAGACATCTCAATGTGTCAAGACAGCAATTCCTGTCAAGGACTTTCAACTTTTCAATGATGAAAAAATAAACTTTGCTATATTAAAATACTGGGTTAGTCTGGTTATCTGGTGAACTGGGCTATGGAGTGAGTAAGTGCAGGAGATTTCTCTTACCTATTTTCATCTGATTCTAAGGAAGAAGTAGGAACAATGAACAACTGTTTGCTATAAGCGAATAGAAAGCACAAAGGAAGCTGAAACATAATGCCAGCCTTATATGTTCTCTGTAGCTCTAACAGAGATGAGTAGTCCTTTTTGAAGATGAAAACCTGGCAGCCTCACAGGGAGCAATCAGGACCACAGAAATTGTGGACAGGAAATTTGTACTTCACCTTTCCTTTTTTTATGCCAAATCAGCCTTCATTAAGGCACATCCTTCATTGGATTTTTACAGCTTTGTTTCTTAATTTTTACTTTAATTTCTTGATTGTTCAAAATCATTTGTTGGTCAAAAGTAAATGTTAACAACATGATATTTTATATTATACTAGCTGTGCCCGGCCACGCGTTGCTGTGGCTTTTTTTTAGTGATGTTGGTCAATCTACATTGGGTTTTATTTTTGTTGTGACCGTCAACAAAAATTATACAGTATTATTTATTCATTTATTACATTAAAGACATATGATAGGATATTACGCTATAACATATACGACTATTTCACAATATTAGTAGTAATATATATATATATATATATATATATATATATTGTTTTGTTATTAGTATTATATTGTAGTGTATTATAATATTATTAGCAGTATTATATGTATATACAATGTATTGTATTATATATGTATTGTATTATTATATATATTAATATATTGCAAATTGGCCCCAGAGTACGGAATGGCCTTGTAGTTTCAAAGCTTGGGTGGTTCTGTGTGTTAGAGGGGGGGAATGCTTTGTTGGGAGGTGCTAGGTGGTCCTGATTGTTTCCTGGATGGAATTTGTGTGTTTTCAGACTGTTGTTGTTTATTTACTGTGCTGAGATGAGAGAGTGATGAGTACGGAATGGCCTTGTAGGTTCAAAGTGTGGGTGGTTTCCTGTGTGAAGGGGGGAATCCTTTGGTGGGAGGTGTTAGATGGCCCTGATTGTTTCCTGGGTGGAATAGCTGTGTTTTTAGAGTGTTGATCTTTATTTACTGTCCTGAGATGATATTGTTGTGTATTATTGTACCACAGTAATTATTTCATATTACAGTAGAATCTCACCCAACATTCGTTTATGCAATGTTCTGGATTATGCAATGGAGTCTGCCTTTTAATAGTCAATGTTTTTGGAGTGAGTGTTTTTAATGTATTGTGATATTTTGGTGGTAAATTTGCAAATACAGTAATTACTACATAGCATTACTGCGCATGGAACTACTTTTTGTGTCAAATTTGTTGTATAACATGATGTTTTGGTGTTTAATTTGTATAATGATGACCTAATTCGATGTGTAATTGGTTTTCCTGAATCCCTTCTTATTATCCAACATATTTATTTATGCAACGTTCTGCCGGCTTGTTTATGTTGGATAAGTGAGATTCTAGTGTATATTTATAATGTGATATTATTTGTTTAGAAGTGGATTATATGAGGCGCCTTCTGTTATAACAATAATAATTATTATAGTCTTGAATGATTATCATTGTGATAAAAATAATAACTACTGATTATTAGTTGTTATTATATTGTTGAATGATTATCAATGTTATAATAATAATTATTAATTTGTGAATGATTATTACTATAATAATAATAATAATTTTCTATTATTACGATTTGTTAATACATTGTTGAATGATTGTCAGTGTTATAATAATAAGAACTGACTATTATTATGAATTATTATGTTCTCGAATGATTATCAGTATTATACTAATAATAAATTAGTATTATTATTGGTGATTATTACATTCTTAACTGATGATCAGTTATTATATTAATAATTATTACAGGGAAGGGAAAGGTGAGGGCGATAGGGTTTGAGAGGGAAAAAAGGGGGGCTTCTGAGGCATTGGAGGGGTTGTAATTTGTGGGTGAGAACAACAACAACAATAACAACAACAGAAAAGGGGGAAGCTCAGCCTGGGCCAACTTGGGCCTTCCCTTGACTTGTTTTGGGCGCCAACTTCCACCCTTCCTGGCCTGAGGCTCTTTCCTTTTCCCCATCAGCCGTTTAACCGGGTGAGGGGGAAAAGGAAGGGCCCTGAGGCCGGGAAGGGCGGGGGTTGGCGCCCCAAACAACTCGAGGGGAGGTCCAGGCCTGCTCGAGGGCCGTGCCCTCCTCTTCCCCCCTCACCTTGAAGAGCTTGAAGACCTCCGAGAAGAACCGAGAAGGGAGGAGGAGAGAGGGTGAGGCGGGGGGGCTCCGCGGGGCCTTCCTCGCATTGGGGGGAGGGGAGAGGGGCGGGAGGAGGGGGCCTGAACGGCAACCGGGGCCCTCCATGGGCCCTGAGGGGGGAGGACATTGAGGGGGAGAGGGCAGAGAGCGACGTGAGGCCCGCACGCCTCCCAGCGCGGCCTCCTCCATCCCGCGCCCAGCAAGGAATCGGCCTTCCTGCCTTCCTTCCTTCAGCTCTGAGGCGAGGTGTGTGTGTGCGCGCGCGGGAAGGGATGAGGGGGGTGCGCGCAGGCGCATATCGCCTGTTGCAGTTTTTGGCCGTTTGTGGCCCTGTGATTGTGTTTGTCATATAAATGTGTTGTATCTTACTGGAGCCGCGCGAGCGCCATAAAGGTTTGAAGCATGGTGTTTTTGCGCATGCGTACTTAGTTTTGGCATTTTTTGGTGTTGTGATAGTGTTTTATGTGTAAATTTGTTGTATCTTACTGGAGGCGGGGATGATGGATTGCGTTGCCAATTTTCGAGTTTGGGGGGGCTGTAGATTTGTTGTTTTGTCCATCGCCGTGATGCCATCACTCTTTTATATATATAGATACTTTTGAGATCAGATACCTTTGTGAATATTCTACAGAACAAGGAAATACTCTATGCATGTGCATCAAATAGAGTACAATTAGGCAACCAAGAGCAGGAGACAATTCTATCAATTTGTCCTAATTTATCTACAGATCAATATAGTGTAAGGTGGTTATTCTTAGTAGGATAGACCATATACTACCACACGTAATGAAACAGACAAAATGTGTTTAGAGCATGAATTTGAGACTTAAATCTTCCTAGAAGAGATTGGCCACATCAGTAAATAATTTAAAGATGTGTCGAAAGGAACAAATAGCTTTGTGAAGTTTTCTAACCAAACAGACTTTATTACTAATAAATCAAAGACTTAAGTTAGGAGATCAATATACACATTATGCATAGATCAGTTCTAATAGTGTCTTCAGAATATTCCTTTAGTGCATTGGAGAAGCAGAGGAAATAAGAAATTCATCCTATAACTATCACATAAGCACCATCCTGCATCTTACAAGTACAAATTAATTAATGTAGACATTTATTTTAAACTTAAATGCATGGATAGAAGTGAACAAGTTAAGAAAATTATTTTTAATTATGACATCATTCTAAATATTCAATGACTATAATTCTATATCACATTCTACATTGTAGAGCATTATGTATAAACAGGTGCTAAATTCCAGAATGTTCTTTAAAAATATGGTAAAATATGATCAAATTTTAGACAAAAGGGTATTATAATTCCTCAAATCCAATTTTTAGTCCCACTCCAATAAACCATTTGAATTGGTGAGATCACACAAAGTTAACAGTTGAAGAACTGCAACTTCTCTTATAGACCTACTCAAACACTGAGGTCAGTGGAGGAGGCCCTACTCTCAGTCCCATCCCCATCTCAAGCATGGCTGGTAGGAATGAGAGAGAGGGCCTTCTTCGCGATCATCCCCACTTCTAGAATGCCCTCCCTAAAAAGATAAAATGTCCCCTTCCCTCATCTCCTTCAAAAAACAATTAAAAACCCACTTGTGCACTTTAGCATATGGAGAAGTGGATAATTAGGGAACAACAGTCAATTCATTTTTTATTATTATCATTGCTCCCTGGCCTTAGTGGGCCGGTCAGCGCTGTTGGATATTATGGCAATTGCTAACTTCAAATTTTAAAATTTTTAGTGAACCTTTGGGTGCTCTTCAACCTGAGGTTCATTTTTATAAGATTAGAAATAATTTGTTGTTTTTATGGTGATTGCATGATGTTGGGTTGCTTTGGGATTGAGTGGGTCATGAATGTATTTATGTTGGCACTTGTGGTGAGGCATTGAATGTTTGCCTCTATGTTTTTTGTCTGTTGGAATCCACCCTGAGTAGCCCTGGGGAGACAGAGCAGAATAGAAATAAAGTTTTTATTTATTTGTTTATTTATTTATTTTATATTTTATTTATGTGAATAAATAAATAAATATAAATAAATATTGGGAGTTGTACTGTAAGGATCAAAGAAAACTAGAAGTAGCAAATTGAGTAACATAGTCTCGTTGGATCCGTTTTTGAAGTTGGCAATGGCAAAGTGGATGGAATTGATGGATATGATGACATAGAATTTATCAGGCATGATTGCCATCCTCTCAGGTTACCTTGAAAGATTCCTCCTTCCGGAATGTGTTGTCACACCATCTCGCTGCATTTGTTGTGTTGTTGCACACTGGTACAATTCCAGAATCAGAATGACCACATGGCCCATAAACTGTTTTGGTGGGAGAACTTGGGTAGATCCATTGTACATCTAACCTAGTCTGGTTTTATCTTATGATTGGGGTGCCCTGGAGCAGATTGGATATGATGTGGTTCTTGTTGGTATAGGCCATGTTTAGAAATTATGCTACCATCTTCCCTTGCTCAGTGGCCTAATTGTTATATTGGTTTATTTCAGATATCTGTACCAGCAGACCTCTTTGCCTAAACCAACTGATGCTCATAGTACAGTAGAGTCTCACTTATCCAACGTAAACTGGCCGACAGAACGTTGGATAAGCGAATATGTTGGATAATAAGGAGAGATTAAGGAGAAGCCTATTAAACATCAAATTAGGTTATGATTTTACAAATTAAGCACCAGAACATCATGTTATACAACAAATTTTACAGAAAAAGCAGTTCAATACACAGTAATGCTATGCAGTAATTACTGTATTTACAAATTTAGCACCAAAATATCATGATATATTGAAAACATTGACTACAAAAATGCGTTGGATAATCCAGAACGTTGGATAAGCGAGTGTTGGATAAGTGAGACTCTACTGTATTGGTTGTTCACTTGGTGTGCACACCTTACAAACACATTTACACAGTCAATTATCTTCTTCAGAAAAGTTCTTCTGGAACCTTCAGTCCCTGTTATACAGCTTTCTACACAAAATGTACAGCTCCCTCATAAATTGCACCTTGTCTGAATCATAGCAATGGGTTCATGAAGGTTTCATGAAGTTCAGTTGTCCTGCAAACAGCAAAAATGCTTAAATATTTTAAAACATTTTTAGCTTTAACTGATATGAAGTTTTTTCAATAAAGGTGCATGGAATACTTTTATCCATAGATTCCACTTTTCAATAAAAAAAATAAACACATAAGCAAAATGTATGTGATACTGACAGATTTTGAATACATTTAATTTTCATAAGTAATCAAGCTCCTAAAAGCATTGTTTTCTTTAATTCAGTATCTTTCTTGGGCTGTTAAAATGCGTACCAGATATTTTCACCTTTCTCTAAGGAAAACCAAGCAATATTTTCCTTCTTGTCATTGATCCCCATGTAAGGTGATTATATATATCCCATTTTGTTTTCTCTATGTGGGACTAGTATCTGATGTGGAAACTACAGTATGGATCAGATGTAATTACAGTAATAGGTGATAATGTAGGTGGGTCAATGTGGTTCCAAAATGCACTACAAGGGCATCACTGGATTTGTAAAAGCACCAATGCAGTCATAAATTAATATCTTCCACAATTCATTAAATCTCATATTAAATATCATGATATAGCAAGCCTTATATATTTTACAAACACATATTCACAGGAACACACGCATCCTAAAGCAGTCCTGACAGGTATGAAAAAGAGGAGTAGAAAGGGCACAAGTAGATCTTCCTGCAATAATTCTGAACCAGATGGCTGGGTGAGATGAAGACAGGACTAGACTAACAAAGATTTTAATATTTCATAGTCCTGTCAACTTGGGGATAAGCTCTTCATTGCTTTACTTCTGGAATGAAAAAAAATACAAGGGGGGAGGAGTTTTGCTTCATCAACTGAATCATGGAAACAATGTCATCATCAATATCTTTTAAATTAACTTGGTTCATGTCATGTCCCAGAGAGCACCACTGTCACATTCATTTTAGGGCCATTTTCTCTGAGAAATCGCTCTGACTGAACTTGAAAACCTTCTATACATGCTAATGTGTCTGTTTCTGCACCCGCTTGTCATTTAAAAGACTGGCTTAAGAGGCTGTGTCTTAATATTTATGCTGCTAAAATGAAAACAGATCATGTTGCCAGGCACTGGTGCACAGGAAATAATGAAATATCTAGACACAGTGGTGGACCCCACAGGAGTTGCAACACTCCATATAGATACCTTTAATTTCTACATAAAAATGGAGGACAACATTGGAAAGTTAGCATTTAGAAGGAGAAATACTACCATATTGATAATCCTATCTTCTATACAGAGGGAAGCTACTAAAATTGCAAAGCTCCCAAGTTTTTTTTCTGATTTCCCCTTTCTGGTTCCCCCGTAAGATTGGAATTATTTGGGATCCACAATATAGTTCCTCATTCAGATAGCAACTTCAGCAGGGAAAGCAAAAGGTGATCAGTGATCACCTGATTAATGATAGAATTAGGTGATCAGTGATCAATGATAAAATTACAGAAAAACTGCTTCAGAAAAACTTTTGTTTCTTTCCACTTAGGAAATAAATTTGGTTGTTTACCGAAAACAACCAAATTTGCACTTCCCAGGCTAATATGCATATAGCAGCACAATTATATTTATGACTATATTATTTATTTATTTATTTAAAACATTTATATTCCACCCTTCTCACCCCAAAGGGAACTCAGACTGGAGCACAACATATATATGGCAAACTTTCAATGCCAGGACATAAAATAATCCACAAATATGCACAAACATTAAAATCAGTTATCTTCACATTAAAACCATTATTTCAAACCATCACAAGTCAACCATACCATATCCGGTCAGCAGGAAATTTCCTATTGCTGCCATTATTGCACTGCGCCAAAAGCTTGTCCCCACAGCCAGGTCTTTACCATCTTTCTAAAGGACAGGAGGGAGTGGGCTGATCTAATCTCACCAGGGAAGGAGTTTCCTAGCAATCACTGAGAAGGCCCTGTCTCTCGTCCCTGCCAATCGCACCTGTGATAGTGGTGGGATGAAGAGCATTTCCATTTTTGTGGTGCAGCCATGTGTAGATTAGGTTACATGCTCCTTAAAACAGCACTTATTAGAGAAGATTGCATACCAAATGAGCATATAAGGAAAATTTGCATTTAAAATATATTGATGGTTTGTGAGCACCTGCTTCTTTTTTAAAAAAGACTTTATATTTAAACAGTTTTCTGCCTTTAAAGGAGGGTAGCTGCCAGTAAACCCAGTAACTCAATAGAAACAAAAAATCGACCAGCTGCTGCTGGCATTTGAATCTATGCAGGCATCGCAAACTCGTGTTGAAATGTCGGTGAATACTTTAGTGCAGGGGTCCTCAAACTTTTAAAGCAGAGGGCCGGTCCACAATCCTTCAGACTGTGAAGGGGCCGAATTATCATTTGGAAAAAAAATACGAACAAATTCCTGTGCACAGTGCACATGTCTTATTTGTAGTGCAAAACAACAACAACAATGAAAGAACAATATAATATTTAAAAATGAAAACAATTGTAACCAACATAAACCTATCAGGATTTCAATGGGGAGTGTGGGCCTGCTTCTGGCCAATGAGATAGTCAAGTTAATTAGGATTGTTGTTGTTGTGCCTTCAAGTCATTTCAGACTTTGGGCAAGCCTAAGTCCAAAATTATTTATTTATTTATTTACTACATTTATTTATTACATTTATATCCTATCCTTCTCACCCCGAAGGACTCAGAGCAGCTGTATGTACATACAATATATTATATTATTAGCATAGCACAATATTAGCATTATATTTATATATATTTATATATATATTGAACTATACCACGATACTGTAATATTATATGTAATATATAATGTATAATTAATATTATTATATGGTATTATTATTAGTATTACATTGTATAACATTATAATATTATTATCTGTCAGAACCCTGCTACTAGAGCCTGGATGTGGCTCTGAGTTTCAGGGTCACTGACATTGATAAGACACCTGCGTCTCAGGACTCGGAGAAGAAATGGCTGCTGGACTTGGCGGGGAATCTGCGCAGGGTTTTGCTGAGCGGGAAGAGACTTTTCAAATGAGGGGGAGGGTATATAAAGGATGGTTGGCCGGAGCCTCCCATTCTTGGCTTTTCTGATGTTTATGTTTCCTGCAGTAAAGTTTCTGGTGATATCACAGAGAGTCTCGTGTGTTCATTCAGGAGCGGCTGTAGTGAGCTGACACTAAGCCAAGAATACGGACACCATCCCGCTGTAGCGGTGAGGTGCAACATGCAAGTGGAGGATGAAGAGCTCTTGGGCGCAGGAGGAGGAAGGTCGGGAAGGGCCACTCCCGAGCCGGACGCTGAGTTCCACCAGCTGGCGGCCCTGGCGTCATCCACCGCTTATGCCCAGCCGAATGGGGTAACCCAGAGGCGTGGAGTGGTGCAGGGAGACAGCACCGGAGGAGAGGAAGGTTTACCTTCCCCAGCCCCACAAAGGATGGTGTTTCTGGAGGAGAGGATGTCGGCGATGGAGACCACCCTGGCAGTAATGTCGAGGGCGATGGAGCGCCTGGCGTTTTTGGCGGAGCCAGAGAGAGGAAGGGAACTTCGGGCTGGCTCAATGTGGGACATGAGCGTGGGAAGCAGCCAGGGCTTTGCAGACCTCCCAGCACCGAAGGGAAGGGAAATGCGAAAGGAGCCCGGCGCCCGGCCCAAGACCCAAACAAGCCTGACGCGGGTGGAGGAGAGTGACGACGAAGGGGAAAAGCCTCCGAGAATCCCGGCTACGCTCCCAGCTGAGACCCTAGTGCCCCTGGCGAATGCCGGGCGTGGCACAGGGCCAAGAGAAACAGCAGCGGGGCCCACTGGTCCGCAAGGGGGCTTGCGACGGGCGGAGGATTGGGGATTGCCGCCACAGGGACCCCTACCGAGACGAGAGGAACTAAGGATCGAGTTTGGGGGAGAGTCCTCTGAACTGGATTTTTTCCTTACCACGGTGAGGGGCTATATGGAGGACAATGCTCACACTTTTAGAACGGAATCCAGCCGGATCCGGGCCATTGGTGCAGTGTTGAAGAGGGGAGCGGCTAGCTGGTACGTTCAGCTGCACGCGCGGCGCGACCCATGTCTGGGGTCAGTCCGACGCTTTATGGGGGCCCTGGAGACCCGTTTCCGAGATCCATTGGAGCAGATCCGGGCGAGGGAGAAGTTGAAGACCGTCTCCCAGGGGCAGAGGTCGGTATCTGAGTATGCAGAGGAATTCCAATGCCTCGCCGAAAAGGTGCCGGAATGGTCTGCAGTGACAAAGATGGAACTCTTCAAAGAGGGGCTCAGGCGGGAGATCCTCTCCTGGGCTGTGCACCGTGATGAGCCTGACACACTGCGCGGATGGATTCAGCTGGCGGGGCGCGTCGAGACATCGCTGGCCCAGGCGAGGAGGCACCGAGGAGGGCTACAGCAACGGCCGCAGATGAAAGAGGGGAGCCGGAAGGAGGGATCAGCCCCAGCCGGGAGGAGAGCGGAGCCGACAGGGAACGTGAGCGCCAGCAGGAGTGGCTGCTTCGTGTGCGGCCGGTTGGGCCACAGGGCTGCCGAGTGCTGGCAGAGAAAAGGGGAAGGCGGAGGCCCGCCCAAACCAAGAGCCGTGGCAGGAAAACGCGCCGAGGAAGAACCACCGATGAGGCACCATTCGGGGGGGTTGGTAAGTCAGGACAAAGCTATGATAGTGGTCCCCATTCAGCTTGAAAATGGCAGCAAACAAGCAACCTGCAAAGCGTTTGTGGATTGTGGATGTTCCAGGAACATCATTTCCCCTGAATTAGCCGGGGGATTGGGATGCGAAAGAACGAGCCTAGAATCCCCAATAGCATTTTCGCAGTTGGACGGATCCACAGCATCAGGATCGTTAGCTAGGCACAGTGCCGAAGATGTAAAGTGTAAGATAGGGAGTTGGGAAGGAAAGGTGTCATTTGTGATATCACAAATAGCCAACTATAATGTTATACTAGGCATGCCGTGGCTGGGGCAGGCCAACCCGCAAATCAACTGGGAGGATAAGAGCATGATTTTCGGGATGAGTTTGGAAGAAGGGAGCCAGGAAGTCGAGAGGGAGCCGGGAAAAAGGGGGGAGGAAGACTCTATCAGAATAGCAGAACTGGCAGATAAATTACCCCCAGAGTATCGGGATTTTGTGGACGTGTTTGACGAGAAGGAAGCAGACAATTTCCCACCGAAGCGGAGAGTTGAAGTGAAAATAGAGCTAGTCCCAGGAGCAGAGCTTCCCAAGGCAAAGATATACCCGATGTCGGCTAGGGAAAAGGAGGAACTGAGAAAGTACATTGATAAAAACCTAGCGAGGGGTTTCATAGAACCTTCTAATTCCCCTTTAGGGGCACCTGTGTTGTTTAGGCGGAAAAAGGACCAAACGCTGAGGCTCTGCATTGACTACAGAGGCCTGAATGCAATCAGTACTGTAAATAAATACCCTCTACCCTTAGTGAAGGACTTGATCGCCCAGTTATCGGAGGGACAGATATTCACTAAATTGGATTTAATTGAGGCTTACCATAAATTGCAGATCAACCCAGAGGACAGGTGGAAGACGGCCTTCTCCTGCGCCTTCGGATTATTCAATTATTGTGTGCTCCCATTCGGTTTATGCGGGGGAGGGGCCGCGTTCATGCAATTAATCAACGAAGTGTTGTATCCATTATTGTACAAGGGAGTTTTTATTTTTTTAGATGATATATTGATAATGTCTCGGACCAAGGAGCAACACGTAGAACTAGTCAGGGAAGTCCTACAAAAGTTGAGGGAAGCGAAGCTGTATGCGAAACTTGCCAAGTGCAAGTTCAATAAAGACCAGATAGACTTTCTAGGGTATAGGATTTCCTCCCAGGGAGTGGCGATGGACCCTGCGAAGGTGGAAGACATAAGGGGGTGGGAAGCCCCCAGAACACGGAAGCAGCTGCAATCCTTCCTGGGGTTCGCAAACTTCTATAGAACATTTATCAAGGACTTTGCGCGCCTCACTTTGCCATTAACGGATTTGTTAAAGACTAAAGGCAGGGGAGAAACAGCCAAAGTGAAGGCCCCAGGGGCCAAACTGACCTGGACAATAGAATGCCAGGAAGCTTTCGAAGCCCTAAAAAAGTGTTTTACTGAGGAGCCTGTCCTACAGCACCCTGATATGTCTAAGACATTTGTAATACATTGCGATGCGTCAGACCGGGCATATGGGGCAGTCCTGCTGCAGAAAGACGAGGGGGGGAACCTGAAGCCATGTGGCTATCTGTCGAAAAAGTTTAGCGATACAGAAAAAAACTGGCCGATTTGGGAGAGGGAAGCCTTAGCGATTCTGAAAGCACTAGAGTGCTGGAGACACTTTCTGGAAGGGAGTGGAACACCGTTTGAGGTGTGGTCTGATCATATAAATTTACAATATCTGAGATCCCCTCGCAAACTATCAGCGAAGCAGATTAGATGGGCCCAATATTTCAGCCGTTTTGATTTCAGACTCAAGTTCTTCCAGGGGAAACACAACATACTCGCTGACGCTCTCTCTCGGATGCCTCAGCACGGGGGAGGAATTCAGGAATCTGAGGGGAGCCTTTTCCTAGATAAGCAATGGGGCCTGGCAGTACTGACTCGAGCACAAGCAGCCAAAGAAAACAAACGTACTGCCATTTCCACGGGGGGAGGAGAAATATGGGAGGAAGAGTTGAAGCGAGCATATGGAATGGACGAATGGTTACAAACGAACAAAGAACAGGGAGAACTGTGTGGGGATTTGGTGTTTGTTAATAAGAAATTGTATATTCCTGAATGTTTGAGACAAGAAATGTTAAGGAAATGCCACGATAACAAGGGTGCAGGTCATCTAGGCCCTACCAGGACTATTAAACTGTTGGCCAAACAATGCTGGTGGCCCGGAATGAGGAAAGACGCCAGGGGGTACGTCACGCAGTGTGAATTATGTGCAGAGGGCAAAACACCACCTGGGAAGCCCCAGGGGCTATTGCAGAAGGTGGTGGAGCCCATGAGGCCATGGGAATGCGTGGCAATGGATTTTGTAGGCGAACTACCCCCCAGCAGAGGCCACAGATACATTTGGACAATATTGGACCTATTCTCAAAACAGGCACACTTTGTGGCCCTGCCAAAACTCCCCTCGGCTGAAAAGCTCGCGGATTTGTATGTAAAGCATGTATATCGCCTACATGGGTGCCCCGACAAAATAATTAGCGACCGGGGAGTCCAATTCACTGCAAAATTTTGGGGAAAATTCTTACAGCTGTTAGGAGCAGAAAGGAACCTGAGCTCGGCCTTTCATCCCGCGACCAACGGGGGGGTTGAACGTACCCAACAGACACTGTGCCAATTCTTGAGGATGTACACCAATTATAGACAGGACGATTGGGCGGACCTTCTACCGTTTGCTGAGATGGCTTTTAACGGGGCCGTACATTCGGCCACAGGTCGTGCCCCATTCGAAATAGTATACGGACAGGAGGTGGCACCTTTCCCCAGGCTACCCGAGTGGAAGGAAGGAGAGGGCCAGACCGACAAGGAATGGCCGGCTAAAATTAAGCAAGGGTGGCAGAACGTGGTGGAGGCATTGTGGGAAACACAAAAGAAGTACAAGCTCTTTGCAGATCGTAGGCGCCGAGAGGGGGACAAATTGGGCGAAGGAGATCTGGTTTGGCTGAGCACAAAAAACCTGAAATTGGGGTTCCCATCTAAGAAATTGGCTCCACGCTATATAGGGCCGTTCAGGGTGGCGAAAAGAATAAACGAAGTGACCTATCAGCTGAGGCTACCCAAGGACCTAGGAAAGGTACACCCGGTATTCCATTGCAGCCTGTTAAAAAAGTATAAAGGAACTCTGGACAGCGGAGAACAATAGTTGTGTTAAATCTTTTCCTTCCAGGACGAAGGGGAGGAGGACGCCATGTCAGAACCCTGCTACTAGAGCCTGGATGTGGCTCTGAGTTTCAGGGTCACTGACATTGATAAGACACCTGCGTCTCAGGACTCGGAGAAGAAACGGCTGCTGGACTTGGCGGGGAATCTGCGCAGGGTTTTGCTGAGCGGGAAGAGACTTTTCAAATGAGGGGGAGGGTATATAAAGGATGGTTGGCCGGAGCCTCCCATTCTTGGCTTTTCTGATGTTTATGTTTCCTGCAGTAAAGTTTCTGGTGATATCACAGAGAGTCTCGTGTGTTCATTCAGGAGCGGCTGTAGTGAGCTGACAATTATCAATATTATATGTATATACAATATATTATATTATTAAAAATGATATAAAAATATTATGTTATAAAACTGAGGGCAGGGGCCAGGTAAATGACCTTGGAGGGCCGCATCCGGCCCCCGGGCCTTAGTTTGGGGACCCCTGCTTTAGTGGCTGAGGTAGCTCAAATACAAACAAAAATGTCAGAAATTGATAACTGTATGGTGGCAACAGAAACCAGAAGCAAGGAAAATGAGAAAGACCTACAAGATGTCCACCAAGATATGGCAGACATGAAAGCTGAGATAATAAATCTTCAAAACAGATTGAGGAGAAGAAATATTAGGATCAAGGGTTTGTCTAATGACCTGTCTTAATAGTGACTTATTAAGCAAGCTGATTGCCTGGGGTAAAATTTATGGCAGCAAACTTCAGCCATCCCAAATTGAAAGAGCTCCCAAAGTTTACAGCTTACAAAAGAACAAGCCACAGGATGTGCTGGTTGCTTTTGTGAAGGAATCCCAGAGGAACTTGGTCTTAAAGCAATTCAGAAGTATCAAAGATCTACAATATGAAGGAAGAAAAGTCCAAATATTTCCGGATTTGGCAAAAGAGACAATAAAGCAAAGGTTATATAAACATAAATAACTTCAGTCAAAAATTGAGGGCTAAGGAAAATACCAGATTGAATAAAATGAAAGAATAAAAACGAAGGAAAGTTAAAAGGAGAAGGGTGGTAAATATGATAAATGTATTAGGGGTCAAAGGAATGTATTTTGCATTAAATATTTACTCAGATATATGTAAGGTTAGAAGGAATAGGAAATAATTAAGTGCGGGCTAACTAATGTAGTTCTCTGCCCGATTAATAGGAACATGTTAGTGTTCAGGCTGGCTGTTGTTACAGCTTCAGCAGAATCGGGAAATGCTAATGTATGTGGGGGGTAGAAAGGATGTGGATCACTGGAATAATTTTATGGTTTTTTTCTTGTGTGTCATATGGGGTGTATGTAAGGCCTGTAATGAGGAATTTACCTATTACTTTTTTTACTTTACTGAATGAATAGATTTAAATGTATTACCCTTAATTTTAGGGATATGTCATCCAAACTTAAATGTCAAAGATTGAAAGCGTATCTAAAAAGTCAAGACCAGATTTTATTTTTCTGCAAGAATTTCACCGGGGGGGGGGGGGGGGGAGGGTGGTCGTAATGAAATTCATCTGGATTGGATAGAACATTATATAAAGGGATTTGGAAGTTCTAAAGCCAGAGGGGTTACAGTGTTGATTTCACAAAGAGTGGGTTTTGAGATTGATTTAATTGAGAAGGATGATGAAGGGTGAATTTTGATAATTAAGGGTACAATAAACAATGAGAATTAGCTGTTAGTGAATATCTACACCCCAAACTCTGGCCAAAGGGATTTTTTTTTAGAGAGGTTGACAAGAAGATTAGAAAAGTACAAACCGACAATATGATAGTGGCAGGGGATTTTAACACAACATTTAATCAGGAACTGGACTCATCATCACAAAAGAGAGGGGATTTACAAGCAAGGCATGGTTTTGTTCAGTTGATTGATAATTACAATTTCAAGGATGTACTGAGAATAATGAAAGGGAATGAAAAGCTATACACATATTATTCAGCAGTGCACAAGGTATTCACAAGAATTGATTATATATTCATAACACCACCCCTAATAAAATATGTTAAAGAAGTTAATGTAAATTTAAATTCCATAAGTGACCATTGAGATGTGAATATGGTTAATATCAAATTGACTACGAGCCCCTAAAAAGAATGTGGATGGACATAAAGATTATTAATAAAAATTTTATAAGGGAAAATATTTTAAGAGAATTGACAGAAATTTGGGAGTTGAATGAAAGGGAACCCCCTTCATATGTGGTGCTTTGGGATGCAATGAAAGCAGTTTTAATAGGATTGTTTAGTAAATATTCAGGTATACTGAAGAAACAGGAAAGGGAACATGAGAACCAACTGATAGGTGAAATAAAAAACTTGAAACAACATACTTGTTAACAAAGGATCTGAAGATTATAAATTATATTACCAGATTAAAGAAAGAGTTAGAGGCTAAAGATATAGAAAAAGTTAAAAAAGACATGATGTATACAAACAGATATTATTTTGAATATAATAATAAAAGCTCAAAACTGCTGGCAAAAATAGCACAGACAAAAAGGGAAAAAGGGAGTTTGGAAGTATCAAGGATAGTAATGGTATCATAGATGCCAGAATGGTAGATAAAATCAAAGCAATATGGGATTTCTATTCCAATATGTATAGAAGCAAAGAAGTAGACATAGCTGAGCTGGACAAATATTTGGAACAAAATTTAGGCAAGAAATTAAACGAGACACACAGTAAGGAAATGGAGAAATCTATAACACAAAAGGAAATGAAAAAACACAATAAACAAATTAAGGAAGGCTAAGTCACCAGGTGAAGATGGTATTTCAGCTGAAATCTATAAAACATTTAGAATTTCTAGTACCCAAATTTCAGAGGTTGTTCAATGAAATATTGAGGGGAAAACCCATACCAAATTCATGGAAACATACTAGGATAATATTGATACCTAAACCTGGTAAGGTTATACTAATATTAGACTTGTATCTCCCTATTTCTCTAATTAATCAAGATGCAAAAATTTTCATGGCAATTTTGGCAAATAGATTAAATAATTTTATTGAGGATTATATTAACCCAGACCAATGTGGGTTTGTTAAGGGAAGACAAATGTCTGACTTGGTCCGTAGAATGATAAATATTATAGAGTGGGCCAAAAACAAGAAAGCTCAGGTAGGCATTATTGCATTGGACATATATAAAGCTTTTGATACAGTAGGTTGGTCAGAGTTGAAATCTCTAATTAAAAAATATGGTTTTGGAGAGGGTTTCCAACATATAATAGAACAAATATATTCAGAAAACAGGGCTAAAGTTACAATGAATGACTCGAGTACTGAATCTTTTAGTATTGAACAAGGAGTAAGGCAGGGTTGTCCTCTTTCCCCGGTATTATTTATTTTAGTTATGGAATTATTAGCCTCTGTGATTAGGAAACATAAGGAGATACAGGGAATGGGAGTGGACAATAAAACCAAAATTAGCTTATTTGCGGATGATACGCTTTTGACAGTAAGGAATCCAGATAGGGCACTAGACCGGATAAATCTACATTTAAAGGAGTTTGGAAAAATAACAGGTTTAATAATTAATTGGAAGAAAACAGAGGTAATGACAATAAACCTGGAGGGAAAGGACAAAAAGAAAATAATGGACCAATTTAAAGTTAAGATTAGAAGCAAAATTAAGTACTTTTGTTGTTCTTTTTTTTTTGAATATTTTTATTACATTACTATTAATTTGTTACAAAGAAAAGAAAAATCTTTACAATTCATATAATTAAGTCTTTTCCTTCCCCCAGTGTTCTACCCATTGTGCTCCCCATCACCAGAGTCCATTTCTTTATAGTCCAACCAGAATCTCATCTCTTCTGGTGGGGGTTGATTCCCATCTTCTCTCCTTAATGTCTCTTCAATAAATTTCTTCCATATGCTTTCAAAATCATTTTTCTTCCTTAGGCCTTTTTTGACATTTAAATTGCATGTTAACTTATCATTTATTGCTAATTTCCAAATTTCCTTGTACCAATCTTCTATTTTAATTTCCACCTCCCCTTTCCAATTTCTTGCTATTAATAACCTTGCAGCCGTTAGCAACATTGTTACCAAATTCTTTTCATTTTCTTTCCATTCCTCTGTATTATAAATAGATAATAGTATAGTCGCTGGGTTTATATTAATTTTTTTCTTCATGATACTCTCTATTTCTACTATGACCTTTCCCCAAAAACTCTGTACATACTTACATTCCCACCACATATGAATATATGTCCCCCTTTCTTGACAACCCCTCCAACATTTTTCTGAACAACTCTTATCCATATTATGTGTCTTTATTGGGGTCAAATACCACTTCCATACTATCTTGTAGTAGTTTTCTTTTATTCTAATTGATAAATTTTTGAGGTGCCTTGCTTTCCATAATTTTTCCCAATTTCTTTCTCCTACTTTTATTCCCAGTTCTTCCTCCCATATTTCCCTTGTTAATATCCCTTTCCTCCCACCTTTAATCTCTATTAATATTTTATATATCATACTGGTTATTAGGCTTGCTCAAATAATTCGATTTCCCCGTTACCCGTTACTAATTCGTTACTTTCGTTACTTGTGAAGCAATATACGACCTTGATTGTCCACACGTCTGGATATCGCGGTTTCGAACCGCAACAGGCCGTTTTTCTTATGTCGTCGATTTTTTTCGTTGGGAAAAAAAGCTTTTGCAAATCACCCAAACTTGTTTAAGTGCACTGGGGCAACCTAGCGTGTTGTTTCCACCTTGTGGCCAATCAGAGAGCACGTTTAACCCGGGGGAGGGGCTGGTAGTACGTCTTGAATGAAAAGACGGTGCACGGGAGCCTCGTGGCTCATTTCGGGATCTGAAGAGAGAGGGTGGGTTGGGAGCGAGATTCCGCAGGCACAGGCAGGCAAGATTGCTGCGTCACAGCTTCCTTGGCTGAGCTAGAGCTAGGCTACAGATTAGAAGACCGGGAGAAAAGGTTGGGTGGGTGAGGTGGGGTGGGGTGGGGTTGGAAACTGTTGGGTGTTTCTGTTTTGTTTTTTTTTTCCAAAGGGCCTGTGGGCTTTTTTCCCCACAAGATTGGTGTTTGCCATTTTCCCACCCGGCCTGCAATTTTTCTGCTGCGCCATTTTGCCTGTTGCGGGCGGGGTGGGCTTTCGTTTTGATTAGGATACTTTTCTTTTTTCAACGGTAGTAGCAAAGTCTGGCAAAAGGGTTTTGGGAAAAAAGGGAGCCTGATTTTGCTTCCCCCTCTTTCCTTTCCTTCTTGGCTGCTCAAGCAGCGCTTTTTGTCTGTGCCAGGGCCGCAGTGAATCAAAAGCAAAGTTTGGCAAAAGGGTTGCACGTCCCATCGTCCTTTGTAGAACAACACCTCCTTTTTGGGAAAAAAGGGAGCCTGATTTTACCTCCTTTCCTTCTCAGCTGCTCAAGCAGGGCTTTTTGTCTGTGCCTGGGCTGCAGTGAATCAAAAGCAAAGTTTGGCAAAAGGGTTGCACGTCCCATCGTCCTTTGTAGAACAACACCTCCTTTTTGGGAAAAAAGGGAGCCTGATTTTGCCTCCTTTCCTTCTCAGCTGCTCAAGCAGGGCTTTTTGTCTGTGCCTGGGCCGCAGTGAATCAAAAGCAAAGTTTGGCAAAAGGGTTGCACGTCCCATCGTCCTTTGTAGAACAACACCTCCTTTTTGGGAAAAAAGGGAGCCTGATTTTGCCTCCTTTCCTTCTCAGCTGCTCAAGCAGGGCTTTTTGTCTGTGCCTGGGCTGCAGTGAATCAAAAGCAAAGTTTGGCAAAAGGGTTGCACGTCCCATCGTCCTTTGTAGAACAACACCTCCTTTTTGGGGAAAAAGGGAGCCTGATTTTGCCTCCTTTCCTTCTCAGCTGCTCAAGCAGGGCTTTTTGTCTGTGCCTGGGCCGCAGTGAATCAAAAGCAAAGTTTGGCAAAAGGGTTGCACGTCCCATCGTCCTTTGTAGAACAACACCTCCTTTTTGGGAAAAAAGGGAGCCTGATTTTGCCTCCTTTCCTTCTCAGCTGCTCAAGCAGGGCTTTTTGTCTGTGCCTGGGCCGCAGTGAATCAAAAGCAAAGTTTGGCAAAAGGGTTGCACGTCCCATCGTCCTTTGTAGAACAACACCTCCTTTTTGGGAAAAAAAGGGAGCCTGATTTTGCCTCCTTTCCTTCTCAGCTGCTCAAGCAGGGCTTTTTGTCTGTGCCTGGGCCTCAGTGAATCAAAAGCAAAGTTTGGCAAAAGGGTTGCACGTCCCATCGTCCTTTGTAGAACAACACCTCCTTTTTGGGAAAAAAGAGAGCCTGATTTTGCCTCCTTTCCTTCTCAGCTGCTCAAGCAGGGCTTTTTGTCTGTGCCTGGGCTGCAGTGAATCAAAAGCAAAGTTTGGCAAAAGGGTTGCACGTCCCATCGTCCTTTGTAGAACAACACCTCCTTTTTGGGGAAAAAGGGAGCCTGATTTTGCCTCCTTTCCTTCTCAGCTGCTCAAGCAGGGCTTTTTGTCTGTGCCTGGGCCGCAGTGAATCAAAAGCAAAGTTTGGCAAAAGGGTTGCACGTCCCATCGTCCTTTGTAGAACAACACCTCCTTTTTGGGAAAAAAGGGAGCCTGATTTTGCCTCCTTTCCTTCTCAGCTGCTCAAGCAGGGCTTTTTGTCTGTGCCTGGGCCGCAGTGAATCAAAAGCAAAGTTTGGCAAAAGGGTTGCACGTCCCATCGTCCTTTGTAGAACAACACCTCCTTTTTGGGAAAAAAAGGGAGCCTGATTTTGCCTCCTTTCCTTCTCAGCTGCTCAAGCAGGGCTTTTTGTCTGTGCCTGGGCCTCAGTGAATCAAAAGCAAAGTTTGGCAAAAGGGTTGCACGTCCCATCGTCCTTTGTAGAACAACACCTCCTTTTTGGGAAAAAAGGGAGCCTGATTTTGCCTCCCTTCCTTCTCAGCTGCTCAAGCAGGGCTTTTTGTCTGTGCCAGGGCCGCAGTGAATCAAAAGCAAAGTTTGGCAAAAGGGTTTGCCAAAGTAGGGCTTGCTGCAAATCTCTTTCTCCTATATTAATCCTATCAAGGTCTGGAAAATACAGGTATCCCCTTTTTAACGTATAACAATAAGAACAACTGTAATAGAAGGGTTTGCGGCAGTTAGACCCAGAACACATTGCCAATCAAGAAACAACACATCTTTCCCCCCAGTAACACAATACCTTCCTCCCTTCTGTTACCTGAAAACACTCCCGTTATCATGAAGCGTTCAGCAGAACCCGGGTCGGGTGGAGCAAGTCCTGCTAGTGGTCAAGCAACAGCCCGGACACTGTGGGGGGCCAAAAAAGTTAGGGTGGGTCCCATCCGTCTGGAATGCGGAACGATGGGAGTGGGTGGACTTGATGAAGAAGCTGGCTGTTCGACTGCTGAAAGTTCACAGCCCTCCACCCGGAGCCAGTTGTCGGTTGGAGCTGAGACAACTGGACGATCAATGGAACATACAGGTGTTGCCGTCCTGGAACTACAGGTGGTGGATAGTGAGGATCTAGATAACCCCACCCCTCCACCCGCTACTGACAGTGAGGAGGAGGTAGAGGAGGTAGTACCATCAAATCATAGACTTTCTCATGCTGCTGAAAGGGTGCCCACGACTCCTATCTCCATGGGCGTCGGCACAGTGGCTGTGGGGAGGCCAAGGTCATATATTTGGGACCATTTCCATGTCCACACTCAGCGTGTCACTTTGTCAGTTTGTAGACACTGTGGGGCAAATATCAGCAGAGGCAGAGACCTGAGACATCTTGCGACCTCGGGGTTGAGCTCTCACATGAAGCGACACCATCCCTCCATATCGGTAGGAGGGGGAGCTGCAAGCCCTTCCAGTGGCAGCATTAGCACACAAAGTTCTCCTGGTGAAGATGGTGGAAGGCAGACACAGTCCACCTTGGAGGATTGGGGCATTCCTTTAGCCAGGAAGAGAACGGGGGAAACATTACCCACACCCCAGCAGATAACCCAAAGTGTGGGAGAGATTATGGCCCTTGATCACCATCCCTTCCGCCTGGTTGAACAAGAAGGCTTCGTCCGCCTTATGAAACGCCTGTGCCCCCGCTCCAAAATCCCCTCCCGTCACACCTTTTCCAGAAAAGTTATTCCCGGATTGTACGCGGGCTGCAAGGAACGCATTATCCAGATGTTGCGTAGCGCCATGGGAGGACACATCCATTTTATCTCTGACATTTGGTCAAGCTTGGGAGGAGGCCATTCCTACCTCTCTCTCATGGCACATTGGTGGGAGAAGGAAGGCAGTATGGATACATCCCATCGTTGGGCACTCCTCGCTTTGGAGGTAGTTGATCGTGATCACAAGGCAGAGACCATCTGCAGCTATCTGGAAAACATGATGGGGGAGTGGATGCGGTGCAGGCCGGAAGAAATGAGGAGGGGCTTCATGGTGACTGACGCTGGTAAAAATATGATCAAAGCGGTTGAAAGTGCAGGGTTTTTGAATGTCACCTGCATGGCCCACTTGCTTCACAATACCGTCAAGGAAGGTTTAAAGAGCCCGGAAGAGCAGCCGGCCAGCACCGCAAACATCGCCCTGCTGATCGAGCGCTGTAGAAAGATCGCGGGCTACTTCCACAGGAGTATCAAGGCAGCCCGGCAGCTGAGAGACAGGCAGAGCCTTGAAGGCCTCCCGCAGCACAAGCTGCTCCAGGACGTCTCCACCCGTTGGAATTCAACCTATAAGATGCTCGAACGCATGGTCGAGCAGTAGAAGGCGGTACACGGCATCTCCCTTACATTGGTTGCGCCTGTTAGCAAGCTTGTTCCAACTAAGCAAGAGTGGGACACCATCTCCCAGCTGGTAGACGTCCTAAAGCCATTCAAACATGCCACAGAGACCCTTTCGGAATCAAAAGCCCTTCTTAGCCAGGCAGTGCCCATGGTCTTGAGGCTAAGGAGGCACCTAGAAAGGCTTGGGGCCGGTCGAACACTGGACTCCCTGGCTGGACCGCTGACACCGCCGGCCCAGGAGGTGGTGAGGAGGTTGTCCTTTGCTGTACGGAAACGCCTAGAGCCACTTCTTTCCAGCAAGGTGGACATGCTGACGGCCTTGTGTGATCCACGGCTAAAGTACAACGTCTGCCCAAAAGACTTTACCGTATGGAAGGCCCAACTAGTTAACCTTGTGAGGGAGGTCTTTGCTGCCAGGGTGGGGGAAACGGGCACAGCGGCCCCTCTACCGGAAATGCCTGCCACCCCCAGCACTAGCGCTAGTGGCGAGAGTGATAGTCCCGGGGAGCCGGCAGGGGGTTGCCGTAGGGTTACGGATCTCCAGCCGCGACCAGGAAACGCTTTCTTTGCAGAGACGGTGGCCATACTAGCCTGCTCGGAAGATTCCTTTTTGCTGGCTTCTGCTCAAAAGGTAGACTCGGCCGAATGCTCGGTCAACAGGTACTTTGAGGAGCCTCCTGAGATAATTTCTTGTGATCCATTGGCCTATTGGGCTTCACGTGATCACATGTGGCCGGATCTGTCGCACGTAGCCCGCCAGTTCCTCAGCTGTCCTCCCACAAGCGTGCAGAGCGAAAGGGTCTTCAGCCTAGCGGGAGATGTAGTCACGCCCCACCGCAGCTTGCTGGACCCTCAAACAGTTGAGAAACTGGTCTTCCTGAAGGCCAACCTTCCCGTGTTGAATTTCCCCGATTTGGATTTTGACACCGATGGCTCCTAGAACAACAGTTCTCCTCCTTTAAGCAGCTCTGCTTCTGATTAACTTTGACTATTTCTGTTGGGGGGCGGGGGGGGGGTTGCCCCTTTGGCCTATGTCCAACAACTCTCTCCTCTATTCTACCATGCTTTCCTTCCTCTCTTCCCTTCCGTTCTCGTCTTTATCATCACACACCGTTGCCCACTTTCGTTTTTGGGTAAATCAATCTGTAGGGGCCGTTCCCTGAGGTTCCTATAGGTTTTGTCTCCTGTAATTATGATTCTGGATGGGAAGAAGGATATTCTGAGGGAACTTAGTCCATAAAAGCCAAGGTAGGAAATGCTTCCGCTTTGGGTTCAGAACGGATTACATTCAAATCTCTACCCTTTTTTTGTCCAAAAATATTTCGGGAATGAGCCATGACTGTTAGGTCTTCTCCAGATCCTCGCAGTTACTGTACAGAAAGAACATTGTTATAATTGATGTGGATCCTTCGGTAAGACATATTTGGTGAAGGAATACGGCAGAGTCTCACTTTACAGAGATAACGGTCCATCTGAACCTTTGTGGCTGTGTCTTGCCGCATTAAGTAGTACACCTCGGCCTTGGCCACCACTTCTCTAAATTTTCATCTTTCACTGTCCCATCGCCTTGAGCGGGTGTGGTCGACGCAGTGGCTGCGGGACGGCCGAATAATGGTCCTCGCGCCCTCTGTCCGCGCACGCGGACGGTGCCGTTTGCCCGTCAGGGCGTGTGCCTTTGCGGCTGCTATTGATGTGTGGCCGCCGGTTCTGTGGCGTGGGAACTGTTTTTTGCTGGTTTGTTGGTAGAACAATAGAAGAGGGTGGAATCACCGCAGAAGGTGGGACACCTCGGCCTTCGCCACTTCTCTAAATTGTCTTCTTTCACTGTCCCTTCGCCTTGAGAGGCTGTGGTCGACGCTGTCGCCGCGGGACGGCTGCCTTATGGTCACCTCGCCCTCTGGCCGCACACGCGGACGGTGCCGTTTGCCCGTCAGGGCGTGTGCCTTTGTGGCTGCTATTGATGTGTGGGCGCAGGTTCTGTGGCGTGGGAACTTCAGTTTGCTGGCTTGTTGGCAGGACGATAGATGAGGGTGGAATCACACCGCAGAAAGCGGGACACCTTGGCCTTCGCCACTTCTCAAAATTGTCTTCTTTCACTGTCCCATCGCCTTGAGCGGGTGTGGTCGACAGTATGTGATGCTAATCTTCCGCAGACTCATAAGTAGAGAAACAAACCACTCAGAAACTCTGTATTGCTATTAAAAACAATGAGTTATGTCTTCATGGTTTCTTTTGTCTCTACATTTGTGCTATGTTTGTTCTTTGGATTCATTACTACTCCATTAAAGACAATATCTTTCATTATTTTACTTCCTCAACTTTACTGAAGCTGTATACCAACAGAAGTCATTTCCCTCTTTCCAGCTCATCTGCTAGAGAACTTTAATAACACCAGACACACACAAGTCTTCCCTCTAGTTCAACTCCATAGAAACATGAACCTAACATCAGAGCCTTAAAACCTTCCTCTTCCAAAAAGCCTTCGAGGACTATGTAGTGGATCGTTGCCTATTGAAGAATTGGTTGCCAGGCCAAGAGTATTTCGCACTTTATTGATTTTTAACTGTCAAACTACCTCATCTCTGTGAAGTATTCAGCCCTAGGACCAGAGCCGTGTTTTTACACCACTGTTTTTTAAGCAGGTAATGCTGTATGCAGACTGTGACAGCAGTTTTATTTTATGTCTTATTGATGCAACATTTTCTTTAATACAGAAGAGTCTCACTAATCCAAGCTGAACAGGCCGGCAGAAGCTTGGATAAGCGAATATCTTGGATTATAAGGACTGATCAAGGAAAAGCCTATTAAACATCGAATTAGGTTATGATTTTACAAATTAAGCACCAAAACTTCATGTTATACAACAAATTTGACAGAAAAAGTAGTTCAATATGCAGTAATGTTATGTTGTAATTGCTGTATTTATGAATTTAGCACCAAAATATCACGATATATTGGAATCATTGACTACAAAAATGGCTTGAATTATCCAGAGGCTTGACGGTTTGCTGTCAGGGAGTGTGCCTTTGTGGCATGGGTTGTGTGGTGTGGGCGTGGGGCCGGCCAACGGTGGCCGGCCCCCCTGGTCTGAGGGGCTTGGGCCCACATTTCAATAGCAGACGTAAAGAAAACACGCCCTTCCCCATGGATTGTAGGGTGTGGGCGTGGTGCCGGCCAACGGTGGCCGGCCCCCCTGGTCTGAGGGGCTTGGGCCCACATTTCAATAGCAGACGTAAAGAAAACATGCCCTTCCCCATGAGTTGTGGGGTGTGGGCGTGGGGCCGGCCAACGGTGGCCGGCCCCCCTGGTCTGAGGGGCTTGGGCCCACATTTCAATAGCAGACGTAAAGAAAACACGCCCTTCCCCATGGGTTGTGGGGTGTGGGCATGGGGCCGGCCAACGGTGGCCGGCCCCCCTGGTCTGAGGGGCTTGGGCCCACATTTCAATAGCAGACGTGAAGAAAACACGGCCTTCCCCTTGGGTGGTGGGGTGTTGGCGTGGGTAGAGGCTAAGGTCGCTAAAGCAAAAAACTTTGTGGGAGGGCCGGGCCGATCTCTCAGGGATGCATGCCAGCCAACTGTGGCCTGCTCAGGGTGGGGTCTTTGCTGCCGGCGGCTTTTTTCTTTCTTTTCTTTTCTTTTCTTTTTGCTGCCTCTCGGCCTACGTGGTCGAGTTTCCCACGATGCACCGCATCTCTCTTCTCTCGCGGCTATCCTTCCGTTCATATTTGGGCAATTTTTCCCAGATCCTTCCTTTGGTGCGGGGTCCTCTGTTTTTTTCTCTCTCTCTCTCTAGGGGATGCATGCCGGCCAACTGTGGCCGGCCCGGCTCAACGTGTGGTCTTTGCTGCCTGTGGCTTTTTTCTTTCTTTTCTTTTCTTTTTGCTGCCTCTCGGCCTACGTGGTCGAGTTTCCCACGATGCACCGCATCTCTCTTCTCTCGCGGCTGTCCTTCCGTTCATATTTGGGCAATTTTTCCCAGATCCTTCCTTTGGTGCGGGGTCCTCTGGTTTTTTTTCTCTCTCTCTCTAGGGGATGCATGCCGGCCAATTGTGCCAGGCCCGGCTCAACATGTGGGCTTTGATGCCTGTGGCTTTTTTCTTTCTTTTCTTTTCTTTTCTTTTTGCTGCCTCTCGGCCTACGTGGTCGAGTTTCCCACGATGCACCGCATCTCTCTTCTCTCGCGGCTGTCCTTCCGCTCATATTTGGGCAATTTTTCCCAGATCCTTCCTTTGGAGCAGGGTCCTCTGTTTTTTTTTTCTCTCTCTCTCTAGGGGATGCATGCCGGCCAACTGTGGCCGGCCCGGCTCAAAGTGTGGTCTTTGCTGCCTGTGGCTTTTTTCTTTCTTTTCTTTTCTTTTCTTTTCTTTTTGCTGCCTCTCAGCCTACGTGGTCGAGTTTCCCACGATGCACCGCATCTCTCTTCTCTCGCGGCTGTCCTTCCGTTCATATTTGGGCAATTTTTCCCAGATCCTTCCTTTGGTGCGGGGTCCTCTGTTTATCTCTCTCTCTCTCTCTAAGGGATGCATGCCGGCCAACTGTGGCCGGCCCGGCTCAACGTATGGGCTTTGATGCCTGTGGCTTTTTTCTTTCTTTTCTTTTCTTTTTGCTGCCTCTCGGCCTATGTGGTTGAGTTTCCCACCATGCACCGCATCTCTCTTCTCACGCGGCTGTCCCTCCGCACACTTTTGGGCAATTTTTCCAAGATCCTTCCTATGGTGCGGGGTCCTCTGTTTTTTTCTCTCTCTCTCTCTCTCAAGGGGATGCATGCCGGCCAACTGTGGCCGGCCCGGCTCAACGTGTGGTCTTTGCTGCCTGTGGCTTTTTTCTTTCTTTTCTTTTCTTTTTGCTGCCTCTCGGCCTACGTGGTCGAGTTTCCCACGATGCTCCGCATCTCTCTTCTCTCGCGGCTGTCCCTCCGCACACTTTTGGGCACTTTTTCCCAGATCCTTCCTTTGGTGCGGGGTCCCCTGTTTTTCTCTCTCTCTCTCTCTAGGGGATACATGCCGGCCAACTGTGGCCGGCCCGGCTCAATGTGTGGGCTTTGATGCCTGTGGCTTTTTTCTTTCTTATCTTTTCTTTTCTTTTTGCTGCCTCTCGGCCTACGTGGTGGAGTTTCCCACAATGCACCGCATCTCTCTTCTCTCGCGGCTGTCCCTCCGCACACTTTTGGGCAATTTTTCCCAGATCCTTCCTTTGGTGTGGGGTCCTCTGTTTTTCTCTCTCTCTCTCTCTAGGGGATGCATGCCGGCCAACTGGGGCCGGCCCGGCTCAACGTGTGGGCTTTGATGCCTGTGGCTTTTTTCTTTCTTTTCATTTCTTTTTGCTGCCTCTCGGCCTACGTGGTCGAGTTTCCCACCATGCACCGCATCTCTCTTCTCTCGCGACTGTCCTACCGTTCATATTTGGGCAATTTTTCCCAGATCCTTCCTTTGGTGTGGGATCCTCTGTTTTTTTCTCTCTCTCTCTCTAGGGGATGCATGCCGGCCAACTGTGCCCAGCTCAGCTGAACGTGTGGTCATTTCTGCCTGTGGCTTTTTTCTTTCTTTTCTTTTCTTTTTGCTGCCTCTCGGCCTACGTGGTCGAGTTTCCCACCATGCACCGCATCTCTCTTCTCTCGCGGCTGTCCTACCGTTCATATTTGGGCAATTTTTCTCAGATCCTTCCTTTGGTGCGGGGTCCTCTGTTTTTTTTTCTCTCTCTCTCTCTCTAGGGGATGCATGCCGGCCAACTGTGGCCGGCCCGGCTCAACGTGTGGGCTTTGCTGCCTGTGGCTTTTTTCTTTCTTTTCTTTTCTTTTTGCTGCCTCTCGGCCTACGTGGTCGAGTTTCCCACGATGCACCGCATCTCTCTTCTCTCGCGGCTGTCCCTCCGCACACTTTTGGGCAATTTTTCCCAGATCCTTCCTTTGGTGCGGGGTCCTCTGTTTTTCTCTCTCTCTCTCTCTAGGGGATGCATGCCGGCCAACTGTGGCCGGCCCGGCTCAACGTGTGGGTTTGCTGCCTGTGGCTTTTTTCTTTCTTTTCTTTTCTTTTCTTTTTGCTGCCTCTCGGCCTACGTGGTTGAGTTTCCCACGATGCACCGCATCTCTCTTCTCTCGCGGCTGTCCTTCCGTTCATATTTGGGCAATTTTTCCCAGATCCTTCCTTTGGTGCGGGGTCCTCTATTTTTTTTTTCTCTCTCTCTCTCTAGGGGATGCATGCCGGCCAACTGTGGCCGGCCCGGCTCAACGTGTGGGCTTTGATGCCTGTGGCTTTTTTCTTTCTTTTCTTTTCTTTTTGCTGCCTCTCGGCCTACGTGGTCGAGTTTCCCACCATGCACCGCATCTCTCTTCTCTCGCGGCTGTCCTACCGTTCATATTTGGGCAATTTTTCCCAGATCCTTCCTTTGGTGCGGGGTCCTCTGTTTTTTTTTTCTCTCTCTCTCTAGGGGATGCATGCCGGCCAACTGTGCCCGGCCCGGCTCAACGTGTGGGCTTTGATGACTGTGGCTTTTTTCTTTCTTTTCTTTTCTTTTTGCTGCCTCTCGGCCTACGTGGTCGAGTTTCCCACGATGCACCGCATCTCCCTTCTCTCGCGGCTGTCTTTCCGTTCATATTTGGGCAATTTTTCCCAGATCCATCCTTTGGTGCGGGGTCCTCTGTTTTTTTCTCTCTCTCTCTCTAGGGGATACATGCCGGCCAACTGTGGCCGGCCCGGCTCAACGTGTGGTCTTTGCTGCCTGTGGCTTTTTTCTTTCTTTTCTTTTCTTTTTGCTGCCTCTCGGCCTACGTGGTCGAGTTTCCCACGATGCACCGCATCTCTCTTCTCTTGCGGCTGTCCCTCCGCACACTTTTGGGCAATTTTTCCCAGATCCTTCCTTTGGTGCGGGGTCCTCTGTTTTTCTCTCTCTCTCTCTCTAGGGGATGCATGCCGGCCAACTGGGGCCGGCCCGGCTCAAACTGTCGGCTTTGATGCCTGTAGCTTTTTTCTTTCTTTTCTTTTCTTTTCTTTTTGCTGCCTCTCGGCCTACGTGGTCGAGTTTCCCACCATGCACCGCATCTCTCTTCTCTCGCGGCTGTCCTACCGTTCATATTTGGGCAATTTTTCCCAGATCCTTCCTTTGGTGCGGGGTCCTCTGGTTTTTTTTCTCTCTCTCTCTCTCTAGGGGATGCATGCCGGCCAACTGTGGCCGGCCCGGCTCAACGTGTGGTCTTTGCTGCCTGTGGCTTTTTTCTTTCTTTTCTTTTCTTTTTGCTGCCTCTCGTGGTCGAGTTTCCCACGATGCACCGCATCTCTCTTCTCTTGCGGCTGTCCCTCCGCACACTTTTGGTCAATTTTTCTCAGATCCTTCCTTTGGTGCAGGGTCCTCTGTTTTTTTCTCTCTCTCTCTCTAGGGGATGCATGCCGGCCAACTGTGGCCGGCCCGGCTCAACGTGTGGGCTTTGATGCCTGTGGCTTTTTTCTTTCTTTTCTTTTCTTTTTGCTGCCTCTCGTGGTCGAGTTTCCCACGATGCACCGCATCTCTCTTCTCTTGCGGCTGTCCCTCCGCACACTTTTGGTCAATTTTTCCCAGATCCTTCCTTTGGTGCGGGGTCCTCTGTTTTTTTCTCTCTCTCTCTCTAGGGGATGCATGCCAGCCAACTGTGGCCGGCCCGGCTCAACGTGTGGGCTTTGATGCCTGTGGGTTTTTTCTTTCTTTTCTTTTCTTTTCTTTTTGCTGCCTCTCGGCCTACGTGGTCGAGTTTCCCACGATGCACCGCATCTCTCTTCTCTCGCGGCTGTCCCTCCGCACACTTTTGGGCAATTTTTCCCAGATCCTTCCTTTGGTGCGGGGTCCTCTATTTTTTTTTCTCTCTCTCTCTCTAGGGGATGCATGCCGGCCAACTGTGGCCGGCCCGGCTCAACGTGTGGGCTTTGATGCCTGTGGCTTTTTTCTTTCTTTTCATTTCTTTTTGCTGCCTCTCGGCCTACGTGGTCGAGTTTCCCACCATGCACCGCATCTCTTCTCTCGCGGCTGTCCCACCACACACTTTTGGGCAATTTTTCCCAGATCCTTCCTTTGGTGCGGGGTCCTCTGTTTTTTTCTCTCTCTCTCTCTAGGGGATGCATGCCGGCCAACTGTGGCCGGCCCGGCTCAACGTGTGGTCTTTGCTGCCTGTGGCTTTTTTCTTTCTTTTCTTTTCTTTTTGCTGCCTCTCGTGGTCGAGTTTCCCACGATGCACCGCATCTCTCTTCTCTTGCGGCTGTCCCTCCGCACACTTTTGGTCAATTTTTCTCAGATCCTTCCTTTGGTGCAGGGTCCTCTATTTTTTTCTCTCTCTCTCTCTAGGGGATGCATGCCGGCCAACTGTGGCCGGCCCGGCTCAATGTGTGGGCTTTGATGCCTGTGGCTTTTTTCTTTCTTTTCTTTTCCTTTTCTTTTTGCTGCCTCTCGGCCTACGTGGTCGAGTTTCCCACGATGCACCGCATCTCTCTTCTCTCGCGGCTGTCCCTCCACACACTTTTGGGCAATTTTTCCCAGATCCTTCCCTTGGTGCGGGGTCCTCTGTTTTTCTCTCTCTCTCTCTCTAGGGGATGCATGCCGGCCAACTGTGGCCGGCCCGGCTCAACGGGTGGGCTTTGCTGCCTGTGGCTTTTTTCTTTCTTTTCTTTTCTTTTTGCTGCCTCTCGGCCTACGTGGTCGAGTTTCCCACGATGCACCGCATCTCTCTTCTCTCGCGGCTGTCCCTCCACATACTTTTTTGCAATTTTTCCCAGATCCTTCCTTTGGTGCGGGGTCCTCTGTTTTTTTCTCTCTCTCTCTAGGGGATGCATGCCGGCCAACTGTGCCCGGCCCGGCTCAACGTGTGGGCTTTGATGCCTGTGGCTTTTTTCTTTCTTTTCTTTTCTTTTCTTTTTGCTGCCTCTCGGCCTACGTGGTCGAGTTTCCCACGATGCACCGCATCTCCCTTCTCTCGCGGCTGTCCTTCCGTTCATATTTGGGCAATTTTTCCCAGATCCTTCTTTTGGTGCGGGGTCCTCTGTTTTTTTCTCTCTCTCTCTCTAGGGGATGCATGCCGGCCAACTGTGCCCGGCCCGGCTCAACGTGTGGGCTTTGATGCCTGTGGCTTTTTTCTTTCTTTTCTTTTCTTTTCTTTTTGCTGCCTCTCGGCCTACGTGGTCGAGTTTCCCACCATGCACCGCATCTCTCTTCTCTCGCGGCTGCCCTTCCGTTCATATTTGGGCAATTTTTCCCAGATCCTTCCCTTGGTGCGGGATCCTCTCTTTTTCTCTCTCTCTCTCTCTAGGGGATGCATGCCGGCCAACTGGGGCCGGCCCGGCTCAAACTGTCGGCTTTGATGCCTGTAGCTTTTTTCTTTCTTTTCTTTTCTTTTCTTTTTGCTGCCTCTCGGCCTACGTGGTCGAGTTTCCCACCATGCACCGCATCTCTCTTCTCTCGCGGCTGTCCTTCCGTTCATATTTGGGCAATTTTTCCCAGATCCTTCCTTTGGTGCGGGGTCCTCTATTTTTTTCTCTCTCTCTCTCTAGGGGATGCATGCCGGCCAACTGTGGCCGGCCCGGCTCAACGTGTGGGCTTTGATGCCTGTGGCTTTTTTCTTTCTTTTCTTTTCTTTTTGCTGCCTCTCGGCCTACGTGGTCGAGTTTCCCACCATGCACCGCATCTCTCTTCTCTCGCGGCTGTCCCTCCACATACTTTTGGGCAATTTTTCCCAGATCCTTCCTTTGGTGCGGGGTCCTCTGTTTTTCTCTCTCTCTCTCTCTAGGGGATGCATGCCGGCCAACTGGGGCCGGCCCGGCTCAAACTGTCGGCTTTGATGCCTGTAGCTTTTTTCTTTCTTTTCTTTTCTTTTCTTTTTGCTGCCTCTCGGCCTACGTGGTCGAGTTTCCCACGATGCACCGCATCTCTCTTCTCTCGCGGCTGTCCTTCCGTTCATATTTGGGCAATTTTTCCCAGATCCTTCCTTTGGTGCGGGGTCCTCTATTTTTCTCTCTCTCTCTCTCTAGGGGATGCATGCCGGCCAACTGTGGCCGGCCCAGCTCAACGTGTGGGCTTTGATGCCTGTGGCTTTTTTCTTTCTTTTCTTTTCTTTTTGCTGCCTCTCGGCCTACGTGGTCGAGTTTCCCACCATGCACCGCATCTCTCTTCTCTCGCGGCTGTCCTACCGTTCATATTTGGGCAATTTTTCCCAGATCCTTCCTTTGGTGCGGGGTCCTCTGTTTTTTTTTCTCTCTCTCTCTCTCTCTAGGGGATGCATGCCGGCCAACTGTGGCCGGCCCGGCTCAATGTGTGGTCTTTGCTGCCTGTGGCTTTTTTCTTTCTTTTCTTTTCTTTTTGCTGCCTCTCGTGGTCGAGTTTCCCACGATGCACCGCATCTCTCTTCTCTTGCGGCTGTCCCTCTGCACACTTTTGGTCAATTTTTCTCAGATCCTTCCTTTGGTGCGGGGTCCTCTGTTTTTTTCTCTCTCTCTCTCTAGGGGATGCATGCCGGCCAACTGTGGCCGGCCCGGCTCAACGTGTGGGCTTTGATGCCTGTGGCTTTTTTCTTTCTTTTCTTTTCCTTTTCTTTTTGCTGCCTCTCGGCCTACGTGGTCGAGTTTCCCACCATGCACCGCATCTCTCTTCTCTCGCGGCTCTCCTACCGTTCATATTTGGGCAATTTTTCCCAGATCCTTCCTTTGGTGTGGGGTCCTCTGTTTTTTTTTCTCTCTCTCTCTAGGGGATGCATGCCGGCCAACTGTGCCCGGCCCGGCTGAACGTGTGGTCTTTGCTGCCTGTGGCTTTTTTCTTTCTTTTCTTTTCTTTTTTCTGCCTCTCGGCCTACGTGGTCGAGTTTCCCACGATGCACCGCATCTCTCTTCTCTTGCGGCTGTCCCTCCGCACACTTTTGGTCAATTTTTCCCAGATCCTTCCTTTGGTGCGGGGTCCTCTGTTTTTTTCTCTCTCTCTCTCTAGGGGATGCATGCCAGCCAACTGTGGCCGGCCCGGCTCAACGTGTGGGCTTTGATGCCTGTGGGTTTTTTCTTTCTTTTCTTTTCTTTTCTTTTTGCTGCCTCTCGGCCTACGTGGTCGAGTTTCCCACGATGCACCGCATCTCTCTTCTCTCGCGGCTGTCCCTCCGCACACTTTTGGGCAATTTTTCCCAGATCCTTCCTTTGGTGCAGGGTCCTCTGTTTCTCTCTCTCTCTCTCTCTAGGGGATGCATGCCGGCCAACTGTGGCCGGCCCGGCTCAATGTGTGGGTTTGCTGCCTGTGGCTTTTTTCTTTCTTTTCTTTTCTTTTTGCTGCCTCTCGGCCTACGTGGTCGAGTTTCCCACGATGCACCGCATCTCTCTTCTCTCGCGGCTGTCCTTCCGTTCATATTTGGGCAATTTTTCCCAGATCCTTCCTTTGGTGCGGGTTCCTCTATTTTTTTTTCTCTCTCTCTCTAGGGGATGCATGCCGGCCAACTGTGGCCGGCCCGGCTCAACGTGTGGGCTTTGATGCCTGTGGCTTTTTTCTTTCTTTTCATTTCTTTTTGCTGCCTCTCGGCCTACGTGGTCGAGTTTCCCACCATGCACCGCATCTCTTCTCTCGCGGCTGTCCCTCCACACACTTTTGGGCAATTTTTCCCAGATCCTTCCTTTGGTGCGGGGTCCTCTGTTTTTTTCTCTCTCTCTCTCTAGGGGATGCATGCCGGCCAACTGTGGCCGGCCCGGCTCAACGTGTGGTCTTTGCTGCCTGTGGCTTTTTTCTTTCTTTTCTTTTCTTTTTGCTGCCTCTCGTGGTCGAGTTTCCCACGATGCACCGCATTTCTCTTCTCTTGCGGCTGTCCCTCCGCACACTTTTGGTCAATTTTTCTCAGATCCTTCCTTTGGTGCAGGGTCCTCTATTTTTTTCTCTCTCTCTCTCTAGGGGATGCATGCCGGCCAACTGTGGCCGGCCCGGCTCAATGTGTGGGCTTTGATGCCTGTGGCTTTTTTCTTTCTTTTCTTTTCCTTTTCTTTTTGCTGCCTCTCGGCCTACGTGGTCGAGTTTCCCACGATGCACCGCATCTCTCTTCTCTCGCGGCTGTCCCTCCACACACTTTTGGGCAATTTTTCCCAGATCCTTCCCTTGGTGCGGGGTCCTCTGTTTTTCTCTCTCTCTCTCTCTAGGGGATGCATGCCGGCCAACTGTGGCCGGCCCGGCTCAACGGGTGGGCTTTGCTGCCTGTGGCTTTTTTCTTTCTTTTCTTTTCTTTTTGCTGCCTCTCGGCCTACGTGGTCGAGTTTCCCACGATGCACCGCATCTCTCTTCTCTCGCGGCTGTCCCTCCACATACTTTTTTGCAATTTTTCCCAGATCCTTCCTTTGGTGCGGGGTCCTCTGTTTTTTTCTCTCTCTCTCTAGGGGATGCATGCCGGCCAACTGTGCCCGGCCCGGCTCAACGTGTGGGCTTTGATGCCTGTGGCTTTTTTCTTTCTTTTCTTTTCTTTTCTTTTTGCTGCCTCTCGGCCTACGTGGTCGAGTTTCCCACGATGCACCGCATCTCCCTTCTCTCGCGGCTGTCCTTCCGTTCATATTTGGGCAATTTTTCCCAGATCCTTCTTTTGGTGCGGGGTCCTCTGTTTTTTTCTCTCTCTCTCTCTAGGGGATGCATGCCGGCCAACTGTGGCTGGCCCGGCTCAACGTGTGGGCTTTGAGGCCTGTGGCTTTTTTCTTTCTTTTCTTTTCTTTTCTTTTCGCTGCCTCTCGGCCTACGTGGTCGAGTTTCCCACGATGCACCGCATCTCTCTTCTCTCGCGGCTGTCCTTCCGTTCATATTTGGGCAATTTTTACCAGATCCTTCCTTTGGTGCGGGGTCCTCTGTTTTTTTCTCTCTCTCTCTATAGGGGATGCATGCCAGCCAACTGTGCCCGGCCCGGCTCAACGTGTGGGCTTTGATGCCTGTGCCTTTTTTCTTTCTTTTCTTTTCTTTTCTTTTTGCTGCCTCTCGGCCTACGTGGTCGAGTTTCCCACCATGCACCGCATCTCTCTTCTCTCGCGGCTGTCCTTCCGTTCATATTTGGGCAATTTTTCCCAGATCCTTCTTTTGGTGCGGGGTCCTCTGTTTTTTTTTCTCTCTCTCTCTCTAGGGGATACATGCCGGCCAACTGTGGCCGGCCCTGCTCAGCGTGTGGGCTTTGATGCCTGTGGCTTTTTTCTTTCTTTTCTTTTTTTTTCTTTTTGCTGCCTCTCAGCCTAGGTGGTCGAGTTTCCCACGATGCACCGCATCTCTCTTCTCTCGCGGCTGTCCTTCCGTTCATATTTGGGCAATTTTTCCCAGATCCTTCCTTTGGTGCGGGGTCCTCTGTTTTTTTCTCTCTCTCTCTCTAGGAGATGCATGCCGGCCAACTGTGGCAGGCCCGGCTCAACGTGTGGGCTTTGATGCCTGTGGCTTTTTTCTTTCTTTTCTTTTCTTTTCTTTTTGCTGCCTCTCGGCCTACGTGGTCGAGTTTCCCACCATGCACCGCATCTCTCTTCTCTCGCGGCTGTCCTTCCGTTCATATTTGGGCAATTTTTCCCAGATCCTTCCTTTGGTGCGGGGTCCTCTATTTTTCTCTCTCTCTCTCTCTAGGGGATGCATGCCGGCCAACTGGGGCCGGCCCGGCTCAAACTGTCGGCTTTGATGCCTGTAGCTTTTTTCTTTCTTTTCTTTTCTTTTCTTTTTGCTGCCTCTCGGCCTACGTGGTCGAGTTTCCCACCATGCACCGCATCTCTCTTCTCTCGCGGCTGTCCTTCCGTTCATATTTGGGCAATTTTTCCCAGATCCTTCCTTTGGTGCGGGGTCCTCTATTTTTTTTTCTCTCTCTCTCTAGGGGATGCATGCCGGCCAACTGTGGCCGGCCCGGCTCAACGTGTGGGCTTTGATGCCTGTGGCTTTTTTCTTTCTTTTCTTTTCTTTTTGCTGCCTCTCGGCCTACGTGGTCGAGTTTCCCACCATGCACCGCATCTCTCTTCTCTCGCGGCTGTCCCTCCACATACTTTTGGGCAATTTTTCCCAGATCCTTCCTTTGGTGCGGGGTCCTCTGTTTTTTTCTCTCTCTCTCTCTAGGGGATGCATGCCGGCCAACTGTGGCCGGCCCGGCTCAACGTGTGGTCTTTGCTGCCTGTGGCTTTTTTCTTTCTTTTCTTTTCTTTTTGCTGCCTCTCGGCCTACGTGGTCGAGTTTCCCACGATGCACCGCATCTCTCTTCTCTCGCGGCTGTCCCTCCACACACTTTTGGGCAATTTTTCCCAGATCCTTCCCTTGGTGCGGGGTCCTCTGTTTTTCTCTCTCTCTCTCTCTAGGGGATGCATGCCGGCCAACTGTGGCCGGCCCGGCTCAATGGGTGGGCTTTGCTGCCTGTGGCTTTTTTCTTTCTTTTCTTTTCTTTTTGCTGCCTCTCGGCCTACGTGGTCGAGTTTCCCACGATGCACCGCATCTCTCTTCTCTCGCGGCTGTCCCTCCACATACTTTTGGGCAATTTTTCCCAGATCCTTCCTTTGGTGCGGGGTCCTCTGTTTTTTTCTCTCTCTCTCTAGGGGATGCATGCCGGCAAACTGGGGCCGGCCCGGCTCAACGTGTGGGCTTTGATGCCTGTGGCTTTTTTCTTTCTTTTCTTTTCTTTTCTTTTTGCTGCCACTCGGCCTACGTGGTCGAGTTTCCCATGATGCACCGCATCTCCCTTCTCTCGCGGCTGTCCTTCCGTTCTTATTTGGGCAATTTTTCCCAGATCCTTCCTTTGGTGCGGGGTCCTCTGTTTTTTCTCTCTCTCTCTCTAGGGGATGCATGCCGGCCAACTGTGCCTGGCCCGGCTCAACGTGTGGGCTTTGATGCTTGTGGCTTTTTTCTTTCTTTTCTTTTCTTTTTGCTGCCTCTCGGCCTACGTGGTCGAGTTTCCCATGATGCACCACATCTCTCTTCTCTCGCGGCTGTCCCTCCACATACTTTTGGGCAATTTTTCCCAGATCCTTCCTTTGGTGCGGGGTCCTCTGTTTTTTTCTCTCTCTCTCTCTAGGGGATGCATGCCGGCCAACTGTGGCCGGCCCGGCTCAACGTGTGGGCTTTGATGCCTGTGGGTTTTTTCTTTCTTTTCTTTTCTTTTCTTTTCTTTTTCCTGCCTCTCGGCCTACGTGGTCGAGTTTCCCACGATGCACCGCATCTCTCTTCTCTCGCGGCTGTCCCTCCGCACACTTTTGGGCAATTTTTCCCAGATCCTTCCTTTGGTGCGGGGTCCTCTGTTTTTCTCTCTCTCTCTCTCTAGGGGATGCATGCCGGCCAACTGTGGCCGGCCCGGCTCAACGTGTGGGTTTGCTGCCTGTGGCTTTTTTCTTTCTTTTCTTTTCTTTTCTTTTTGCTGCCTCTCGGCCTACGTGGTTGAGTTTCCCACGATGCACCGCATCTCTCTTCTCTCGCGGCTGTCCTTCCGTTCATATTTGGGCAATTTTTCCCAGATCCTTCCTTTGGTGCGGGGTCCTCTATTTTTTTCTCTCTCTCTCTCTCTAGGGGATGCATGCCGGCCAACTGTGGCCGGCCCGGCTCAACGTGTGGGCTTTGATGCCTGTGGCTTTTTTCTTTCTTTTCTTTTCTTTTTGCTGCCTCTCGGCCTACGTGGTCGAGTTTCCCACCATGCACCGCATCTCTCTTCTCTCGCGGCTGTCCTACCGTTCATATTTGGGCAATTTTTCCCAGATCCTTCCTTTGGTGCGGGGTCCTCTGTTTTTTTTTTCTCTCTCTCTCTAGGGGATGCATGCCGGCCAACTGTGCCCTGCCCGGCTCAACGTGTGGGCTTTGATGACTGTGGCTTTTTTCTTTCTTTTCTTTTCTTTTTGCTGCCTCTCGGCCTACGTGGTCGAGTTTCCCACGATGCACCGCATCTCCTATCTCTCGCGGCTGTCCTTCCGTTCATATTTGGGCAATTTTTCCCAGATCCATCCTTTGGTGCGGGGTCCTCTGTTTTTTTCTCTCTCTCTCTCTAGGGGATACATGCCAGCCAACTGTGGCCGGCCCGGCTCAACGTGTGGTCTTTGCTGCCTGTGGCTTTTTTCTTTCTTTTCTTTTCTTTTTGCTGCCTCTCGGCCTACGTGGTCGAGTTTCCCACGATGCACCGCATCTCTCTTCTCTTGCGGCTGTCCCTCCGCACACTTTTGGGCAATTTTTCCCAGATCCTTCCTTTGGTGCGGGGTCCTCTGTTTTTCTCTCTCTCTCTCTCTAGGGGATGCATGCCGGCCAACTGGGGCCGGCCCGGCTCAAACTGTCGGCTTTGATGCCTGTAGCTTTTTTCTTTCTTTTCTTTTCTTTTCTTTTTGCTGCCTCTCGGCCTACGTGGTCGAGTTTCCCACGATGCACCGCATCTCTCTTCTCTCGCGGCTGTCCTTCCGTTCATATTTGGGCAATTTTTCCCAGATCCTTCCTTTGGTGCGGGGTCCTCTGTTTTTTTCTCTCTCTCTCTCTCTAGGGGATGCATGCCGGCCAACTGTGGCCGGCCCGGCTCAACGTGTGGGCTTTGATGCCTGTGGCTTTTTTCTTTCTTTTCTTTTCTTTTTGCTGCCTCTCGGCCTACGTGGTCGAGTTTCCCACCATGCACCGCATCTCTCTTCTCTCGCGGCTGTCCTACCGTTCATATTTGGGCAATTTTTCCCAGATCCTTCCTTTGGTGCGGGGTCCTCTGTTTTTTTTTCTCTCTCTCTCTCTCTAGGGGATGCATGCCGGCCAACTGTGGCCGGCCCGGCTCAACGTGTGGTCTTTGCTGCCTGTGGCTTTTTTCTTTCTTTTCTTTTCTTTTTGCTGCCTCTCGTGGTCGAGTTTCCCACGATGCACCGCATCTCTCTTCTCTTGCGGCTGTCCCTCCGCACACTTTTGGTCAATTTTTCTCAGATCCTTCCTTTGGTGCAGGGTCCTCTGTTTTTTTCTCTCTCTCTCTCTAGGGGATGCATGCCGGCCAACTGTGGCCGGCCCGGCTCAACGTGTGGGCTTTGATGCCTGTGGCTTTTTTCTTTCTTTTCTTTTCCTTTTCTTTTTGCTGCCTCTCGGCCTACGTGGTCGAGTTTCCCACCATGCACCGCATCTCTCTTCTCTCGCGGCTCTCCTACCGTTCATATTTGGGCAATTTTTCCCAGATCCTTCCTTTGGTGTGGGGTCCTCTGTTTTTTTTCTCTCTCTCTCTCTAGGGGATGCATGCCGGCCAACTGTGCCCAGCTCAGCTGAACGTGTGGTCTTTGCTGCCTGTGGCTTTTTTCTTTCTTTTCTTTTCTTTTTTCTGCCTCTCGGCCTACGTGGTCGAGTTTCCCACGATGCACCGCATCTCTCTTCTCTTGCGGCTGTCCCTCCGCACACTTTTGGTCAATTTTTCCCAGATCCTTCCTTTGGTGCGGGGTCCTCTGTTTTTTTCTCTCTCTCTCTCTAGGGGATGCATGCCAGCCAACTGTGCCCGGCCCGGCTCAACGTGTGGGCTTTGATGCCTGTGGGTTTTTTCTTTCTTTTCTTTTCTTTTCTTTTTGCTGCCTCTCGGCCTACGTGGTCGAGTTTCCCACGATGCACCGCATCTCTCTTCTCTCGCGGCTGTCCCTCCGCACACTTTTGGGCAATTTTTCCCAGATCCTTCCTTTGGTGCAGGGTCCTCTGTTTCTCTCTCTCTCTCTCTCTAGGGGATGCATGCCGGCCAACTGTGGCCGGCCCGGCTCAATGTGTGGGTTTGCTGCCTGTGGCTTTTTTCTTTCTTTTCTTTTCTTTTTGCTGCCTCTCGGCCTACGTGGTCGAGTTTCCCACGATGCACCGCATCTCTCTTCTCTCGCGGCTGTCCTTCCGTTCATATTTGGGCAATTTTTCCCAGATCCTTCCTTTGGTGCGGGTTCCTCTATTTTTTTCTCTCTCTCTCTCTAGGGGATGCATGCCGGCCAACTGTGGCCGGCCCGGCTCAACGTGTGGGCTTTGATGCCTGTGGCTTTTTTCTTTCTTTTCATTTCTTTTTGCTGCCTCTCGGCCTACGTGGTCGAGTTTCCCACCATGCACCGCATCTCTTCTCTCGCGGCTGTCCCTCCACACACTTTTGGGCAATTTTTCCCAGATCCTTCCTTTGGTGCGGGGTCCTCTGTTTTTTTCTCTCTCTCTCTCTAGGGGATGCATGCCGGCCAACTGTGGCCGGCCCGGCTCAACGTGTGGTCTTTGCTGCCTGTGGCTTTTTTCTTTCTTTTCTTTTCTTTTTGCTGCCTCTCGTGGTCGAGTTTCCCACGATGCACCGCATCTCTCTTCTCTTGCGGCTGTCCCTCCGCACACTTTTGGTCAATTTTTCTCAGATCCTTCCTTTGGTGCAGGGTCCTCTATTTTTTTCTCTCTCTCTCTCTAGGGGATGCATGCCGGCCAACTGTGGCCGGCCCGGCTCAATGTGTGGGCTTTGATGCCTGTGGCTTTTTTCTTTCTTTTCATTTCCTTTTCTTTTTGCTGCCTCTCGGCCTACGTGGTCGAGTTTCCCACGATGCACCGCATCTCTCTTCTCTCGCGGCTGTCCCTCCACATACTTTTTTGCAATTTTTCCCAGATCCTTCCTTTGGTGCGGGGTCCTCTGTTTTTTTCTCTCTCTCTCTAGGGGATGCATGCCGGCCAACTGTGCCCGGCCCGGCTCAACGTGTGGGCTTTGATGCCTGTGGCTTTTTTCTTTCTTTTCTTTTCTTTTCTTTTTGCTGCCTCTCGGCCTACGTGGTCGAGTTTCCCACGATGCACCGCATCTCCCTTCTCTCGCGGCTGTCCTTCCGTTCTTATTTGGGCAATTTTTCCCAGATCCTTCCTTTGGTGCGGGGTCCTCTGTTTTTTCTCTCTCTCTCTCTAGGGGATGCATGCCGGCCAACTGTGCCTGGCCCGGCTCAACGTGTGGGCTTTGATGCCTGTGGCTTTTTTCTTTCTTTTCTTTTCTTTTTGCTGCCTCTCGGCCTACGTGGTCGAGTTTCCCATGATGCACCACATCTCTCTTCTCTCGCGGCTGTCCCTCCACATACTTTTGGGCAATTTTTCCCAAATCCTTCCTTTGGTGCGGGGTCCTCTGTTTTTTTCTCTCTCTCTCTCTAGGGGATGCATGCCGGCCAACTGTGGCCGGCCCGACTCAACGTGTGGGCTTTGATGCCTGTGGGTTTTTTCTTTCTTTTCTTTTCTTTTCTTTTTGCTGCCTCTCGGCCTACGTGGTCGAGTTTCCCACGATGCACCGCATCTCCCTTCTCTCGCGGCTGTCCTTCCGTTCATATTTGGGCAATTTTTCCCAGATCCTTCCTTTGGTGCGGGGTCCTCTGTTTTTTTTCTCTCTCTCTCTCTAGGGGATGCATGCCGGCCAACTGTGGCCGGCCCGGCTCAACGTGTGGGCTTTGATGCCTGTGGCTTTTTTCTTTCTTTTCTTTTCTTTTCTTTTTGCTGCCTCTCAGCCTACGTGGTCGAGTTTCCCACGATGCACCGCATCTCTCTTCTCTCGCGGCTGTCCTTCCGTTCATATTTGGGCAATTTTTCCCAGATCCTTCCTTTGGTGCGGGGTCCTCTGTTTTTTTCTCTCTCTCTCTCTAGGAGATGCATGCCGGCCAACTGTGTCCGGCCCGGCTCAACGTGTGGGCTTTGATGCCTGTGGCTTTTTTCTTTCTTTTCTTTTCTTTTCTTTTTGCTGCCTCTCGGCCTACGTGGTCGAGTTTCCCACCATGCACCGCATCTCTCTTCTCTCGCGGCTGTCCTTCCGTTCATATTTGGGCAATTTTTCCCAGATCCTTCCTTTGGTGCGGGGTCCTCTGTTTTTTTCTCTCTCTCTCTCTAGGGGATGCATGCCGGCCAACTGTGGCCGGCCCGGCTCAACGTGTGGTCTTTGCTGCCTGTGGCTTTTTTCTTTCTTTTCTTTTCTTTTTGCTGCCTCTCGGCCTACGTGGTCGAGTTTCCCACGATGCACCGCATCTCTCTTCTCTTGAGGCTGTCCCTCCGCACACTTTTGGGCAATTTTTCCCAGATCCTTCCTTTGGTGCGGGGTCCTCTGTTTTTCTCTCTCTCTCTCTCTAGGGGATGCATGCCGGCCAACTGTGGCCGGCCCGGCTCAACGTGTGGGCTTTGATGCCTGTGGCTTTTTTCTTTCTTTTCTTTTCCTTTTCTTTTTGCTGCCTCTCGGCCTACGTGGTCGAGTTTCCCACGATGCACCGCATCTCTCTTCTCTCGCGGCTGTCCTTCCGTTCATATTTGGGCAATTTTTCCCAGATCCTTCCTTTGGTGCGGGGTCCTCTGTTTTTTTCTCTCTCTCTCTCTAGGAGATGCATGCCGGCCAACTGTGTCCGGCCCGGCTCAACGTGTGGGCTTTGATGCCTGTGGCTTTTTTCTTTCTTTTCTTTTCTTTTCTTTTTGCTGCCTCTCGGCCTACGTGGTCGAGTTTCCCACCATGCACCGCATCTCTCTTCTCTCGCGGCTGTCCCTCCACACACTTTTGGGCAATTTTTCCCAGATCCTTCCTTTGGTGCGGGGTCCTCTGTTTTTTTCTCTCTCTCTCTCTAGGGCAGGGGTCCCCAAACTTTTTAAACAGGGGGCCAGTTCACGGTCCTTCAGACCGTTGGAGGGCCGGTTTATAGTTTTTAAAAAAACCTAAGAACAAATTCCTATGCACACTGCACATATCTTATTTTGAAGTAAAAAAACAAAAAAAAACAAAAAGGGAACAAATACAACCTCAATGTTAATCATCATCAAAATAATAAAGAAGGTTGGAAGAGACCCCTTGGGACATCTACTCCAACCCCCTTCTGCTTTTGTGCACCACACCATAATCAAAGCACCCCTGACAGATAGCCACCCAATAATAATAATAATAATAATAATAATAATAATAATAATAATAATACCACCATAATAAACATGGTTGGAAAAGACCCCTTGGGCCATATAGTCCAACCCCTTTCTCCCTTTGTGAACCAAAACATAAAGCACCCCTGACCAACACCAACACCAATAATATTGTAATAATCAGGGTTGGAAGAAATTGCTAGCCTTCAAGAAAAATGAATCCACGACAGGGCTGCAAAGAAGGGAGTCTGCATGGGAAGATAAAGCGGGAGGCCTCTACCTTTTGCCACAGGCATGCTTCCATTGTTGTTTTGCCCCCTCCATCGCTGAGGAAGGCACACACCAGGTGAGGGAGGAGGCGGAAAAAGAGCGTGCGAGGCGAGCGAGGAGGCAGGAAAGGCATGAACCTTTCCCTCCTCCCTCGCCCCATGCTGGCCTTTCTCGGCGGCGGCAACAGGAAAGCTGCCGGCGGGGGGCGAGGAAGGAAAAGTGTGTGCCTTTTCCTCGCCCCGTTCAGCCCTTCCTCGGCGGTGGCAGCGGGAAAGGTGCATGTGGGACAAGGAAAAGGCGTGAGCCTTTCTCTCACTCTGCGCGCACCTTTCCTGCTGCCTTCCTTGGTAGCAGTGGCGGGAAAGCTGTCTGCGAGGCAAGGGAGGAAAGGCGCACGCCTTTCCCTCACCCCATGCAGCCCTTCCTCGGCAGCAGCAGCGGGAAAGGTGTGCGCAGGATGAGGAAAAGCCATGCACCTTTCTTTCCTCCCTCGCCTCACGTTCTCACTGCCTCCCTCAGCGGCGGCGGTAGGAAACCTGCTATGGGGCGAGGGAAGAAAGGCGCACGCCTTTCCCTCGCCCCGTGTGGCTCTTCCTCAGTGGCAGCAGCGGGAAAGGTGCGCACAGGATGAGAAAAAGTTGTGCACCTTTCTTTCCTCCCTCACCCCGCATGCATCTTTCCCACTGCCTCCCTCGGCGATGGCGGCAGGAAAGCTACCCGCGGGGTGAGGGAGGAAAGGCACAGACCTTTTCCTCGCCTCGTGTGGCCCTTCCTTGGTGGCGGCGGGGGAAAGCGGGGCGAGAGAGCAAAGCTACATGCCTTTTACTCGCCCTGTACGGCCCTTCCTTGGCGGCTTGGGGAAATGTGCCGTGGGGCGAGGGAGACGAGAAAGGCATCGCCTTTTCCTCCTTCTCCTTCACACCACATGCACCTTCCTTGACGGAGGAGGAAGGAGCCACCGCCGCGGGGGCCGGATAAATGGCCCCGGTGGGCCGCATCTGGCCCGCGGGCCGTAGTTTGGGGACCCCTGCTCTAGGGGATGCATGCCGGCCAACTGTGCCCGGCCCGGCTCAACGTGTGGGCTTTGATGCCTGTGGCTTTTTTCTTTCTTTTCTTTTCTTTTTGCTGCCTCTCGGCCTACGTGGTCGAGTTTCCCATGATGCACCGCATCTCTCTTCTCTCGCGGCTGTCCCTCCACATACTTTTGGGCAATTTTTCCCAGATCCTTCCTTTGGTGCGGGGTCCTCTGTTTTTTTCTCTCTCTCTCTCTAGGGGATGCATGACGGCAAACTGGGGCCGGCCCGGCTCAACGTGTGGGCTTTGATGCCTGTGGCTTTTTTCTTTCTCTTCTTTTCTTTTCTTTTTGCTGCCTCTCGGCCTACGTGGTCGAGTTTCCCACGATGCACCGCATCTCCCTTCTCTCGCGGCTGTCCTTCCGTTCTTATTTGGGCAATTTTTCCCAGATCCTTCCTTTGGTGCGGGGTCCTCTGTTTTTTCTCTCTCTCTCTCTAGGGGATGCATGCCGGCCAACTGGGGCCGGCCCGGCTCAACGTGTGGGCTTTGATGCCTGTGGCTTTTTTCTTTCTTTTCTTTTCTTTTCTTTTTGCTGCCTCTCGGCCTACGTGGTCGAGTTTCCCACGATGCACCGCATCTCCCTTCTCTCGCGGCTGTCCTACCGTTCATATTTGGGCAATTTTTCCCAGATCCTTCCTTTGGTGCGGGGTCCTCTGTTTTTTTTTTTCTCTTTCTCTCTAGGGGATGCATGCCGGCCAACTGTGCCCGGCCCGGCTCAACGTGTGGGCTTTGATGCCTGTGGGTTTTTTCTTTCTTTTCTTTTCTTTTCTTTTTGCTGCCTCTCGGCCTACGTGGTCGAGTTTCCCACGATGCACCGCATCTCCCTTCTCTCGCGGCTGTCCTTCCGTTCATATTTGGGCAATTTTTCCCACATCCTTCTTTTGGTGCGGGGTCCTCTGTTTTTTTCTCTCTCTCTCTCTAGGGGATGCATGCCTGCCAACTGTGGCTGGCCCGGCTCAACGTGTGGGCTTTGAGGCCTGTGGCTTTTTTCTTTCTTTTATTTTCTTTTCTTTTCGCTGCCTCTCGGCCTACGTGGTCGAGTTTCCCACGATGCACCGCATCTCTCTTCTCTCGCGGCTGTCCTTCCGTTCATATTTGGGCAATTTTTACCAGATCCTTCCTTTGGTGCGGGGTCCTCTGTTTTTTTCTCTCTCTCTCTATAGGGGATGCATGCCGGCCAACTGTGCCCGGCCCGGCTCAACGTGTGGGCTTTGATGCCTGTGGCTTTTTTCTTTCTTTTCTTTTCTTTTCTTTTTGCTGCCTCTCGGCCTACGTGGTCGAGTTTCCCACGATGCACCGCATCTCTCTTCTCTCGCGGCTGTCCTTCCGTTCATATTTGGGCAATTTTTCCCAGATCCTTCCTTTGGTGCGGGGTCCTCTATTTTTTTCTCTCTCTCTCTCTAGGGGATGCATGCCGGCCAACTGTGGCCGGCCCGGCTCAACGTGTGGGCTTTGATGCCTGTGGCTTTTTTCTTTCTTTTCTTTTCTTTTTGCTGCCTCTCGGCCTACGTGGTCGAGTTTCCCACCATGCACCGCATCTCTCTTCTCTCGCGGCTGTCCCTCCACATACTTTTGGGCAATTTTTCCCAGATCCTTCCTTTGGTGCGGGGTCCTCTGTTTTTTTTTCTCTCTCTCTCTAGGGGATGCATGCCGGCCAACTGTGGCCGGCCCGGCTCAACGTGTGGTCTTTGCTGCCTGTGGCTTTTTTCTTTCTTTTCTTTTCTTTTTGCTGCCTCTCGGCCTACGTGGTCGAGTTTCCCACGATGCACCGCATCTCTCTTCTCTCGCGGCTGTCCCTCCACACACTTTTGGGCAATTTTTCCCAGATCCTTCCCTTGGTGCGGGGTCCTCTGTTTTTCTCTCTCTCTCTCTCTAGGGGATGCATGCCGGCCAACTGTGGCCGGCCCGGCTCAATGGGTGGGCTTTGATGCCTGTGGCTTTTTTCTTTCTTTTCTTTTCTTTTTGCTGCCTCTCGGCCTACGTGGTCGAGTTTCCCACGATGCACCGCATCTCTCTTCTCTCGCGGCTGTCCCTCCACATACTTTTGGGCAATTTTTCCCAGATCCTTCCTTTGGTGCGGGGTCCTCTGTTTTTTTCTCTCTCTCTCTAGGGGATGCATGCCGGCAAACTGGGGCCGGCCCGGCTCAACGTGTGGGCTTTGATGCCTGTGGTTTTTTCTTTCTTTTCTTTTCTTTTCTTTTTGCTGCCACTCGGCCTATGTGGTCGAGTTTCCCACGATGCACCGCATCTCTCTTCTCTCGCGGCTGTCCTTCCGTTCATATTTGGGCAATTTTTCCCAGATCCTTCCTTTGGTGCGGGGTCCTCTATTTTTTTCTCTCTCTCTCTCTAGGGGATGCATGCCGGCCAACTGTGGCCGGCCCGGCTCAACGTGTGGGCTTTGATGCCTGTGGCTTTTTTCTTTCTTTTCTTTTCTTTTTGCTGCCTCTCGGCCTACGTGGTCGAGTTTCCCACCATGCACCGCATCTCTCTTCTCTCGCGGCTGTCCTACCGTTCATATTTGGGCAATTTTTCCCAGATCCTTCCTTTGGTGCGGGGTCCTCTGTTTTTTTCTCTCTCTCCCTCTAGGGGATGCATGCCGGCCAACTGTGCCCGGCCTGGCTCAACGTGTGGGCTTTGATGCCTGTGGCTTTTTTCTTTCTTTTCTTTTCTTTTTGCTGCCTCTCGGCCTACGTGGTCGAGTTTCCCACCATGCACCGCATCTCTCTTCTCTCGCGGCTGTCCCTCCGCACACTTTTGGGCAATTTTTCCCAGATCCTTCCTTTGGTGCAGGGTCCTCTGTATTTTTCTCTCTCTCTCTCTAGGGGATGCATGCCGGCCAACTGTGCCCGGCCCGGCTCAACGTGTGGGCTTTGATGCCTGTGGCTTTTTTCTTTCTTTTCTTTTCTTTTCTTTTTGCTGCCTCTCGGCCTACGTGGTCGAGTTTCCCACGATGCACCGCATCTCTCTTCTCTCGCGGCTGTCCCTCCGCACACTTTTGGGCAATTTTTCCCAGATCCTTCCTTTGGTGCGGGGTCCTCTGTTTTTTTCTCTCTCTCTCTCTAGGGGATGCATGCCGGCCAACTGTGCCCGGCCTGGCTCAACGTGTGGGCTTTGATGCCTGTGGCTTTTTTCTTTCTTTTCTTTTCTTTTTGCTGCCTCTCGGCCTACGTGGTCGAGTTTCCCACCATGCACCGCATCTCTCTTCTCTCGCGGCTGTCCTACCGTTCATATTTGGGCAATTTTTCCCAGATCCTTCCTTTGGTGCGGGGTCCTCTGTTTTTTTCTCTCTCTCTCTCTAGGGGATGCATGCCGGCCAACTGTGGCCGGCCCGGCTCAACGTGTGGGCTTTGATGCCTGTGGCTTTTTTCTTTCTTTTCTTTTCTTTTCTTTTTGCTGCCTCTCGGCCTACGTGGTCGAGTTTCCCACCATGCACCGCATCTCTCTTCTCTCGCGGCTGTCCTTCCGTTCATATTTGGGCAATTTTTCCCAGATCCTTCCTTTGGTGCGGGGTCCTCTGTTTTTTTCTCTCTCTCTCTCTAGGGGATGCATGCCGGCCAACTGTGGCCGGCCCGGCTCAACGTGTGGTCTTTGCTGCCTGTGGCTTTTTTCTTTCTTTTCTTTTCTTTTTGCTGCCTCTCGGCCTACGTGGTCGAGTTTCCCACGATGCACCGCATCTCTCTTCTCTTGCGGCTGTCCCTCCGCACACTTTTGGTCAATTTTTCTCAGATCCTTCCTTTGGTGCAGGGTCCTCTGCTTTTTTCTCTCTCTCTCTCTAGGGGATGCATGCCGGCCAACTGTGGCCGGCCCGGCTCAACGTGTGGGCTTTGATGCCTGTGGCTTTTTTCTTTCTTTTCTTTTCTTTTCTTTTTGCTGCCTCTCGGCCTACGTGGTCGAGTTTCCCACCATGCACCGCATCTCTCTTCTCTCGCGGCTGTCCTTCCGTTCATATTTGGGCAATTTTTCCCAGATCCTTCCTTTGGTGCGGGGTCCTCTGTTTTTCTCTCTCTCTCTCTCTAGGGGATGCATGCCGGCCAACTGTGGCCGGCCCGGCTCAACGTGTGGGTTTGCTGCCTGTGGCTTTTTTCTTTCTTTTCTTTTCTTTTTGCTGCCTCTCGGCCTACGTGGTCGAGTTTCCCACCATGCACCGCATCTCTCTTCTCTCGCGGCTGTCCTACCGTTCATATTTGGGCAATTTTTCCCAGATCCTTCCTTTGGTGCGGGGTCCTCTGTTTTTTTTTTCTCTCTCTCTCTAGGGGATGCATGCCGGCCAACTGTGCCCGGCCCGGCTCAACGTGTGGGCTTTGATGACTGTGGCTTTTTTCTTTCTTTTCTTTTCTTTTTGCTGCCTCTCGGCCTACGTGGTCGAGTTTCCCACGATGCACCGCATCTCCTATCTCTCGCGGCTGTCCTTCCGTTCATATTTGGGCAATTTTTCCCAGATCCATCCTTTGGTGCGGGGTCCTCTGTTTTTTTCTCTCTCTCTCTCTAGGGGATACATGCCAGCCAACTGTAGCCGGCCCGGCTCAACGTGTGGTCTTTGCTGCCTGTGGCTTTTTTCTTTCTTTTCTTTTCTTTTTGCTGCCTCTCGGCCTACGTGGTCGAGTTTCCCACGATGCACCGCATCTCTCTTCTCTCGCGGCTGTCCTTCCGTTCATATTTGGGCAATTTTTCCCAGATCCTTCCTTTGGTGCGGGGTCCTCTGTTTTTCTCTCTCTCTCTCTCTAGGGGATGCATGCCGGCCAACTGGGGCCGGCCCGGCTCAAACTGTCGGCTTTGATGCCTGTAGCTTTTTTCTTTCTTTTCTTTTCTTTTCTTTTTGCTGCCTCTCGGCCTACGTGGTCGAGTTTCCCACGATGCACCGCATCTCTCTTCTCTCGCGGCTGTCCTTCCGTTCATATTTGGGCAATTTTTCCCAGATCCTTCCTTTGGTGCGGGGTCCTCTGTTTTTTTCTCTCTCTCTCTCTCTAGGGGATGCATGCCGGCCAACTGTGGCCGGCCCGGCTCAACGTGTGGGCTTTGATGCCTGTGGCTTTTTTCTTTCTTTTCTTTTCTTTTTGCTGCCTCTCGGCCTACGTGGTCGAGTTTCCCACCATGCACCGCATCTCTCTTCTCTCGCGGCTGTCCTACCGTTCATATTTGGGCAATTTTTCCCAGATCCTTCCTTTGGTGCGGGGTCCTCTGTTTTTTTCTCTCTCTCTCTCTAGGGGATGCATGCCGGCCAACTGTGGCCGGCCCGGCTCAACGTGTGGGCTTTGATGCCTGTGGCTTTTTTCTTTCTTTTCTTTTCTTTTCTTTTTGCTGCCTCTCGGCCTACGTGGTCGAGTTTCCCACCATGCACCGCATCTCTCTTCTCTCGCGGCTGTCCTTCCGTTCATATTTGGGCAATTTTTCCCAGATCCTTCCTTTGGTGCGGGGTCCTCTGTTTTTTTCTCTCTCTCTCTCTAGGGGATGCATGCCGGCCAACTGTGGCCGGCCCGGCTCAACGTGTGGTCTTTGCTGCCTGTGGCTTTTTTCTTTCTTTTCTTTTCTTTTTGCTGCCTCTCGGCCTACGTGGTCGAGTTTCCCACGATGCACCGCATCTCTCTTCTCTTGCGGCTGTCCCTCCGCACACTTTTGGTCAATTTTTCTCAGATCCTTCCTTTGGTGCAGGGTCCTCTGCTTTTTTCTCTCTCTCTCTCTAGGGGATGCATGCCGGCCAACTGTGGCCGGCCCGGCTCAACGTGTGGGCTTTGATGCCTGTGGCTTTTTTCTTTCTTTTCTTTTCCTTTTCTTTTTGCTGCCTCTTGGCCTACGTGGTCGAGTTTCCCACGATGCACCGCATCTCTCTTCTCTCGCGGCTGTCCTTCCGTTCATATTTGGGCAATTTTTCCCAGATCCTTCCTTTGGTGCGGGGTCCTCTGTTTTTTTCTCTCTCTCTCTCTAGGGGATGCATGCCGGCCAACTGTGGCCGTCCCGGCTCAACGTGTGGTCTTTGCTGCCTGTGGCTTTTTTCTTTCTTTTCTTTTCTTTTTGCTGCCTCTCGGCCTACGTGGTCGAGTTTCCCACGATGCACCGCATCTCTCTTCTCTCGCGGCTGTCCTTCCGTTCATATTTGGGCAATTTTTCCCAGATCCTTCCTTTGGTGCGGGGTCCTCTGTTTTTTTCTCTCTCTCTCTCTAGGGGATGCATGCCGGCCAACTGTGGCCGGCCCGACTCAACGTGTGGGCTTTGATGCCTGTGGGTTTTTTCTTTCTTTTCTTTTCTTTTCTTTTTGCTGCCTCTCGGCCTACGTGGTCGAGTTTCCCACGATGCACCGCATCTCCCTTCTCTCGCGGCTGTCCTTCCGTTCATATTTGAGCAATTTTTCCCAGATCCTTCCTTTGGTGCGGGGTCCTCTGTTTTTTTTCTCTCTCTCTCTCTAGGGGATGCATGCCGGCCAACTGTGGCCGGCCCGGCTCAACGTGTGGGCTTTGAGGCCTGTGGCTTTTTTCTTTCTTTTCTTTTCTTTTCTTTTTGCTGCCTCTCAGCCTACGTGGTCGAGTTTCCCACGATGCACCGCATCTCTCTTCTCTCGCGGCTGTCCTTCCGTTCATATTTGGGCAATTTTTCCCAGATCCTTCCTTTGGTGCGGGGTCCTCTGTTTGTTTCTCTCTCTCTCTCTAGGAGATGCATGCCGGCCAACTGTGTCCGGCCCGGCTCAACGTGTGGGCTTTGATGCCTGTGGCTTTTTTCTTTCTTTTCTTTTCTTTTCTTTTTGCTGCCTCTCGGCCTACGTGGTCGAGTTTCCCACCATGCACCGCATCTCTCTTCTCTCGCGGCTGTCCTTCCGTTCATATTTGGGCAATTTTTCCCAGATCCTTCCTTTGATGCGGGGTCCTCTGTTTTTTTCTCTCTCTCTCTCTAGGGGATGCATGCCGGCCAACTGTGCCCGGCCCGGCTCAACGTGTGGTCTTTGCTGCCTGTGGCTTTTTTCTTTCTTTTCTTTTCTTTTTGCTGCCTCTCGGCCTAGGTGGTCGAGTTTCCCACAATGCACCGCATCTCTCTTCTCTCGCGGCTGTCCTTCCGTTCATATTTGGGCAATTTTTCCCAGATCCTTCCTTTGGTGCGGGGTCCTCTGTTTTTTTCTCTCTCTCTCTCTAGGAGATGCATGCCGGCCAACTGTGGCAGGCCCGGCTCAACGTGTGGGCTTTGATGCCTGTGGCTTTTTTCTTTCTTTTCTTTTCTTTTCTTTTTGCTGCCTCTCGGCCTACGTGGTCGAGTTTCCCACCATGCACCGCATCTCTCTTCTCTCGCGGCTGCCCTTCCGTTCATATTTGGGCAATTTTTCCCAGATCCTTCCCTTGGTGCGGGATCCTCTCTTTTTCTCTCTCTCTCTCTCTAGGGGATGCATGCCGGCCAACTGGGGCCGGCCCGGCTCAAACTGTCGGCTTTGATGCCTGTAGCTTTTTTCTTTCTTTTCTTTTCTTTTCTTTTTGCTGCCTCTCGGCCTACGTGGTCGAGTTTCCCACCATGCACCGCATCTCTCTTCTCTCGCGGCTGTCCTTCCGTTCATATTTGGGCAATTTTTCCCAGATCCTTCCTTTGGTGCGGGGTCCTCTATTTTTTTTCTCTCTCTCTCTCTAGGGGATGCATGCCGGCCAACTGTGGCCGGCCCGGCTCAACGTGTGGGCTTTGATGCCTGTGGCTTTTTTCTTTCTTTTCTTTTCTTTTTGCTGCCTCTCGGCCTACGTGGTCGAGTTTCCCACCATGCACCGCATCTCTCTTCTCTCGCGGCTGTCCCTCCACATACTTTTGGGCAATTTTTCCCAGATCCTTCCTTTGGTGCGGGGTCCTCTGTTTTTTTCTCTCTCTCTCTCTAGGGGATGCATGCCGGCCAACTGTGGCCGGCCCGGCTCAACGTGTGGTCTTTGCTGCCTGTGGCTTTTTTCTTTCTTTTCTTTTCTTTTTGCTGCCTCTCGGCCTACGTGGTCGAGTTTCCCACGATGCACCGCATCTCTCTTCTCTCGCGGCTGTCCCTCCACACACTTTTGGGCAATTTTTCCCAGATCCTTCCCTTGGTGCGGGGTCCTCTGTTTTTCTCTCTCTCTCTCTCTAGGGGATGCATGCCGGCCAACTGTGGCCGGCCCGGCTCAATGGGTGGGCTTTGCTGCCTGTGGCTTTTTTCTTTCTTTTCTTTTCTTTTTGCTGCCTCTCGGCCTACGTGGTCGAGTTTCCCACGATGCACCGCATCTCTCTTCTCTCGCGGCTGTCCCTCCACATACTTTTGGGCAATTTTTCCCAGATCCTTCCTTTGGTGCGGGGTCCTCTGTTTTTTTCTCTCTCTCTCTAGGGGATGCATGCCGGCAAACTGGGGCCGGCCCGGCTCAACGTGTGGGCTTTGATGCCTGTGGCTTTTTTCTTTCTTTTCTTTTCTTCTCTTTTTGCTGCCACTCGGCCTACGTGGTCGAGTTTCCCATGATGCACCGCATCTCCCTTCTCTCGCGGCTGTCCTTCCGTTCTTATTTGGGCAATTTTTCCCAGATCCTTCCTTTTGTGCGGGGTCCTCTGTTTTTTCTCTCTCTCTCTCTAGGGGATGCATGCCGGCCAACTGTGCCTGGCCCGGCTCAACGTGTGGGCTTTGATGCCTGTGGCTTTTTTCTTTCTTTTCTTTTCTTTTTGCTGCCTCTCGGCCTACGTGGTCGAGTTTCCCATGATGCACCACATCTCTCTTCTCTCGCGGCTGTCCCTCCACATACTTTTGGGCAATTTTTCCCAGATCCTTCCTTTGGTGCGGGGTCCTCTGTTTTTTTCTCTCTCTCTCTCTAGGGGATTCATGCCGGCCAACTGTGGCCGGCCCGACTCAACGTGTGGGCTTTGATGCCTGTGGGTTTTTTCTTTCTTTTCTTTTCTTTTCTTTTTGCTGCCTCTCGGCCTACGTGGTCGAGTTTCCCACGATGCACCGCATCTCCCTTCTCTCGCGGCTGTCCTTCCGTTCATATTTGAGCAATTTTTCCCAGATCCTTCCTTTGGTGCGGGGTCCTCTGTTTTTTTTCTCTCTCTCTCTCTAGGGGATGCATGCCGGCCAACTGTGGCCGGCCCGGCTCAACGTGTGGGCTTTGATGCCTGTGGCTTTTTTCTTTCTTTTCTTTTCTTTTCTTTTTGCTGCCTCTCAGCCTACGTGGTCGAGTTTCCCACGATGCACCGCATCTCTCTTCTCTCGCGGCTGTCCTTCCGTTCATATTTGGGCAATTTTTCCCAGATCCTTCCTTTGGTGCGGGGTCCTCTGTTTTTTTCTCTCTCTCTCTCTAGGAGATGCATGCCGGCCAACTGTGTCCGGCCCGGCTCAACGTGTGGGCTTTGATGCCTGTGGCTTTTTTCTTTCTTTTCTTTTCTTTTCTTTTTGCTGCCTCTCGGCCTACGTGGTCGAGTTTCCCACCATGCACCGCATCTCTCTTCTCTCGCGGCTGTCCTTCCGTTCATATTTGGGCAATTTTTCCCAGATCCTTCCTTTGGTGCGGGGTCCTCTGTTTTTTTCTCTCTCTCTCTCTAGGGGATGCATGCCGGCCAACTGTGGCCGGCCCGGCTCAACGTGTGGTCTTTGCTGCCTGTGGCTTTTTTCTTTCTTTTCTTTTCTTTTTGCTGCCTCTCGGCCTACGTGGTCGAGTTTCCCACGATGCACCGCATCTCTCTTCTCTTGAGGCTGTCCCTCCGCACACTTTTGGGCAATTTTTCCCAGATCCTTCCTTTGGTGCGGGGTCCTCTGTTTCTCTCTCTCTCTCTCTCTAGGGGATGCATGCCGGCCAACTGTGGCCGGCCCGGCTCAACGTGTGGGCTTTGATGCCTGTGGCTTTTTTCTTTCTTTTCTTTTCCTTTTCTTTTTGCTGCCTCTCGGCCTACGTGGTCGAGTTTCCCACGATGCACCGCATCTCTCTTCTCTCGCGGCTGTCCTTCCGTTCATATTTGGGCAATTTTTCCCAGATCCTTCCTTTGGTGCGGGGTCCTCTGTTTTTTTCTCTCTCTCTCTCTAGGGGATGCATGCTGGCCAACTGTGGCCGGCCCGGCTCAACGTGTGGTCTTTGCTGCCTGTGGCTTTTTTCTTTCTTTTCTTTTCTTTTTGCTGCCTCTCGGCCTACGTGGTCGAGTTTCCCACGATGCACCGCATCTCTCTTCTCTCGCGGCTGTCCCTCCACACACTTTTGGGCAATTTTTCCCAGATCCTTCCCTTGGTGCGGGGTCCTCTGTTTTTCTCTCTCTCTCTCTCTAGGGGATGCATGCCGGCCAACTGTGGCCGGCCCGGCTCAACGGGTGGGCTTTGCTGCCTGTGGCTTTTTTCTTTCTTTTCTTTTCTTTTTGCTGCCTCTCGGCCTACGTGGTCGAGTTTCCCACGATGCACCGCATCTCTCTTCTCTCGCGGCTGTCCCTCCACATACTTTTTTGCAATTTTTCCCAGATCCTTCCTTTGGTGCGGGGTCCTCTGTTTTTTCTCTCTCTCTCTAGGGGATGCATGCCGGCAAACTGGGGCCGGCCCGGCTCAACGTGTGGGCTTTGATGCCTGTGGCTTTTTTCTTTCTTTTCTTTTCTTTTCTTTTTGCTGCCTCTCGGCCTACGTGGTCGAGTTTCCCATGATGCACCGCATCTCCCTTCTCTCGCGGCTGTCCTTCCGTTCATATTTGGGCAATTTTTCCCAGATCCTTCCTTTGGTGCGGGGTCCTCTGTTTTTTCTCTCTCTCTCTCTAGGGGATGCATGCCGGCCAACTGTGCCCGGCCCGGCTCAACGTGTGGGCTTTGATGCCTGTGGCTTTTTTCTTTCTTTTCTTTTCTTTTTGCTGCCTCTCGGCCTACGTGGTCGAGTTTCCCATGATGCACCGCATCTCTCTTCTCTCGCGGCTGTCCCTCCACATACTTTTGGGCAATTTTTCCCAGATCCTTCCTTTGGTGCGGGGTCCTCTGTTTTTTCTCTCTCTCTCTAGGGGATGCATGCCGGCAAACTGGGGCCGGCCCGGCTCAACGTGTGGGCTTTGATGCCTGTGGCTTTTTTCTTTCTCTTCTTTTCTTTTCTTTTTGCTGCCTCTCGGCCTACGTGGTCGAGTTTCCCACGATGCACCGCATCTCCCTTCTCTCGCGGCTGTCCTACCGTTCATATTTGGGCAATTTTTCCCAGATCCTTCCTTTGGTGCGGGGTCCTCTGTTTTTTTTTTTTCTCTTTCTCTCTAGGGGATGCATGCCGGCCAACTGTGCCCGGCCCGGCTCAACGTGTGGGCTTTGATGCCTGTGGGTTTTTTCTTTCTTTTCTTTTCTTTTCTTTTTGCTGCCTCTCGGCCTACGTGGTCGAGTTTCCCACGATGCACCGCATCTCCCTTCTCTCGCGGCTGTCCTTCCGTTCATATTTGGGCAATTTTTACCAGATCCTTCCTTTGGTGCGGGGTCCTCTGTTTTTTTCTCTCTCTCTCTATAGGGGATGCATGCCGGCCAACTGTGCCCGGCCCGGCTCAACGTGTGGGCTTTGATGCCTGTGGCTTTTTTCTTTCTTTTCTTTTCTTTTCTTTTTGCTGCCTCTCGGCCTACGTGGTCGAGTTTCCCACGATGCACCGCATCTCTCTTCTCTCGCGGCTGTCCTTCCGTTCATATTTGGGCAATTTTTCCCAGATCCTTCTTTTGGTGCGGGGTCCTCTGTTTTTTTCTCTCTCTCTCTCTCTAGGGGATACATGCCAGCCAACTGTGGCCGGCCCGGCTCAACGTGTGGGCTTTGATGCCTGTGGGTTTTTTCTTTCTTTTCTTTTCTTTTCTTTTTGCTGCCTCTCGGCCTACGTGGTCGAGTTTCCCACCATGCACCGCATCTCTCTTCTCTCGCGGCTGCCCTTCCGTTCATATTTGGGCAATTTTTCCCAGATCCTTCCCTTGGTGCGGGGTCCTCTGTTTTTCTCTCTCTCTCTCTCTAGGGGATGCATGCCGGCCAACTGGGGCCGGCCCGGCTCAAACTGTCGGCTTTGTTGCCTTTAGCTTTTTTCTTTCTTTTCTTTTCTTTTCTTTTTGCTACCTCTCGGCCTACGTGGTCGAGTTTCCCACGATGCACCGCATCTCTCTTCTCTCGCGGCTGTCCTTCCGTTCATATTTGGGCAATTTTTCCCAGATCCTTCCTTTGGTGCGGGGTCCTCTATTTTTTTCTCTCTCTCTCTCTAGGGGATGCATGCCGGCCAACTGTGGCCGGCCCGGCTCAACGTGTGGGCTTTGATGCCTGTGGCTTTTTTCTTTCTTTTCTTTTCTTTTTGCTGCCTCTCGGCCTACGTGGTCGAGTTTCCCACCATGCACCGCATCTCTCTTCTCTCGCGGCTGTCCCTCCACATACTTTTGGGCAATTTTTCCCAGATCCTTCCTTTGGTGCGGGGTCCTCTGTTTTTTTTTCTCTCTCTCTCTAGGGGATGCATGCCGGCCAACTGTGGCCGGCCCGGCTCAACGTGTGGTCTTTGCTGCCTGTGGCTTTTTTCTTTCTTTTCTTTTCTTTTTGCTGCCTCTCGGCCTACGTGGTCGAGTTTCCCACGATGCACCGCATCTCTCTTCTCTCGCGGCTGTCCCTCCACACACTTTTGGGCAATTTTTCCCAGATCCTTCCCTTGGTGCGGGGTCCTCTGTTTTTCTCTCTCTCTCTCTCTAGGGGATGCATGCCGGCCAACTGTGGCCGGCCCGGCTCAATGGGTGGGCTTTGATGCCTGTGGCTTTTTTCTTTCTTTTCTTTTCTTTTTGCTGCCTCTCGGCCTACGTGGTCGAGTTTCCCACGATGCACCGCATCTCTCTTCTCTCGCGGCTGTCCCTCCACATACTTTTGGGCAATTTTTCCCAGATCCTTCCTTTGGTGCGGGGTCCTCTGTTTTTTTCTCTCTCTCTCTAGGGGATGCATGCCGGCAAACTGGGGCCGGCCCGGCTCAACGTGTGGGCTTTGATGCCTGTGGTTTTTTCTTTCTTTTCTTTTCTTTTCTTTTTGCTGCCACTCGGCCTACGTGGTCGAGTTTCCCACGATGCACCGCATCTCTCTTCTCTCGCGGCTGTCCTTCCGTTCATATTTGGGCAATTTTTCCCAGATCCTTCCTTTGGTGCGGGGTCCTCTATTTTTTTCTCTCTCTCTCTCTAGGGGATGCATGCCGGCCAACTGTGGCCGGCCCGGCTCAACGTGTGGGCTTTGATGCCTGTGGCTTTTTTCTTTCTTTTCTTTTCTTTTTGCTGCCTCTCGGCCTACGTGGTCGAGTTTCCCACCATGCACCGCATCTCTCTTCTCTCGCGGCTGTCCTACCGTTCATATTTGGGCAATTTTTCCCAGATCCTTCCTTTGGTGCGGGGTCCTCTGTTTTTTTCTCTCTCTCCCTCTAGGGGATGCATGCCGGCCAACTGTGCCCGGCCTGGCTCAACGTGTGGGCTTTGATGCCTGTGGCTTTTTTCTTTCTTTTCTTTTCTTTTTGCTGCCTCTCGGCCTACGTGGTCGAGTTTCCCACCATGCACCGCATCTCTCTTCTCTCGCGGCTGTCCCTCCGCACACTTTTGGGCAATTTTTCCCAGATCCTTCCTTTGGTGCAGGGTCCTCTGTATTTTTCTCTCTCTCTCTCTAGGGGATGCATGCCGGCCAACTGTGCCCGGCCCGGCTCAACGTGTGGGCTTTGATGCCTGTGGCTTTTTTCTTTCTTTTCTTTTCTTTTCTTTTTGCTGCCTCTCGGGCTACGTGGTCGAGTTTCCCACGATGCACCGCATCTCTCTTCTCTCGCGGCTGTCCCTCCGCACACTTTTGGGCAATTTTTCCCAGATCCTTCCTTTGGTGCGGGGTCCTCTGTTTTTTTCTCTCTCTCTCTCTAGGGGATGCATGCCGGCCAACTGTGCCCGGCCTGGCTCAACGTGTGGGCTTTGATGCCTGTGGCTTTTTTCTTTCTTTTCTTTTCTTTTTGCTGCCTCTCGGCCTACGTGGTCGAGTTTCCCACCATGCACCGCATCTCTCTTCTCTCACGGCTGTCCTACCGTTCATATTTGGGCAATTTTTCCCAGATCCTTCCTTTGGTGCGGGGTCCTCTGTTTTTCTCTCTCTCTCTCTCTAGGGGATGCATGCTGGCCAACTGTGGCCGGCCCGGCTCAACGTGTGGTCTTTGCTGCCTGTGGCTTTTTTCTTTCTTTTCTTTTCTTTTTGCTGCCTCTCGGCCTACGTGGTCGAGTTTCCCACGATGCACCGCATCTCTCTTCTCTCGCGGCTGTCCCTCCACACACTTTTGGGCAATTTTTCCCAGATCCTTCCCTTGGTGCGGGGTCCTCTGTTTTTCTCTCTCTCTCTCTCTAGGGGATGCATGCCGGCCAACTGTGGCCGGCCCGGCTCAACGGGTGGGCTTTGCTGCCTGTGGCTTTTTTCTTTCTTTTCTTTTCTTTTTGCTGCCTCTCGGCCTACGTGGTCGAGTTTCCCACGATGCACCGCATCTCTCTTCTCTCGCGGCTGTCCCTCCACATACTTTTTTGCAATTTTTCCCAGATCCTTCCTTTGGTGCGGGGTCCTCTGTTTTTTCTCTCTCTCTCTAGGGGATGCATGCCGGCAAACTGGGGCCGGCCCGGCTCAACGTGTGGGCTTTGATGCCTGTGGCTTTTTTCTTTCTTTTCTTTTCTTTTCTTTTTGCTGCCTCTCGGCCTACGTGGTCGAGTTTCCCATGATGCACCGCATCTCCCTTCTCTCGCGGCTGTCCTTCCGTTCATATTTGGGCAATTTTTCCCAGATCCTTCCTTTGGTGCGGGGTCCTCTGTTTTTTCTCTCTCTCTCTCTAGGGGATGCATGCCGGCCAACTGTGCCCGGCCCGGCTCAACGTGTGGGCTTTGATGCCTGTGGCTTTTTTCTTTCTTTTCTTTTCTTTTTGCTGCCTCTCGGCCTACGTGGTCGAGTTTCCCATGATGCACCGCATCTCTCTTCTCTCGCGGCTGTCCCTCCACATACTTTTGGGCAATTTTTCCCAGATCCTTCCTTTGGTGCGGGGTCCTCTGTTTTTTCTCTCTCTCTCTAGGGGATGCATGCCGGCAAACTGGGGCCGGCCCGGCTCAACGTGTGGGCTTTGATGCCTGTGGCTTTTTTCTTTCTCTTCTTTTCTTTTCTTTTTGCTGCCTCTCGGCCTACGTGGTCGAGTTTCCCACGATGCACCGCATCTCCCTTCTCTCGCGGCTGTCCTACCGTTCATATTTGGGCAATTTTTCCCAGATCCTTCCTTTGGTGCGGGGTCCTCTGTTTTTTTTTTTTCTCTTTCTCTCTAGGGGATGCATGCCGGCCAACTGTGCCCGGCCCGGCTCAACGTGTGGGCTTTGATGCCTGTGGGTTTTTTCTTTCTTTTCTTTTCTTTTCTTTTTGCTGCCTCTCGGCCTACGTGGTCGAGTTTCCCACGATGCACCGCATCTCCCTTCTCTCGCGGCTGTCCTTCCGTTCATATTTGGGCAATTTTTACCAGATCCTTCCTTTGGTGCGGGGTCCTCTGTTTTTTTCTCTCTCTCTCTATAGGGGATGCATGCCGGCCAACTGTGCCCGGCCCGGCTCAACGTGTGGGCTTTGATGCCTGTGGCTTTTTTCTTTCTTTTCTTTTCTTTTCTTTTTGCTGCCTCTCGGCCTACGTGGTCGAGTTTCCCACGATGCACCGCATCTCTCTTCTCTCGCGGCTGTCCTTCCGTTCATATTTGGGCAATTTTTCCCAGATCCTTCTTTTGGTGCGGGGTCCTCTGTTTTTTTCTCTCTCTCTCTCTCTAGGGGATACATGCCAGCCAACTGTGGCCGGCCCGGCTCAACGTGTGGGCTTTGATGCCTGTGGGTTTTTTCTTTCTTTTCTTTTCTTTTCTTTTTGCTGCCTCTCGGCCTACGTGGTCGAGTTTCCCACCATGCACCGCATCTCTCTTCTCTCGCGGCTGCCCTTCCGTTCATATTTGGGCAATTTTTCCCAGATCCTTCCCTTGGTGCGGGGTCCTCTGTTTTTCTCTCTCTCTCTCTCTAGGGGATGCATGCCGGCCAACTGGGGCCGGCCCGGCTCAAACTGTCGGCTTTGTTGCCTTTAGCTTTTTTCTTTCTTTTCTTTTCTTTTCTTTTTGCTACCTCTCGGCCTACGTGGTCGAGTTTCCCACGATGCACCGCATCTCTCTTCTCTCGCGGCTGTCCTTCCGTTCATATTTGGGCAATTTTTCCCAGATCCTTCCTTTGGTGCGGGGTCCTCTATTTTTTTCTCTCTCTCTCTCTAGGGGATGCATGCCGGCCAACTGTGGCCGGCCCGGCTCAACGTGTGGGCTTTGATGCCTGTGGCTTTTTTCTTTCTTTTCTTTTCTTTTTGCTGCCTCTCGGCCTACGTGGTCGAGTTTCCCACCATGCACCGCATCTCTCTTCTCTCGCGGCTGTCCCTCCACATACTTTTGGGCAATTTTTCCCAGATCCTTCCTTTGGTGCGGGGTCCTCTGTTTTTTTTTCTCTCTCTCTCTAGGGGATGCATGCCGGCCAACTGTGGCCGGCCCGGCTCAACGTGTGGTCTTTGCTGCCTGTGGCTTTTTTCTTTCTTTTCTTTTCTTTTTGCTGCCTCTCGGCCTACGTGGTCGAGTTTCCCACGATGCACCGCATCTCTCTTCTCTCGCGGCTGTCCCTCCACACACTTTTGGGCAATTTTTCCCAGATCCTTCCCTTGGTGCGGGGTCCTCTGTTTTTCTCTCTCTCTCTCTCTAGGGGATGCATGCCGGCCAACTGTGGCCGGCCCGGCTCAATGGGTGGGCTTTGATGCCTGTGGCTTTTTTCTTTCTTTTCTTTTCTTTTTGCTGCCTCTCGGCCTACGTGGTCGAGTTTCCCACGATGCACCGCATCTCTCTTCTCTCGCGGCTGTCCCTCCACATACTTTTGGGCAATTTTTCCCAGATCCTTCCTTTGGTGCGGGGTCCTCTGTTTTTTTCTCTCTCTCTCTAGGGGATGCATGCCGGCAAACTGGGGCCGGCCCGGCTCAACGTGTGGGCTTTGATGCCTGTGGTTTTTTCTTTCTTTTCTTTTCTTTTCTTTTTGCTGCCACTCGGCCTACGTGGTCGAGTTTCCCACGATGCACCGCATCTCTCTTCTCTCGCGGCTGTCCTTCCGTTCATATTTGGGCAATTTTTCCCAGATCCTTCCTTTGGTGCGGGGTCCTCTATTTTTTTCTCTCTCTCTCTCTAGGGGATGCATGCCGGCCAACTGTGGCCGGCCCGGCTCAACGTGTGGGCTTTGATGCCTGTGGCTTTTTTCTTTCTTTTCTTTTCTTTTTGCTGCCTCTCGGCCTACGTGGTCGAGTTTCCCACCATGCACCGCATCTCTCTTCTCTCGCGGCTGTCCTACCGTTCATATTTGGGCAATTTTTCCCAGATCCTTCCTTTGGTGCGGGGTCCTCTGTTTTTTTCTCTCTCTCCCTCTAGGGGATGCATGCCGGCCAACTGTGCCCGGCCTGGCTCAACGTGTGGGCTTTGATGCCTGTGGCTTTTTTCTTTCTTTTCTTTTCTTTTTGCTGCCTCTCGGCCTACGTGGTCGAGTTTCCCACCATGCACCGCATCTCTCTTCTCTCGCGGCTGTCCCTCCGCACACTTTTGGGCAATTTTTCCCAGATCCTTCCTTTGGTGCAGGGTCCTCTGTATTTTTCTCTCTCTCTCTCTAGGGGATGCATGCCGGCCAACTGTGCCCGGCCCGGCTCAACGTGTGGGCTTTGATGCCTGTGGCTTTTTTCTTTCTTTTCTTTTCTTTTCTTTTTGCTGCCTCTCGGGCTACGTGGTCGAGTTTCCCACGATGCACCGCATCTCTCTTCTCTCGCGGCTGTCCCTCCGCACACTTTTGGGCAATTTTTCCCAGATCCTTCCTTTGGTGCGGGGTCCTCTGTTTTTTTCTCTCTCTCTCTCTAGGGGATGCATGCCGGCCAACTGTGCCCGGCCTGGCTCAACGTGTGGGCTTTGATGCCTGTGGCTTTTTTCTTTCTTTTCTTTTCTTTTTGCTGCCTCTCGGCCTACGTGGTCGAGTTTCCCACCATGCACCGCATCTCTCTTCTCTCACGGCTGTCCTACCGTTCATATTTGGGCAATTTTTCCCAGATCCTTCCTTTGGTGCGGGGTCCTCTGTTTTTTTCTCTCTCTCTCTCTAGGGGATGCATGCCGGCCAACTGTGGCCGGCCCGGCTCAACGTGTGGGCTTTGATGCCTGTGGCTTTTTTCTTTCTTTTCTTTTCTTTTCTTTTTGCTGCCTCTCGGCCTACGTGGTCGAGTTTCCCACCATGCACCGCATCTCTCTTCTCTCGCGGCTGTCCTTCCGTTCATATTTGGGCAATTTTTCCCAGATCCTTCCTTTGGTGCGGGGTCCTCTGTTTTTTTCTCTCTCTCTCTCTAGGGGATGCATGCCGGCCAACTGTGGCCGGCCCGGCTCAACGTGTGGTCTTTGCTGCCTGTGGCTTTTTTCTTTCTTTTCTTTTCTTTTTGCTGCCTCTCGGCCTACGTGGTCGAGTTTCCCACGATGCACCGCATCTCTCTTCTCTTGCGGCTGTCCCTCCGCACACTTTTGGTCAATTTTTCTCAGATCCTTCCTTTGGTGCAGGGTCCTCTGCTTTTTTCTATCTCTCTCTCTAGGGGATGCATGCCGGCCAACTGTGGCCGGCCCGGCTCAACGTGTGGGCTTTGATGCCTGTGGCTTTTTTCTTTCTTTTCTTTTCCTTTTCTTTTTGCTGCCTCTTGGCCTACGTGGTCGAGTTTCCCACGATGCACCGCATCTCTCTTCTCTCGCGGCTGTCCTTCCGTTCATATTTGGGCAATTTTTCCCAGATCCTTCCTTTGGTGCGGGGTCCTCTGTTTTTTTCTCTCTCTCTCTCTAGGGGATGCATGCCGGCCAACTGTGGCCGTCCCGGCTCAACGTGTGGTCTTTGCTGCCTGTGGCTTTTTTCTTTCTTTTCTTTTCTTTTTGCTGCCTCTCGGCCTACGTGGTCGAGTTTCCCACGATGCACCGCATCTCTCTTCTCTCGCGGCTGTCCTTCCGTTCATATTTGGGCAATTTTTCCCAGATCCTTCCTTTGGTGCGGGGTCCTCTGTTTTTTTCTCTCTCTCTCTCTAGGGGATGCATGCCGGCCAACTGTGGCCGGCCCGGCTCAACGTGTGGGCTTTGATGCCTGTGGCTTTTTTCTTTCTTTTCTTTTCTTTTCTTTTTGCTGCCTCTCGGCCTACGTGGTCGAGTTTCCCACCATGCACCGCATCTCTCTTCTCTCGCGGATGTCCTTCCGTTCATATTTGGGCAATTTTTCCCAGATCCTTCCTTTGGTGCGGGGTCCTCTGTTTTTTTCTCTCTCTCTCTCTAGGGGATGCATGCCGGCCAACTGTGCCCGGCCTGGCTCAACGTGTGGGCTTTGATGCCTGTGGCTTTTTTCTTTCTTTTCTTTTCTTTTTGCTGCCTCTCGGCCTACGTGGTCGAGTTTCCCACCATGCACCGCATCTCTCTTCTCTCGCGGCTGTCCTACCGTTCATATTTGGGCAATTTTTCCCAGATCCTTCCTTTGGTGCGGGGTCCTCTGTTTTTTTCTCTCTCTCTCTCTAGGGGATGCATGCCGGCCAACTGTGGCCGGCCCGGCTCAACGTGTGGGCTTTGATGCCTGTGGCTTTTTTCTTTCTTTTCTTTTCTTTTCTTTTTGCTGCCTCTCGGCCTACGTGGTCGAGTTTCCCACCATGCACCGCATCTCTCTTCTCTCGCGGCTGTCCTTCCGTTCATATTTGGGCAATTTTTCCCAGATCCTTCCTTTGGTGCGGGGTCCTCTGTTTTTTTCTCTCTCTCTCTCTAGGGGATGCATGCCGGCCAACTGTGGCCGGCCCGGCTCAACGTGTGGTCTTTGCTGCCTGTGGCTTTTTTCTTTCTTTTCTTTTCTTTTTGCTGCCTCTCGGCCTACGTGGTCGAGTTTCCCACGATGCACCGCATCTCTCTTCTCTTGCGGTTGTCCCTCCGCACACTTTTGGTCAATTTTTCTCAGATCCTTCCTTTGGTGCAGGGTCCTCTGCTTTTTTCTCTCTCTCTCTCTAGGGGATGCATGCCGGCCAACTGTGGCCGGCCCGGCTCAACGTGTGGGCTTTGATGCCTGTGGCTTTTTTCTTTCTTTTCTTTTCCTTTTCTTTTTGCTGCCTCTTGGCCTACGTGGTCGAGTTTCCCACGATGCACCGCATCTCTCTTCTCTCGCGGCTGTCCTTCCGTTCATATTTGGGCAATTTTTCCCAGATCCTTCCTTTGGTGCGGGGTCCTCTGTTTTTTTCTCTCTCTCTCTCTAGGGGATGCATGCCGGCCAACTGTGGCCGTCCCGGCTCAACGTGTGGTCTTTGCTGCCTGTGGCTTTTTTCTTTCTTTTCTTTTCTTTTTGCTGCCTCTCGGCCTACGTGGTCGAGTTTCCCACCATGCACCGCATCTCTCTTCTCTCGCGGCTGTCCTTCCGTTCATATTTGGGCAATTTTTCCCAGATCCTTCCTTTGGTGCGGGGTCCTCTGTTTTTTTCTCTCTCTCTCTCTAGGGGATGCATGCCGGCCAACTGTGGCCGGCCCGACTCAACGTGTGGGCTTTGATGCCTGTGGGTTTTTTCTTTCTTTTCTTTTCTTTTCTTTTTGCTGCCTCTCGGCCTACGTGGTCGAGTTTCCCACGATGCACCGCATCTCCCTTCTCTCGCGGCTGTCCTTCCGTTCATATTTGAGCAATTTTTCCCAGATCCTTCCTTTGGTGCGGGGTCCTCTGTTTTTTTTCTCTCTCTCTCTCTAGGGGATGCATGCCGGCCAACTGTGGCCGGCCCGGCTCAACGTGTGGGCTTTGATGCCTGTGGCTTTTTTCTTTCTTTTCTTTTCTTTTCTTTTTGCTGCCTCTCAGCCTACGTGGTCGAGTTTCCCACGATGCACCGCATCTCTCTTCTCTCGCGGCTGTCCTTCCGTTCATATTTGGGCAATTTTTCCCAGATCCTTCCTTTGGTGCGGGGTCCTCTGTTTTTTTCTCTCTCTCTCTCTAGGAGATGCATGCCGGCCAACTGTGTCCGGCCCGGCTCAACGTGTGGGCTTTGATGCCTGTGGCTTTTTTCTTTCTTTTCTTTTCTTTTCTTTTTGCTGCCTCTCGGCCTACGTGGTCGAGTTTCCCACCATGCACCGCATCTCTCTTCTCTCGCGGCTGTCCTTCCGTTCATATTTGGGCAATTTTTCCCAGATCCTTCCTTTGATGCGGGGTCCTCTGTTTTTTTCTCTCTCTCTCTCTAGGGGATGCATGCCGGCCAACTGTGGCCGGCCCGGCTCAACGTGTGGTCTTTGCTGCCTGTGGCTTTTTTCTTTCTTTTCTTTTCTTTTTGCTGCCTCTCGGCCTACGTGGTCGAGTTTCCCACGATGCACCGCATCTCTCTTCTCTTGAGGCTGTCCCTCCGCACACTTTTGGGCAATTTTTCCCAGATCCTTCCTTTGGTGCGGGGTCCTCTGTTTTTCTCTCTCTCTCTCTCTAGGGGATGCATGCCGGCCAACTGTGGCCGGCCCGGCTCAACGTGTGGGCTTTGATGCCTGTGGCTTTTTTCTTTCTTTTCTTTTCCTTTTCTTTTTGCTGCCTCTCGGCCTACGTGGTCGAGTTTCCCACGATGCACCGCATCTCTCTTCTCTCGCGGCTGTCCTTCCGTTCATATTTGGGCAATTTTTCCCAGATCCTTCCTTTGGTGCGGGGTCCTCTGTTTTTTTCTCTCTCTCTCTCTAGGGGATGCATGCTGGCCAACTGTGGCCGGCCCGGCTCAACGTGTGGTCTTTGCTGCCTGTGGCTTTTTTCTTTCTTTTCTTTTCTTTTTGCTGCCTCTCGGCCTACGTGGTCGAGTTTCCCACCATGCACCGCATCTCTCTTCTCTCGCGGCTGTCCCTCCACACACTTTTGGGCAATTTTTCCCAGATCCTTCCCTTGGTGCGGGGTCCTCTGTTTTTCTCTCTCTCTCTCTCTAGGGGATGCATGCCGGCCAACTGTGGCCGGCCCGGCTCAACGGGTGGGCTTTGCTGCCTGTGGCTTTTTTCTTTCTTTTCTTTTCTTTTTGCTGCCTCTCGGCCTACGTGGTCGAGTTTCCCACGATGCACCGCATCTCTCTTCTCTCGCGGCTGTCCCTCCACATACTTTTTTGCAATTTTTCCCAGATCCTTCCTTTGGTGCGGGGTCCTCTGTTTTTTCTCTCTCTCTCTCGGGATGCATGCCGGCAAACTGGGGCCGGCCCGGCTCAACGTGTGGGCTTTGATGCCTGTGGCTTTTTTCTTTCTTTTCTTTTCTTTTCTTTTTGCTGCCTCTCGGCCTACGTGGTCGAGTTTCCCATGATGCACCGCATCTCCCTTCTCTCGCGGCTGTCCTTCCGTTCATATTTGGGCAATTTTTCCCAGATCCTTCCTTTGGTGCGGGGTCCTCTGTTTTTTCTCTCTCTCTCTCTAGGGGATGCATGCCGGCCAACTGTGCCCGGCCCGGCTCAACGTGTGGGCTTTGATGCCTGTGGCTTTTTTCTTTCTTTTCTTTTCTTTTTGCTGCCTCTCGGCCTACGTGGTCGAGTTTCCCATGATGCACCGCATCTCTCTTCTCTCGCGGCTGTCCCTCCACATACTTTTGGGCAATTTTTCCCAGATCCTTCCTTTGGTGCGGGGTCCTCTGTTTTTTCTCTCTCTCTCTAGGGGATGCATGCCGGCAAACTGGGGCCGGCCCGGCTCAACGTGTGGGCTTTGATGCCTGTGGCTTTTTTCTTTCTCTTCTTTTCTTTTCTTTTTGCTGCCTCTCGGCCTACGTGGTCGAGTTTCCCACGATGCACCGCATCTCCCTTCTCTCGCGGCTGTCCTACCGTTCATATTTGGGCAATTTTTCCCAGATCCTTCCTTTGGTGCGGGGTCCTCTGTTTTTTTTTTTTCTCTTTCTCTCTAGGGGATGCATGCCGGCCAACTGTGCCCGGCCCGGCTCAACGTGTGGGCTTTGATGCCTGTGGGTTTTTTCTTTCTTTTCTTTTCTTTTCTTTTTGCTGCCTCTCGGCCTACGTGGTCGAGTTTCCCACCATGCACCGCATCTCTCTTCTCTCGCGGCTGTCCTTCCGTTCATATTTGGGCAATTTTTCCCAGATCCTTCCTTTGGTGCGGGGTCCTCTGTTTTTTTCTCTCTCTCTCTCTAGGGGATGCATGCCGGCCAACTGTGGCCGTCCCGGCTCAACGTGTGGTCTTTGCTGCCTGTGGCTTTTTTCTTTCTTTTCTTTTCTTTTTGCTGCCTCTCGGCCTACGTGGTCGAGTTTCCCACGATGCACCGCATCTCTCTTCTCTCGCGGCTGTCCTTCCGTTCATATTTGGGCAATTTTTCCCAGATCCTTCCTTTGGTGCGGGGTCCTCTGTTTTTTTCTCTCTCTCTCTCTAGGGGATGCATGCCGGCCAACTGTGGCCGGCCCGGCTCAACGTGTGGGCTTTGATGCCTGTGGCTTTTTTCTTTCTTTTCTTTTCTTTTCTTTTTGCTGCCTCTCGGCCTACGTGGTCGAGTTTCCCACCATGCACCGCATCTCTCTTCTCTCGCGGCTGTCCTTCCGTTCATATTTGGGCAATTTTTCCCAGATCCTTCCTTTGGTGCGGGGTCCTCTGTTTTTTTCTCTCTCTCTCTCTAGGGGATGCATGCCGGCCAACTGTGGCCGGCCCGGCTCAACGTGTGGTCTTTGCTGCCTGTGGCTTTTTTCTTTCTTTTCTTTTCTTTTTGCTGCCTCTCGGCCTACGTGGTCGAGTTTCCCACGATGCACCGCATCTCTCTTCTCTTGCGGCTGTCCCTCCGCACACTTTTGGTCAATTTTTCTCAGATCCTTCCTTTGGTGCAGGGTCCTCTGCTTTTTTTTCTCTCTCTCTCTAGGGGATGCATGCCGGCCAACTGTGGCCGGCCCGGCTCAACGTGTGGGCTTTGATGCCTGTGGCTTTTTTCTTTCTTTTCTTTTCCTTTTCTTTTTGCTGCCTCTTGGCCTACGTGGTCGAGTTTCCCACGATGCACCGCATCTCTCTTCTCTCGCGGCTGTCCTTCCGTTCATATTTGGGCAATTTTTCCCAGATCCTTCCTTTGGTGCGGGGTCCTCTGTTTTTTTCTCTCTCTCTCTCTAGGGGATGCATGCCGGCCAACTGTGGCCGTCCCGGCTCAACGTGTGGTCTTTGCTGCCTGTGGCTTTTTTCTTTCTTTTCTTTTCTTTTTGCTGCCTCTCGGCCTACGTGGTCGAGTTTCCCACGATGCACCGCATCTCTCTTCTCTCGCGGCTGTCCTTCCGTTCATATTTGGGCAATTTTTCCCAGATCCTTCCTTTGGTGCGGGGTCCTCTGTTTTTTTCTCTCTCTCTCTCTAGGGGATGCATGCCGGCCAACTGTGGCCGGCCCGGCTCAACGTGTGGGCTTTGATGCCTGTGGCTTTTTTCTTTCTTTTCTTTTCTTTTCTTTTTGCTGCCTCTCGGCCTACGTGGTCGAGTTTCCCACCATGCACCGCATCTCTCTTCTCTCGCGGCTGTCCTTCCGTTCATATTTGGGCAATTTTTCCCAGATCCTTCCTTTGGTGCGGGGTCCTCTGTTTTTTTCTCTCTCTCTCTCTAGGGGATGCATGCCGGCCAACTGTGCCCGGCCTGGCTCAACGTGTGGGCTTTGATGCCTGTGGCTTTTTTCTTTCTTTTCTTTTCTTTTTGCTGCCTCTCGGCCTACGTGGTCGAGTTTCCCACCATGCACCGCATCTCTCTTCTCTCGCGGCTGTCCTACCGTTCATATTTGGGCAATTTTTCCCAGATCCTTCCTTTGGTGCGGGGTCCTCTGTTTTTTTCTCTCTCTCTCTCTAGGGGATGCATGCCGGCCAACTGTGGCCGGCCCGGCTCAACGTGTGGGCTTTGATGCCTGTGGCTTTTTTCTTTCTTTTCTTTTCTTTTCTTTTTGCTGCCTCTCGGCCTACGTGGTCGAGTTTCCCACCATGCACCGCATCTCTCTTCTCTCGCGGCTGTCCTTCCGTTCATATTTGGGCAATTTTTCCCAGATCCTTCCTTTGGTGCGGGGTCCTCTGTTTTTTTCTCTCTCTCTCTCTAGGGGATGCATGCCGGCCAACTGTGGCCGGCCCGGCTCAACGTGTGGTCTTTGCTGCCTGTGGCTTTTTTCTTTCTTTTCTTTTCTTTTTGCTGCCTCTCGGCCTACGTGGTCGAGTTTCCCATGATGCACCGCATCTCTCTTCTCTTGCGGTTGTCCCTCCGCACACTTTTGGTCAATTTTTCTCAGATCCTTCCTTTGGTGCAGGGTCCTCTGCTTTTTTCTCTCTCTCTCTCTAGGGGATGCATGCCGGCCAACTGTGGCCGGCCCGGCTCAACGTGTGGGCTTTGATGCCTGTGGCTTTTTTCTTTCTTTTCTTTTCCTTTTCTTTTTGCTGCCTCTTGGCCTACGTGGTCGAGTTTCCCACGATGCACCGCATCTCTCTTCTCTCGCGGCTGTCCTTCCGTTCATATTTGGGCAATTTTTCCCAGATCCTTCCTTTGGTGCGGGGTCCTCTGTTTTTTTCTCTCTCTCTCTCTAGGGGATGCATGCCGGCCAACTGTGGCCGTCCCGGCTCAACGTGTGGTCTTTGCTGCCTGTGGCTTTTTTCTTTCTTTTCTTTTCTTTTTGCTGCCTCTCGGCCTACGTGGTCGAGTTTCCCACCATGCACCGCATCTCTCTTCTCTCGCGGCTGTCCTTCCGTTCATATTTGGGCAATTTTTCCCAGATCCTTCCTTTGGTGCGGGGTCCTCTGTTTTTTTCTCTCTCTCTCTCTAGGGGATGCATGCCGGCCAACTGTGGCCGGCCCGACTCAACGTGTGGGCTTTGATGCCTGTGGGTTTTTTCTTTCTTTTCTTTTCTTTTCTTTTTGCTGCCTCTCGGCCTACGTGGTCGAGTTTCCCACGATGCACCGCATCTCCCTTCTCTCGCGGCTGTCCTTCCGTTCATATTTGAGCAATTTTTCCCAGATCCTTCCTTTGGTGCGGGGTCCTCTGTTTTTTTTCTCTCTCTCTCTCTAGGGGATGCATGCCGGCCAACTGTGGCCGGCCCGGCTCAACGTGTGGGCTTTGATGCCTGTGGCTTTTTTCTTTCTTTTCTTTTCTTTTCTTTTTGCTGCCTCTCAGCCTACGTGGTCGAGTTTCCCACGATGCACCGCATCTCTCTTCTCTCGCGGCTGTCCTTCCGTTCATATTTGGGCAATTTTTCCCAGATCCTTCCTTTGGTGCGGGGTCCTCTGTTTTTTTCTCTCTCTCTCTCTAGGAGATGCATGCCGGCCAACTGTGTCCGGCCCGGCTCAACGTGTGGGCTTTGATGCCTGTGGCTTTTTTCTTTCTTTTCTTTTCTTTTCTTTTTGCTGCCTCTCGGCCTACGTGGTCGAGTTTCCCACCATGCACCGCATCTCTCTTCTCTCGCGGCTGTCCTTCCGTTCATATTTGGGCAATTTTTCCCAGATCCTTCCTTTGATGCGGGGTCCTCTGTTTTTTTCTCTCTCTCTCTCTAGGGGATGCATGCCGGCCAACTGTGGCCGGCCCGGCTCAACGTGTGGTCTTTGCTGCCTGTGGCTTTTTTCTTTCTTTTCTTTTCTTTTTGCTGCCTCTCGGCCTACGTGGTCGAGTTTCCCACGATGCACCGCATCTCTCTTCTCTTGAGGCTGTCCCTCCGCACACTTTTGGGCAATTTTTCCCAGATCCTTCCTTTGGTGCGGGGTCCTCTGTTTTTCTCTCTCTCTCTCTCTAGGGGATGCATGCCGGCCAACTGTGGCCGGCCCGGCTCAACGTGTGGGCTTTGATGCCTGTGGCTTTTTTCTTTCTTTTCTTTTCCTTTTCTTTTTGCTGCCTCTCGGCCTACGTGGTCGAGTTTCCCACGATGCACCGCATCTCTCTTCTCTCGCGGCTGTCCTTCCGTTCATATTTGGGCAATTTTTCCCAGATCCTTCCTTTGGTGCGGGGTCCTCTGTTTTTTTCTCTCTCTCTCTCTAGGGGATGCATGCTGGCCAACTGTGGCCGGCCCGGCTCAACGTGTGGTCTTTGCTGCCTGTGGCTTTTTTCTTTCTTTTCTTTTCTTTTTGCTGCCTCTCGGCCTACGTGGTCGAGTTTCCCACGATGCACCGCATCTCTCTTCTCTCGCGGCTGTCCCTCCACACACTTTTGGGCAATTTTTCCCAGATCCTTCCCTTGGTGCGGGGTCCTCTGTTTTTCTCTCTCTCTCTCTCTAGGGGATGCATGCCGGCCAACTGTGGCCGGCCCGGCTCAACGGGTGGGCTTTGCTGCCTGTGGCTTTTTTCTTTCTTTTCTTTTCTTTTTGCTGCCTCTCGGCCTACGTGGTCGAGTTTCCCACGATGCACCGCATCTCTCTTCTCTCGCGGCTGTCCCTCCACATACTTTTTTGCAATTTTTCCCAGATCCTTCCTTTGGTGCGGGGTCCTCTGTTTTTTCTCTCTCTCTCTCGGGATGCATGCCGGCAAACTGGGGCCGGCCCGGCTCAACGTGTGGGCTTTGATGCCTGTGGCTTTTTTCTTTCTTTTCTTTTCTTTTCTTTTTGCTGCCTCTCGGCCTACGTGGTCGAGTTTCCCATGATGCACCGCATCTCCCTTCTCTCGCGGCTGTCCTTCCGTTCATATTTGGGCAATTTTTCCCAGATCCTTCCTTTGGTGCGGGGTCCTCTGTTTTTTCTCTCTCTCTCTCTAGGGGATGCATGCCGGCCAACTGTGCCCGGCCCGGCTCAACGTGTGGGCTTTGATGCCTGTGGCTTTTTTCTTTCTTTTCTTTTCTTTTTGCTGCCTCTCGGCCTACGTGGTCGAGTTTCCCATGATGCACCGCATCTCTCTTCTCTCGCGGCTGTCCCTCCACATACTTTTGGGCAATTTTTCCCAGATCCTTCCTTTGGTGCGGGGTCCTCTGTTTTTTCTCTCTCTCTCTAGGGGATGCATGCCGGCAAACTGGGGCCGGCCCGGCTCAACGTGTGGGCTTTGATGCCTGTGGCTTTTTTCTTTCTCTTCTTTTCTTTTCTTTTTGCTGCCTCTCGGCCTACGTGGTCGAGTTTCCCACGATGCACCGCATCTCCCTTCTCTCGCGGCTGTCCTACCGTTCATATTTGGGCAATTTTTCCCAGATCCTTCCTTTGGTGCGGGGTCCTCTGTTTTTTTTTTTTCTCTTTCTCTCTAGGGGATGCATGCCGGCCAACTGTGCCCGGCCCGGCTCAACGTGTGGGCTTTGATGCCTGTGGGTTTTTTCTTTCTTTTCTTTTCTTTTCTTTTTGCTGCCTCTCGGCCTACGTGGTCGAGTTTCCCACGATGCACCGCATCTCCCTTCTCTCGCGGCTGTCCTTCCGTTCATATTTGGGCAATTTTTCCCACATTCTTCTTTTGGTGCGGGGTCCTCTGTTTTTTTCTCTCTCTCTCTCTAGGGGATGCATGCCTGCCAACTGTGGCTGGCCCGGCTCAACGTGTGGGCTTTGAGGCCTGTGGCTTTTTTCTTTCTTTTATTTTCTTTTCTTTTCGCTGCCTCTCGGCCTACGTGGTCGAGTTTCCCACGATGCACCGCATCTCTCTTCTCTCGCGGCTGTCCTTCCGTTCATATTTGGGCAATTTTTACCAGATCCTTCCTTTGGTGCGGGGTCCTCTGTTTTTTTCTCTCTCTCTCTATAGGGGATGCATGCCGGCCAACTGTGCCCGGCCCGGCTCAACGTGTGGGCTTTGATGCCTGTGGCTTTTTTCTTTCTTTTCTTTTCTTTTCTTTTTGCTGCCTCTCGGCCTACGTGGTCGAGTTTCCCACGATGCACCGCATCTCTCTTCTCTCGCGGCTGTCCTTCCGTTCATATTTGGGCAATTTTTCCCAGATCCTTCTTTTGGTGCGGGGTCCTCTGTTTTTTTCTCTCTCTCTCTCTCTAGGGGATACATGCCAGCCAACTGTGGCCGGCCCGGCTCAACGTGTGGGCTTTGATGCCTGTGGGTTTTTTCTTTCTTTTCTTTTCTTTTCTTTTTGCTGCCTCTCGGCCTACGTGGTCGAGTTTCCCACCATGCACCGCATCTCTCTTCTCTCGCGGCTGCCCTTCCGTTCATATTTGGGCAATTTTTCCCAGATCCTTCCCTTGGTGCGGGGTCCTCTGTTTTTCTCTCTCTCTCTCTCTAGGGGATGCATGCCGGCCAACTGGGGCCGGCCCGGCTCAAACTGTCGGCTTTGATGCCTTTAGCTTTTTTCTTTCTTTTCTTTTCTTTTCTTTTTGCTACCTCTCGGCCTACGTGGTCGAGTTTCCCACGATGCACCGCATCTCTCTTCTCTCGCGGCTGTCCTTCCGTTCATATTTGGGCAATTTTTCCCAGATCCTTCCTTTGGTGCGGGGTCCTCTATTTTTTTCTCTCTCTCTCTCTAGGGGATGCATGCCGGCCAACTGTGGCCGTCCCGGCTCAACGTGTGGGCTTTGATGCCTGTGGCTTTTTTCTTTCTTTTCTTTTCTTTTTGCTGCCTCTCGGCCTACGTGGTCGAGTTTCCCACCATGCACCGCATCTCTCTTCTCTCGCGGCTGTCCCTCCACATACTTTTGGGCAATTTTTCCCAGATCCTTCCTTTGGTGCGGGGTCCTCTGTTTTTTTTTCTCTCTCTCTCTAGGGGATGCATGCCGGCCAACTGTGGCCGGCCCGGCTCAACGTGTGGTCTTTGCTGCCTGTGGCTTTTTTCTTTCTTTTCTTTTCTTTTTGCTGCCTCTCGGCCTACGTGGTCGAGTTTCCCACGATGCACCGCATCTCTCTTCTCTCGCGGCTGTCCCTCCACACACTTTTGGGCAATTTTTCCCAGATCCTTCCCTTGGTGCGGGGTCCTCTGTTTTTCTCTCTCTCTCTCTCTAGGGGATGCATGCCGGCCAACTGTGGCCGGCCCGGCTCAATGGGTGGGCTTTGATGCCTGTGGCTTTTTTCTTTCTTTTCTTTTCTTTTTGCTGCCTCTCGGCCTACGTGGTCGAGTTTCCCACGATGCACCGCATCTCTCTTCTCTCGCGGCTGTCCCTCCACATACTTTTGGGCAATTTTTCCCAGATCCTTCCTTTGGTGCGGGGTCCTCTGTTTTTTTCTCTCTCTCTCTAGGGGATGCATGCCGGCAAACTGGGGCCGGCCCGGCTCAACGTGTGGGCTTTGATGCCTGTGGTTTTTTCTTTCTTTTCTTTTCTTTTCTTTTTGCTGCCACTCGGCCTACGTGGTCGAGTTTCCCACGATGCACCGCATCTCTCTTCTCTCGCGGCTGTCCTTCTGTTCATATTTGGGCAATTTTTCCCAGATCCTTCCTTTGGTGCGGGGTCCTCTATTTTTTTCTCTCTCTCTCTCTAGGGGATGCATGCCGGCCAACTGTGGCCGGCCCGGCTCAACGTGTGGGCTTTGATGCCTGTGGCTTTTTTCTTTCTTTTCTTTTCTTTTTGCTGCCTCTCGGCCTACGTGGTCGAGTTTCCCACCATGCACCGCATCTCTCTTCTCTCGCGGCTGTCCTACCGTTCATATTTGGGCAATTTTTCCCAGATCCTTCCTTTGGTGCGGGGTCCTCTGTTTTTTTCTCTCTCTCCCTCTAGGGGATGCATGCCGGCCAACTGTGCCCGGCCTGGCTCAACGTGTGGGCTTTGATGCCTGTGGCTTTTTTCTTTCTTTTCTTTTCTTTTTGCTGCCTCTCGGCCTACGTGGTCGAGTTTCCCACCATGCACCGCATCTCTCTTCTCTCGCGGCTGTCCCTCCGCACACTTTTGGGCAATTTTTCCCAGATCCTTCCTTTGGTGCAGGGTCCTCTGTATTTTTCTCTCTCTCTCTCTAGGGGATGCATGCCGGCCAACTGTGCCCGGCCCGGCTCAACGTGTGGGCTTTGATGCCTGTGGCTTTTTTCTTTCTTTTCTTTTCTTTTCTTTTTGCTGCCTCTCGGCCTACGTGGTCGAGTTTCCCACGATGCACCGCATCTCTCTTCTCTCGCGGCTGTCCCTCCGCACACTTTTGGGCAATTTTTCCCAGATCCTTCCTTTGGTGCGGGGTCCTCTGTTTTTTTCTCTCTCTCTCTCTAGGGGATGCATGCCGGCCAACTGTGCCCGGCCTGGCTCAACGTGTGGGCTTTGATGCCTGTGGCTTTTTTCTTTCTTTTCTTTTCTTTTTGCTGCCTCTCGGCCTACGTGGTCGAGTTTCCCACCATGCACCGCATCTCTCTTCTCTCGCGGCTGTCCTACCGTTCATATTTGGGCAATTTTTCCCAGATCCTTCCTTTGGTGCGGGGTCCTCTGTTTTTTTCTCTCTCTCTCTCTAGGGGATGCATGCCGGCCAACTGTGGCCGGCCCAGCTCAACGTGTGGGCTTTGATGCCTGTGGCTTTTTTCTTTCTTTTCTTTTCTTTTCTTTTTGCTGCCTCTCGGCCTACGTGGTCGAGTTTCCCACCATGCACCGCATCTCTCTTCTCTCGCGGCTGTCCTTCCGTTCATATTTGGGCAATTTTTCCCAGATCCTTCCTTTGGTGCGGGGTCCTCTGTTTTTTTCTCTCTCTCTCTCTAGGGGATGCATGCCGGCCAACTGTGGCCGGCCCGGCTCAACGTGTGGTCTTTGCTGCCTGTGGCTTTTTTCTTTCTTTTCTTTTCTTTTTGCTGCCTCTCGGCCTACGTGGTCGAGTTTCCCACGATGCACCGCATCTCTCTTCTCTTGCGGCTGTCCCTCCGCACACTTTTGGTCAATTTTTCTCAGATCCTTCCTTTGGTGCAGGGTCCTCTGCTTTTTTCTCTCTCTCTCTCTAGGGGATGCATGCCGGCCAACTGTGGCCGGCCCGGCTCAACGTGTGGGCTTTGATGCCTGTGGCTTTTTTCTTTCTTTTCTTTTCCTTTTCTTTTTGCTGCCTCTCGGCCTACGTGGTCGAGTTTCCCACGATGCACCGCATCTCTCTTCTCTCGCGGCTGTCCTTCCGTTCATATTTGGGCAATTTTTCCCAGATCCTTCCTTTGGTGCGGGGTCCTCTGTTTTTTTCTCTCTCTCTCTCTAGGGGATGCATGCCGGCCAACTGTGGCCGGCCCGGCTCAACGTGTGGTCTTTGCTGCCTGTGGCTTTTTTCTTTCTTTTCTTTTCTTTTTGCTGCCTCTCGGCCTACGTGGTCGAGTTTCCCACGATGCACCGCATCTCTCTTCTCTAGCGGCTGTCCCTCCACACACTTTTGGGCAATTTTTCCCAGATCCTTCCCTTGGTGCGGGGTCCTCTGTTTTTCTCTCTCTCTCTCTCTAGGGGATGCATGCCGGCCAACTGTGGCCGGCCCGGCTCAATGGGTGGGCTTTGCTGCCTGTGGCTTTTTTCTTTCTTTTCTTTTCTTTTTGCTGCCTCTCGGCCTACGTAGTCGAGTTTCCCACCATGCACCGCATCTCTCTTCTCTCGCGGCTGTCCCTCCACATACTTTTGGGCAATTTTTCCCAGATCCTTCCTTTGGTGCGGGGTCCTCTGTTTCTCTCTCTCTCTCTCTCTAGGGGATGCATGCCGGCAAACTGGGGCCGGCCCGGCTCAACGTGTGGGCTTTGATGCCTGTGGCTTTTTTCTTTCTTTTCTTTTCTTTTCTTTTTGCTGCCTCTCGGCCTACGTGGTCGAGTTTCGCATGATGCACCGCATCTCCCTTCTCTCGCGGCTGTCCTTCCGTTCATATTTGGGCAATTTTTCCCAGATCCTTCCTTTGGTGCGGGGTCCTCTGTTTTTCTCTCTCTCTCTCTCTAGGGGATGCATGCCGGCCAACTGTGCCCGGCCCGGCTCAACGTGTGGGCTTTGATGCCTGTGGCTTTTTTCTTTCTTTTCTTTTCTTTTCTTTTTGCTGCCTCTCGGCCTACGTGGTCGAGTTTCCCACGATGCACCGCATCTCTCTTCTCTCGCGGCTGTCCCTCCACATACTTTTGGGCAATTTTTCCCAGATCCTTCCTTTGGTGCGGGGTCCTCTGTTTTTTTCTCTCTCTCTCTCTCTAGGGGATGCATGCCGGCAAACTGGGGCCGGCCCGGCTCAACGTGTGGGCTTTGATGCCTGTGGCTTTTTTCTTTCTCTTCTTTTCTTTTCTTTTTGCTGCCTCTCGGCCTACGTGGTCGAGTTTCCCACGATGCACCGCATCTCCCTTCTCTCGCGGCTGTCCTTCCGTTCATATTTGGGCAATTTTTCCCAGATCCTTCCTTTGGTGCGGGGTCCTCTGTTTTTTCTCTCTCTCTCTCTAGGAGATGCATGCCGGGCAACTGTGCCCGGCCCGGCTCAACGTGTGGGCTTTGATGCCTGTGGCTTTTTTCTTTCTTTTCTTTTCTTTTCTTTTTGCTGCCTCTCGGCCTACGTGGTCGAGTTTCCCACGATGCACCGCATCTCCCTTCTCTCGCGGCTGTCCTTCCGTTCATATTTGGGCAATTTTTCCCAGATCCTTCCTTTGGTGCGGGGTCCTCTTTTTTTTTCTCTCTCTCTCCCTAGGGGATGCATGCCGGCCAACTGTGGCCGGCCCGGCTCAACGTGTGGTCTTTGCTGCCTGTGGCTTTTTTCTTTCTTTTCTTTTCTTTTTGCTGCCTCTCGGCCTACGTGGTCGAGTTTCCCACGATGCACCGCATCTCTCTTCTCTCGCGGCTGTCCCTCCGCACACTTTTGGGCAATTTTTCCCAGATCCTTCCTTTGGTGCGGGGTCCTCTGTTTTTTTCTCTCTCTCTCTCTAGGGGATGCATGCCGGCCAACTGGGGCCGGCCCGGCTCAAACTGTCGGCTTTGATGCCTGTAGCTTTTTTCTTTCTTTTCTTTTCTTTTCTTTTTGCTGCCTCTCGGCCTACGTGGTCGAGTTTCCCACGATGCACCGCATCTCTCTTCTCTCGCGGCTGTCCTTCCGTTCATATTTGGGCAATTTTTCCCAGATCCTTCCTTTGGTGCGGGGTCCTCTGTTTTTTTTTCTCTCTCTCTCTCTAGGGGATGCATGCCGGCCAACTGTGCCCGGCCCGGCTCAACGTGTGGGCTTTGATGCCTGTGGGTTTTTTCTTTCTTTTCTTTTCTTTTCTTTTTGCTGCCTCTCGGCCTACGTGGTCGAGTTTCCCACGATGCACCGCATCTCCCTTCTCTCGCGGCTGTCCTTCCGTTCATATTTGGGCAATTTTTCCCAGATCCATCCTTTGGTGCGGGGTCCTCTGTTTTTTTCTCTCTCTCTCTCTAGGGGATGCATGCCGGCCAACTGTGGCCGGCCCGGCTCAACGTGTGGGCTTTGAGGCCTGTGGCTTTTTTCTTTCTTTTCTTTTCTTTTCTTTTTGCTGCCTCTCGGCCTACGTGGTCGAGTTTCCCACGATGCACCGCATCTCTCTTCTCTCGCGGCTGTCCTTCCGTTCATATTTGGGCAATTTTTCCCAGATCCTTCCTTTGGTGCGGGGTCCTCTGTTTTTTTTTCTCTCTCTCTATAGGGGATGCATGCCGGCCAACTGTGCCCGGCCCGGCTCAACGTGTGGGCTTTGATGCCTGTGGCTTTTTTCTTTCTTTTCTTTTCTTTTCTTTTTGCTGCCTCTCGGCCTACGTGGTCGAGTTTCCCACGATGCACCGCATCTTTCTTCTCTCGCGGCTGTCCTTCCGTTCATATTTGGGCAATTTTTCCCAGATCCTTCCTTTGGTGCGGGGTCCTCTGTTTTTTTCTCTCTCTCTCTCTCTAGGGGATACATGCCGGCCAACTGTGGCCGGCCCGGCTCAACGTGTGGGCTTTGATGCCTGTGGCTTTTTTCTTTCTTTTCTTTTCTTTTCTTTTTGCTGCCTCTCAGCCTACGTGGTCGAGTTTCCCACCATGCACCGCATCTCTCTTCTCTCACGGCTGTCCTTCCGTTCATATTTGGGCAATTTTTCCCAGATCCTTCCTTTGGTGCGGGGTCCTCTGTTTTTTTCTCTCTCTCACTCTAGGGGATGCATGCCGGCCAACTGTGCCCGGCCCGGCTCAACGTGTGGTCTTTGCTGCCTGTGGCTTTTTTCTTTCTTTTCTTTTCTTTTTGCTGCCTCTCGGCCTACGTGGTCGAGTTTCCCACGATGCACCGCATCTCTCTTCTCTTGCGGCTGTCCCTCCGCACACTTTTGGGCAATTTTTCCCAGATCCTTCCTTTGGTGCGGGGTCCTCTGTTTTTCTCTCTCTCTCTCTCTAGGGGATGCATGCCGGCCAACTGTGCCCGGCCCGGCTCAACGTGTGGTCTTTGCTGCCTGTGGCTTTTTTCTTTCTTTTCTTTTCTTTTCTTTTTGCTGCCTCTCGGCCTACGTGGTCGAGTTTCCCACGATGCACCGCATCTCTCTTCTCTCGCGGCTGTCCTTCCGTTCATATTTGGGCAATTTTTCCCAGATCCTTCCTTTGGTGCGGGGTCCTCTGTTTTTTTTTCTCTCTCTCTATAGGGGATGCATGCCGGCCAACTGTGCCCGGCCCGGCTCAACGTGTGGGCTTTGATGCCTGTGGCTTTTTTCTTTCTTTTCTTTTCTTTTCTTTTTGCTGCCTCTCGGCCTACGTGGTCGAGTTTCCCACGATGCACCGCATCTTTCTTCTCTCGCGGCTGTCCTTCCGTTCATATTTGGGCAATTTTTCCCAGATCCTTCCTTTGGTGCGGGGTCCTCTGTTTTTTTCTCTCTCTCTCTCTCTAGGGGATACATGCCGGCCAACTGTGGCCGGCCCGGCTCAACGTGTGGGCTTTGATGCCTGTGGCTTTTTTCTTTCTTTTCTTTTCTTTTCTTTTTGCTGCCTCTCAGCCTACGTGGTCGAGTTTCCCACCATGCACCGCATCTCTCTTCTCTCACGGCTGTCCTTCCGTTCATATTTGGGCAATTTTTCCCAGATCCTTCCTTTGGTGCGGGGTCCTCTGTTTTTTTCTCTCTCTCACTCTAGGGGATGCATGCCGGCCAACTGTGCCCGGCCCGGCTCAACGTGTGGTCTTTGCTGCCTGTGGCTTTTTTCTTTCTTTTCTTTTCTTTTTGCTGCCTCTCGGCCTACGTGGTCGAGTTTCCCACGATGCACCGCATCTCTCTTCTCTTGCGGCTGTCCCTCCGCACACTTTTGGGCAATTTTTCCCAGATCCTTCCTTTGGTGCGGGGTCCTCTGTTTTTCTCTCTCTCTCTCTCTAGGGGATGCATGCCGGCCAACTGGGGCCGGCCCGGCTCAAACTGTCGGCTTTGATGCCTGTAGCTTTTTTCTTTCTTTTCTTTTCTTTTCTTTTTGCTGCCTCTCGGCCTACGTGGTCGAGTTTCCCACGATGCACCGCATCTCCCTTCTCTCGCGGCTGTCCTTCCGTTCATATTTGGGCAATTTTTCCCAGATCCTTCCTTTGGTGCGGGGTCCTCTGTTTTTTCTCTCTCTCTCTCTAGGAGATGCATGCCGGGCAACTGTGCCCGGCCCGGCTCAACGTGTGGGCTTTGATGCCTGTGGCTTTTTTCTTTCTTTTCTTTTCTTTTCTTTTTGCTGCCTCTCGGCCTACGTGGTCGAGTTTCCCACGATGCACCGCATCTCCCTTCTCTCGCGGCTGTCCTTCCGTTCATATTTGGGCAATTTTTCCCAGATCCTTCCTTTGGTGCGGGGTCCTCTTTTTTTTTCTCTCTCTCTCCCTAGGGGATGCATGCCGGCCAACTGTGGCCGGCCCGGCTCAACGTGTGGTCTTTGCTGCCTGTGGCTTTTTTCTTTCTTTTCTTTTCTTTTTGCTGCCTCTCGGCCTACGTGGTCGAGTTTCCCACGATGCACCGCATCTCTCTTCTCTCGCGGCTGTCCCTCCGCACACTTTTGGGCAATTTTTCCCAGATCCTTCCTTTGGTGCGGGGTCCTCTGTTTTTTTCTCTCTCTCTCTCTAGGGGATGCATGCCGGCCAACTGGGGCCGGCCCGGCTCAAACTGTCGGCTTTGATGCCTGTAGCTTTTTTCTTTCTTTTCTTTTCTTTTCTTTTTGCTGCCTCTCGGCCTACGTGGTCGAGTTTCCCACGATGCACCGCATCTCTCTTCTCTCGCGGCTGTCCTTCCGTTCATATTTGGGCAATTTTTCCCAGATCCTTCCTTTGGTGCGGGGTCCTCTGTTTTTTTTTCTCTCTCTCTCTCTAGGGGATGCATGCCGGCCAACTGTGCCCGGCCCGGCTCAACGTGTGGGCTTTGATGCCTGTGGGTTTTTTCTTTCTTTTCTTTTCTTTTCTTTTTGCTGCCTCTCGGCCTACGTGGTCGAGTTTCCCACGATGCACCGCATCTCCCTTCTCTCGCGGCTGTCCTTCCGTTCATATTTGGGCAATTTTTCCCAGATCCATCCTTTGGTGCGGGGTCCTCTGTTTTTTTCTCTCTCTCTCTCTAGGGGATGCATGCCGGCCAACTGTGGCCGGCCCGGCTCAACGTGTGGGCTTTGAGGCCTGTGGCTTTTTTCTTTCTTTTCTTTTCTTTTCTTTTTGCTGCCTCTCGGCCTACGTGGTCGAGTTTCCCACGATGCACCGCATCTCTCTTCTCTCGCGGCTGTCCTTCCGTTCATATTTGGGCAATTTTTCCCAGATCCTTCCTTTGGTGCGGGGTCCTCTGTTTTTTTTTCTCTCTCTCTATAGGGGATGCATGCCGGCCAACTGTGCCCGGCCCGGCTCAACGTGTGGGCTTTGATGCCTGTGGCTTTTTTCTTTCTTTTCTTTTCTTTTCTTTTTGCTGCCTCTCGGCCTACGTGGTCGAGTTTCCCACGATGCACCGCATCTTTCTTCTCTCGCGGCTGTCCTTCCGTTCATATTTGGGCAATTTTTCCCAGATCCTTCCTTTGGTGCGGGGTCCTCTGTTTTTTTCTCTCTCTCTCTCTCTAGGGGATACATGCCGGCCAACTGTGGCCGGCCCGGCTCAACGTGTGGGCTTTGATGCCTGTGGCTTTTTTCTTTCTTTTCTTTTCTTTTCTTTTTGCTGCCTCTCAGCCTACGTGGTCGAGTTTCCCACCATGCACCGCATCTCTCTTCTCTCACGGCTGTCCTTCCGTTCATATTTGGGCAATTTTTCCCAGATCCTTCCTTTGGTGCGGGGTCCTCTGTTTTTTTCTCTCTCTCACTCTAGGGGATGCATGCCGGCCAACTGTGCCCGGCCCGGCTCAACGTGTGGTCTTTGCTGCCTGTGGCTTTTTTCTTTCTTTTCTTTTCTTTTTGCTGCCTCTCGGCCTACGTGGTCGAGTTTCCCACGATGCACCGCATCTCTCTTCTCTTGCGGCTGTCCCTCCGCACACTTTTGGGCAATTTTTCCCAGATCCTTCCTTTGGTGCGGGGTCCTCTGTTTTTCTCTCTCTCTCTCTCTAGGGGATGCATGCCGGCCAACTGGGGCCGGCCCGGCTCAAACTGTCGGCTTTGATGCCTGTAGCTTTTTTCTTTCTTTTCTTTTCTTTTCTTTTTGCTGCCTCTCGGCCTACGTGGTCGAGTTTCCCACGATGCACCGCATCTCTCTTCTCTCGCGGCTGTCCTTCCGTTCATATTTGGGCAATTTTTCCCAGATCCTTCCTTTGGTGCGGGGTCCTCTATTTTTTTCTCTCTCTCTCTCTAGGGGATGCATGCCGGCCAACTGTGGCCGGCCCGGCTCAACGTGTGGGCTTTGATGCCTGTGGCTTTTTTCTTTCTTTTCTTTTCTTTTTTCTGCCTCTCGGCCTACGTGGTCGAGTTTCCCACCATGCACCGCATCTCTCTTCTCTCGCGGCTGTCCTTCCGTTCATATTTGGGCAATTTTTCCCAGATCCTTCCTTTGGTGCGGGGTCCTCTGTTTTTTTTTTTTCTCTCTCTCTCTACGGGATGCATGCCGGCCAACTGTGCCCGTCCCGGCTCAACGTGTGGGCTTTGATGCCTGTGGGTTTTTTCTTTCTTTTCTTTTCTTTTCTTTTTGCTGCCTCTTGGCCTACGTGGTCGAGTTTCCCACGATGCACCGCATCTCCCTTCTCTCGCGGCTGTCCTTCCGTTCATATTTGGGCAATTTTTCCCAGATCCTTCCTTTGGTGCGGGGTCCTCTGTTTTTTTTCTCTCTCTCTCTCTAGGGGATGCATGCCGGCCAACTGTGGCCGGCCCGACTCAACGTGTGGGCTTTGATGCCTGTGGCTTTTTTCTTTCTTTTCTTTTCTTTTCTTTTTGCTGCCTCTCGGCCTACGTGGTCGAGTTTCCCACCATGCACCGCATCTCTCTTCTCTCGCGGCTGTCCTACCGTTCATATTTGGGCAATTTTTCCCAGATCCTTCCTTTGGTGTGGGGTCCTCTGTTTTTTTCTCTCTCTCTCTCTAGGGGATGCATGCCGGCCAACTGTGCCCAGCTCAGCTGAGTCTTTGCTGCCTGTGGCTTTTTTCTTTCTTTTCTTTTCTTTTTGCTGCCTCTCGGCCTACGTGGTCGAGTTTCCCACGATGCACCGCATCTCTCTTCTCTTGCGGCTGTCCCTCCGCACACTTTTGGTCAATTTTTCCCAGAACCTTCCTTTGGTGCGGGGTCCTCTGTTTTTTTCTCTCTCTCTCTCTAGGGGATGCATGCCAGCCAACTGTGGCCGGCCCGGCTCAACGTGTGGGCTTTGATGCCTGTGGGTTTTTTCTTTCTTTTCTTTTCTTTTCTTTTTGCTGCCTCTCGGCCTACGTGGTCGAGTTTCCCACGATGCACCGCATCTCTCTTCTCTCGCGGCTGTCCTTCCGTTCATATTTGGGCAATTTTTCCCAGATCCTTCCTTTGGTGCGGGGTCCTCTGTTTTTTTCTCTCTCTCTCTCTAGGGGATGCATGCCGGCCAACTGTGGCTGGCCCGGCTCAACGTGTGGGCTTTGCTGCCTGTGGCTTTTTTCTTTCTTTTCTTTTCTTTTTGCTGCCTCTCGGCCTACGTGGTCGAGTTTCCCACGATGCACCGCATCTCTCTTCTCTCGCGGCTGTCCCTCCGCACACTTTTGGGCAATTTTTCCCAGATCCTTCCTTTGGTGCGGGGTCCTCTGTTTTTCTCTCTCTCTCTCTCTAGGGGATGCATGCCGGCCAACTGTGGCCGGCCCGGCTCAATGTGTGGGTTTGCTGCCTGTGGCATTTTTGTTTCTTTTCTTTTCTTTTCTTTTTGCTGCCTCTCGGCCTACGTGGTCGAGTTTCCCACCATGCACCGCATCTCTCTTCTCTCGCGGCTGTCCCTCCGCACACTTTTGGTCAATTTTTCTCAGATCCTTCCTTTGGTGCAGGGTCCTCTGTTTTTTTCTCTCTCTCTCTCTAGGGGATGCATGCCGGCCAACTGTGGCCGGCCCAGCTCAACGTGTGGGCTTTGATGCCTGTGGCTTTTTTCTTTCTTTTCTTTTCTTTTTGCTGCCTCTCGGCCTACGTGGTCGAGTTTCCCACCATGCACCGCATCTCTTCTCTCGCGGCTGTCCCTCCACACACTTTTGGGCAATTTTTCCCAGATCCTTCCTTTGGTGCGGGGTCCTCTGTTTTTTTCTCTCTCTCTCTCTCTAGGGGATGCATGCCGGCCAACTGGGGCCGGCCCGGCCCAACGTGTGGGCTTTGATGCCTGTGGCTTTTTTCTTTCTTTTCTTTTCTTTTTGCTGCCTCTCGGCCTACGTGGTCGAGTTTCCCACGATGCACCGCATCTCCCTTCTCTCACGGCTGTCCTTCCGTTCATATTTGGGCAATTTTTCCCAGATCCTTCCTTTGGTGCGGGGTCCTCTGTTTTTTTCTCTCTCTCTCTCTAGGGGATGCATGCCGGCCAACTGTGCCCGGCCTGGCTCAACGTGTGGGCTTTGATGCCTGTGGCTTTTTTCTTTCTTTTCTTTTCTTTTTGCTGCCTCTCGGCCTACGTGGTCGAGTTTCCCACGATGCACCGCATCTCTCTTCTCTCGCGGCTGTCCCTCCGCACACTTTTGGGCAATTTTTCCCAGATCCTTCCTTTGGTGCGGGGTCCTCTGTTTTTTTTTCTCTCTCTCTCTAGGGGATGCATGCCGGCCAACTGTGCCCGGCCCGGCTCAACGTGTGGGCTTTGATGCCTGTGGCTTTTTTCTTTCTTTTCTTTTCTTTTCTTTTTGCTGCCTCTCGGCCTACGTGGTCGAGTTTCCCACGATGCACCGCATCTCTCTTCTCTCGCGGCTGTCCCTCCGCACACTTTTGGGCAATTTTTCCCAGATCCTTCCTTTGGTGCGGGGTCCTCTGTTTTTTTCTCTCTCTCTCTCTAGGGGATGCATGCCGGCCAACTGTGCCCGGCCTGGCTCAACGTGTGGGCTTTGATGCCTGTGGCTTTTTTCTTTCTTTTCTTTTCTTTTTGCTGCCTCTCGGCCTACGTGGTCGAGTTTCCCACCATGCACCGCATCTCTCTTCTCTCGCGGCTGTCCTACCGTTCATATTTGGGCAATTTTTCCCAGATCCTTCCTTTGCTGCGGGGTCCTCTGTTTTTTTTTCTCTCTCTCTCTAGGGGATGCATGCCGGCCAACTGTGGCCGGCCCGGCTCAACGTGTGGGCTTTGATGCCTGTGGCTTTTATCTTTCTTTTCTTTTCTTTTCTTTTTGCTGCCTCTCGGCCTACGTGGTCGAGTTTCCCACCATGCACCGCATCTCTCTTCTCTCGCGGCTGTCCTTCCGTTCATATTTGGGCAATTTTTCCCAGATCCTTCCTTTGGTGCGGGGTCCTCTGTTTTTTTCTCTCTCTCTCTCTAGGGGATGCATGCCGGCCAACTGTGCCCGGCCTGGCTCAACGTGTGGGCTTTGATGCCTGTGGCTTTTTTCTTTCTTTTCTTTTCTTTTTGCTGCCTCTCGGCCTACGTGGTCGAGTTTCCCACGATGCACCGCATCTCTCTTCTCTCGCGGCTGTCCTACCGTTCATATTTGGGCAATTTTTCCCAGATCCTTCCTTTGGTGCGGGGTCCTCTGTTTTTTTTTTCTCTCTCTCTCTAGAGGATGCATGCCGGCCAACTGTGGCCGGCCCGGCTCAACGTGTGGGCTTTGATGCCTGTGGGTTTTTTCTTTCTTTTCTTTTCTTTTCTTTTCTTTTTGCTGCCTCTCGGCCTACGTGGTCGAGTTTCCCACCATGCACCGCATCTCTCTTCTCTCGCGGCTGTCCCTCCGCACACTTTTGGGCAATTTTTCCCAGATCCTTCCTTTGGTGCGGGGTCCTCTGTTTTTTTCTCTCTCTCTCTCTAGGGGATGCATGCCAGCCAACTGTGGCCGGCCCGGCTCAACGTGTGGGCTTTGATGCCTGTGGCTTTTTTCTTTCTTTTCTTTTCTTTTCTTTTTGCTGCCTCTCGGCCTACGTGGTCGAGTTTCCCACCATGCACCGCATCTCTCTTCTCTCGCGGCTGTCCTTCCGTTCATATTTGGGCAATTTTTCCCAGATCCTTCCTTTGGTGCGGGGTCCTCTGTTTTTTTTTCTCTCTCTCTCTAGGGGATGCATGCCGGCCAACTGTGGCCGGCCCGGCTCAACGTGTGGTCTTTGCTGCCTGTGGCTTTTTTCTTTCTTTTCTTTTCTTTTTGCTGCCTCTCGGCCTACGTGGTCGAGTTTCCCACGATGCACCGCATCTCTCTTCTCTTGCGGCTGTCCCTCCGCACACTTTTGGTCAATTTTTCTCAGATCCTTCCTTTGGTGCAGGGTCCTCTGTTTTTTTCTCTCTCTCTCTCTAGGGGATGCATGCCGGCCAACTGTGGCCGGCCCGGCTCAACGTGTGGGCTTTGATGCCTGTGGCTTTTTTCTTTCTTTTCTTTTCCTTTTCTTTTTGCTGCCTCTCGGCCTACGTGGTCGAGTTTCCCACGATGCACCGCATCTCTCTTCTCTCGCGGCTGTCCTTCCGTTCATATTTGGGCAATTTTTCCCAGATCCTTCCTTTGGTGCGGGGTCCTCTGTTTTTTTCTCTCTCTCTCTCTAGGGGATGCATGCCGGCCAACTGTGGCCGGCCCGGCTCAACGTGTGGTCCTTGCTGCCTGTGGCTTTTTTCTTTCTTTTCTTTTCTTTTTGCTGCCTCTCGGCCTACGTGGTCGAGTTTCCCACGATGCACCGCATCTCTCTTCTCTCGCGGCTGTCCCTCCACACACTTTTGGGCAATTTTTCCCAGATCCTTCCCTTGGTGCGGGGTCCTCTGTTTTTCTCTCTCTCTCTCTCTAGGGGATGCATGCCGGCCAACTGTGGCCGGCCCGGCTCAATGGGTGGGCTTTGCTGCCTGTGGCTTTTTTCTTTCTTTTCTTTTCTTTTTGCTGCCTCTCGGCCTATGTGGTCGAGTTTCCCACGATGCACCGCATCTCTCTTCTCTCGCGGCTGTCCCTCCACATACTTTTGGGCAATTTTTCCCAGATCCTTCCTTTGGTGCGGGGTCCTCTGTTTTTTTCTCTCTCTCTCTCTAGGGGATGCATGCCGGCAAACTGGGGCCGGCCCGGCTCAACGTGTGGGCTTTGATGCCTGTGGCTTTTTTCTTTCTTTTCTTTTCTTTTCTTTTTGCTGCCTCTCGGCCTACGTGGTCGAGTTTCCCATGATGCACCGCATCTCCCTTCTCTCGCGGCTGTCCTTCCGTTCATATTTGGGCAATTTTTCCCAGATCCTTCCTTTGCTGCGGGGTCCTCTGTTTTTTCTCTCTCTCTCTCTAGGGGATGCATGCCGGCCACCTGTGCCCGGCCCGGCTCAACGTGTGGGCTTTGAGGCCTGTGGCTTTTTTCTTTCTTTTCTTTTCTTTTTGCTGCCTCTCGGCCTACGTGGTCGAGTTTCCCACGATGCACCGCATCTCTCTTCTCTCGCGGCTGTCCCTCCACATACTTTTGGGCAATTTTTCCCAGATCCTTCCTTTGGTGCGGGGTCCTCTGTTTTTTTTCTCTCTCTCTCTCTAGGGGATGCATGCCGGCAAACTGGGGCCGGCCCGGCTCAACGTGTGGGCTTTGATGCCTGTGGCTTTTTTCTTTCTCTTCTTTTCTTTTCTTTTTGCTGCCTCTCGGCCTACGTGGTCGAGTTTCCCACGATGCACCGCATCTCCCTTCTCTCGCGGCTGTCCTTCCGTTCATATTTGGGCAATTTTTCCCAGATCCTTCCTTTGGTGCGGGGTCCTCTGTTTTTTCTCTCTCTCTCTCTAGGGGATGCATGCCGGCCAACTGTGCCCGGCCCGGCACAACGTGTGGGCTTTGATGCCTGTGGCTTTTTTCTTTCTTTTCTTTTCTTTTCTTTTTGCTGCCTCTCGGCCTACGTGGTCGAGTTTCCCACGATGCACCGCATCTCCCTTCTCTCGCGGCTGTCCTTCCGTTCATATTTGGGCAATTTTTCCCAGATCCTTCCTTTGGTGCGGGGTCCTCTGTTTTTTTCTCTCTCTCTCTCTAGGGGATGCATGCCGGCCAACTGTGGCCGGCCCGGCTGAACGTGTGGTCTTTGCTGCCTGTGGCTTTTTTCTTTCTTTTCTTTTCTTTTTGCTGCCTCTCGGCCTACGTGGTCGAGTTTCCCACGATGCACCGCATCTCTCTTCTCTCGCGGCTGTCCCTCCGCACACTTTTGGGCAATTTTTCCCAGATCCTTCCTTTGGTGCGGGGTCCTCTGTTTTTCTCTCTCTCTCTCTCTAGGGGATGCATGCCGGCCAACTGGGGCCGGCCCGGCTCAAACTGTCGGCTTTGATGCCTGTAGCTTTTTTCTTTCTTTTCTTTTCTTTTCTTTTTGCTGCCTCTCGGCCTACGTGGTCGAGTTTCCCACGATGCACCGCATCTCTCTTCTCTCGCGGCTGTCCTTCCGTTCATATTTGGGCAATTTTTCCCAGATCCTTCCTTTGGTGCGGGGTCCTCTATTTTTTTCTCTCTCTCTCTCTAGGGGATGCATGCCGGCCAACTGTGGCCGGCCCGGCTCAACGTTTGGGCTTTGATGCCTGTGGCTTTTTTCTTTCTTTTCTTTTCTTTTTGCTGCCTCTCGGCCTACGTGGTCGAGTTTCCCACCATGCACCGCATCTCTCTTCTCTCGCGGCTGTCCTACCGTTCATATTTGGGCAATTTTTCCCAGATCCTTCCTTTGGTGCGGGGTCCTCTGTTTTTTTTTTCTCTCTCTCTCTAGGGGATGCATGCCGGCCAACTGTGCCCGTCCCGGCTCAACGTGTGGGCTTTGATGCCTGTGGGTTTTTTCTTTCTTTTCTTTTCTTTTCTGTTTGCTGCCTCTCGGCCTACGTGGTCGAGTTTCCCACGATGCACCGCATCTCTCTTCTCTCGCGGCTGTCCTTCCGTTCATATTTGGGCAATTTTTCCCAGATCCTTCCTTTGGTGCGGGGTCCTCTGTTTTTTTCTCTCTCTCTCTCTAGGGGATGCATGCCGGCCAACTGTGGCCGGCCCGGCTCAACGTGTGGGCTTTGATGCCTGTGGCTTTTTTCTTTCTTTTCTTTTCTTTTTGCTGCCTCTCGGCCTACGTGGTCGAGTTTCCCACGATGCACCGCATCTCTCTTCTCTCGCGGCTGTCCCTCCGCACACTTTTGGGCAATTTTTCCCAGATCCTTCCTTTGGTGCGGGGTCCTCTGTTTTTTTCTCTCTCTCTCTCTAGGGGATGCATGCCGGCCAACTGTGTCCGGCCCGGCTCAATGTGTGGGTTTGCTGCCTGTGGCATTTTTGTTTCTTTTCTTTTCTTTTCTTTTTGCTGCCTCTCGGCCTACGTGGTCGAGTTTCCCACGATGCACCGCATCTCTCTTCTCTCGCGGCTGTCCCTCCGCACACTTTTGGTCAATTTTTCTCAGATCCTTCCTTTGGTGCAGGGTCCTCTGTTTTTTTCTCTCTCTCTCTCTAGGGGATGCATGCCGGCCAACTGTGGCCGGCCCAGCTCAACGTGTGGGCTTTGATGCCTGTGGCTTTTTTCTTTCTTTTCATTTCTTTTTGCTGCCTCTCGGCCTACGTGGTCGAGTTTCCCACCATGCACCGCATCTCTTCTCTCGCGGCTGTCCCTCCACACACTTTTGGGCAATTTTTCCCAGATCCTTCCTTTGGTGCGGGGTCCTCTGTTTTTTTCTCTCTCTCTCTCTAGGGGATGCATGCCGGCCAACTGTGGCCGGCCCGGGCCAACGTGTGGGCTTTGATGCCTGTGGCTTTTTTCTTTCTTTTCTTTTCTTTTTGCTGCCTCTCGGCCTACGTGGTCGAGTTTCCCACGATGCACCGCATCTCCCTTCTCTCACGGCTGTCCTTCCGTTCATATTTGGGCAATTTTTCCCAGATCCTTCCTTTGGTGCGGGGTCCTCTGTTTTTTTCTCTCTCTCCCTCTAGGGGATGCATGCCGGCCAACTGTGCCCGGCCTGGCTCAACGTGTGGGCTTTGATGCCTGTGGCTTTTTTCTTTCTTTTCTTTTCTTTTTGCTGCCTCTCGGCCTACGTGGTCGAGTTTCCCACGATGCACCGCATCTCTCTTCTCTCGCGGCTGTCCCTCCGCACACTTTTGGGCAATTTTTCCCAGATCCTTCCTTTGGTGCGGGGTCCTCTGTTTTTTTCTCTCTCTCTCTCTAGGGGATGCATGCCGGCCAACTGGGGCCGGCCCGGCTCAAACTGTCGGCTTTGATGCCTGTAGCTTTTTTCTTTCTTTTCTTTTCTTTTCTTTTTGCTGCCTCTCGGCCTACGTGGTCGAGTTTCCCACCATGCACCGCATCTCACTTCTCTCGCGGCTGTCCTACCGTTCATATTTGGGCAATTTTTCCCAGATCCTTCCTTTGGTGCGGGGTCCTCTGTTTTTTTTCTCTCTCTCTCTCTCTAGGGGATGCATGCCGGCCAACTGTGCCCGTCCCGGCTCAACGTGTGGGCTTTGATGCCTGTGGGTTTTTTCTTTCTTTTCTTTTCTTTTCTTTTTGCTGCCTCTCGGCCTACGTGGTCGAGTTTCCCACGATGCACCGCATCTCCCTTCTCTCGCGGCTGTCCTTCCGTTCATATTTGGGCAATTTTTCCCAGATCCTTCCTTTGGTGCGGGGTCCTCTGTTTTTTTTTCTCTCTCTCTCTAGGGGATGCATGCCGGCCAACTGTGGCCGGCCCGACTCAACGTGTGGGCTTTGATGCCTGTGGCTTTTTTTTTCTTTTCTTTTCTTTTCTTTTTGCTGCCTCTCGGCCTACGTGGTCGAGTTTCCCACCATGCACCGCATCTCTCTTCTCTCGCGGCTGTCCTACCGTTCATATTTGGGCAATTTTTCCCAGATCCTTCCTTTGGTGTGGGGTCCTCTGTTTTTTTCTCTCTCTCTCTCTAGGGGATGCATGCCGGCCAACTGTGCCCAGCTCAGCTGTGGCCGGCCCGGCTCAACGTGTGGGCTTTGATGCCTGTGGCTTTTTTCTTTCTTTTCTTTTCTTTTTGCTGCCTCTCGGCCTACGTGGTCGAGTTTCCCACGATGCACCGCATCTCTCTTCTCTCACGGCTGTCCCTCCGCACACTTTTGGGCAATTTTTCCCAGATCCTTCCTTTGGTGCGGGGTCCTCTGTTTTTCTCTCTCTCTCTCTCTAGGGGATGCATGCCGGCCAACTGTGGCCGGCCCGGCTCAATGTGTGGGTTTGCTGCCTGTGGCTTTTTTCTTTCTTTTCTTTTCTTTTCTTTTTGCTGCCTCTCGGCCTACGTGGTCGAGTTTCCCACCATGCACCGCATCTCTCTTCTCTCGCGGCTGTCCTTCCGTTCATATTTGGGCAATTTTTCCCAGATCCTTCCTTTGGTGCGGGGTCCTCTGTTTTTTTCTCTCTCTCTCTCTAGGGGATGCATGCCGGCCAACTGTGGCCGGCCCGGCTCAACGTGTGGTCTTTGCTGCCTGTGGCTTTTTTCTTTCTTTTCTTTTCTTTTTGCTGCCTCTCGGCCTACGTGGTCGAGTTTCCCACGATGCACCGCATCTCTCTTCTCTTGCGGCTGTCCCTCCGCACACTTTTGGTCAATTTTTCTCAGATCCTTCCTTTGGTGCAGGGTCCTCTGTTTTTTTCTCTCTCTCTCTCTAGGCGATGCATGCCGGCCAACTGTGGCCGGCCCGGCTCAACGTGTGGGCTTTGATGCCTGTGGCTTTTTTCTTTCTTTTCTTTTCCTTTTCTTTTTGCTGCCTCTCGGCCTACGTGGTCGAGTTTCCCACGATGCACCGCATCTCTCTTCTCTCGCGGCTGTCCTTCCGTTCATATTTGGGCAATTTTTCCCAGATCCTTCATTTGGTGCGGGGTCCTCTGTTTTTTTCTCTCTCTCTCTCTAGGGGATGCATGCCGGCCAACTGTGGCCGGCCCGGCTCAACGTGTGGTCTTTGCTGCCTGTGGCTTTTTTCTTTCTTTTCTTTTCTTTTTGCTGCCTCTCGGCCTACGTGGTCGAGTTTCCCACGATGCACCGCATCTCTCTTCTCTCGCGGCTGTCCCTCCACACACTTTTGGGCAATTTTTCCCAGATCCTTCCCTTGGTGCGGGGTCCTCTGTTTTTCTCTCTCTCTCTCTCTAGGGGATGCATGCCGGCCAACTGTGGCCGGCCCGGCTCAATGGGTGGGCTTTGCTGCCTGTGGCTTTTTTCTTTCTTTTCTTTTCTTTTTGCTGCCTCTCGGCCTATGTGGTCGAGTTTCCCACGATGCACCGCATCTCTCTTCTCTCGCGGCTGTCCCTCCACATACTTTTGGGCAATTTTTCCCAGATCCTTCCTTTGGTGCGGGGTCCTCTGTTTTTTTTTCTCTCTCTCTCTAGGGGATGCATGCCGGCAAACTGGGGCCGGCCCGGCTCAACGTGTGGGCTTTGATGCCTGTGGCTTTTTTCTTTCTTTTCTTTTCTTTTCTTTTTGCTGCCTCTCGGCCTACGTGGTCGAGTTTCCCATGATGCACCGCATCTCCCTTCTCTCGCGGCTGTCCTTCCGTTCATATTTGGGCAATTTTTCCCAGATCCTTCCTTTGGTGCGGGGTCCTCTGTTTTTTCTCTCTCTCTCTCTAGGGGATGCATGCCGGCCAACTGTGCCTGGCCCGGCTCAATGTGTGGGCTTTGATGCCTGTGGCTTTTTTCTTTCTTTTCTTTTCTTTTCTGTTTGCTGCCTCTCGGCCTACGTGGTCGAGTTTCCCACCATGCACCGCATCTCTCTTCTCTCGCGGCTGTCCTTCCGTTCATATTTGGGCAATTTTTCCCAGATCCTTCCTTTGGTGTGGGGTCCTCTGTTTTTTTCTCTCTCTCTCTCTAGGGGATGCATGCCGGCCAACTGTGCCCAGCTCAGCTGAACGTGTGGTCTTTGCTGCCTGTGGCTTTTTTCTTTCTTTTCTTTTCTTTTTGCTGCCTCTCGGCCTACGTGGTCGAGTTTCCCACGATGCACCGCATCTCTCTTCTCTTGCGGCTGTCCCTCCGCACACTTTTGGTCAATTTTTCCCAGAACCTTCCTTTGGTGCGGGGTCCTCTGTTTTTTTCTCTCTCTCTCTCTAGGGGATGCATGCCAGCCAACTGTGGCCGGCCCGGCTCAACGTGTGGGCTTTGATGCCTGTGGCTTTTTTCTTTCTTTTCTTTTCTTTTCTTTTTGCTGCCTCTCGGCCTACGTGGTCGAGTTTCCCACGATGCACCGCATCTCCCTTCTCTCACGGCTGTCCTTCCGTTCATATTTGGGCAATTTTTCCCAGATCCTTCCTTTGGTGCAGGGTCCTCTGTTTTTTTCTCTCTCTCCCTCTAGGGGATGCATGCCGGCCAACTGTGCCCGGCCTGGCTCAACGTGTGGGCTTTGATGCCTGTGGCTTTTTTCTTTCTTTTCTTTTCTTTTTGCTGCCTCTCGGCCTACGTGGTCGAGTTTCCCACGATGCACCGCATCTCTCTTCTCTCGCGGCTGTCCCTCCGCACACTTTTGGGCAATTTTTCCCAGATCCTTCCTTTGGTGCGGGGTCCTCTGTTTTTTTCTCTCTCTCTCTCTAGGGGATGCATGCCGGCCAACTGGGGCCGGCCCGGCTCAAACTGTCGGCTTTGATGCCTGTAGCTTTTTTCTTTCTTTTCTTTTCTTTTCTTTTTGCTGCCTCTCGGCCTACGTGGTCGAGTTTCCCACGATGCACCGCATCTCTCTTCTCTCGCGGCTGTCCTTCCGTTCATATTTGGGCAATCTTTCCCAGATCCTTCCTTTGGTGCGGGGTCCTCTATTTTTTTCTCTCTCTCTCTCTAGGGGATGCATGCCGGCCAACTGTGGCCGGCCCGGCTCAACGTGTGTGATGACCCATGGGCCTTGTAGTCCTGCTCAGGACATTGTAATTCCTGATGAAGATGAAAACTTGGGTTTTTTACCTTCCCAGTCTGAACTGGATTCCTCTCAGCCAGATCTTTCCCAGGCAGATCTGGGAACCTTGCACCTGCAAGAAAGTTGTCTCCCAGAAGTATGTCAAACAAGCCCAGAGCCTACTTCTCCCGTATTCTTGCGCCGGGAGTTTTGTAAACAACAGAGAAGTTTGGATTCAGCTTCGCGCAGGAGTGCGAGGATTGCAGCTAAGAATGTGGCCAATTAAGACTGCTTCTCGTGAGAATCTTTGGGGAGTCTCACATCTGGTCTCAGAGTTAGCTTTCGGTTCTGATTCCCAGAGAACTGCTTCGGCGGGAAGCTAGACTCTATTTAGGTGTTTTACCCGCGTAGTAACTTCGCGGAGTCAATTCGTCAGCCTACGGAGCGAGTTGTGTCTGGACAGCGCGCTCCGGTTCAAGCCTCGCTCCTGCTCAAGCCTTGCCTTGCTATCCAGCCTTCGCCTTGCTTCCCAGCCTTTGTTTATCTACGGACTTTGCCTTGTTTCCCAGGATTAATCCTTGCCTTGTTCCACGGATTTATCAAGTTATTCCACGGACCTTGTTCTTGTTCTTAGTTACCTTGTTCCACGTTCAAGCCTTGTTTCAAGTATCAAGTTATTTCCTAGCCTCGCTCAAGTTTCATGGACTAAAGGACCTTGTCATCTCCCCTCACTTTGCTTGGCAAAGTGAGTGTTTCGGTTATTGGATTACAACTTTGGACCTTAATATTTCTTATTGGACATTGCTTTTTTGGACTAATTCTGACCTTTCCTGAAAGGTCTAATTCTGGACTATTTTCTACACTAGTTTTTATTAACTTTATATAATCCTACAATAAAGATATTAGATAGATTCTGGCCTCTGTGTATGGTTATTGGTGCTCTGCAGCCTGGGTCGTGACAGTTTGACTCCGCCACCCTAAGCACCAATTAACCTCGGCCAGAATGTCTACCGGAGTCGTACCTGGGCCGAGCGGCCAGCCGATTACCTACACCATCGACAAGGAAGAGGTGGACCGAATCCGTGATAAGCTCAATGCACAGGATGGAGAAATAAGGGGTTTGAAGGAACGCGGAGTTCGTCTTCCGGCCATGGCGTTGCCAACCAAGTTTACTGGAGAAGCTTCTAAGGTTCATGTCTTCCGTCGCCAATGTCAAGCTTATCTGGAGGCCCGTGCTGCCGAGTTTCCCCAAGAAGACATCAAAGTGGCATGGGTTTACAGTCTTCTAGACGGGCCAGCGGCCAGCTGGGCGACGGCACTGTTCGACCAAGCCTCTCCACACCTAAGATCAGCGCAACACTTCTTGGACCACCTCAAGGAGACTTGGGGAATCGAGGACAATTTGGAGGCAGCCGGTCACAAACTCCGTCGCCTTTTCCAGGGAGACAGACCTATGTCTCAGTATATAGCCGAGTTCCGAGTGCTGGCCCACAACACCGGCTGGAACGATGTAGCCCTCAGGGGACAATTCCGGGAGGGTCTCAACATTGAAATGCTGGAAGAAATCTCCAAGGTGGATCCTCCCCAGACCCTCGAGGCACTCATTGATCAATGTTTACGGGCTGAAGTCATGATTGCCAACAGGAAACAGTGGGTTCGAGGCCAGGGCAGTAGAGCCGGGGCAAAACCCCCCGCTCCCGCCAGCGTTCAGCCACGTCCGGTGTGGAGACCCCCACCGCCAACCCCATACCCCAGAGGAGGCGAGGAGGTGCCGATGCAGTTGGGCAATGTGCGTCCCAGACTAGATGCCGCCGAGAAGGCCCGTCGTCAACGCTTAAACCTCTGCTGGTACTGCGGGAACGGGGGCCACTTCGCCAGAGAGTGCCCAGCCAAAGGGAAGCCTGCCGCCCGTCTTGCGGCGGCGTCCTCCACGGAGACGAAGGCGTCTGAGCCGACTGGCACACAGCCGGCGGGGGAAGCCAACGACCGGGTGTAGAGGGGCTCGCCAACCCGGTCAAAAAATCCATCCAAGAGCCGCCAACCGGGGTCCTGTTCCTTCTCGTGGTCACATTATGGTCAGCAAAAAGGGGACCCGTCATGATCCACGCCATGATAGACTCTGGAGCTACCAACAATTTCATCGATAGAGAGTATGCCGACTCTCTGGGATTACAATATCATGATTTCAAGAATGCCCGTGTGGTGCAAGCCATAGACGGCCGTCCCCTCAAGACGGGCCCCGTAAGTCAGTGGTCGGAACCCACCAGGATGTGGATAAGGGAACATATGGAAGAGATTTCCTTCTTTGTTACCGAGGTTCCCCATTTCCCTGTGATTTTGGGAATTCCATGGCTGACTCTCCACGACCCTAACATCTCCTGGTCCAACAGAGAACTGCAGTTTGCTTCACCGTACTGCCAAAACCATTGCCTCGTAGCCAAGGTATGCCATGCCACAGACACCGAGCCCATCATCACCTTGCCAAAGAAGTACTCCGAGTATTGGGATGTATTCAATGAGAAAGAAGCCGAAAAATTACCCCCACATAGACCTTATGACTGTGCCATTGACTTGGTGGAGGGGGCCCCGATCCCGCGAGGGCATCTCTACTCCCTGACTGAGCCAGAGCAAGAAGCTCTCAGGGAATTCCTAGAGACAAACCTTCGCAAGGGGTTCATCAGACCCTCTCAATCCCCAGCCGCCTCCCCAGTGATGTTTGTGAAGAAGAAGTCAGGGGAACTACGCTTGGTGGTGGACTACAGAGCATTGAACAATATCACCAAGCGGAACAGCTATCCCCTGCCTTTAATCTCGGATCTACTGGATCGGCTTCGAGGAGCCAAGGTTTACACCAAGCTGGATCTTCGGGGGGCTTACAACTTAGTTCGCATCAGGGAAGGGGACGAGTGGAAGACCGCCTTCCAGACCAAATTCGGATTATTTGAGTCCCGAGTTATGAATTTCGGTTTATGCGGAGCCCCCGCAACGTTCCAGCATTTTGTCAATGACATTTTTCAGGACTATCTAGACAGGTTCTTGATAATCTACCTGGACGATTTTTTGGTGTTTTCCAGATCACAATCAGAACATGAGAACCACGTCAAAATGGTGTTACAACGATTGCGGGATCATGGACTTTATGCCAAGCTGGAAAAATGCGCTTTTGATCTACAAGAGGTAGATTTCCTTGGTTACCGCATCTCGCCTCTAGGGCTTTCCATGGACCCAGCCAAAGTTTCAGCAGTATTGGAATGGCGGGCGCCAACTAACAAGAAAGAGGTGCAGCGTTTCTTGGGGTTCGCGAACTACTACCGCAAGTTCATTCCAGATTTTGCCCGCTGGTCCGACCCCATCACTAGCTGCATCCGTGGAAAGCAGCCTTTCCGCTGGACTGATCAAGCAGAGAAAGGGTTCCAGCAACTAAAGAAACTATTCACCTCCCAGCCAATTCTACAGCACCCAAATCCTGGAACCCCTTTTGTGGTGCAAGCGGACGCCTCTGATGTGGCAATTGGGGCTGTACTCTTACAACCGGTGGGAGATCACCTCCACCCCTGTGCCTTTTATTCTCGTCAACTAACCACACCAGAGAGGAATTACACCATTTGGGAAAAAGAACTACTGGCCATAAAGGCAGCCTTTGAAACTTGGAGACATTGGCTAGAAGGGGCCAAATTTCCCATTGAAGTCCACACTGATCATCGTAATCTAGAACATCTAAGAACTGCCCGCAAACTAAATCAGAGGCAGCAACGTTGGGCTTTATTCTTTGAACGTTTCAACTTCCAGATCCATTATGTGACCCCAGCCCAAACCAAGCAAGCAGACGCCCTGTCACGTAAACCGGAATACGCTGCAGGACGCAAGGAGACCTTTGAATCCCAACTGCTACAACCTGAGAACTTTGCCACGCTCACGGTGGGGAACACCAAATCCATTCCCATTGGTTCAACTTCCCCTACTCCAGGACCCATCTGTGCTCAAGAAATCAGGGCTAGTCAGCAAGCAGATGCCTGGGCGCAGGACCAACTTCGCCAAGGTCTGCATTTCCCCTTTTCGCTTAAAGATGGGCTGCTCTGCTATAGAAATCATGTCTATATCCCACCCGGACCGGGCAGAGAAAAAGCGCTTCGTCTGTGTCATGACTGCAAACCAGCAGGACACTTCGGACTATTTAAAACTATGCATTTGATCCTAAGGGATTTTTGGTGGCCCAAGATCCGCAAGGATGTGGAAAAATATGTCAACACCTGCCCAGTATGCCAGCGCTCCAAGATACGAAGGGAGAAGCCCTCAGGGCTTTTACACCCCCTTCCTACCCCATCTCGCCCATGGGAAATAATTTCCGCGGATTTCATCACTGACCTACCACCTTCCTGTGGATTCACCACGATCTTAGTGGTGGTGGACCTATTCACCAAGTTAGCCCATTTCATTCCCTGCGAAGGCCTCCCCACGGCCAAGGAAACTGCGGATCTATTTCTTCAACATGTCTTCAGACTACATGGATTGCCCAAGAGTTTAGTCACAGACCGTGGATCTCAATTCACCTCTCGTTTTTGGAAGGCACTACAAAAACTATTGGGCATAGACTCTCGCTTATCTTCAGCTCATCATCCCCAAACAGATGGGCAAACGGAGCGCACCAATGCCACTTTGGAGCAGTATCTTCGCTGTTATGTAAACTATCAACAGGACAATTGGGCTTCTCTGTTACCACTGTCTGAGTTTGCCTACAACAATGGAGTTCAAGCTTCTACAAAAGAAACGCCGTTCTTTGCAAACTACGGCTTCCATCCACGTTTCTTTCCCCCTGTCATTGAAACTTCAGAGGTTCCCGCAGCAGAGGATTGGCTGCAGGAACTCACAGCGGTGCAACAACTTTTGCTCCAGCAACTGGACCAAGCCAAGGAGGACTATAAACGCCACGCTGACAAACATCGCCAGCCGGGCCCTGAAATCAAGGTAGGAGATCGGGTTTTCCTGTCCACTCGCTTTCTGCCCTCCCACCGCCCTTGCCGGAAGTTAGATGCCCGTTTCATTGGTCCCTATCCAGTGGTGGCGCAATTAAACCCCGTGACTTTCAAACTCCAACTTCCGCGTTCAATGCGCATTCACCCAGTGTTTCACCGTTCCCTGCTCCTTCCGGCGGATGGTGTGCGACCTGATACAGACCAACCGGCCCCCCCTCCTGTTTTGATGAATGGGGAGGAGGAGTTCGAGGTTGAGGACATTTTGGATTCTCGCTTTCACCGCCGCCGCCTACAATATCTCATTGACTGGGTGGGTTTTGGCCCTGAGGAACGCTCTTGGGAAGACGCCTCCACAGTCCATGCTCCTGATCTAACCCGTCGCTTTCATCAGACCTATCCCACCAAACCGCGACCTCGCGCCTCGGGGAGAGGGCCCCAGTTTGGGAGGGGCCTTGAGGAGGGGGATAGTGTGATGACCCATGGGCCTTGTAGTCCTGCTCAGGACATTGTAATTCCTGATGAAGATGAAAACTTGGGTTTTTTACCTTCCCAGTCTGAACTGGATTCCTCTCAGCCAGATCTTTCCCAGGCAGATCTGGGAACCTTGCACCTGCAAGAAAGTTGTCTCCCAGAAGTATGTCAAACAAGCCCAGAGCCTACTTCTCCCGTATTCTTGCGCCGGGAGTTTTGTAAACAACAGAGAAGTTTGGATTCAGCTTCGCGCAGGAGTGCGAGGATTGCAGCTAAGAATGTGGCCAATTAAGACTGCTTCTCGTGAGAATCTTTGGGGAGTCTCACATCTGGTCTCAGAGTTAGCTTTCGGTTCTGATTCCCAGAGAACTGCTTCGGCGGGAAGCTAGACTCTATTTAGGTGTTTTACCCGCGTAGTAACTTCGCGGAGTCAATTCGTCAGCCTACGGAGCGAGTTGTGTCTGGACAGCGCGCTCCGGTTCAAGCCTCGCTCCTGCTCAAGCCTTGCCTTGCTATCCAGCCTTCGCCTTGCTTCCCAGCCTTTGTTTATCTACGGACTTTGCCTTGTTTCCCAGGATTAATCCTTGCCTTGTTCCACGGATTTATCAAGTTATTCCACGGACCTTGTTCTTGTTCTTAGTTACCTTGTTCCACGTTCAAGCCTTGTTTCAAGTATCAAGTTATTTCCTAGCCTCGCTCAAGTTTCATGGACTAAAGGACCTTGTCATCTCCCCTCACTTTGCTTGGCAAAGTGAGTGTTTCGGTTATTGGATTACAACTTTGGACCTTAATATTTCTTATTGGACATTGCTTTTTTGGACTAATTCTGACCTTTCCTGAAAGGTCTAATTCTGGACTATTTTCTACACTAGTTTTTATTAACTTTATATAATCCTACAATAAAGATATTAGATAGATTCTGGCCTCTGTGTATGGTTATTGGTGCTCTGCAGCCTGGGTCGTGACAACGTGTGGGCTTTGATGCCTGTGGCTTTTTTCTTTCTTTTCTTTTCTTTTTGCTGCCTCTCGGCCTACGTGGTCGAGTTTCCCACCATGCACCGCATCTCACTTCTCTCGCGGCTGTCCTACCGTTCATATTTGGGCAATTTTTCCCAGATCCTTCCTTTGGTGCGGGGTCCTCTGTTTTTTTTCTCTCTCTCTCTCTCTAGGGGATGCATGCCGGCCAACTGTGCCCGTCCCGGCTCAACGTGTGGGCTTTGATGCCTGTGGGTTTTTTCTTTCTTTTCTTTTCTTTTCTTTTTGCTGCCTCTTGGCCTACGTGGTCGAGTTTCCCACGATGCACCGCATCTCCCTTCTCTCGCGGCTGTCCTTCCGTTCATATTTGGGCAATTTTTCCCAGATCCTTCCTTTGGTGCGGGGTCCTCTGTTTTTTTTTCTCTCTCTCTCTAGGGGATGCATGCCGGCCAACTGTGGCCGGCCCGACTCAACGTGTGGGCTTTGATGCCTGTGGCTTTTTTTTTCTTTTCTTTTCTTTTCTTTTTGCTGCCTCTCGGCCTACGTGGTCGAGTTTCCCACCATGCACCGCATCTCTCTTCTCTCGCGGCTGTCCTACCGTTCATATTTGGGCAATTTTTCCCAGATCCTTCCTTTGGTGTGGGGTCCTCTGTTTTTTTCTCTCTCTCTCTCTAGGGGATGCATGCCGGCCAACTGTGCCCAGCTCAGCTGAACGTGTGGTCTTTGCTGCCTGTGGCTTTTTTCTTTCTTTTCTTTTCTTTTTGCTGCCTCTCGGCCTACGTGGTCGAGTTTCCCACGATGCACCGCATCTCTCTTCTCTTGCGGCTGTCCCTCCGCACACTTTTGGTCAATTTTTCCCAGAACCTTCCTTTGGTGCGGGGTCCTCTGTTTTTTTCTCTCTCTCTCTCTAGGGGATGCATGCCAGCCAACTGTGGCCGGCCCGGCTCAACGTGTGGGCTTTGATGCCTGTGGGTTTTTTCTTTCTTTTCTTTTCTTTTCTTTTTGCTGCCTCTCGGCCTACGTGGTCGAGTTTCCCACGATGCACCGCATCTCTCTTCTCTCGCGGCTGTCCTTCCGTTCATATTTGGGCAATTTTTCCCAGATCCTTCCTTTGGTGCGGGGTCCTCTGTTTTTTTCTCTCTCTCTCTCTAGGGGATGCATGCCGGCCAACTGTGGCCGGCCCGGCTCAACGTGTGGGCTTTGATGCCTGTGGCTTTTTTCTTTCTTTTCTTTTCTTTTTGCTGCCTCTCGGCCTACGTGGTCGAGTTTCCCACGATGCACCGCATCTCTCTTCTCTCACGGCTGTCCCTCCGCACACTTTTGGGCAATTTTTCCCAGATCCTTCCTTTGGTGCGGGGTCCTCTGTTTTTCTCTCTCTCTCTCTCTAGGGGATGCATGCCGGCCAACTGTGGCCGGCCCGGCTCAATGTGTGGGTTTGCTGCCTGTGGCTTTTTTCTTTCTTTTCTTTTCTTTTCTTTTTGCTGCCTCTCGGCCTACGTGGTCGAGTTTCCCACCATGCACCGCATCTCTCTTCTCTCGCGGCTGTCCTTCCGTTCATATTTGGGCAATTTTTCCCAGATCCTTCCTTTGGTGCGGGGTCCTCTGTTTTTCTCTCTCTCTCTCTCTAGGGGATGCATGCCGGCCAACTGTGGCCGGCCCGGCTCAACGTGTGGTCTTTGCTGCCTGTGGCTTTTTTCTTTCTTTTCTTTCCTTTTTGCTGCCTCTCGGCCTACGTGGTCGAGTTTCCCACGATGCACCGCATCTCTCTTCTCTTGCGGCTGTCCCTCCGCACACTTTTGGTCAATTTTTCTCAGATCCTTCCTTTGGTGCAGGGTCCTCTGTTTTTTTCTCTCTCTCTCTCTAGGCGATGCATGCCGGCCAACTGTGGCCGGCCCGGCTCAACGTGTGGGCTTTGATGCCTGTGGCTTTTTTCTTTCTTTTCTTTTCCTTTTCTTTTTGCTGCCTCTCAGCCTACGTGGTCGAGTTTCCCACGATGCACCGCATCTCTCTTCTCTCGCGGCTGTCCTTCCGTTCATATTTGGGCAATTTTTCCCAGATCCTTCATTTGGTGCGGGGTCCTCTGTTTTTTTCTCTCTCTCTCTCTAGGGGATGCATGCCGGCCAACTGTGGCCGGCCCGGCTCAACGTGTGGTCTTTGCTGCCTGTGGCTTTTTTCTTTCTTTTCTTTTCTTTTTGCTGCCTCTCGGCCTACGTGGTCGAGTTTCCCACGATGCACCGCATCTCTCTTCTCTCGCGGCTGTCCCTCCACACACTTTTGGGCAATTTTTCCCAGATCCTTCCCTTGGTGCGGGGTCCTCTGTTTTTCTCTCTCTCTCTCTCTAGGGGATGCATGCCGGCCAACTGTGGCCGGCCCGGCTCAATGGGTGGGCTTTGCTGCCTGTGGCTTTTTTCTTTCTTTTCTTTTCTTTTTGCTGCCTCTCGGCCTATGTGGTCGAGTTTCCCACGATGCACCGCATCTCTCTTCTCTCGCGGCTGTCCCTCCACATACTTTTGGGCAATTTTTCCCAGATCCTTCCTTTGGTGCGGGGTCCTCTGTTTTTTTTTCTCTCTCTCTCTAGGGGATGCATGCCGGCAAACTGGGGCCGGCCCGGCTCAACGTGTGGGCTTTGATGCCTGTGGCTTTTTTCTTTCTTTTCTTTTCTTTTCTTTTTGCTGCCTCTCGGCCTACGTGGTCGAGTTTCCCATGATGCACCGCATCTCCCTTCTCTCGCGGCTGTCCTTCCGTTCATATTTGGGCAATTTTTCCCAGATCCTTCCTTTGGTGCGGGGTCCTCTGTTTTTTCTCTCTCTCTCTCTAGGGGATGCATGCCGGCCAACTGTGCCCGGCCCGGCTCAATGTGTGGGCTTTGATGCCTGTGGCTTTTTTCTTTCTTTTCTTTTCTTTTTGCTGCCTCTCGGCCTACGTGGTCGAGTTTCCCACCATGCACCGCATCTCTTCTCTCGCGGCTGTCCCTCCACACACTTTTGGGCAATTTTTCCCAGATCCTTCCTTTGGTGCGGGGTCCTCTGTTTTTTTTTTCTCTCTCTCTCTAGGGGATGCATGCCGGCCAACTGGGGCCGGCCCGGCCCAACGTGTGGGCTTTGATGCCTGTGGCTTTTTTCTTTCTTTTCTTTTCTTTTTGCTGCCTCTCGGCCTACGTGGTCGAGTTTCCCACGATGCACCGCATCTCCCTTCTCTCACGACTGTCCTTCCGTTCATATTTGGGCAATTTTTCCCAGATCCTTCCTTTGGTGCGGGGTCCTCTGTTTTTTTCTCTCTCTCTCTCTAGGGGATGCATGCCGGCCAACTGTGCCCGGCCTGGCTCAACGTGTGGGCTTTGATGCCTGTGGCTTTTTTCTTTCTTTTCTTTTCTTTTTGCTGCCTCTCGGCCTACGTGGTCGAGTTTCCCACGATGCACCGCATCTCTCTTCTCTTGCGGCTGTCCCTCCGCACACTTTTGGGCAATTTTTCTCAGATCCTTCCTTTGGTGCAGGGTCCTCTGTTTTTTTCTCTCTCTCTCTCTAGGGGATGCATGCCGGCCAACTGTGGCCGGCCCGGCTCAACGTGTGGGCTTTGATGCCTGTGGCTTTTTTCTTTCTTTTCTTTTCCTTTTCTTTTTGCTGCCTCTCGGCCTACGTGGTCGAGTTTCCCACGATGCACCGCATCTCTCTTCTCTCGCGGCTGTCCTTCCGTTCATATTTGGGCAATTTTTCCCAGATCCTTCCTTTGGTGCGGGGTCCTCTGTTTTTTTCTCTCTCTCTCTCTAGGGGATGCATGCCGGCCAACTGTGGCCGGCCCGGCTCAACGTGTGGTCTTTGCTGCCTGTGGCTTTTTTCTTTCTTTTCTTTTCTTTTTGCTGCCTCTCGGCCTACGTGGTCGAGTTTCCCACGATGCACCGCATCTCTCTTCTCTCGCGGCTGTCCCTCCACACACTTTTGGGCAATTTTTCCCAGATCCTTCCCTTGGTGCGGGGTCCTCTGTTTTTCTCTCTCTCTCTCTCTAGGGGATGCATGCCGGCCAACTGTGGCCGGCCCGGCTCAATGGGTGGGCTTTGCTGCCTGTGGCTTTTTTCTTTCTTTTCTTTTCTTTTTGCTGCCTCTCGGCCTACGTGGTCGAGTTTCCCACGATGCACCGCATCTCTCTTCTCTCGCGGCTGTCCCTCCACATACTTTTGGGCAATTTTTCCCAGATCCTTCCTTTGGTGCGGGGTCCTCTGTTTTTTTCTCTCTCTCTCTCTAGGGGATGCATGCCGGCAAACTGGGGCCGGCCCGGCTCAACGTGTGGGCTTTGATGCCTGTGGCTTTTTTCTTTCTTTTCTTTTCTTTTCTTTTTGCTGCCTCTCGGCCTACGTGGTCGAGTTTCCCATGATGCACCGCATCTCCCTTCTCTCGCGGCTGTCCTTCCGTTCATATTTGGGCAATTTTTCCCAGATCCTTCCTTTGGTGCGGGGTCCTCTGTTTTTTCTCTCTCTCTCTCTAGGGGATGCATGCCGGCCAACTGTGCCCGGCCCGGCTCAACGTGTGGGCTTTGATGCCTGTGGCTTTTTTCTTTCTTTTCTTTTCTTTTTGCTGCCTCTCGGCCTACGTGGTCGAGCTTCCCACCATGCACCGCATCTCTTCTCTCGCGGCTGTCCCTCCACACACTTTTGGTCAATTTTTCCCAGATCCTTCCTTTGGTGCGGGGTCCTCTGTTTTTTTTCTCTCTCTCTCTCTAGGGGATGCATGCCGGCCAACTGGGGCCGGCCCGGCCCAACGTGTGGGCTTTGATGCCTGTGGGTTTTTTCTTTCTTTTCTTTTCTTTTTGCTGCCTCTCGGCCTACGTGGTCGAGTTTCCCACGATGCACCGCATCTCCCTTCTCTCACGGCTGTCCTTCCGTTCATATTTGGGCAATTTTTCCCAGATCCTTCCTTTGGTGCGGGGTCCTCTGTTTTTTTCTCTCTCTCCCTCTAGGGGATGCATGCCGGCCAACTGTGCCCGGCCTGGCTCAACGTGTGGGCTTTGATGCCTGTGGCTTTTTTCTTTCTTTTCTTTTCTTTTTGCTGCCTCTCGGCCTACGTGGTCGAGTTTCCCACGATGCACCGCATCTCTCTTCTCTCGCGGCTGTCCCTCCGCACACTTTTGGGCAATTTTTCCCAGATCCTTCCTTTGGTGCGGGGTCCTCTGTTTTTTTCTCTCTCTCTCTCTAGGGGATGCATGCCGGCCAACTGTGGCCGGCCCGGCTCAACGTGTGGGCTTTGATGCCTGTGGCTTTTTTCTTTCTTTTCTTTTCTTTTCTTTTTGCTGCCTCTCGGCCTACGTGGTCGAGTTTCCCACCATGCACCGCATCTCTCTTCTCTCGCGGCTGTCCCTCCGCACACTTTTGGGCAATTTTTCCCAGATCCTTCCTTTGGTGCGGGGTCCTCTGTTTTTTTCTCTCTCTCTCTCTAGGGGATGCATGCCGGCCAACTGTGCCCGGCCTGGCTCAACGTGTGGGCTTTGATGCCTGTGGCTTTTTTCTTTCTTTTCTTTTCTTTTTGCTGCCTCTCGGCCTACGTGGTCGAGTTTCCCACCATGCACCACATCTCTCTTCTCTCGCGGCTGTCCTACCGTTCATATTTGGGTAATTTTTCCCAGATCCTTCCTTTGGTGCGGGGTCCTCTGTTTTTTTTTCTCTCTCTCTCTAGGGGATGCATGCCGGCCAACTGTGGCCGGCCCGGCTCAACGTGTGGGCTTTGATGCCTGTGGCTTTTTTCTTTCTTTTCTTTTCTTTTCTTTTTGCTGCCTCTCGGCCTACGTGGTCGAGTTTCCCACCATGCACCGCATCTCTCTTCTCTCGCGGCTGTCCTTCCGTTCATATTTGGGCAATTTTTCCCAGATCCTTCCTTTGGTGCGGGGTCCTCTGTTTTTTTCTCTCTCTCTCTCTCTAGGGGATGCATGCCGGCCAACTGTGCCCGGCCTGGCTCAACGTGTGGGCTTTGATGCCTGTGGCTTTTTTCTTTCTTTTCTTTTCTTTTTGCTGCCTCTCGGCCTACGTGGTCGAGTTTCCCACCATGCACCGCATCTCTCTTCTCTCGCGGCTGTCCTACCGTTCATATTTGGGCAATTTTTCCCAGATCCTTCCTTTGGTGCGGGGTCCTCTGTTTTTTTTCTCTCTCTCTCTCTAGGGGATGCATGCCGGCCAACTGTGGCCGGCCCGGCTCAACGTGTGGGCTTTGATGCCTGTGGCTTTTTTCTTTCTTTTCTTTTCTTTTCTTTTCTTTTTGCTGCCTCTCGGCCTACGTGGTCGAGTTTCCCACCATGCACCGCATCTCTCTTCTCTCGCGGCTGTCCTTCCGTTCATATTTGGGCAATTTTTCCCAGATCCTTCCTTTGGTGCGGGGTCCTCTGTTTTTTTCTCTCTCTCTCTCTAGGGGATGCATGCCGGCCAACTGTGCCCGGCCTGGCTCAACGTGTGGGCTTTGATGCCTGTGGCTTTTTTCTTTCTTTTCTTTTCTTTTTGCTGCCTCTCGGCCTACGTGGTCGAGTTTCCCACCATGCACCGCATCTCTCTTCTCTCGCGGCTGTCCTACCGTTCATATTTGGGCAATTTTTCCCAGATCCTTCCTTTGGTGCGGGGTCCTCTGTTTTTTTCTCTCTCTCTCTCTAGGGGATGCATGCCGGCAAACTGGGGCCGGCCCGGCTCAACGTGTGGGCTTTGATGCCTGTGGGTTTTTTCTTTCTTTTCTTTTCTTTTCTTTTTGCTGCCTCTCGGCCTACGTGGTCGAGTTTCCCACGATGCACCGCATCTCTCTTCTCTCGCGGCTGTCCTTCCGTTCATATTTGGGCAATTTTTCCCAGATCCATCCTTTGGTGCGGGGTCCTCTGTTTTTTTCTCTCTCTCTCTCTAGGGGATGCATGCTGGCCAACTGTGGCCGGCCCGGCTCAACGTGTGGGCTTTGAGGCCTGTGGCTTTTTTCTTTCTTTTCTTTTCTTTTCTTTTTGCTGCCTCTCGGCCTACGTGGTCGAGTTTCCCACGATGCACCGCATCTCTCTTCTCTCGCGGCTGTCCTTCCGTTCATATTTGGGCAATTTTTATCAGATCCTTCCTTTGGTGCGGGGTCCTCTGTTTTTTTTCTCTCTCTCTCTATAGGGGATGCATGCCGGCCAACTGTGCCCGGCCCGGCTCAACGGGTGGGCTTTGATGCCTGTGGCTTTTTTCTTTCTTTTCTTTTCTTTTCTTTTTGCTGCCTCTCGGCCTACGTGGTCGAGTTTCCCACGATGCACCGCATCTCTCTTCTCTCGCGGCTGTCCTTCCGTTCATATTTGGGCAATTTTTCCCAGATCCTTCTTTTGGTGCGGGGTCCTCTGTTTTTTTTTCTCTCTCTCTCTCTAGGGGATACATGCCGGCCAACTGTGGCCGGCCCGGCTCAACGTGTGGGCTTTGATGCCTGTGGCTTTTTTCTTTCTTTTCTTTTCTTTTCTTTTTGCTGCCTCTCAGCCTACGTGGTCGAGTTTCCCACGATGCACCGCATCTCTCTTCTCTCGCGGCTGTCCTTCCGTTCATATTTGGGCAATTTTTCCCAGATCCTTCCTTTGGTGCGGGGTCCTCTGTTTTTTTCTCTCTCTCACTCTAGGGGATGCATACCGGCCAACTGTGCCCGGCCCGGCTCAACGTGTGGTCTTTGCTGCCTGTGGCTTTTTTCTTTCTTTTCTTTTCTTTTTGCTGCCTCTCGGCCTACGTGGTCGAGTTTCCCACGATGCACCGCATCTCTCTTCTCTTGCGGCTGTCCCTCCGCACACTTTTGGGCAATTTTTCCCAGATCCTTCCTTTGGTGCGGGGTCCTCTGTTTTTCTCTCTCTCTCTCTCTAGGGGATGCATGCCGGCCAACTGGGGCCGGCCCGGCTCAAACTGTCGGCTTTGATGCCTGTAGCTTTTTTCTTTCTTTTCTTTTCTTTTCTTTTTGCTGCCTCTCGGCCTACGTGGTCGAGTTTCCCACGATGCACCGCATCTCTCTTCTGTCGCGGCTGTCCTTCCGTTCATATTTGGGCAATTTTTCCCAGATCCTTCCTTTGGTGCGGGGTCCTCTGTTTTTTTCTCTCTCTCTCTCTAGGGGATGCATGCCGGCCAACTGTGTCCGGCCCGGCTCAACGTGTGGGCTTTGATGCCTGTGGGTTTTTTCTTTCTTTTCTTTTCTTTTTGCTGCCTCTCGGCCTACGTGGTCGAGTTTCCCACCATGCACCGCATCTCTCTTCTCTCGCGGCTGTCCTACCGTTCATATTTGGGCAATTTTTCCCAGATCCTTCCTTTGGTGCGGGGTCCTCTGTTTTTTTTCTCTCTCTCTCTCTCTAGGGGATGCATGCCGGCCAACTGTGCCCGTCCCGGCTCAACGTGTGGGCTTTGATGCCTGTGGGTTTTTTCTTTCTTTTCTTTTCTTTTCTTTTTGCTGCCTCTTGGCCTACGTGGTCGAGTTTCCTACGATGCACCGCATCTCCCTTCTCTCGCGGCTGTCCTTCCGTTCATATTTGGGCAATTTTTCCCAGATCCTTCCTTTGGTGCGGGGTCCTCTGTTTTTCTCTCTCTCTCTCTCTAGGGGATGCATGCCGGCCAACTGTGGCCGGCCCGACTCAACGTGTGGGCTTTGATGCCTGTGGCTTTTTTCTTTCTTTTCTTTTCTTTTCTTTTTGCTGCCTCTCGGCCTACGTGGTCGAGTTTCCCACCATGCACCGCATCTCTCTTCTCTCGCGGCTGTCCTACCGTTCATATTTGGGCAATTTTTCCCAGATCCTTCCTTTGGTGTGGGGTCCTCTGTTTTTTTCTCTCTCTCTCTCTAGGGGATGCATGCCGGCCAACTGTGCCCAGCTCAGCTGAACGTGTGGTCTTTGCTGCCTGTGGCTTTTTTCTTTCTTTTCTTTTCTTTTTGCTGCCTCTCGGCCTACGTGGTCGAGTTTCCCACGATGCACCGCATCTCTCTTCTCTTGCGGCTGTCCCTCCGCACACTTTTGGTCAATTTTTCCCAGAACCTTCCTTTGGTGCGGGGTCCTCTGTTTTTTTCTCTCTCTCTCTCTAGGGGATGCATGCCAGCCAACTGTGGCCGGCCCGGCTCAACGTGTGGGCTTTGATGCCTGTGGGTTTTTTCTTTCTTTTCTTTTCTTTTCTTTTTGCTGCCTCTCGGCCTACGTGGTCGAGTTTCCCACGATGCACCGCATCTCTCTTCTCTCGCGGCTGTCCTTCCGTTCATATTTGGGCAATTTTTCCCAGATCCTTCCTTTGGTGCGGGGTCCTCTGTTTTTTTCTCTCTCTCTCTCTAGGGGATGCATGCCGGCCAACTGTGGCCGGCCCGGCTCAACGTGTGGGCTTTGCTGCCTGTGGCTTTTTTCTTTCTTTTCTTTTCTTTTTGCTGCCTCTCGGCCTACGTGGTCGAGTTTCCCACGATGCACCGCATCTCTCTTCTCTCGCGGCTGTCCCTCCGCACACTTTTGGGCAATTTTTCCCAGATCCTTCCTTTGGTGCGGGGTCCTCTGTTTTTCTCTCTCTCTCTCTCTAGGGGATGCATGCCGGCCAACTGTGGCCGGCCCGGCTCAACGTGTGGTCTTTGCTGCCTGTGGCTTTTTTCTTTCTTTTCTTTTCTTTTTGCTGCCTCTCGGCCTACGTGGTCGAGTTTCCCACGATGCACCGCATCTCTCTTCTCTTGCGGCTGTCCCTCCGCACACTTTTGGTAAATTTTTCTCAGATCCTTCCTTTGGTGCAGGGTCCTCTGTTTTTTTCTCTCTCTCTCTCTAGGGGATGCATGCCGGCCAACTGTGGCCGGCCCGGCTCAACGTGTGGGCTTTGATGCCTGTGGCTTTTTTCTTTCTTTTCTTTTCCTTTTCTTTTTGCTACCTCTCGGCCTACGTGGTCGAGTTTCCCACGATGCACCGCATCTCTCTTCTCTCGCGGCTGTCCTTCCGTTCATATTTGGGCAATTTTTCCCAGATCCTTCCTTTGGTGCGGGGTCCTCTGTTTTTTTCTCTCTCTCTCTCTAGGGGATGCATGCCGGCCAACTGTGGCCGGCCCGGCTCAACGTGTGGTCTTTGCTGCCTGTGGCTTTTTTCTTTCTTTTCTTTTCTTTTTGCTGCCTCTCGGCCTAATTGGTCGAGTTTCCCACGATGCACCGCATCTCTCTTCTCTCGCGGCTGTCCCTCCACACACTTTTGGGCAATTTTTCCCAGATCCTTCCCTTGGTGCGGGGTCCTCTGTTTTTCTCTCTCTCTCTCTCTAGGGGATGCATGCCGGCCAACTGTGGCCGGCCCGGCTCAATGGGTGGGCTTTGATGCCTGTGGCTTTTTTCTTTCTTTTCTTTTCTTTTTGCTGCCTCTCGGCCTATGTGGTCGAGTTTCCCACGATGCACCGCATCTCTCTTCTCTCGCGGCTGTCCCTCCACATACTTTTGGGCAATTTTTCCCAGATCCTTCCTTTGGTGCGGGGTCCTCTGTTTTTTTCTCTCTCTCTCTCTAGGGGATGCATGCCGGCAAACTGGGGCCGGCCCGACTCAACGTGTGGGCTTTGATGCCTGTGGCTTTTTTCTTTCTTTTCTTTTCTTTTCTTTTTGCTGCCTCTCGGCCTACGTGGTCGAGTTTCCCATGATGCACCGCATCTCCCTTCTCTCGCGGCTGTCCTTCCGTTCATATTTGGGCAATTTTTCCCAGATCCTTCCTTTGGTGCGGGGTCCTCTGTTTTTTTCTCTCTCTCTCTAGGGGATGCATGCCGGCCAACTGTGCCCGGCCCGGCTCAACGTGTGGGCTTTGATGCCTGTGGCTTTTTTCTTTCTTTTCTTTTCTTTTTGCTGCCTCTCGGCCTACGTGGTCGAGTTTCCCACGATGCACCGCATCTCTCTTCTCTCGCGGCTGTCCTTCCGTTCATATTTGGGCAATTTTTCCCAGATCCTTCCTTTGGTGCGGGGTCCTCTATTTTTTTCTCTCTCTCTCTCTCTAGGGGATGCATGCCGGCCAACTGTGGCCGGCCCGGCTCAACGTGTGGGCTTTGATGCCTGTGGCTTTTTTCTTTCTTTTCTTTTCTTTTTGCTGCCTCTCGGCCTACGTGGTCGAGTTTCCCACCATGCACCGCATCTCTCTTCTCTCGCGGCTGTCCTACCGTTCATATTTGGGCAATTTTTCCCAGATCCTTCCTTTGGTGCGGGGTCCTCTGTTTTTTTTTTCTCTCTCTCTCTAGGGGATGCATGCCGGCCAACTGTGCCCGGCCCGGCTCAACGTGTGGGCTTTGATGCCTGTGGCTTTTTTCTTTCTTTTCTTTTCTTTTCTTTTTGCTGCCTCTCGGCCTACGTGGTCGAGTTTCCCACGATGCACCGCATCTCCCTTCTCTCGCGGCTGTCCTTCCGTTCATATTTGAGCAATTTTTCCCAGATCCTTCTTTTGGTGCGGGGTCCTCTGTTTTTTTCTCTCTCTCTCTCTAGGGGATGCATGCCGGCCAACTGTGGCCGGCCCGGCTCAACGTGTGGGCTTTGAGGCCTGTGGCTTTTTTCTTTCTTTTCTTTTCTTTTCTTTTCGCTGCCTCTCGGCCTACGTGGTCGAGTTTCCCACGATGCACCGCATCTCTCTTCTCTCGCGGCTGTCCTTCCGTTCATATTTGGGCAATTTTTACCAGATCCTTCCTTTGGTGCGGGGTCCTCTGTTTTTTTCTCTCTCTCTCTATAGGGGATGCATGCCGGCCAACTGTGCCCGGCCCGGCTCAACGTGTGGGCTTTGATGCCTGTGGCTTTTTTCTTTCTTTTCTTTTCTTTTCTTTTTGCTGCCTCTCGGCCTACGTGGTCGAGTTTCCCACCATGCACCGCATCTCTCTTCTCTCGCGGCTGTCCTTCCGTTCATATTTGGGCAATTTTTCCCAGATCCTTCCTTTGGTGCGGGGTCCTCTGTTTTTTTCTCTCTCTCACTCTAGGGGATGCATGCCGGCCAACTGTGCCCGGCCCGGCTCAACGTGTGGGCTTTGATGCCTGTGGCTTTTTTCTTTCTTTTCTTTTCTTTTTGCTGCCTCTCGGCCTACGTGGTCGAGTTTCCCACGATGCACCGCATCCCTCTTCTCTTGCGGCTGCCCCTCCGCACACTTTTGGGCAATTTTTCCCAGATCCTTCCTTTGGTGCGGGGTCCTCTGTTTTTCTCTCTCTCTCTCTCTAAGGGATGCATGCCGGCCAACTGGGGCCGGCCCGGCTCAAACTGTCGGCTTTGATGCCTGTAGCTTTTTTCTTTCTTTTCTTTTCTTTTCTTTTTGCTGCCTCTCGGCCTACGTGGTCGAGTTTCCCACGATGCACCGCATCTCTCTTCTCTCGCGGCTGTCCTTCCGTTCATATTTGGGCAATTTTTCCCAGATCCTTCCTTTGGTGCGGGGTCCTCTATTTTTTTCTCTCTCTCTCTCTAGGGGATGCATGCCGGCCAACTGTGGCCGGCCCGGCTCAACGTGTGGGCTTTGATGCCTGTGGCTTTTTTCTTTCTTTTCTTTTCTTTTTGCTGCCTCTCGGCCTACGTGGTCGAGTTTCCCACCATGCACCGCATCTCTCTTCTCTCGCGGCTGTCCTACCGTTCATATTTGGGCAATTTTTCCCAGATCCTTCCTTTGGTGCGGGGTCCTCTGTTTTTTTTCTCTCTCTCTCTCTAGGGGATGCATGCCGGCCAACTGTGCCCGGCCCGGCTCAACGTGTGGGCTTTGATGCCTGTGGGTTTTTTCTTTCTTTTCTTTTCTTTTCTTTTTGCTGCCTCTCGGCCTACGTGGTCGAGTTTCCCACGATGCACCGCATCTCCCTTCTCTCGCGGCTGTCCTTCCGTTCATATTTGGGCAATTTTTCCCAGATCCTTCCTTTGGTGCGGGGTCCTCTGTTTTTTTCTCTCTCTCTCTCTAGGGGATGCATGCCGTCCAACTGGGGCCGGCCCGGCTAAAACTGTCGGCTTTGATGCCTGTAGCTTTTTTCTTTCTTTTCTTTTCTTTTCTTTTTGCTGCCTCTCGGCCTACGTGGTCGAGTTTCCCACCATGCACCGCATCTCTCTTCTCTCGCGGCTGTCCTACCGTTCATATTTGGGCAATTTTTCCCAGATCCTTCCTTTGGTGCGGGGTCCTCTGTTTTTTTTCTCTCTCTCTCTCTAGGGGATGCATGCCGGCCAACTGTGCCCGGCCCGGCTCAACGTGTGGGCTTTGATGCCTGTGGGTTTTTTCTTTCTTTTCTTTTCTTTTCTTTTTGCTGCCTCTCGGCCTACGTGGTCGAGTTTCCCACGATGCACCGCATCTCCCTTCTCTCGCGGCTGTCCTTCCGTTCATATTTGGGCAATTTTTCCCAGATCCTTCCTTTGGTGCGGGGTCCTCTGTTTTTTTCTCTCTCTCTCTCTAGGGGATGCATGCCGTCCAACTGGGGCCGGCCCGGCTAAAACTGTCGGCTTTGATGCCTGTAGCTTTTTTCTTTCTTTTCTTTTCTTTTCTTTTTGCTGCCTCTCGGCCTACGTGGTCGAGTTTCCCACGATGCACCGCATCTCTCTTCTCTCGCGGCTGTCCTTCCGTTCATATTTGGGCAATTTTTCCCAGATCCTTCCTTTGGTGCGGGGTCCTCTATTTTTTTCTCTCTCTCTCTCTAGGGGATGCATGCCGGCCAACTGTGGCCGGCCCGGCTCAACGTGTGGGCTTTGATGCCTGTGGCTTTTTTCTTTCTTTTCTTTTCTTTTTGCTGCCTCTCGGCCTACGTGGTCGAGTTTCCCACCATGCACCGCATCTCTCTTCTCTCGCGGCTGTCCTACCGTTCATATTTGGGCAATTTTTCCCAGATCCTTCCTTTGGTGCGGGGTCCTCTGTTTTTTTTTCTCTCTCTCTCTCTAGGGGATGCATGCCGGCCAACTGTGCCCGGCCCGGCTCAACGTGTGGGCTTTGATGCCTGTGGGTTTTTTCTTTCTTTTCTTTTCTTTTCTTTTTGCTGCCTCTCGGCCTACGTGGTCGAGTTTCCCACGATGCACCGCATCTCCCTTCTCTCGCGGCTGTCCTTCCGTTCATATTTGGGCAATTTTTCCCAGATCCTTCCTTTGGTGCGGGGTCCTCTGTTTTTTTCTCTCTCTCTCTCTAGGGGATGCATGCCGGCCAACTGTGGCCGGCCCGACTCAACGTGTGGGCTTTGATGCCTGTGGCTTTTTTCTTTCTTTTCTTTTCTTTTCTTTTTGCTGCCTCTCGGCCTACGTGGTCGAGTTTCCCACGATGCACCGCATCTCTCTTCTCTCGCGGCTGTCCTTCCGTTCATATTTGGGCAATTTTTCCCAGATCCTTCCTTTGGTGCGGGGTCCTCTGTTTTTTTCTCTCTCTCTCTATAGGGGATGCATGCCGGCCAACTGTGCCCGGCCCGGCTCAACGTGTGGGCTTTGATGCCTGTGGCTTTTTTCTTTCTTTTCTTTTCTTTTCTTTTCTTTTTGCTGCCTCTCGGCCTACGTGGTCGAGTTTCCCACGATGCACCGCATCTCTCTTCTCTCGCGGCTGTCCTACCGTTCATATTTGGGCAATTTTTCCCAGATCCTTCTTTTGGTGCGGGGTCCTCTGTTTTTTTCTCTCTCTCTCTCTCTAGGGGATACATGCCGGCCAACTGTGGCCGGCCCGGCTCAACGTGTGGGCTTTGATGCCTGTGGCTTTTTTCGTTCTTTTCTTTTCTTTTCTTTTTGCTGCCTCTCAGCCTACGTGGTCGAGTTTCCCACGATGCACCGCATCTCTCTTCTCTCGCGGCTGTCCTTCCGTTCATATTTGGGCAATTTTTCCCAGATCATTCCTTTGGTGCGGGGTCCTCTGTTTTTCTCTCTCTCTCTCTCTAGGAGATGCATGCCGGCCAACTGTGGCCGGCCCGGCTCAACGTGTGGGCTTTGATGCCTGTGGCTTTTTTCTTTCTTTTCTTTTCTTTTCTTTTCTTTTCTTTTTGCTGCCTCTCGGCCTACGTGGTCGAGTTTCCCACCATGCACCGCATCTCTCTTCTCTCGCGGCTGTCCTTCCGTTCATATTTGGGCAATTTTTCCCAGATCCTTCCTTTGGTGCGGGGTCCTCTGTTTTTTTCTCTCTCTCTCTCTAGGGGATGCATGCCGGCCAACTGTGGCCGGCCCGGCTCAACGTGTGGTCTTTGCTGCCTGTGGCTTTTTTCTTTCTTTTCTTTTCTTTTTGCTGCCTCTTGGCCTACGTGGTCGAGTTTCCCACAATGCACCGCATCTCTCTTCTGTCGCGGCTGTCCCTCCACACACTTTTGGGCAATTTTTCCCAGATCCTTCCTTTGGTGCGGGGTTCTCTGTTTTTCTCTCTCTCTCTCTCTAGGGGATGCATGCCGGCCAACTGTGGCCGGCCCGGCTCAATGTGTGGGCTTTGCTGCCTGTGGCTTTTTTCTTTCTTTTCTTTTCTTTTTGCTGCCTCTCGGCCTACGTGGTCGAGTTTCCCACCATGCACCGCATCTCTCTTCTCTCGCGGCTGTCCCTCCGCACACTTTTGGGCAATTTTTCCCAGATCCTTCCTTTGGTGCGGGTCCTCTGTTTTTTTCTCTCTCTCTCTCTTCGGGATGCATGCCGGCCAACTGTGGCCGGCGCAGGGTGGGGTCTTTGCTGCTGAGATGGACATTGGGGTTCGGATCCCCACGGGGATTTTTTCTTTCTGCTTTTTTCTCCATCTTGGACATTGCGGTTCGGATCACCACGTTGATTTTTTCTTTCTTTTTTCTCCAATTTTTCCCACTCCCCCTGCCTGTGCTTTTAATGGATCCAAACCCTCATGTGTATCTCTGCAGCTAAGCCCCCGCCCTACTGCTTTAGGGAAAGGGTCAGGGGTGTGGGATCCATGCCCCCATGTCTATTTCCGCAGTTTAAGCCCACGCCCTGCTGCTTTGGGGAAAGAGGCGGGGGTGGGAGACGGCCCACGGTGGCCGGCTCCCCAGGGGAGTGGGATCCAAGCCCCCATTTGGCCATCAGGCAATAAATCAAACCAACGTCGCACAAATCTTACATTTCTTGGGAGGGGGAGGGGCTTGACCACTGTGGTATAATGGCCTCCAATATGGATGCCTGGGGAAAGTCATTGCGCATTGTGGCAGGCAGCAAAATGTGTCTCTTGGCCAATGGCCCCCAATGCCCTAACATTTTGACAGATTTACGGGCACTGAAACAATGTTACACAAGTAGAAGAAGGACTTTCACAGTGAAGGAACCCCTATTGAACAGGAAATAACAATTCAAAAGCAGGAACAGATTTTTTGCAATTGGTAAATAAAGATTTTTTATATGAAATATAAAATTGCGCAATAAATCTTAGGAAAGGGCAAACGCTCTGCAATTTAGCGAACAAGCAGGGTGGATTGTGTTCTCCCACTGTACCAAATTTGATCAGTATAGCTGAAAAAATGAGTGCAGGAGAGCCCCCTAACTCCCCCCCCCCTCTTGGGCTGTTTTTGGGCGACTGCGCATGCGCGTCCGCCATTAACGAATTAATTTTGAAAATAACAAATTTTCGTAAATTTTGAAATTTTTGGGGGCAAAATTCGGAAATGACTTCAGAAACGAATCGCCTCCCCCCTCTACTTTTGAGTACTGGTTATCCCTTTCGGATATTCATTTCCCTCTTTAGTCTGTTCTTTTAATACTATATTTTCCAATTTTGTTGGTTCTCTTTCCTCCCAGCTCTTTCTTTGCCAATTTTGGAACCATTGATCTAATTGGACCCAATGAAGCCATGATATATTTAAATCACCTAGGATTCCCTTTATGTTGTTTTCCTCCTTTATTTGTTCCCTCCAACTTCCAATTTTGTCTAATTTCTTCCTTTTCAATTCCTTATCCATCACATTTTTTAAGTTTTTAGGAAATTTCTTCTCCATTATCACTGGCATTATTTTAGAGTTCTCTTTAATGAGGTGGCTTTTATATTTATTCCATATTGTTAATATGTTTTTTAATGATACATTTCCCATTTGGTTGATTTCCTTTTTTGAATATTCCTTAAAAAATATATTTTCTAATCTCATTTCTATATCTTTAGTAATTATTTCCATCCAGTTTATTTCTACTTTGTTTAGCATCCCTTCTACCACATGTCTCAATTGGTTTGCTTCATAATAACTTTTGATTTCGGGTAATCCTAGTCCTCCTTCCTTTTGTGGTTTGTACTAATAGCATTTGTTTATTCTGTTTTTTTTCCCATTATTACAAAATTTGTTTGTTAATTGTTGCCATTTGTTCAATTCAATTTCTGATATTTTAAGGGGTATCATTCTAAATAAGAAATTTACTTTAGGTAGTATTTTCATTTTGAATAAGGCAATTCTACCATACCAGGACAAGTGTATGTTGTTATATTCATTTAATTTTTTTTCTGTCTCTTTCCTCAATGCCTCTAAGTTTTTCCTTTCCATTTCACTTAGGTCCTTAGTTACTACTATTCCTAGATATTTTATGTTTTCTTTTAAAGTTATTTTTATATCCCTCTGATTTTTAAATTCTTCCTCTTCTTGTTTTGTGTAGTTAAATAGTATCATTTCTGATTTTTTCCAATTTATTTTCAGCCCTGTTATTTCTCCAAACTTCCTTATATGCTCCCCTATTATTTCCATTTTATCTGCTATTCCTTTTAAAGTCAAAATTGTGTCATCGGCAAACAAGCTAATTTTATCTGAGTCTTTTCCTATCCCTATTAATTTATTATCATTTCTAATTACATTTGCCAATATTTCTATTGTAATTGCAAATAATATTGGTGACATAGGGCATCCCTGCCTAGTCCCTCTTGTTACTTTTATTCTATCAGTTATCCCATCATTTACTAATACCTGAATGTAACTGTCTGAATATAGTTGGTTCACTAATCCCATTGTTCTACTTCCCAATCCAAATTTATTCAAAATACATTTTAACGTTGGCCACTCCACGCAATCGAATGCTTTAAATATGTCTAAGGCTACAATTCCTGCTTTTATCTGCTGATTTTTTATTATCTGAATTTTATTTATTAATTTCCCTACTAAACTTGACATTTGTCTCCCTTTTATGAAGCCACATTGGTCATTATTAATATATTTATATATCCAATTATTCATTCTTATTTTTTTAAATTTTTTTATAAAATTTTATTAATTTTCTTAAAATACATCACTACCTCAGTACATTACATATTCTTCTATTCCATACATAATTCATTGCATCAACAATATATGTACATGTATCTTGTATGTTGTTTTATTCACCTCTGTGCCCACCCCCCTCCGAGCCATTTCAATTTACATTCTCTTTCCAAAATACCATTTCTTCTTGTGGAAGTAATTTCCCATCTACTTCTTTTAAACCATTCTCAATAAATTTTCCCCAAACCTCATCAAAGTCATTTTTCTTCCATACCCCTTTCTTAACTCTTAACCTACAAGTCAACTTATCGTTTATTGCTAATTTCCATAGTTCTTTGTACCATTCTTCTATTTGTATATTTATTTTACCTTTCCAGTTCCTTGCTATCAACAACCTTGCTGCGGTTAGCATGTTATTTATTGCATCCTTCTCTGTTTTTTTCAATTTCTTAACATTATATAATGACAACAATGCAATACTTGCGCTTTTTCCTATCTTCATATCCATTATAGTTTCTATTTCTCTAAATACTTTCCCCCAAAATACGTTTACATATTTACATTGCCACCACATATGTATGTATGTGCCCACTTCCTGGCAACCTCTCCAACAATTTTTTGTGGCGTTCTTATTGATGTTTGCTATCTTTACTGGTGTTAAATACCATTTCCAAACCAATTTATAATAATTTTCTTTAACGCGTATCGATAAATTCGTTAAATGTCTTTGATCCCATAACTGTATCCAATCCACTTCCCCTATCTTAGTCCCTAGATCTTCTTCCCATATCTCTTTTAATATTGCATCCTTTATTTTTCCCCCTTAATTTCAATTATTATCTTGTATATTTTGCTAGTTATTCCTTTCATTTTGTGGCCTTCTCCCATTGCTCTTTCCTTTCGTATCATTTGTTCAAATTGTGTAAGTTTGCCTCCTTCCCCATTACTTTTTTTCCAATTCTTGAACCATTGCTCTAACTGTAAGCAATGGAACCATTCAGAGTTTAATATCTCTAAATTCTTTCTGTATAGTTTCTTTCTTCATATCCACCTTTATCCAATCTCCAATTTTGTCTATATTCTTTTCTCTTAGTTTTTCATCCAAAATATTCTTTAGGTTTTTTGGGAATTTCCTATCCATTATTATTGGTGTAAATGTTGAACTTTCTGACAATAATATTTTCTTATATCTATTCCAAATTTCTAGCACATTTCTCAACATTGGGTTTTTTACTCCCTTAATTTCTTTCCTTTTTAAATCTTTGAAAAATATATTCCAAATTTTTTCCTCTGCTTCTTCCGAATCTTCCTCCAACCATTCCAAATCCTCCTTATTTATCATCCCTTCTATAACTAATCTCATCCTATTTGCTTCGTAATATTTTTTAATATTGGGGAGTGCTAGACCTCCTGCCTTCTGTGATTTATACCACAGTTGTTTATTTAACCTATTTTTCTTGTTACCATTGCAATATTTCTTAATCATTTGTTGCCATTTACTTAATTCCTCTTCTGAAATTTGTAGTGGTACCATTCTAAATATAAAATTTATCCTTGGAAGAATTTTCATTTTGACTAATGCTATCCTTCCAAACCATGATAATTTAATATTTTCATATTCTAGTAATTTCTTTTGAATTGCTTTCCTTAAAGTTGTAACGTTTACCTCTTCCATATAAAATACTTAGGAGTAACTATAACCAAGGATCTACATGAAATGGAAGAGGTAAACGTCCAATTATTCATTCTATTTGCTATAATTGCTGACAATATTTTGGCGTCCTGATTTATTAATGAAATTGGTCTGTAAGACCCTGGGTCTGTTTCATCTCTATTGATTTTAGGGATGAGTACTACTAATGCCTGTTTCCAAGATTCCGGAATTTTTTCTCCGTTTAATATTGCGTTATATAATTCTGCCAATTTTGGGATTAGCTTTTTCCCAAATATTTTATAATACTCTGGTCCAAACCCATCCCACCCCAGAGCTTTCCCATTTTTCAGTTTCATTATTACTTTCTCTATTTCTTCCTCTTTTATTGGGGCTTCTAGCAATTTCCTATCCTCCTCCCTTAATTTTATATTCCAATTACCTTCCACATATTCATTTATTTTGTCAATTGAGTGTTCTCCTGCTTGGTATAACTTCGAATAGAATTCCTCAAATATTTTTAACTTTTCTTTCATTTGTCTGCATATCTTTCCTGATTTATCTTTTATCTCATTTATCGTGTTTTCCATTTTTTTCCTTTGTACTGCCCTCGCCAACATTTTTGAATTTTTATTGCTAAATTCAAAGAATTCTCTCCTTAGGTATATCAAGTTTCTTTCTACCTGGTCCATCTCCATTTTGTTCAATTCTTCTTTTTTTGCCCTTAATTCATTATATATGAGTTTAGTTCTTTTTGTTATATACTGATTTTCCAATTTTCCTATCTCTTTTTCTAATAATTTTTTCCTTTCTTCCTGTTTCTTTCTTACCTTTGATGCTTCTTTTATTATTAACCCTCTCATCACCGCTTTCATTGTATCCCATAATAAAGCTCTTGATATCTCTTTGTTATTTAAATCCCAAATTTCTTGCCATTGTTTTGCTAATTCATTTACCGTTTCCTCTTGTTTCAGTATACTGGGATTGAATCTCCATCTTTTTATCTGATTGTAATCTTGCTTGATTTCAACTTCTATACTAACTGGAGCATGATCACTAATCCTTATGTTTCCTATTTCCGTATTTACAACTTTGTCTGGTATATTTTTTGTAATAAACATGTAATCAATCCTTGTATATGTTTTATGCACTTCTGAGAAGTATGTATACTTAAGTACTTAGGAGTTACAATACCTGTAAATTATTCAGAGTTAAAAAAATTAAATTTTGGTAGACTATTTAGGGAAATCCAAGAACGACTACTGGAATATAAAAAAATTAATCTCTCATAGTTTGGCAGAATTGCCATTTTTTAAATGAAACTATTTTCTAAATTTAACTTCTTATGTAATATGTTACCTATTAAATTACTAGAGGTTGATCTTAAAAAATTGCAGAAATTAGTTAATGAATTTTGTAATGGAACTAGAAGATCTCAGTTACCGAGAGGCTTATGGTATATTCCACAGAAATTAGGGGGATTAGGAATACCAGAATTAAAAACCTATTATGAGACACATATAGTAAAGGGAGTGTTTAGGCTGCTTTCAGAACCTAAATTAATCTGGCGGGAATTGGAAGGAAAGTGTTGGCAAAGAGATTATGAGGATATGTTTTTCTTGTCAAAAACTAGCAAAGTAATTAAGGGGTGTAAAAACAACCTGGCTAAAGAGGTTATGGAGACATGGGCTAAGTTAAGAAACAAGATATTTCCAGGAGTTTCTCCTCTAACTCCAATAGTCCTACTGGAAAATTTTCCAGAAGATCTAAGAATTAAACTTAAGAATAAAAAATTAGCGGAGGTTTAAACTGCTCTTTCTTGGAAGGAATAGATACAAAATTCAAGAGACAACTTTAATAAGTTAGAACAACAAGGTGTCCTGAATTGGTTTGAGAGGCAACAGCTATATAATTGGAAAAAGGATTGGTTAGGTAAAAATCCCAGATGTAGAGAGCTGAATAAATATGAAGAATGGCTAAGCAAACTTAAAAATCAAGAAACTTCAGGGAAAGGACTAATTGGAAAAATATATAATGGATTAATAGGGGAAGAAATAGGGCTGAAGCTGTTAGAAAAGGTCTGGGAAGGAGACCTAGGGCCCCTGATAGATCTCGATTGGAAAAGGGTTCTAAAGTGGAGAGTGGTTAAGAATTGGTCAATAAAATTAAAAGAAAATGTATACAAAGTCATATGGAGATGATATACCACACCGGTTAAGCTACACCAGCTGGATAAGAAACAAAGTAACCTCTGTTGGAGATGTGGCATGCATAAAGGGATATATTTTCATTTATGGTGGGAATGCCCCCAGGTGAAGGGTTTTTGGAATAACATATTTATAGAAATTAGTAACATTATAGCTTTAAACATCACTCCGGATGCGAGGCTAGCATTATTAATGGACGCCACAAAGTTTAATTTAGAAAAGGAAAAGAAAGAATTGGTGATTATTTTACTCACAGCGGTGGGACTTATAATTGCAAGGAACTGGAAGGAAGTAACCAATCTCACACTGGAAGCGTGGTATGGGGAGGTATGGAATGTAGCTCTAAATGATAAATTATCAATGGAAATGAGGGTGTTCAGGGGGAAAATTAATAGATTTATACTGGTCAGTTTTCATTAAATATGTTCTAGAAAGTTAAAAAGAAAAACAATATAACCCTGTTGGTCAGGAAATTTGGATATGACATTGGTTTAATGGTTGAATTATAAATTTTATGGTAAATGAAATGATACTTGTTCAGGCCTTGGTGGTGGGGTTGTTGTTTGTAAAATGTTCCCTGTTTTGTGTTCTGTTTCACTGTAAGATATTAATGTATGTAAATAAAATTAATATATTATTAAAAATAAAAATTAAAATAAAAAAATAAAAAAGCAATCTGACCTTTCTTCTAAAACTTAGCCAAAAGAATAAAGGTTTTGTTTCCTAACCCCAGTTCCAGTTACTCAAACTAATTTCTGGTCCTCTGTGCCTGCTATTCTGAATTTTTAATGTTGGTAAAAGTTTCCAAAAGTTTCTTGGCCTGCTGTCTTTGTTTCTTTGAAATTTCATCATTAGCAATTTCAGTCTTTTCCTACCTGACCATGCTGGCTGGAGATGTCAGGGAAGTCTCCTAACGTTCCCTCTACCCATCCCATTATGTTCATTTTATCATGAAGACCATTGTTTCAGCGGGTAAAATCCCAACCCTATCTAGTGGCAGGAACTAGATCTTCACTGAGTGGATATTCAAAACCTCCTTGTGTAATGTCCCCATAATTACTTACACTGATGTAACCCATGTAGCATAAGATTCCAACCCAAATTTGCCAAGACAGTCTGCTGCACATGTTCGTTTCCCATTTCAAAATTCTAAGCGGTATCAATATTTTTTCTCATGTTCATATTTCCATATCTTATTCCTGAGTGTTTTGGCACCTGAATTTCTGTTTGTTTCTGATTTTGAGATTTGCTTGTATTGGGGAGGGGTGCATTCTGTTGCATTCTCTTATGGGTATTCTTTCCATCCAAGCTCCCAAGTGGCATTTAATTCATTTTAATTCACTTTCAATTAGGAACTTGCAATTCAGCCCTACATCCAATGGCTAGCCCCAACTAGAATAGACCCATGATAAGTCAATACTTGTATAAATCAAACTGATTTAGTGGGTTTGCTGTAATTGGGACACGCAATTGGTTTACAAAGTTCTCAAAAAAGCAATGAACCAAGTTTGATCTCAGTGGACTACATCTCATCAAAACACATTAAATACCAATATAGGTAGAAAGAGCTAGAAAACAACACTGGATAGCATGCATTTTGGTGCCCCAGATGTTTCTGGATATATTTGACCGGCTGATTCCAAAATGACACCAAATTCCCCCATTAGCCCAAGTTTTTGAGATGCAGAACATATGACATATACCAATCGCCATCTGCTTACCCTTAGAAAACTATGATAACTATAGCTAAGAAACTGGAGTTGTTCAATGCAGTTTTTCCTGAATCAGCATCCCAAATAACTCCAGGAACAAGTCTAAAAAACAAGACACCAAGAAAAAAAAGTATAATCCAGAAGGAAGCTCTAAATAAAGAAATAACGGAGGAGGAAATAGAAAGGGCTATCAACAATTTTGATCCCAATAAAGCCCCTGGCCCGGACAGGTATACAGTGGGGTATTACAAAAATTTGAAGGAGGAATACCATTGTTTAAAAAAAATGAATAAGGCACTTACAAATAAAGAAGTCCCGGAAACCTGGACAAATACAGAAATTGCGATGATCCATAAAGAAGGGTTAGAAAAAATGGACATACGTAATTATCGACCAATGTCACCATTAAACACTGATTATAAAATATTTGCAAGTATCATGGCTTTACGCATGAATTTTTTTTTACAAGATTGGATACGAAAAGAGCAGACAGGCTTTCTCCCAAGCAGGAATTTGAAGGATAATATCAGAACAGGTTTAGACTTAATTGAATATTATGAGATGAATAATCAAAAAGAATTGGCTCTATTGGCAATTGACATGGAGAAAGCCTTCGATAATCTTAACTGGGACTTCTTTAAATTATTAATTGAGGAATTAGATATGGTCTTCCATTTCAACAATGCAATTGGCTCAATTTATGAGAAACAATCAGCAAAGCTTCTTATTAATGGCCAAGTCTCAGAAGAAATTAAGATAAGCAAGGGCACTCGGCAAGGCTGCCCTTTATCCCCCCTTGTATTTATAATGTCCTTAGAGATATTGATGAAAAGAATTGGAAATGACAGTAAGATCTGTCAAGGATAGAACGCCACCAGATAAGATTCAACAAAGTTTATTGGAGTTACAGAACCAAAAATGCCCGTAAAAGACAAGGGCTAGGCAAACATTGGCCTTTGAAGTGAAAAGGATACTAAAAATCGTACAAAAGATAAACCGGATTAAACTGGAGTTTAATCCGGGTTAAACCAAAAATGCTTACTTCAGCCTGGGACTTTTAACAAACAAAAGCTGGTGAACAAAGGTTCAAAGAAACACAAATAACTGGCAGCAGATACTTCTCTGCTACCAAAAGCTGTGATTGAGTAACTAAGAAGTTACTCCTCCACACAGCAAACAATCTCCGAGTTCAAACACATCAATCAGGGGCAGCAGCGGTCAGCGAGGTCCCAATCCGGTCCGAGGGTCGACAGCCAGGTACAGATGTTTGTAGTTCACCAGTTCCAACGATAGCCACAGGAAGGATAGTCCGAGGTCGTAGTCAGTCAGTCAGTCAGTCAGTCAGTCAGTCAATCCAGAGTAAACAATTGGCGTCCGTCAAGAAGACGACGGAGGTCCAAGCTATTAAGATTAAACACAGGTTGCACAACAAAAGCCCACACAGTTCCTCCCGCCGCCTATACCCAGTGTCCTTGGTAACTTACGTATTCAGCAAACGAAACACACCCGTCTTCAGGAAATTCCCAGCAAGAGCCCAAGCGTTCGTCCAGATTACCTTGCCCAACGCAATTAGCCCTAGATTCTAAACCCCATTTTATGCCAGTTTACAACTCCTCATCGCTATCAGCTGTTACCCCAATTCCAGGTGCCTCATCCTCATCCTCCTCATCAGAGCTGAAACACCTTTGACTACGCCCAACAGCATCCCCAGCTGTGGATCCCGTTCCATCCCTCCAGCTTGTCCACGGGTCTAATCCTGAAGGTCCCCAATCGCCTTCCATACTATCATTGCCGGTGGCACCCAAATCCTCCCTCACACGAGTCCATTCCATGTCATCCTCCTCTGAGCTAACCATCTCTTCCTCCATTCTCTCAGTAAAACCCTCAAAGGAGTCCTCGTCAGATGGTTCAGCCAATAAGTCCCGCAGCCGCTTCCTTTCTCGCTCCTCGAGAGTGTCTGACTCCCGAGGAGTCTTACGACCACGTCTCCCAGAATCAGAGCCATAAGGCTCAACCATAACAAGATCAAAGGGACAAAGACAGGAAAACAAGAGTATAAAGTAAGAGCATTCGTGGATGACGTAATTGAGACGTAAATATATACAATTGGGTGCAAAAAATATAGGAATTTGGGAGACTGGCAGGCTTCAAACTAAACAAAAAGAAAACAATGATTCTAACTAAAAATATTGTGGGGTAAAAACAAGAAGAACTACAAAATAGGACAGGACTACAAATAACTCCCAAAATTAAGTATCTTGGAATTTGGGTTACCTCTAAAAATTCACAGCTCCTAACAAACAACTATGAGAAATTATGGAAGGAAATAAAAAGTGACTTCGATATCTCCTTAGTGAAAATGAAAATTTTATCTAAAATACTTTATCTATATACTTTATTTTTCAGCTGCTGTATGTGTGTGTGTTTAATATATATGTATACACACACACACATTTTTTTCTTTTTTCCTCTCTATTTTTTCTTTCTCCCTTCCCTCCTGCCCCCCACTCTTTCCTACCCCTCTTTCTTTCCTTACTTTCCTTATAATTATTGTTCTCACTCTTTCGATGTATTACAACTTTATATGCACTAATAAAAATTATTTTTTAAAAAAGAAGAAAAAGTGCAATCAATGAAACCTTTTACTGTATTTGTTAGAGCAGTGGTCTGTCCAATGCAATTTTCTCAATCAGCTCCCCAAGTAACCAAACAGAATCTAAAGTTGACCAAAAACTAATTCATAACCCTTTTGATACTAATGTTGGAGAGTGGTCCCTGGTCAAGTAGGCCCTGATCAAAAAAAAGATTGGGAACCACTGTGTTAGAGAGTCTTATCAACATATTTGCCTTATGGGTTTCCAAAGCACTGCTAAAGCAATAATAATTAATATGTGCTGGTAAAAATTTCTAGACTAAGTGTTGTAGTTGAGTCAGCAGGCAATGTTACAAGCGGTAGTAGGAGTACCAGTAGGAGGAAAAGGGTTAATCATGAACAGGTGTCAGATGAAGAACAACAAAGGAAACGGATCTGAGATATACTTATGGCATCTTCTGATGATGAAGACACGTTTGAAGGGTTTTTGAGTGGCGAGGAGTCAATGAGTGAGGAAGATGGGCTGGATGTGAATAGAGGCACTAAGAGGATTACTCGGGAGCAGGAATCAGATGAGGAACGGGAGAGGAAGAAGCTCCTGGATATACTTACTGCTCTCACAGATGAGTCGTTTTTGGGTTTCTCTGGGGATGATGGATCTGGGAGTGATGAGGATGAGGAGGACATGTTGGACTGAACAAAGGTACAAGAGATAAGGAATATGTGTGCAGAGCCAACTTCTAGTGATAGGTTTGTGGGGTTTTCGGGACAGGAGAATTGACAAACAGGTGATACATCCGGGTCATAGGGAAACCTAAGTCTTGATAGGAGATGGAGGAACTAGAGGAATGGTAACGACTAGAACAGCTGTAAGAGATGACGATGGGGTGGAGGCCAGCTCATCTTCGGATAATGATGTGTAAGTTAAAAGTAGGGTCTGAAATGGGGACTCTTCGCAGAAGGCAAAGTGTCGTTATTGCGTAGGTTTGCCGTTACCTGTTTTCCTGTTGGGTTTTGGGTCCGGGCTCTACAGCTTGGTGTTCCTGGTTCCTGTGATTCTTCAACTTGGATTGGACTATCATGAGTGTGCTTTCTCCCTTCCTGGACTTTTGGACTGGCTCGACTTCAGCTTTGTTTGGCCACCTTGGTAATGACGTTTTGATTGGCTTATTGTGGATGCAACTTTCTCCCTTCCGGGCTTTTGGATTGACTTGACTTCAGTTCTGTCTAACCACTTCGGAAACAACTTTTGGATTGGCTTATCGTGAGTGCGGCTTTCACCTTTCCTTGCTCTCGGATTGACTCGACTTGTGTGAACACTTTGGAGACAACGCTGATTTGGACCTTCTTCTACGGCTATTTTGGAATCTCAACTGGTTTTAATTACTCCTTGTGTGCAGCGCTGCCTTTAGGAATGCTTGTTACAGCGCTGTTTGCTTTCTATTTCATTGACTGTGTTTTAATCCGGGTTATCCTTCCATTTAACCCGGATTATTTTCTGTTCTTCTTTTTAAGCCCGGTTTGGGCAGCAACTTTGAGTTTTGGTCAGAGACACTGCAGTCAAGTGTCTTTGAGCCTATTTTTGTGTTGCAATAAACCTTTTGTTAGACTAAGTATTGTGTGTGTGGATCTTTAAGGCTCCTGTGTCTCGACACTAAGTTTAAAGCAGTTCTGGCTTGGGTCAAAAATGCTCATATTTTTCAGTGAACTGACCTAATTATGACTGGATCCACATTGCCCTATAATGCAGTTTGGAACTGCATTATATGGTCAGTGTAGGCCCATATGATGAAGTTTAACTGCACTGAACCCCATCATATGGGTCTACACTGACCGTATAATGCAGTTCAGAACTGAATTATAGGGTAGTGTAGATCCAGCCAAAGACTTCCCAGGTGGATCAGAATGCAGATGTTCTTCCAATCTTGCAGTTTTTGCTACAAAAAACTATGTAAAAACACATATTTTAGGAAGAAATCTAGACAAGAATGCACATTTTGCGGTGTTATGCCTATAAAAATGTCATAATTCATTGCTATGTGCAAACTTCTGCCTTGAACGATATCCTTAGCTGCCCCGAGAAAGTCTCCCTTTTATTAGTGAGGCAAGACCCGGTGAATTTCGACATGAATTTAATAAGAGAAGAGAAACTGGAAATGTTCTTAAGAGGTGCACAGAATAAAACAGGAGGAATAAAGACATCATTTCTTACAAGTCCTATCATTCTTCTTATCTGTGATATGAAATCTAAATTTTCAATAAGAATTCTCGGTGACATTTTGCAAGGTATGGAGTCTGAGAACATAAGCCTTCCTTAGCTTTTCAAAACTTAACTGGTTCTGTGCAACTTCATTTTTACAACAGCTTTTGGTGCCAGAAAGGAGATGCTGCTGTATTAATATATTTAACGTAATCACGACGAGATTGGCAATCCAATGAGAGTCTATTAAAAAGTATGCAAATAAATTTAAAAAATAATGTGATAATTTATTTTTTAAAATAAGCATAATTATAACTGCAAGAAATAACTTGGTGTCTGTAAGAATTATTCAACAGCAAAATAGGATCCCTCACAGGGTGCCTACTTCTTTGGAGGTCTTAAACCAGGCATGTCTAAAGTTCAACCTGAGGGCCAAATGCAGCCCTCATTCAAATTTCCACTGACCCTCTCTCTCCAGGCTTTCCTCCCTTGTTTCTTTCTTTTCTTCCTTCATCCCGCCCTCCCTCCCTCCCATTCTTGACTTCCTTCCTCTTTTTGTTCATTTGTTCCTTCCCTCTTGGGGATCAGGGCCCCGGAAAGACAGGTTCCTCAGGAGGAGAGAGAGAGAGAAGTGGCATCCTTTTGCATCCCTTCACTCCCTCCTTTCCTTCTCCACTCTGACTTCGTCCCACATTGCGACCTCACGTCTTCCAAAAAGGCTGTCCTTTACTGTGACTCCTCCCTTGGGGAGTAAAGGGAGAGCCAGGCGGCAACTATAAGCGCTCCCTGCCACAATCAAAGCCTGCCCAACAGATGGCCATGCAGCCTCTGCTGAAAAACCTCCAGAGAAGGACACTCCATCATACTCAGGCAGCATATGCCACTGTCTGAAATGACCTGAAGGCACACAATGACAACAATCCTAATTAATCTGACTCTCCCATCAGCCAAAAGCAGGTCCACAATTTCCATTGAAAGATTGGTCTATTTTTGTTGGTTAAAATTGCTCTTTGTTTTATATATTGTATTTTTCTTCCAATTTTTTGCAGTGTGCATAGGAATGTGTTCATGTTTTTTTTCAAACTATAGTCTGGAAGTAAAGCTACATCATGTGATGGGCGGCGTGGTGCTCTGTCACTCAAATGGGGTAGCAGGGTCCTAGATGCTAAAAATTTCTCATGTGATGAGGTCCCTAATAATCACTGCCACCATCTCACCCAAAACACAAAATAAGGTCTGTATTTTACCAGCAATATGTACCCAAAACAGGGATGAGTGGTACATCAGAGCGTTGTCAGCAAGGTTCCAAAAATGACATTTCTTTTTTCTTAGTCATGGCTCATGCTTGATTATACTGGCAGAAAATTAAGACAAGCAGAGCAGCCTCCTGTCTAATCAAAATGAATAAATAGCAATAATTGGAGAAGCACTGAAAAAAAACTACTGAAAAGGAGTCCAGTAAGGCAAGAAAAAAAATCTATATCACACAGTACTCAATGTGTACATTGTGAAAGTGGAGCTGGAGGAATGCAGCTTTCATCTTTTTATACTAAAAATGCATGCTCCTTTCTCAGGAATAAAGAGAAGATAGCCATCTTTATTTCCTGGGTTTTCTTTCTCGTACACGTGCCTCTAATCTAAAAGGAAGCTAGAGAGATGCCAATCTTTAGATGCCCCATGAGGAAGGATCAAAGTACAGTTATGTTCAAAATGAGCAAAACAGGCCCCTTGCAGGAACAAACTATACAATTGCATTCTGTTTTAAATGAATATATTTAGTGTGCAAGGGGTAGGTGGCTCTTTCAGTAAAAATGATTTTATCACTTGAAAGGCACCACCAAATAATTTGACAGCTTTTGTGAGATTTGCCTAGTGGTTCTAGGGTTGCACGGCCTTGGCATTAATGTCAACTATTCATGCCCCAATGGAAAACGAATGGGTGACCTTCTCACTCTGGGAGACTGAAGGAGATTCAATAAAAAAAACTAGGATATGTTTAGAGGAGAGGAGAGACAGCACAGAAAGCAGATGCTAATAGATTGAATAGAATCGGCAATTTATTAGAAAGAGGCATTGGAATTAGAAAGAGGCACTGGGCAGGAACATCCTTTTGAAAATGAATAGGAATGAAGAATGAGCAATAAAAATAAGGGATATGCGAAACTGCAGAAATCTGTTTATATTGGCCACGGTGGTCCATGCCTTAGTTACATCCCACCTAGATTACTGTAATGGGCTCTATGTGGGGCTACCCCTGAAGAGTGCTCGGAAACTTCAATTAGTTCAAATTGCTGCAGCCAGGCTACTCACAGGTGCTGGACACAGGAAGCATACCACCCCATTGCTACAGCACCTGCACTGGCTGCCAATATGTTTCCGAGTTCAATTCAAGGTGCTGGTTTTGACCTTTAAAGCCCTTAATGGTTCAGGTCCAACTTGCCTATCTGACTGCATCTACTCATACCAACCTGCCCAATTGCTAGGATCATCTGAAGAGGCCCTACTCTTGCTGCCGCCACTATCTCAAATGTGGTTGATGGTGACGAGAGAGAGGGCTGCCCTTCTCAGTGGCCGCCCTGACCCGTTGGAACTCCCTCCCCAAGGAGATTAAAATAGTCCCTTCCTTGTCAACCTTTAAAAATAGCTCAAACAGCTGAGACATGTCAGAAGTGACAGTTCTGGACTTCCGGTGAGCAATGGAGGCGACAGGACGGTCCTGCTGAGAGCTCCAGCAGGGGAACCGCGATCTGGAGCCCAGGTAGAGCTATAAGCTCCCTCACACCCCGTGGATTGAAGCGGGGGGGGGGGTGACGTGAAGCCTGTTTATACCCTCGTTGACCCCATAGACCCTCGCCCCTCAAGGACGAGGTTCAGGGGGGTCCAAGGAGCCAAGGCGAGCGGGCCTCCTAAGCGGGAAGCGGAGGCGACTCCGCATTAACTGTCATCTGGCTCATTTTTAAGATCAAAAAAGAAGAAGAAAGAAGAAAGGGAGACGGCACGAGAGGTCGCGAGGGGAACCGCGAGCTCCTGTAAGTCTCCATTTATTAAGAAAAAAGTTCTACTCTTAACTGATAAAGCTCTCCCGAAAGGAAAGGATTGAAACACCTAAGTAACTCAATGAAATAATGATCTAAGAGATTGGGAGATCTGACAATTGGCAATATATTTCTTTCCAAGAAGAATTGCCTTGGCGATTAAGAGGGAGAGGGATAAAGACTGAATTTTTGAATGAATTTGGGAATAAACAAGATATCGACAAACAAACAAACAAACAAAAAAGATTGATATTATAATTCAAATCCTAAAGCAAACCAAAGTAAACCAAGCTAAATAAATTAATGGTTTAAAAATTGGGAAGAGCAACTGGAAAGTATAAGAAGAACTCAGTAAATATTCCCAAAAGTAAAAGGATAATCTGACTGACCTTGAGAGCCATACTGTTTTGACTACGGGCTGCCTTCGTTAAACAAAGAGCTGGCGTGAATCCAGACCAGAGCCAGGAAGGACAACAGGAGGAGCAACACACTGGCTACGAGGGAAAGGGAAGCAGACGGCGGACGAAGGAGGAGGAGGCACTTACCATAGAGGCGGTGGAGGACTGCAGAGCACGAAGAACAGGAAGCTGACGGAAGACTTAAGAAGAGACACATACCATAGAGAAAAGACAGAGTATAACAAACAGGAAGAGACTGGGGGAAGGTTCTAAGAAGGCGGAACGGATACTGAAACCACAGAGAACAAAGGAAACAAGGAGAAAATAGAACAAAAGAGGGGATTGCAGGAATAAAGGAGATTAAAGAAGCCAAAGACAGTGGACACAGTGAGTAATATATAGGGGATGTAAAAGAAAAGAATTGAAATTAGAGTCGAACTGGTTCAACACAAATTGATTAATTGAATTGATATAAATCAAAACACTGTATCTACTGACTTTATATTGGATCATAGATCTTTTAATTGAAATAATTAATTATAACCAATCAACTGAATTTAATTAATTGACTGACCAGGTGGATATATTTAATCAGAGTTACTTTGGGAGAATCAATTGAAATCAATTAAATTATCTGGATTTGGGTCAACTGAAATAAGTACTCCAAAAATAATTGGAAATAGAAATTGATAGTATTAAAATGGCAACACCAAAAATTAAAGATATTAAAGATATTAAAAATCAACCAAGAAGGATGTCTTTGGCTGAGGATTGTAATATGAAAGATTTGATGTTGGAAATTCAGAAAATGGCCGGAAAACAGGAGAATTTTCAAAAAGAATTACATCAGGAATTGCAAGAAATTTCCTCAAAACAAGAATCTCAATATAAACAATTGTATAACGAAATGCAGGAAATGAAGAAAGAGATCAGAGAGTAAGTGAGCTCAATTAAGACAGACTTAACCAAGGCAGTTGAAGATATTAAACAATTGAAAGTAGATAAAGTAAAATCTGAAAAATCTCAAAACAAATTGCAAAAGAAAGTGGAAAATTTGGAAAGCAAAATTGTAAAAACAGACAAACTTCAAGAGAGATTAGAGATAAATGAGATGGAATACCAATTGAGACTTAGAAATATTCAAGAAGAGGTGAATGAAGACATTCGTCAAATTGTAACACATCTACTGGCGAAGACTTTACAAATAACAGAACAAGAATGTGAGAAGGAGATAGACAGAGTTCACCGAGTGTATACCAACTTCGCAAAAAGAAATAAAGTGGCAAGAGATACAATTGTCCACTTTGTGAGGAAAAAAACAAGAGATGAGGTACTCAAGCAATCAAATCAAAACCCAGTGACTTACAATTCTAAGAAAATTGTAGTTATGAAAGAATTTCCCATACAAACACTGAATCGAAGAAAGAAATATTTCTTCCTAACTGACGAGCTCAAAAAATTGCAAATAAGGTTTAGGTGGGAAAAACAGGAAGGAATTATGGTGACATATAAAGAGGAAAAATTTTGGTTGACATCCAAAGAAAAAGCAAGAGATTTTTACAAGAAATTAAGAAAGGATAAAGTAGTAAAATTACCAGAACCTTCCCCTGAACACCTGATACCTAAAGGAAAAAAGCCAAAAAGGGCAAGATATCAATCTCCGGAAGAAGACGAACTAGCGGCAGGACTACAAGAAACCGACGAGGAAAGCGAAAGTGAAATTGTTGTGAAAGGATACAGACCAATTTCATTATTGAATACAGATTATAAAATATTTTCAACAATTATGGCGAATAGATTAAAGGATTTTTTAAAGGAATGGATCGGAGAGGACCAAGCAGGATTTTAGCCGGGAAGAAGCACAAAGGATAATGTAAGAACCGTATTGGACACTTTAGAATATTATGAAACTTATCATCAAAAAGAAATGGCCCTGCTTTCTCTAGATGCGGAGAAAGCATTCGACAACTTAAATTGGAATTTTTTTAAAACTCTTTTTCAGGAAATGGATTTAGGGTTTCAGTTTCAAAATGCAGTTAAAGGCAATTTATCAGCAACAAAAAGCCAGGATAATAATAAATGGACAAGCTTCGGAAGAATTTTTTATTAGTAAGGGGACAAGGCAGGGATGCCCTCTATCCCCACTAATATTTATATTTGCATTAGAAATCCTATTAAGAAGTGTAAGAGAAGATCAAGAATTAAAAGGAATTAAAATTGATAAACGAGAGTACAAAATTAGGGCCTATGCAGATGATGTGATATGTATTATCGAAAATCCAAGAGAAAACATACTAAAATGGCTAAGAAAAATAGAAGAATTTGGTCAATTGGCAGGTTTCAAGATTAACAATAAGAAAACTGTGATCCTTACAAAAAATATAACCAAAAAGAATCAAGAGATACTACAACTGAAAACTGGATTGCAAATTGTACAGAAATTTAAGTATCTGGGAATTTGGATCTCAGCAAAAAATAATCAACTTATGGAAAATAACTATACTCAGAAATGGAGGGATATCAAAAAAGAACTGGAATCTTGGAATAACTTAAATCTATCACTTCTTGGACGAATAGCAGCGATAAAAATGAACATACTTCCCAAGTTACTTTATCTTTTTCAAAACTTGCCAATAATTCGGAATGTTAAAATATTTAAGGAATGGAATAAGGAACTAATGAAATTTGTTTGGAAAGGGAAACATCATAGAATAAAATATACCACAATGATTGACTCACAAAAGAGAGGAGGCTTTGCACTCCCGGATTTTAAAACATACTTTGAAGCTTGTGCATTGGTATGGGTTAAGGATTGGATTAAATTAGCAAAACCCAAAACTTTGATCCTGGAAGGATTCGATTTACGAAAGGGCTGGCATTCATACGTCTGGTATGGTCAAATAGGTAAGGAGAAAAATTTCGGCAATCATTTTGTACGTTCCTCATTAATCCGAGTATGGGAAAGATACAGAAGATATTTTTATGAAAGAACTCCAAGATGGGTATCCACATTAGAGGCCAATCAAAGACGCCTTTTGGGGTGGATTAGATGGCCAACATATCAGGAATTGTTAACCGAGGAACATAACGAGATAAAACTAAGAAGTTACGAGATGGTTAAAAAAGAATTTAAAGAAGTGACATGGCTACATTATCTTCAGATAAGAGAATATTTTAACTCAGACCGAAAATTGGGCTTTGGAAAAAAGGGTGACTTCTGGGAGACTGTACTAACGTCAGAAAGGAAATTAATAACTAAATTTTATAACAAATTGTTGGAATGGGCAACGGTAACAGAACAAGTTAAAAGCTCAATGATCAATTGGGCCAAAAACATTGGTAGACCGATCCTTCTATCAGAATGGGAGGAGGTCTGGACAAGAAGAATGAGATTTACATATGCTACAGATTTAAAAGAAAATTGTCTAAAAATGATCCACAGATGGTATCTGACCCCAAAAAAGTTAAGTAAAATGTATAAACAGTGTAATGATAAATGTTGGAAATGTAAAACTACAGAGGGAACTTTTTATCATTGCTGGTGGTCGTGTGTAAAAGCAAAAGAATTCTGGAATATGGTACATAAAGAAAGCCAAAAAATATTAAGAATGAACTACTCAATTAAACCAGAGATCTATCTTTTGGGTATTTTGGATAAGGATATTTTTAACGACATTAACAAAGAAAAGATAATAATCTTCCTATCAACAGCAGCAAGAATGGTTTACGCTAAGATGTGGAATCAGGAAAATAGTCCTGAGAGAGAGGACTGGTTAAATAAAGTATGGGAAATAAAGGATATGGATCAATTAACATTCCTATTGAAAAAGAACACTGGCAAGGGAGTAAAAAAGACCGACTGGTCATCATTTGAAGAACATATGAAGACGACGTACAATCCTTAAGAGAAAAAATAAATCCAAAGACTCTATAAACAAAAGGGAGAGGACTAAAAATAAATGGACTTGAAGAACCAAGGACAGGAATAAGAGATGAACGGAAGCTCATACCCCGTTCCCCCCCCCTTTTTTTTGTTTTTCTCTTTTTCTTTTTCTTTCTCTTTCCTTCCTAAACTTTCTTATAAACAATGTTCCCACTCTTTCATTGTATAAATATCTAGAAAATCTTTAATAAAAAGTATTACAAAAAAGAAGTGACAGTTCTAATGTATCAAAAAAAACACAAAGTTAAAAACTTGGTATTATACTAAATTTCCTTTTACCAGAAGCTGGCCACTTTGAGTGCCTTTGGTGTCACTGTAAGAAGATCCTCCATTGTCATAAGTGGTCTGTGATTTGCTCTTCTCCACACTCGCATGTCATGGACTCCACTTTGTAGCCCCATTTCTTAAGGTTAACTCTGCATCTCACAGTGCCAGAGCGCAGTCTGTTTAGTGCCTTCCAAGTCACCCAGCCTTCTGTGTGCCCAGGGAGGGAGTTTCTCATCTGGTATCAGGCACTGATTGAGGTTCCGGGTTTTAGCCTGCCACTTTTAGACTCTCGCTTGCTGAGGGGTTCCTGTGAGTATTTCTGTATACCTTAGGAAGATATTTCTTGATTTAAGGTGTTGACTTGCTGGCTAATATCTGAACAGAGTATTGAAATCAAGCTAGAATTTGGGGGTCCCCTTAGAAAGGAGGGGGACCTGAGACCTTCCCATGGGTCCGGCACTCCTGGTGAGAAGGAAAGAGCTGCCGCAAATCAGCGATCCCCCAATCCCAAATAAATCTCACCAGAAGCCAAAGAAGGAGCACCGAGATGTTTAATTCGATCCAGCTGGATAGGATGTCAAACCGCAATCATTCCTCAAGCATGACATATCATACAACAGAAGATAGCACTCTTTATAGTGAAGAAACGGGGTGAGGAAGTTTGAATTTCCCGTCCCGCTTCCCTCCGCCCGCTCTGCGTTGATTGGCTGCTGAAGTGAAGGCGCGAACATCAGAGAGCGATCCCCGCTCCGGCTCCTCAGCCAATCAGGAGCAAGGAGGCGGTCTGAGTCTTTGACAAAGGGCGACTGAGTGATTTTGTGAGTGGATTAATGGTCTTAATCTGTACATGATGGCACCAATAGCTTAAAAAGCTCTCAAAGTGACCAAACATTATTTCCTGGGGTGTAAATATTTATATTGGTCTGGCGGGTCCTGCCAGATTCTGGTTGTCATATAGCTGGAGTCTGAGCAGATGGGCGAGTGCTTAATCAATGTGTTCGGCCGGGTAAATAAACAAAAGAATAATCAGGCGGGGCGCTCTTGGCTTTCTGAAGGCTAAACCCGTCCCAGATATGAATGTAACAAGTAACCAAGCAGTCAAATCCTCTCTTTTGAGTGGCCTGCTCCGAAACTCAATAGGGGAGAACAAAAGTCTATTGTCCATGCAAGGGATTTGGTGATGTCCTTTTGTGAGAGGATTTCCTCTCCCAGGAATGTGGATGACTTTCTGCCAGCCAGGTCAAACAGGGGTGGCTCACAATATATTTTTATACATTGGGGAAACATAAAGGAAAAGGGGGATATATGGGGGACATAGAATACATTCATAAAGTCAGAAATCATATTGCCCACTCCCACCCACCCAAATGTCCAAGTCAAGTTCATAAAGTTTCATAGGAAAGTCCAGAATCCAAGGAAAAGGATAAGGGGTTTCATTGAATGTTCATAACATAGACAAGTCAGTCAGAGTTCAGTGCGAGGAGGGGCTGATTGGAGATGGGAGTCACTGCCTGAGGCACAAGGCAACCCCTGGGTGGCCCTCTCTGTGTTCAGCATGCAGTCCGAACTTTGGCGATCCGTGAAATGGCGGCTTGGCGAGCAGCACACCGGCAGAGAGGCTTGAATTGACAATCAGCCTTTGTCTCTTTAAATCTTGCGGCTGAGGTTCCAAAGATGGTTTTCCCGGAGCGGAGGGACTCTGAATGTAAAAGCGAGATAGCAGTTATGCTTGGGGTTAGTTCAGGCAGAAGCGATGTGAATTTGGGGTCAATCTGTTAATTCATGGTTACAGAAACCCAGGGATCTCCATAACTGCGGTTTTTAAAGAAAAGCATTCCAGCCGGCAGCTTGTCAGCAGCTTGAAAAGGGAGGTTAGTTATTAGTAAGAAAGCAAAGGTTCCCGTGCCAGAGTCAAGGAAAGATACAAACTAACTACTATGAGAAAGGAGGGTTAGAATAAAATGTTACTTTTATTTGGGATTAGTTACATTGTTAGGGATAGGGAAGGAGACAAAAAGGAAACATGTTATATGCTGCTGTTGGAACACACTATTTCATTTATTGATTGGTTGAGCAGGGCTTCTTTGCGGATCTGTGGAACTCCCTGCTGCAGGTCAGATTAGATTGAATGCAGAAAGTTTGTTTTACTCGACCTCAGTATGAACCAGAGATGTCAATGCCATGCTCCTTTCATTGCAGGCTGCTATTTCCCAACAGATGTCAGGTAGTGCAGTATAATTTCTCCAGTGGTGTAGGGTGTAGACATCCTGTGATAATGTGGCATGTCTCATTAAGAGCCACACCCACTGTTTTATAGATGGTTTTACATGTTATATATGATGATTGTTTTTGACTTGCACTGCTTTTAGTATGTTGTAAGTTGCTTTGGGTCCCTTTGTGGGAGAAAAATGGGAAACAAATAAAGATGTATTATTATTATTTCTAAATTTTTGGGTGACCCCCCCTCCCCCTGTTCTGTTTTCTGGAAGATTCTCCCTGAAATGGAAATGGGAGTCTGGATCCTGAATTACTAATCTGAACACACACACACACACACACACCCAATCTCCTGGAATTTTCCCAAAAAAAAAGGGGGCACCCAAAATTCAAAACAAAAACAGAACTATAGTCCTCTCCCAACCTTCTGAGACATAGCTAGATTATATTAGCACCTTGAGTTACTATCCTATCTTAGAATGGAGTTCCTTCAATAAAGCATAGTGTTTTTTTCTCCAGGTCACTGATGTGTTTGTTACTTAAGTCAAGACCTTTAACAGCACATGCACTCTAACTAGTCTTTTAGATGAAGATTGGACCAAAGAATAGGGAAAGCTCTATTGTGCGTGTACTTTAAAAAAAATATCCTAATAGGTTGTAAAGACCTTCAGGAGTCAAGGTGGTCCTATATAAAAAAGTATAAAATTCTTCTGGAAATATATACCATGTGAATATTACACAATGACAGAAGGCCTATCATCAGCCCTACGAGGCTCTGGATTGTTCATACTGGCCTAGGTATTGACAGCAGTCCTATTTGGTATATTTTCCCTTATTAGCCTGTTAAAACACTTTTCATTTTTCCAAACAAACATGATAAAAGGACATTCAAGGTGGTTTGTGCAGTTCCAGCCTCCAAGGTAACTGGGGAAAGGGAGGGAGGGAGGAAATACACATAACAAAAATGAGTCTTACAAATGAAAAGAAGTTGCTGTTATTAACCATAGAAAGACTAGTTTAATAATAAAGTAATTAGTTTGTAACCTTTCGATAATTGCTTTGAGTCCCCATTAAATCTAGCTCTGATTGTTTAACAGATGTTCCCCTTGCAGCAGATAGTACTAGCTTGTCTACATTCAAATGTTAAATGCTAATTTAAATTTGGCTGTAGCATGTGCAAAAGTAGTTAAGGCTTAGTATATTTTTCCATCTCCCCCCCCCTCCCCCAGCCTTCTCTTTGCTTTCCTGTTCAGTTTGTTTGGGTCTTGTAAACAGACAAACATCACCCCAAGATAGTGCAACTAATGTAGGGTCAAAGCTGGTGTTTAGGCACATGATGATTTCCGGAAGTGAGTATGATGTCTTTAAAAAGCTAGTTTAATAAAGACAAAGAATGCCATGCTTAAATTCATTTGGCTTTACATCCATCAAAATTAGTCTTTATTTTCATCAGAGTGAGGAGATAATACATTATAATCTCTCTGTGAAGCAGGAGGAATGTGTTGATTGAAAGATGATAACTGAATGGCATTTCAGTTTTGATTTTGCATAATGCAGTCTGTAAAATTACTTCACTTTCTGGGTTGTTCACATTGGATGGAATTTTAGCTGTCTCTTCCCCACATAATTATGTGGAAGGTGACAGGTACAAAACATAGTTCAACCTTACTCTAGAAAGAAAGATTTTGAAGATATTGCTGTAAAAAAGCATGTCTTCATTAGTTTTGTTAGTGAATTGACACCAAAGACAAACAACCTGGTGGCCTCACAGAAGTTTGGTATTACTATTGTTATAGCCTTTGATGTTTTTGGCCTTCAACTCCCAGAAATCCTAACAACTGGTAAACTGGCTGGGATTTCTGGGAGTTGTAGGTCAAAAACATCTCGGGACAGAATGGTTGCCATATCAACTCAACCCAAGAAAAATAAACACATAATACAGAAAATTCAAAAGTGATACTGAATTGGTAGGAGCATCCACATTGTCCTTGGAAAAAACACCAAAGGGCACCAAGCAGGATCTCTGCTAATGAAAGATGGGATTGACTCAAAGGAGGGCAACTAAAATGATCGAAGGGTGGACACCATGACTTATGAGGAATGGCTTAAGGCTGGGTCTGTTTAACCTGCAGAAGAGAAGGCTGAGAGAAGACATGATAGCCATGTATAAATATTTCAAAGGATGCCCTAAGGAAGAGGGAGCAGATTTGTTTTCTGCTGCCCTGGAAACTAGGACTTGGTGCAATGGGTTCAAATGACAAGAAAGGAGATTCCACCTGAACATTAGGAAGAACTTCCTGCCTGATCATAACAGCTGTTCAACAATTGAAGTCACAGAGTGTGGTGGAAGCTCCTTCTTTAGAGGCTTTTAGACAGAGGCTGGATGGTCATCTGTCAGGAATACTTTGATTGTGTTTTGGCAGTGGGGTGGACTACATGGCCCATGTAGTCTCATCTGATTCTATGAAAACCCACCAATAAGGGGCCATTCCAATTAAAACTGACCAACCAGGGATTTTTCCTATCAAACCTATCTATATATGGCATTATATGGTCAAACAGTTAACAAGTACACAATATGGAAAATAATGTCATGATACACACAATCCATCAGTCCCTGTAGAATAGTGACCCATTACAATGATGCTGGGGGAAAAGGAAGAGGGGCCGACCAAGGGCAAGATGGAAGGATGGTATCCTTGAAGTGACTGGCTTGACCTTGAAGGAGCTGGGGTGGCAACAGCCAACAGGGAGTTCTGGCATGGGCTGGTCCATGAGGTCACGAAGAGTTGGAAGCAACTAATTAAATAAACAACAACAATGACCCATGACGTTAATTCTTTGGACACTCCTTCAATTCATGTTAGTTTACATCACACCACTCTTCTGTCCAATTTTCATCTTAATCTGCAATTTAAACCTTACTTTTCTTCTCAAAACACCCTTCTGAATTCACTTTTTCAAATATATTCTGACATGCTTCGCAATGTATGGAATTTGGTAGGCAAATATAATATTTCCTAATATATACCAATGTCCACATTGTTCCAAGAAATATGGATCACTCATTTCAAAATTAACAAAGTACATCTGCATCTGAACTTATTTTTAGATTAATATAATAAAGCAGAACCTCCAAAAATTCACCACCCTATGAGGACTGGCAACATATTTATTTATTTATTTATTTATTTATTTATTTCCGGTATTTCTACCCCGCCCTTCTCCTCTGGGGGACTCAGGGCGGCTTACAAATTAGCAACACAGTGCCATCACATCAACAATACAAAACAGAAGGCATTAAAAACTAAAAACATTTAAAACATCATAAAAACCAATATACAATAATAAAACATTACCATGCACCGAGGTAATGTCCTTTCATGCACTAGACCTTGTTAATCCAGAATCTTAAAAACTGACTGTAACGGAAAGCCTTATTTTATTGGGGATTTTTGTCTATGTTATTTTATGTTGATTCAGTGATAAAGGTGGACAGGATTTACCTACTGATGATTGGCTATGTGTCACCATGGTAACGTAGCTGTTGTCGACCGCGCTTTAGGGGATCGGGCCCTTAAGGAGAGTCCCGATCCGGTCCTGAGAGAACGGACCTTGGCGGAGCCAATAGGAAAATATGAGCCGCAATACAACCTGAAGCCAAAATGAAGAAGGTCCGCCAAAGTTGAAGGAAAATCCGCCAAGGAGTCTTTATTGAGCGATTCAGCTGAAAAGGACTCTAGTAGTGATCATTCAGTCTACTAGGGTACCATATAACCAAAATAAAGCCATATTTATACAATGTTTCAGTCTGACAGCCCCTTGAATTTCCCGCCCCGCTCCCCCGCCCATCTGATCGCGGATAGGCTAGAGTGTTGAACGAGGCGGGCTTTCGTTTCCCGCCTTGCTCTGCTGGCCCAATAGGGAGCTGCTTTTTGTCCCCACTCGGGCCAATCAGAGAGGAGAAGGCGGGAGTTATTGAAACAATGAAGTGACTGAGCAGGAAGGATCGGATTAATTCCTGCCCGGCCGAATTCTAAAGGGATTAATGACAGCAATCAAGGGTTCCTGTCACGTACACAGATTTCAGATATGCCTTGGGGTGTCAGAGGTGGAAGTAAGGATGGGTGGTGATGGGCTCAGCAGGGCGCCTTCCTGAGGTGTCCTGGATTTCCTTTTGGAGGAGATATGACAATGTTTGCCTTGAGGGCGAATCACCTTTAGGTCAAATACTCCGAATTCGGCGACTCAAGCCCTATATTGTCCATGCAATCTGAATCTGATTAGGTTAAGCGGCAGCGGATTAACCTTTTGTTTTTGGGAAGGTAAGCCTAGGTCATAGAAAATGGGGCAGGTTCTGGGGTTCAAGTTGAGTTCGAAATATTCCCTATCTGATTTCATGACTTGGCAATTATATGAAATAAAATGAAAAATAAAATAAAGTTGGAATATAAACCCAGCTGGGAAAAATACATATTTTCCGGGGATCCCAAAGAGTACAAATACATATAGGCAGATAGATAGATTTCAAGGAAGTAAGGGAGAATCCATAGAGGTGGGTTACATTGCATAAAGGGGAATCATGAATGATATAAACAATTTGAAAACATTTGATAAGAACGAAGTTCACAACATCTGGGGAACCCAATATGGAAATTCATAAAAGTGGAGTTTTAGCAGCATGATTTTACAATTCATGAAGTTGTTATCTCTTGCCTCAGAGTGCAGGGATAATCCACAGTAAACTCCAGTAAAAAGTCTCAATCACCTTCTACTATAAATATATGGAATATAGAACATAAAGTCTTGATTTTTGAACTATCTTTTACAAAGTCCTGGAGGGGAGGGTGGTCACCTCGATCACATAGCTGCTTCTGTAGAAATGTAACTATTGAAGCTAGCACGAAAGGGGCGGAGCTAGCTGGATGAAAAAAGGAGGGAATGTTTTAAAAAGATAAGGAAGAAGTCAGAAATTCAGTTATGGAAGTTCTCTAGCCGGTGAGCTAGGAAGAAGACGTCTGGAGTTCAGTTATGTTCAGGTTCTAGCGAGAGAGCTAGAAATAAGTTGTCTGAAGTCAGTTAGGTTTAGATTTCCAGCGAGGTAGAGCTGAGGAAAAGGAAGTATTCAGTATGTTGAGACAAAGTTTCAGTCAAGTGGTTGATGTTAAAGAATGAAAGATATAGATATATTATGTACAAATGAAACTGAAGAAGTAAACCTTTGCAACAAGTTACGCTTTTTGGACTTAAGAAATCATAAATAAATAATTCTTTGCTTTTTTTTTAATAAAGACGGTGTTCCTGAGTGGTGAATTGCTCTACCTAGAGTCAGCGGAAGATTTGTCTCATATACTTCCCCTCAGTGTCACATCCTCTCATACATGCACACGCACAGACTCAAGTTTTATAGCTGGCAGTGGCTGGGATCCTGAAAGAAGGATTGCCCCCTGTTATAGTGGGATTTGAGAGATCCCATATTAAAAAGGCGTGACAAAGGTGTGGGATATTAAGAAAAAGATTCCCTTAGCCTAAATGTAAAGGGGCTTTGGGCAGGGTGTCCCACATTTAATGGTGGCAGTGGTTGGGATCTTGAAAGAGAGATTTCCCCCTGCCTGTTTGAGAAGCCACTCTTGTGCCTTTTTTTTCCGAAGTGAACCTTGCACCGACCGTACCAAGCTCGAAAGTTCATTCATTGAACATAATTGTGGACAGAGGCCTCAAAAAGGATATTTTTAGAAATTTGCTCCTGGAAATAGTGGTTCTATTCATAATGAGTATTAATTCATATTAGTAGACTACATAAGCTAACAGTATAGAGCAGAAGATTGGGTGGAATAAGGGCTGAATGCATTGCCATCCTCAATAATATTAAAATAGAAATACAGTGAATTGGTTCCACAGTTGCACCAAAATTCTTCACTGAAATATTTCCCAATACTTCAGAGGGGCATAAAAACATTTTATGTTTATGTTTATGTTTATGTTTATGTCCAGCATTTTCTGAGAAAAAAAATCTTTCCCACCTTATATCTAAGTATTGATATAAGGGATTATTTGGGAAAGATGCTAAATGAGAAAAGGTTATACAAACAAACAAAAAAATCAACTGCAGCAAACATGGCAATTCAAAGTCAGAACAGCTGGGATTAGGAAACAATACTGGTCATATAAATAAAAAGGGATTGGGCTTGTCAAATTCTCAGCAAGCAGCACATTGGAAGCAGCTCTAATTCTGTGGTATATTCACATACCAGTTGCTACGTTCTACTGCAGTGTTCCGAATATATTATGAAAGATGGTTGGTTTCCTAGCGTGAGAGGAATGAAAGTGACAATACTCTGAAGAGAGTGTTATCACATTATGTTTTGTCATAATTCGTCCTCTGTTCAAGGAAGACAAGAGTCTGAAAGAACCTTCAAACATGCCACACATCCAAATGGAGAAAAGTGCAGGGTTAAACTTAAAAGCTTGCTGACAGTCAGTCTAATTAGCATTTTTAGGCAAAATGTTAGCAATTAAGAAGATCTACAATTGGCTAATAGGAGGTAGTGATTTTTGCTCCGTAAACCAGAATCATTCTATTGCTATGGAAATTTCTCTCTCATTCATTTCCTTACACAATGAAAAATGAAACAATAGTAAGAGAATTAAGCTGAGAAACTCCAATTAGTTCAGAATGCCATCTATAAAAAGCTTACAAAACAAAAAGAGCACTATAGGTTGCTGTGTTTTCCTGGAGACTATTGTGATAAGTTCAATGGATTTATTAACAGCTTCCAAATATCTGCCTGAGGAACAGTGGGACCCGTCATTCCACCTTTTACAGTTGTGTTTAGTCTCTTTCACATTCATAAATTAGGGACTAAAATACATTCAGTATGGGTTTCACAATATTATTTGAACACCCCCAAACTGCCTTAGAGGCAGTGTTCTGCTTAGAAATAAAAGAGTGGGGTACTGTTCCTTTTTTGTACAGAGATCAACTTTTCTACAAAGGGGACACTGTTTTCTGTACAAGAAACATTGAGTTTTGCATGTGTTTTTCTATATGGAATAATTTATCTACTATTCTTCAGAACGTTTCAATACAGGGAAGATACTATAAAAGAGGAGCCCCCGGTGGCATGGTGGGTTAAACTGCTGAGCTTCTGAACTTGCTAACTGAAAGGTCGGCGGTTCGAATCCAGAGATCCTGCTGTTAGCCCCAGCTTCTGCCAACCTAGCAGTTAGAAAACATGCAAATGTGAGTAGATCAATAGGTACCACTCTGGCAGGAAGATAATGGCACTCCATGAAGTCATACTGACTGCATGATTTTGGAGGTGTCTGTAGGCAATGCCGCTCTTTGGCTTTTGAAATGGAAATGAGCACCAACCCCCAGAGTCGGACATGACTAGATGAAAAGTCAGGGGAAAGCCTTTACCATTACCTACTACCGAAGACTGTTTTCCTCTCAGTGGGAGATTGTTCATCCCTTCATATCTAGATGTAATTATACTTGTTGATGCCTGCTTGTCAGAATAAAATAGTTGAGGATGTGCACCTCTGTTAGGAGTACATTTAGATTCCATCCTATATACATGCATTTGAGCGTTAGTGCTTTCCATAGAACCAGTCTCATATTTGGACTACTGCTATTTTACTGTTTTATCAGAGCTGGACTTCTTGATTGTTCCTAGTTTCTCTTGCTGGTAATCTGACTATTTTACTCTTTAAAATTAAACTAATCTAAACTCAAATATTTTATTTATTTATTTATTTATTTGTAGTATTTATATTCTGCCCTTCTCACCGCGAAGGGTACTCAGGGCGGATCACAATGTACACATACATAGCAAACATTCAATGTCATTAGACATACAGACAGAGAGAAATGAAGACACAGAGGCTATTTAACTTTCTCCATCTTCCAGGCTTCTTGAGGATATGCTTGATTCCAGCCACAGGGGGAGCTGCTGCTTCATCATCCACTGTGACAACAACAATAATAATATAATAATACATTTTATTTATATTCTACTCCATCTACCCGAGGGGACTCAGGGCAGGTTACAGAACACATATACGGCAAACATACAATTAACAAAGACAGACAATACATAAACAGAGGTAAAGTCTTTCCCCATCTTTTCCATTTCCAGCATCTGAAGACTGTGCTCGACTTCAACCATCGGGGAGGGGGGGGGGCTGTCACTCCAACTTCCATGCCGAGGAACTTTGTTGTCCTTAGGCATCCTCCCGATCGAAATGTGTCCTTATGGGCGCTTTTTCTTATCTCCACGCTTTTTAAAATGGTACCTGTTTATCTACTCACATTTGTGTTCGATCTTCTAGGTGGGCAGGGATCTGGGGCTAACAACGGATGCTCACCCCGGCCCGGGCTTGAACTGCCAACCTTTTGATCAGCAGGATTTTCTATAGCTTAGCGGTTTAACCTGCTGTGCTAAACCCAGACCTGCAATTCCTGTGCTTCCATAGCATTGAGCCTTAGCAATGAAAGTGCTGTCAAAATGCATTAATAATACAGTGCAGATGCACTATTAGAGCTTTCTTCTCTGCCCCAGTCCTTATCTCCATAAACCCATCTGGCAAGCTACCTCACCTAGGAAAACAAGGAGGCAGGACCAACCAGTCTTTGACATTTGGATGATACATTTCATGTTTATCAGGGTGGACAAACTGCTATTCACATGTACATTCAGTCTTCAGTGACATTTTATGCTCCTCCGGGTCTTGTGATGTCAAGAAATGTTCCCAAATGCCCTTAAAAGGGCAGAAATCTCACCAATTTAGGGACCCTCTTGGTTCATATTAAAACAAGAAGAGTAAAGAGCTTTAAAAGAAAAAGCAAACAAGAAGAAGTGAACCAGAAGTGGCTTCTGAATATCTTCCTATTATAAACATGCTCTTCCTGGACTGAAAATAGCCCAAAGGAAGACATGAACTTGAAAAATGTTTCACTCTTCCTGGAGGGTTTTTTGAAGGACATTAAGGAACAAAAACATATTATTATTATTTTTGTTTCTTTAAGTGGGGTAGGTGTCAAGGCTGTAGCCATCTAAGTCTTTCTGTAGAGCCAAAAAATCAACACTTGTCAAATCCTGATGTATACAAACCATGCATCTTATCTTGATCTTATTTTAATATGGGAAAAGGGGTATTCTCTTTCATACCTTAGCCAACAGACTGGAATTGAGGGGCAGTATGCACTACATGGTCAAAATTGTCCCCAAACAGAGATGAATAACCACCTATCCTCCAAATTTTAATACAGGAAAACTGGGGCATTGTTTGCCAAGCAACATCAATGTGATCAAGATGCCAAAACTTATCAATGAGGAGGAAGTCAGGAAAGACTGTAGCAGTTTACTTTTACTTGAACCTACTGGGAAGGTTAATTGTCCACGTGATTTACCTACACCTTGGCCATTCCATGCACTTCATTACCTTTAGTAGCTCCCATCCCTAGTCACCGAAGAATATGCACTTTCAGGTTTCCATTTCCCCTTAAAATGGCCCATGTCCTATGGTGCTTGACTACTGATTAGGATTACTGTCTATGATTTAAGTTATTTTAACTTTTGTAAGATGTGTTATTGTACTATCATTTTATTGTGTTACTGTTTTTATTGATATAATACTGTTTTGGGCTTGTCCCAGTGTAAGCCGCCCTGAGTCCTTCAGGAGATGGAGTGGGGTATAAATACAGTTGTTATTATTATTATTGTTGTTGTTGTTGTTGTTGTTACTACTACTACTACTACTTTTTGCACTTTGAATGAAGTTTCTTTGCACTTTGAATGAAGCCACTGGGTTCTTTTGTGTGTCCCCCCCCCCCCAAGGCCACAGCAATGGTGTGACAGTATGAGGAAATTGTCTTATTCTGCTCAAACCTTTCCAGCCACACATGTTTGCCTGAGCTGGGAACTGAGCTGGGCTTGGGCCTCATTTGTTGAAGGGTCAGGCTGAGGAGCAGGGACAGCACAAGAGTATTTTGATCTTCACTGGAAGAGTACAAGTTACATGAAATAATAATAATAATAATAATAATAATAATAATAATAATAATAATAATAAAACTTTATTTATACCCCGCCACCATCTCCCCAACGGGAGCAAAGGTACAGGCAGTTCCCAAGTTACAAACTTCTAACTTACGAATGTCTCATAGTTAAGAACAGGAATGAGACAACAGGAAGTGAGAGAAATCTACCCCTCGGAAGGGAAATTCACTCCTGAAAGAGTTATCATGGGTAAAGGGTATCTCAATTGAAGCTGTATCACCAATCCTTGCTGCCACAACAAGCCAAATTTTTCCACAATCCAATTATCACAGGGATAGAAAATGAGGCAAAATCTTCTGAACAGGGGCACACACAGCCTATTACAGTAGAGTCTCACTTATCCAACATAAATGGGCCGGCAGCATGTTGGATAAGCGAATATGTTGGATAATAAGGAGGGATTAAGGAAAAGCCTATTCAACATCAAATTAGGTTATGATTTTACAAATGAAGCACCAAAACATCATGTTAGACAACAAATTTGACAGAAAAAGTAGTTCAATACACAGTAATGCTATGTAGTAATTACTGTATTTATGAATTTAGCACCAAAATATCACAATATATTGAAAACATCGACTACAAAAATGTGTTGGATAATCCAGAACGTTGGATAAGCGAGTGTTGGATAAGTGAGACTCTACTGTACTTCCAAAACCCTTCCTCAGTACATACATAGTATAGTCATTTTCAGATCTAAGGTATTAGAATATTTTACAACTTGGAAAGGTTACTTTTTGGAATGACACAGAGAATAATAATCCAAAAGTAACTTTTCCAAGCTCCAAAATAGGTTTGAGTTAAAATGTTTAGATAAGGCATAACAATTAATAAGAGTAACCAACCAGTTATTCTAGTAACATTAGTTATATCCATACATAGACATTCTAATTTTTTGGGATCTTATAATATATTCAAAAAATGCAGTGATTTCAAAAAAGTTGTCCTCTTATGCAATCTGTGAAAAAATACTTTGTTTAAGGTAAAGATAAAGGTTTTCCCTGACATTAAGTCCAGTCATGACCAACTCTGTGGGTTGGTGCTCATCTCCATTTCTAAGCCGAAGAGCCGGCGTTGTCCATAGACACCTCCAAGGTCATGTGGCCGGCATGACTGCATGGAGAGCCGTTACCTTCCCACCAGAGTGGTACCTATTTATCTACTCACATTGGCAAGTTTTCGAACTGCTAGGTTGGCAGGAGCTGGGGCTAACAGCAGGCGCTCATTCCGCTCCTGGGATTTGAACCTGGGATCTTTTGGTCTGCAAATTCAGCAGCTCAGCGCTTTAACACACTGTGCCACCAGGGGCCCCTATATTTTGTTTACAGGTTACATTTTAATGCATAATGATCTACAAAATTTGAAGATAAACTACATGTCAGTGATCAAATGCAGGTGGTTCTCCAGGTATTGAGGTAGAGTCTAACAACACCTGAAAGACCACATCTTTCCCACTTCTGCCATATATGGCACTCACTTCTGGTTAAGTACCCAGATGACCTTTAATGATAGTATCTTTTCCCATACAATAGATTAAAATCCATTCACCCTCCCCTGACTCATTTGTCTCATGTAGATGAGCTCTTACTCAAGAGAACTATGTTGCAAGCTCCAATGTACAGTGGGCAAAATGTAGCTTTCAGATGATGTTGGACTGCAATTCCCAATGTTTGGGTTGGGCTGGACATAGGCAACTCCATAAGGGCCACCTATTCCAACTTCTTGCCAAACAGGAATACATAGCTGAATTGTTCCCAAATGGCATCCAGCCAACCTTTGTTCAATAAAGGAGAGACCACAAGGTAGTTTTTTCTACTGAAAAATTGCTCGTAATGTCAAGATGTTCTTCCTGTTGTTTAGAGTTTTTTTTCTTGTACCTTGAATTCACTGGTTTTCATTTTAATCTCTGCAGCAGCAGAACAAAACTCACTCCATTTTCTACATAATATTCCTTCAGCTATTTCAATATGGCTATCATATCACCTCTCAATCTGCTCTTCTCCAAGCTGAGCTGTTCCTTATAATGAACCTAATGCTCCTAGAAGCACCAGCTAGCTGGGCTTACTGAGGTTAAAGTCTAAAACTACTGAAAGATCACAGGTTGGGAACTTCTGAGCTATAGGAACATAGTGAGATGCTGCTTTACTATGCTTCTTCCACTGTCCAGGTGGCCAGGGTAGCAGGGAGCAACTGAGGCACGAGTGTCAGGCTCACTTCAAAGGACCAGTCTGAACGCAGATCAAAGATAGCTGCTCTCAAATCCAATCTTTATTGAAGAATACATGACTTTGGAAAAGTCGAGAATGACCTAATGTTTACATACATTCAATTTTATCACTTCTGATGCAACATAATACCACACGCAAATATCATCATCAAATCCCACCCCCTGGATCACATTACTACCATTCCCACACTATATCAATTATAATTGTTTATACTTTCAACCCTGAGTTCCCAGGCTCATTTTATCTTCTCCCGCCAGGTGCTTGCAGGGTTATTTATGTTATGTTATGAAGCCAGATTCAGGGCTTGGAAATTCAGCCCTGGGATTTGGCTCCATGACATGGCGCCCTCGTTTTCTTCGTCCTCCTCTTCGGTTCTTCTTTCATCATAATCCTGAAACAAATCAAACAATAACTCTATGTGTCCATTTTGTCCAAAGTCCCCATGTATTTTTTCAGCAAACTGCGATGGAATACTGGGTGTATTTTCCCTAAACTTTTTGGCAATGCCAACTGGAAAGTTACTTCATTGATAACACCCTGTATTCTGAATGGTCCAATATATTTGGGGCCCAATTTTCTCGAAGGTAGCCCCAATTTGATGTTTTGGGTACTTAACCACACTAGATCTCCTTTATCCAGTTTATCGCCTTCCACCCTCTTTCTGTCTGCGAACGCTTTATACTTTTTGTGTGCTTCCTTTAAGGATGCAGTCACTTGACTCCAGCATTCTAGCATTTGCGTTTTCCATTTCCCTGCCTCTGTTTCCTCATTCTCTGTCCATCTTGGCAACTGGGGTAAAGGCTGTATTTCGTACCCGTAAACCACTTCAAAGGGGGTTTTATTTGTTGCTGAATGTATAGTCGAATTAAAAGCTAGTTCTGCAAAAGCCAACCACCTAGACCAGTCATTTTGTCTCATGTTAGAGTACATTCGAAGGAACTGCCCCAGTGTCTGCTGAGTACGTTCTACCGCCCCGTTTGTCATGGGGTGAAAGGCAGAACTTAGACTCCTTTCTGCTCCTAGCATTTCCAAGAATTTTTCCCAAAATTTTGCTGTGAATTGTACTCCTCTGTCACTGACCACTCTACTGGGACATCCATGCAGTTTGTAAATGTGGTTTATGTACAATTCAGCTAGTTTCTCGGCTGATGGTAGTTTCGTCAGTGCTATAAAGTGGGCCTGTTTAGAAAACAGGTCTAATACTGTCCAAATATAACGATGTCCTTTGCTAACCGGTAGTTCCCCCACAAAGTCCATAGCTACACATTCCCAAGGTCTGGTAGGTTCTGCTACTGTTTGTAATAATCCCATTGGCTTCCCTCCTCTCGATTTATTTCTGGCACAATCATCACATTGAACAACATGATTCTTTATGTCCTTCCTCATCCCTGGCCACCAGCAATGTTTTGCTATTGCCTTGGTTGTTTTTGTAATTCCTGTATGACCAGCGCTCTGGTTATTGTGAAAACGATGCAAAATCTTAATCCTTAATGTTGCTGGGATATACAGTTTCTTGTTCACAAACCAAAATCCCCCCTTCTGCTCCCCCTTTTCTGCGTTGGATGCGATCCACTGATCTCCATCATAAGACTGTTTCAGTTCGTTTCCCCAATTATCTTCCCCGTCGAGTTCAACAATAGCAGTGTTCTCCTTTTGGGTTTGCGCTCTTGTCCTGACAGCTAAGCCCCATTGTTTATCAGAGAATATTGTTCCCTCTTTTGCTGTGGTTATGCTTCCGTGTTGAGGCATGCGTGAAAGAGCATCTGCCAAGACATTCTGCTTCCCTTGAAAAAACTTTAATTGGAAATCGAACCTGCTGAAATATTGCGCCCATCTAATTTGTTTGGGGGACAATTTTCGAGGAGACTTTAAATACTGGAGGTTCTTATGGTCAGACCAAATTTCAAATGGGATTCCGCTTCCTTCGAGGAAGTGTCGCCAGCATTCTAAGGCTTTTAATATGGCTAATGCCTCTTTTTCCCATATTGGCCAACATTTTTCAGTTTCGCTGAACTTCCGGGACAAATATCCGCAGGGTTTTAAGTTCCCATTTTGATCTTTTTGCAATAGTACTGCCCCGTACGCACAGTCTGAGGCATCGCAATGGATTATGAAAGGGCTCCTGATATCGGGGTGTTTTAGGATGGGTCCTTCTGTGAAGCATTCTTTTAGGGTTTCAAATGCCTTTTGGCATTCTGGCGTCCAACCCAGTTTGGCGCCAGGAGCTTTTACTTTTGCTGTCTCCCCTTTCCCTTTTGTTTTTAAAAGTTCAGTAAGGGGTGCGGTTATTTGCGCGAAGCCTTTTATGAAGGATCTATAAAAATTTGCAAACCCCAGAAATGATTGCAATTGCCTCCTTGTTTGAGGCACTCCCCATTCTTTCACATCTGATACTTTAGCTGGATCCATAGCTAACCCTTCTGGAGATATCCGATACCCCAGAAAGTCAATTTGAGTTTTATTAAATTCACATTTGGACAGTTTTGCGTACAGCTTTGCTTCTCTTAGTCTCTGCAAAACTTCCCGGACCAATTTTACGTGCTTTTCCTTATCTTCGCTCACAATCAAGATGTCATCAAGAAATATGAATACCCCTCTGTACAACAATGGGTGTAGTATTTCATTTATAAGCTGCATAAAGCAACCGCCTCCATTTTTTAATCCGAAAGGTAAAATTTTATATTCAAAATGGCCGAATGCGCAGGAAAATGCAGTTTTCCAAGTATCCTCCGGTTTAATTCTTAATTTATGATATGCTTCAATTAAATCCAGTTTGGTAAATATGCTCCCTTTCTTCAATACGGTAATTAAATCCTTTACTAAGGGCATAGGGTATTTATTGTCCTTAGTAATTGCATTTAAATTTCGATAATCAATGCACAATCTTAGGGAGTTGTCTTTCTTTCTCCTAAATAACACTGGGGCCCCGAGAGGCGAATTGGATGGCTTAATGAAGCCTCGCGCCAGGTTTTTATCAATATATTTCCTCAATTCCTCCTTCTCCTGCACAGACATGGGATACACTTTTGGTTTTGGTAAGTTTGCTCCTGGGGTTATTACAATTTCTACTTCTATATTCCTTTTGGGAGGTAATTTACTGGCCTCTTTCTGATTGAAAACATCCACAAAGTCTCTGTATTCAGGTGGCAATAGCTGTGGGTCTATCTCATCTGCTTCATCTCCCTCGTCCTCCTCTTCTGCAATTTTGCTTATCTCCCATTGCGTCTGCTGTTCTTTAAATGCTAGGCTCTTTCCTCTCCAATCTACTTCAGGATTTGCCTGTTCGAGCCATGGTATCCCTAATATTACGTGGTATGTGGCAATAGGGGCTATCACAAAGGATATTCTTCCTTCCCATTTGCCTATTTTACATGGGACCCCCCGTATTTCCTTTGTAGATACTTCCCCAGCAGCGACTGATCCATCTAGCTGCGAAAATGCAATTGGGGAGTCAAGCGCCATCTGCTGACATTTCAGCGCTCCTGCTAATTCCGGAGTTATAATGTTTCTAGAACAACCACAATCCACAAATGCCTTGCAGGTGGCCCGATTCTCTAGCCCCGAGAGGCAGATTGGCACTACTATCATGCGTTTGTCCCGACTCACCAGTTTTTCTGAAGATTCTGGGGCTTGCACCTCCTCTTCCGCACGCCTCCCGGTTGCTGGCTTGGGCTTTGGGGGTTTTGGCGGCTCCCCCTTCCGGGCCCAGCATTCTGCTGCTCGATGGCCCGTCTTCCCACATACAAAGCATCCCGGTTTAGGTTTGTTGTCGTCTCCTCTGGAGGGAATCCCCGGCCTCCCTCCGGGTCTTTCCTGCTTCCTCGTTTCTCCTCGACCTCTCGCCACCGGTCTTTGCTGGCCGCCGCTGCTCCTGAAGCGCTTTACTTGGGCTAGGGTGGATTCAACGCGCCCCGCTAGTTGAATCCATCCCTGGAGCGTTTCGGGGTCATCTCTGTGCGCTGCCCAGCTGAAAATCTCGGGGCGTAGTCCCTCTTTAAATAATTCCACTTTGGTCACTTCAGACCACTCTGGTACCCTTTCCGCGAGGTGGAGGAATTCCTCTGCGTACTCGGGCACCGTTTTGTCCCTCTGCTTTATTCCTTTCAGCTGGTCTCGAGCCCTCACTTGCTCTAGCCGGTCTCTGAACCGGTTTTCCAGTGCGGCGAGGAAGCGGGGCACTGACCTCAGGCATGGGTCGCGTCTGGCATGTAGTTGCACATACCAGCTGGCTGCTCCTCGCTTTAGTGTGTTGCCGATGGCTCGAACCCTGCTTGCTTCGGAGGGGAATGTGTGTGCATTGTCTTCCATGTATCCTCTGATGCTAATTAGAAAAAAGTTCAGTTCATCTGATTCCCCTCCGTATTCTAGTTTGAGATCTTCCCTTCTTGGCATCCATTCTGCGGCCCGTTGATGCTGTCTGGGAGGCATGGGGAAGGGTTGCATCGGGTTTCCTCGGGCGGCCCCTTGGAACACGCCGCGCCCCACTCCGGTGGTCATTCTGCGCGGCTCCCGAAATTCTGCCGCCGCTGTCGGCCCTTCCACCCATCCGCATACTGGCCTCGCTGTAGCCCCCGCATCTCGCCTTTCCTCGTCGTACGGCACATCCTCCTCCTCTTCCTGGATCTCCCGCTCCTCTCCGCCTTCGTCTGCAAATCCACTGGACCCGATCCCTGGCCCCAGTGGTCTTTCCACCCCGACGCCCATTCGGGGGGTTGGGAGCTCTGTTGGAGATGGCGGCCTCAGAGTTCCCAGAGCTCGCTGGCGCTCCACTTCGCGTGCCATTCTGTCTCGGAACTCCAGCTCCTGCCAGTATTCCTCATCTCCCTCGTCCCTTGCCGCCACGGGACTCTGCGTTGATGCTCGCTGGCCCCTCTGGCTCCAATCTCCTTCTTTACTTGGCTCTCTCTCGGCGCCATATCGGATGGGCTCCTTTTGGAGATTCTCTTCCAATAGTGGCACCAACCTCCCCACGGTTTCCGACAGCCTGGATAAATTAGTTTCCAGGATGGATAACTGCAGGGCCACGGTCTCCGGCATACTTCCTCCGGATCCCCAATTGGTTTCTGCAGCCGCAGAGACGCCTCTTCCTCCCCTGGGAATCCTCTGGGTCACGCCGTTCGGCCTGGGGTACCCCGTAGAGGAAGCTATGGCTTGCAGCGTCTCTTCTCTCTTCGGCCGGGCCCCTTGCGAAGGCCTCCCTGCTCCATTTGGGCTTTGATCTCCTTCTTCACTCATTATCACTTCACTGCGAATTCCGCAGGAGGGTGAGAACGGGATTCTCGACTTAAATGTCAGGCTCACTTCAAAGGACCAGTCTGAACGCAGATCAAAGATAGCTGCTCTCAAATCCAATCTTTATTGAAGAATACATGACTTTGGAAAAGTCGAGAATGACCTAATGTTTACATACATTCAATTTTATCACTTCTGATGCAACGTAATACCACACGCAAATATCATCATCAAATCCCACCCCCTGGATCACATTACTACCATTCCCACACTATATCAATTATAATTGTTTATACTTTCAACCCTGAGTTCCCAGGCTCATTTTATCTTCTCCCGCCAGGTGCTTGCAGGGTTATTTATGTTATGTTATGAAGCCAGATTCAGGGCTTGGAAATTCAGCCCTGGGATTTGGCTCCATGACACACGAGGTTGAAGAATGTCATAGACCCCCTGAGGTAGAAATTTTAAAATATGTCTCTCGGCCCAGGGTACCAACCTTATATATATAGATATATTTACATATATATGGGTGAAGAAGCATGCCTAACAGAAAATAAAACAATAACATCAAAGATCTCTCTCCTTTCAGTCCAGAGTCTGATCAGCACTGCATTGTTCGGGTTGCTTAATATGTTTTGATTTCAGACAAAATGAATGGGAATGACATGAATCTTTCCATCTAATATTTTTTATTCTCTGAAATGACAACCACCTATAGAAAGGATTTCAGGGGATATTGACCAAACTAAATTGCTCTTTCCTTCTCCACCCCACCCCTTGCTTTAAGGGGGATGATGTTTAATATTAGAAAATCTTTCCTTCCCATTCTGGCATAAATGAGGTATAAGAATAGCTGTAAACTCAAAGCATTTCTGAGGAATGAAAAGAATCCTCATGAATTTGCTCATCCTTGATAAGAAAGGGTGTCATCTTCAAAAGAAAAGCCAACTCCCATGAGATGATTTCCCTCACAGTTGGGGGACTTTTTATGAACAGTTCATTTGCACAGGAAGATTTGATTTGGGGGGAGATATATCAGTTTTGAACAAAAACTTTTGTGCGAAAATATTTTTACAAGCCTTTTTTTGGTGTAAGGGCAAACATTGTTTTGGAAAAAGCCCCAAAGGGTAAAAAGTCAACAGAAACATACAAATATAATTTTATCTAAAGGAAAAAAAATCTTTAAAGTTTTTTGTTAGTATAGATAAGAAAGTCATTATGTGCATCCTTAATGTACACTTCACCATTACATCAGCCTGATACTACTTTAACTGTCATAAATACGATGTCCTCCATTATCCTGAGAACTGTGGTGTGGTCAAGTGCTTAACATTATTTCCATTGTTTATTGATACTATAATGCACTAGAGCTTTGTTGCAAAGAAAATCAAGCATTTCACCAAACTCCAAATTCTAGGATTCCTTAAGGATAAAGCTGTAACTGTTAAAGTGGCATTCAATCACTAAAATTTTATGCAGTCATCCGTTCACATTCACAGATTTGTCATTCATGTATTTGACTATTTCCAGGTTAGTTCCCCTGAAGTTTGCTAGTTTGTAAACTTTGGAGAAGAGGGCAATTGGTGATAACCATTGTCACTACTCTGCTCCCTGGGGCTTCAGGAGGTTTGCAGCAGTGCTCTCAGTTATCAACTGCCCTATTAAGTCTTCTGGTTCATAGACTTTAGGGGGATGAGGGCTGGCAACTGAGATTGCCAGTGCAGCTTCTAGAGTTCATGGCGATCTCAGTTTGCAACCACTATTACCCCAAAATCTGCTGGTTCGTAAACCTTGATAGAGTGGTTAGTGACTAAATATCTCATCAGAAAGGCCCATGGATTCTCCACATATCATGGCGAATCCATGGGCTCCAAACTGAGGGCATGGAAAACCCAGTGCTCCTGAAAAGGAAAATTCCCTTATTGCTCTAGGCCAGGCATGGGCAAACTGAGGCCCAGAGGCTGGATGAGGTCCCCTGGGTGCTTACCTCAGGCTCTCCTCGTTTTCCTTGTCCTCTTGGCATAAGAACAGGGTGGCCCACTGCATCCTTATGCCAAAAAGATGAGGGAGGGAGGCATGCAGCAACTGAGAGCCTTCTGGAACACTCTCACCACTGTGTGTCATGCCCTCTTCTCAGCATAAGGACGGTGTGAGTGGCCCCATCCTTATGCCAGGAGAAAGGCTCGAGGAATGCACACGGTGGCTGAGAGCCCTCTGGAGCACTCTCAGCCATTGCCTGTCTTGCCTTCCTCCTGGCATAATGCCAAGAGGACAGTTCAAGGATTGGAAGGGAGGATTGGGGAAATTGCCACATGTCCTGCCTTTCCCCCAGCATAAGGATGGGGTGAGCAGCCCCATCCTTATACTGGGAGAACAACCTGAAGATGACCCAGGCCCTTCCCTGCCTTTCCTGGCCCTCTCCTTCCTGGGTCACCTTCACCCAGCGTGTGCCCTCTCCCTCTCCCTCCTGGGCTGGTCTTCCTGGCTGGACCCACAATGTGGCCCCAAGGCAAAAAAGTTTTACCATGCCTGCTCTAGGCTGCTGCTGATGCTACTATTATCTCTCCAAAGCAGGACTCAATTCCTAATTTTTTCCTGACAGAATGACCCAAAAATCAATTACCAGAAATCTAAAATTATGGTTTCTGAGGGAAAAAAATCCCTATACCAGTGGTCCCTTAAAAGGCATATCTTAGAATAATTTCTCCACTTTCATTGAGTTTCGGCAACTCTAACTCCCAAAAATGTGGAGGACCAATTTGAATGCACTCAAAGGCCAAGCTCATACATGTAGCATTGAACATAAACTGGAGGAGCATAAAACTCCACCAGACAGAATTCCATACTTCCTTGCCTTCCCATACTCTTTGCTTATCATTATGAAACTCAGTTGCCCATCCTCACAGTTATGTTTTTACATCCCAACAACATCGGGAGGACCACATGATCCCCACTCCTAATTTAGTTCAACAGTGGCAATGTACAAGATTTGTATGCATCCTTTCCCTTTTGCACATCAGGATAAATTGTGGAGTGGGAAGAGAGATTATCATCCATAGAAGAACTATGCCTCCAGTAAAAAATATATAAAGCAGAAATAAGCAGATTAGCTTGTATTGCTACCTTTTGAAAGGGAAAGAAATGTAGAAGTTGTGCATCTTTCTCTTTTGATTCACTGACTTAGTCTTAGCAACGGCTATCTTTGATTTCTTTGAAATCTGAAAACGAATAGGCATGACAGGACAAACATGAAACAAGATTAGGTCCTAAGTAGGGAGGATAAAGCACACCCCTGTGAATTAAGCCCCCTGATCTTCAGATGACGATTTAAGTCATTTTCACCATGTAAGATGGCAACACTTTAATGAGGCCTGATGAATAACCCAGTTATGATTGTTCATGCTTCTGCTGCGAGCTCTCTTACAACATTTACAATTCTTACTATTGCAATTCTGTAGCAAACAACTGAGACGAGGAAAGGGGAACATTTATTCTGTGTAGTTTTTATTTTACAAGCAAGGTTACTGGAAGAAAACATTGAATATGTTATTTTCATTTCACTGTGCCATAGCAACTTTGAATAATGGTTGAGGTAGTTCTTTAGGCTATTTTTAAATTCTATCAAACATTCTTCCTCTCTTTTCCACCACTCACCCTCCTATTCATCAAGAGGAAAACAAGCACAGAATCTTTATTCTACTCTTGAATCACAAACAGAAACCAGTGCTGCATCTGCAGGAACATTGTATCACACAGTAGTACAAGCTAAAACTGCATACAAACATCTGTATTTTGCAGATTAGTTTGAATATGTTTGCAGAAATGATTTTTACTGTTTTATTAAATGTTTGCTGCATGTTTGATGGCATTTCTGGTTTGTAAGGATGATGGGGGTGGGAAAACACTGTGGATTTTTAAAATCATGTCAGAAGCAACTTGAGAACATACTGCAAGTTGCTTATGGTGTGAGAAAATTGGTCGTCTACAGAGACGTTGCCCAGGGGATGCTCGGATGTCTTACCATCCTTCTGGGAGGCTTCTCTCATGTTCCCGCAAGCTAGAGTTGACAGATGGGAGCTCACTCTGTCTTGCGGATTCAAACTGGCAACCTTGAGGTCAGCAACCCAACTTTCAGGTTATCACTGCCAATAAGCCTTTCTATAAAATAGAAAAAGATTAACTAAAAGAACTACAGTAGAGTCTCGCTCATTCAACCTTCACTATCCAACATTCTGTATTATCCAACACAGTCTGTCTCCCACTCGGATCCACAGTTGCTTCTCTAGGCAGAGACGTGCAGCGGGCCAACACACCCAATAACAACATAACATAACACACGCTCCAAAACAAGTGGCAGACCTGTCGTAAAGCATGATGTTTTGGTGCTTAATTCGTAAAATCATAACGTAATTTGAAATTTAATAGGCTTTTCCTTAATCCCTCATTATCCAACACTTTCGCTTATTCAACGTTCTGCTGGCCCATTTATGTTGAATAAGCAAGACTCTACTGTATGAAAGTTACTCAACATGTTCATGTCTTGATTACACTAAAATGGAAATCTAAAGTAGCAGGGAAGATTGAGGAATTCTAGGAGTCGTACATTGGAAAGTATTTTTTTCTAAGCTCTAGCACTATCATTCACCATGGGCTATTGTGTTGGTCCGTATTTTGAAGGAAGGAAGCCTTGCATTGAGAGAGACCATTCATCTTCCTTTCTGCTATATTATCTCTTCAACAAAAAAGAAACCCTTGGAGAAATTTCTGAGTCTGATCACGTGGCCACAAATCGTTTTAGGAGCTAAAAGCTTGGTATACTATCACAATGGCAGATATGTCATGACTGATGTTACTGAATCTTTAAAAATTATATTCTACTCTTTATCATAGGATTTCAGAACAATGTGCAAATATTTTAACAATCTTTAAAATTATATTTATTCAGGAGAAATTTCCATACTATAAAGCTGTCCATAGGAGTATAAAAATAGAAAAACATAAAACTAAAAAACTATTTTAAAAATTCAAAAATGTATAAAAAAATAAACAGAAATAGAGAAGAAAAGGAAAAACTGAATTCTAGCTTCTCTACCCATGGTTATGTATGATACATATTTTACTTCTTCAATTACCTAAACTCTTATGCCTCTACTTCTACTATTTATTCACTCCTAGTATTCAAATTCTACTGTTGATAATTTCCTCTCTTATTTCTGCAAAATACCATTACTGGTTCCTAGTCTTTCATCAGACTACTGACCAATGTTTTTCATGACTTAGCCATTTCAGAAAGATTATGAAATGTCATTAGCCCATCCTCTCGTGTTTGAATTCTTGTGACCTTCCATTTCTGTGTGCCAAAATAATGTATGGCATGCTTATTTCATATTTTTCTTCATTTGTTCTTCCAACAATTCCAGTAAAAATAACACTTGCTTTAGTTTTTATCTTCAAGATTTTCTAAATCAGACTATGAATGTGATTTCATTTTTTCACTTGCTCACAAATTTTTTTTAAAAAAAAGCCTCCCCTTGTTGCTCATGTCTCCAACAGTCATTATTTAAAGTATTTTTTAAAGTTTTCAGCAGTAGATAATCATTTTACCCAGACAAAGAGCATATTTAACCAAACAACAAGTTAAAACAGGATATAACCAACCATGCACATACATGAATTTGAATGCAATCTTTAAATTCCAAACTTTTAATAAAGCATTATGTTTTAATATGTGACATTTGCAGCAATAGGCATTCAATCACTGGAGACCACAGCAAAACAGTCCCTCTCTGACATTCTTACAGTGTCTTGTTCCCACTCAGAGCTGGCCCTAGGTAATTTTCAAGAGTAGGCGAACAGAATTTCCCCCCCCCCCCCCGAATTTTGGTGCCCCCCAAACTAACAGAACCCATATAAGATTATCAAAGCAGATAATCCACATTATCTGCTTTGAACTGGATTATCTGAGTCCACACTGTCATATAATCCAGTTCAAAGCGGATGATCTGGATTTTATATGGCAGTGTAGAAGGGGCCATTGTCAAACCTAAGACAGCAGTGTAGTGGTTTAAGCATTGAACGATGGCTCTTGAGACCTGGGTTCAAATTCTTTGCTGTGCTATGGAAGCCCATTAGGTGACCTTTGGTAAGTCACACTCTCACAGCCTCAGAGGAAAGCATCAGCATCCTCTTGTTGAACAAGTCTTGCCAAGCAACCCCTGTGATTGGATTGCCATAAATTAGGAATGGCTTGAAGGCACAATTTCCTAAAACTAGGAAATGAAGCACCTAAATATTAGGAATAATGTTTGTATTCTGTGTGATAGTGGAATCGATTGTATGGGACTGTTGTGGACTTTCCAACTTTGGTGAAAGATAGTCATCTTTCAGGAATGGTTTAAGTGTGTATTACTATATGACAGAATGCGGTTGAATGTGATGGCCCTTAAGGTCCCTTCTAACTTTAACATTTTATGATTCTACTAGCTGTGCCCTGCCATGCCAGTCGCTGTGGCATAGTCAAATGGTCACCTTGATTAGCACTTAATGGCTTGGAGCCCTAAAGCCTGGCTTATTCCTCCCTAGGGGAATACTTTGTTGGGTGGTGTTAGCTGGCCCTGATTGTTGCCTGTCTGCAATTCCTCTGTTTTCAGAGTGTTGCTCTTTATTCACTGTTTTGGTTTTAGAGTGTTTTAATGGTGGTAGCTAGGTTTTGTCAATTTTCAATGGTTTATATACGTATGGAATAATGTCCAGTGTGGGAGAAAGAACTCTTGTCTGTTGGAGGCATGTGTGAATGTTGCAACTGGCCACCTTGATTAGCATTGAATGGCCTTGCAGCTGCAAAGTCAATCAGGGAGGGTGGGGGCAAGTGGAGCATATATATACCTGTGGAATGATGTCCAGGGTAGAAGAAAGAACTGTTGGAGGCAAGTGGGAATGTTACCATTGGCCAGATTGATTAGCACTGAATAGCCTTGCAGCCTTGCAGCTTCAAAGGCTGGCTGCTTCATGCCTGGGGGAATCCTTTGTTGGGTGGTATTAGCTGGCTTTTTCTGTCATAGATGTGGGTGAAACGTCAGGAGAGGGATATAAATAAATTAATAAAAAGCAGGAAGCTGCCAGGCTTTGAAGCTGCAAGGCTATTCAATGCTAATCAAGCTGGCCAATTCCAGCATTCACACTTGCCTCCACAGATATATAAACCCCACTTTCCCAGTTTCCAGCAGACCTCACAATCCCCGAGGATGCCTGCCCCATGGGCGAAACGCCAGAAGAGAATGCCTCCCGACATGGCCACACAGCCCGGAAAACTCACAGCAACCCACAAATAAAAAGCTGTTTTAAATCCTGCTCTACATTTCTAGCCTACCTTGCAGGGCACGCATTGCTGGCCTGGCTGCTGCTAATAGAGGAAGGCAACAGAAGGGGGAGTGGCTTCCAGGCATGGGCGAGGGAGAGAGGGAGGAAAGAAAGGAGAGCTCCCATTGGCCAGTATCAGCTGAAACAGTGCCAAATAGCCAACGTGAGCCCATTGTGAGCAAGTGGGAGAGATCCACCCGGCCTTTCCCACTTCATGTGTTCCTTTCCATTTTGCATGTGCAGGCAGCCCTGGCAAAGCAGAGGGAAGCCGAAGGGGGTCCAAGGAGGCCAACCTGGCTCTAGTCTGCTGCCAAACGGGGGAAGAGAGGCACCACTTTGCCCCAAAGGGTGCCCGCCCAGAGCTTCCGTAAGGCTCCTTCGCCCCAGCACCCTTCAAAGCATCTCTAGGAGGCAAGCCCCAGCAGCCTGGACTTCAGCTCAGCTGGGCAGCCCTTTTCAAACTCAGGAAGAGGAGTGCTCGTGGAGAGAGAGGGGGGAGAGAGAGAGAGGCGGGGGCAGGGCGGAGGGCCAAAAGGGGCAGGAAGCCAGAGAGGGAGGCATGGAAGGAGGCAGGGAGGAAAGGAAGGAAGGGATCGCTCACTGTGAGCCCAGACCAAAGCCAAGAGGAGGTGGGGGTGCGCGCACACACCCGGGAATGCCTCAACTGCGCCCAGAACAGAATTGCGTCACAGGCAAGTGCCTAGTTCACCCGGCGGTTGAACCGCCTCTGTTCCCACTGCTGGGATCCAAAGAAGGACCCACAGCAGACTTCAGTCCTCAGCCAGGCATTCATAAGGATATTCAATAGTGGGTGTTGTTGTGATATTTAATATTCAGATATTTAATCTGAATGGACTTTCTGTAGGCAAGTGTAAGCATTCGAGTTTATACTCCTGATCCTAGTATTCCTTCTCTTAGCATAAGAAAAAGGGTATCATATGTTCACGATGATGGAAGGTATGAAAGATGCTGACAGCAAGGCATGGGCAGACACAAAGCTGACAGGCCCTATATCCAGGATCTGATCCCAGGTTTTCTGTATATCCCAGATTATCTGGCATCGCAGACTCATATACTCCAATTTAAAGCAGAATACCTGGGATCAGATTCTGGGATATAGGGCCTGTCTGGAAGGGTCCTAAGTCTTATCTTAGAAGGAGGACTATAACTCCTTGAAGAAGAGCCAGCAAAGCTCATAGCAAGTTGGAATCTTTGTTCTGAAATAAAATTGTTATTGAAGATTTTGCTGAAGTATCTCACAAGAATGCCAACTTTGTTTCTTGTGACAATAATAAAGACACCACGCTGTTATAAAGTCAATAATATTGTTAGTCATGGTGTATATGTTTTCACATTGTGGGCCACAATCCTATATCAGCTTATAGTTAACCAGTTATTTAAATAAGTAACTTCTCCTGACTGTAGCATTCCATACCTGAAGCAAATATTATCCAGCCATGTTGTGATCATCATCAGAATAAACTTCCTTCTCCCCATTCAGCCAATGGCTGGCAAATTAGTTTGGATGATAATAATAATAATAATAATAATAATAATAATAATAATAATAATAACAACAACTTTATTCTTATAACCCACCTCCATCTCCCCGGAGGGACTTGGAGCGGCCTACATTGGGACTAAGCCCAGAATAAACACGGAAATCAATGTATAAAATTAAAACAAGTAACAAAAACAATGTGATTAAAACAATTAAAACCAAATAAACTAAAACATCATAAAATACATCAATCAACATCACAAAACCGAACAGTGGGCCTATTGAGAATTGCAAGGGAAGGGCAGGGCAGGGTTTGTGCAAAACGCAGAACAATAGGACCAGGATTGGTAATAAAGTGCTGGAAACCAGAACAATAAATAAATTAGTGGTGGGCAGAGATGGTTACAAACAAAACTGTTATTTGAGGGCATGTTGAAACATCCAAGTTCTCAAGCCTTTGTGGAATATGGACAAGGTGGAAGCTAATCTGATTTTCCTGGGGAGGTAGTTTCAGAGCTGGGGGGGCCACCATTGAGAAGGCCCTCTCCGTCATGCCCACCAACCGTGCTTGTGACAGAGGCAGGAACGAGAGAAGGGCCTCCTTGGCAGATCTTAGAGCCCGTGCCCGTCATAGGAAGAGATACGGTCACAAAGATAAGCAGGACCTTATCAGCAGCCAGTGGAGTTGCTTCAGTAGAGACGTTGTATGCTCCTATAACTAGAGTTATTATTGTGGCAGTATTTTCAAAATGTGAGTTGGTAGCTACTGTGAGTGTAAAACTGCTAATGTTAGGTGACTGTTTCATACATATACTCACTCTTTAGTCTTAATTCTGATATTATTGTCATAATCATAACTCTTCCCTCTACCTACTTTACTCAAAATCTAGAGAAGTTACTTAGTTTAGTATACTAACAAAGTATAAGATGATAGCAGATTCTGGCCCATGTTTTTCATTATGATTTATGCATATAGCTCAAACACAATTTTTGAGCAGAAAAAAGCATATTTGAATTTTGTAAAAGTATCTCCTTATAAACAAGAACAATGGCATACCATCATTTCTCATAGTTAAATACATTTAGACTGAATAAGTTTCCCATTTTATTATACTTGTGCTTCTTCTGTGAGTGATGGAGAAGAAACACCAAGTTTATATATCTTCAGCTATCCATAAGAAAAATCTATCTGTCAAAACAACTTTGTTACAATGAAAAGGAAACCTTTTGATCAGTTTGTACTCTTTGGCTAATACCCTAAAAGAGAGATCCCAGTTGTCTTCAGATATTTTGGACTAAAACTCCACTCAGAGAAATACCAATGGGGAGATAATGTCCTTATTTAGGAGGAAAAAAACTGGATGACAGTCAGAACTGACATTGATGATAGCGCATCTCCCATCATGTTCTTCGGAGTATGAATTACCAACACCATCAAAATTCATTAATGACAAAGTGTTTTGAAAAGAGATAGGTAAAAAGAGCACAAACAAAAAATACTCTTGATTTCTATAAGAGACTTCACAAGGAGGAGAGAGGTGAAGACATGCTTGGGATTTTAAAACTATGGTGAGAAAAAGGAGAGCAAAAGAGAGGGGGAGAAAGGAGAGGGGGGAGAAGGAGGGAGAGAGGGAGCAGGGAGAGAGGGGGGGTAAGAGAGACCAAGGTGGGGAATTTTGAAAGGGGGCAGGCTAGGCCACCAAATCCCGTCACCATTTTCCATTTCAGTTTCCTCTGAATCCTTCACAAAGTGTTAGACTACAATTTTCACCCTTCCCATGTATTTGAATCATTTTAGGATAATGGAGCACGCAGTGCAACACTCCTGGAGAATGTGCAACTGAAACTCCCTTCAGTACTGTGTAAAATGTTGATAAAAAGAGGTCCCAAGGAATATTTCCTTTCTCTATCACTTTAGGATTATCTGTTTGTTCATTTCTTAAGCCTAAGGATCAAACCAGATCATAGGTTTAGCATATATTTAGAAGAAAAGGTTCCTTAAGTGGTAATGGACAATTGCTTGTCATAACATGTAACCATTCTCACAGAAAATGTTGGGTTTGAGGCAGAAATTTAAAAGAAATGAGAGAATGTTCTGTCAGAACCCTGCTACTAGAGCCTGGATATGGCACTGAGTTTCAGGGTCACTGACATTGTGAATCGATAAGACACCTGCATCCCGGGATCCTGAGAAGAAATGGCTGCTGGACTTGGCTGGGAAACTTCGCGGGGTTTTGTTGGGCGGGAAATGTATCTTCAAATGAGGGGGAAGGGTATATAAAGGAATGCTGGCCAATGCCTCCCATTCTTGGCTTTTTCATGTTGATGTGTCCTGCAGTAAAGTTTCTGGTGACAACACAGTGAGTATCGTGTGTTCATTCAGGAGCGGCTGTAGTGAGCCGACAGCAAAGCCAAGAATCCCAGGCATCGTCCCGCGGCTGTGGTGAGGTGTGATATGCAGCAGAAGGAGGAGGAGGAAGATCTGCTTGGAGCAGGAGGGGGTCCAGCAATTTCCCCTTCCGACAAAACCCAAGCAGAGTTCAAGCGGCTGGCGGCCTTAGTGTCATCCACGGCGTATGCCCAGCCGAATGGGGTAACCCAGAGACGTGGAAGGATGCAAGGGGGCAGCTCGGAGGAGGAGAACGAGTCAGACCTCCCATCCCCTCTGAAGATGGCCGTGCTGGAGGGAAGGATGAGGGCAATGGAGACAACCCTAGCGATGATGTTGCAGGTGATGGGGCGCCTTGCCACCTTAGCTGAAGCAAAGGAAGGAGAAGGGCATCGAGCGGAGTTGGCGTGGAGCACTAGAAGCAGCTGGGGGCTTGCTGACCACCCAGAGATGAGGAATTATACCGAGAGGCTGGAGCCCGCCCCAAAACCCAAAAAGGCTTGGAGAGGATGGAAGAGGGCAGCGAGGACCTGAAACTTCGGGGCGCAGCCGCCACTCTCCGACCCGAATCCCTGGTTCCCCTGGCGAATGACAGGAGTGGCACAGGGCAGCAAGGGGAAACCATGGGACCTCCCAGGGTCCGAGGGGACAGACAACATGCAGATCCCTGGGGGCTACCACCACCAGGCTCCAGCAAAGAAGGGAGGAACTGAGAGCTGAATATGGGGAAGAATCCCATGATTTAGACTTCTTCCTCACCACGGTGAGAGGCTATATGGAGGACAATGCCCATACCTTTAGGACAGAGTCTAGCCGGGTCCGAGCCATCGGTGCAGTGCTGAAGAGGGGAGCAGCTAGCTGGTACGTCCAGATGCACGCTCGGCACGACCCATGCTTGGGGTCGGTGAGACGTTTCATGGAAGTTCTGGAAGCCCGCTTCCAAGACCCATTGGAGCAGATCCAGGCGAGGGAGAAGCTAAAGACCGTCTCCCAGGGACAGAGATCGGTGTCTCAATATGCAGAGGAATTCCAATGCCTAGCCGAAAAAGTGCCAGAATGGTCCGCAGTGACCAAGGTGGAACTCTTTAAAGAAGGACTCAGGCGGGAGATTCTCTCCTGGGCAGTACACCGCGATGAGCCTGACACATTGCAGGGGTGGATCCAGCTAGCGGGGCGCGTCGAGGCATCGCTGGCCCAAGCGAGGAGGCACAGAGGAGGGCAGCAACAACAGCCACAGATGAAGGAGGGAAGCCGGAAGGGAGAATCGACTCCAGCCGGGAGAAGAGCAGAACTGAAAGGGAGTGTGAAAGCAAGCAGGAGCAGTTGTTTTGTGTGTGGCCGACTGGGGCACAGGGCCACCGAATGCTGGCAGAGAAAAGGGGAAGGTGGAGGTCAACCCAAACCGAAGGCAAACGCGCTGGCAAACGTGCAGAGGAAGAACCACCGATGGGGGACCGTTCGGGGGGTTGGTAAGTTAGGACAAAAGACTCAACAAACACTGAGTCAGTTTTTGAGAATATACACAAACTATAGACAGGATGACTGATCAGAGCTGTTTCCTTTCGCTGAAATGGTTTTCAATGGGGCTGTACATTCGGCAACAGGTCATTTTTTTTCACCAAGATGGCGACAAGGCAACAGCGACCCCGTTAACATCAGCGGGGATAAATCACAATCTGCTGGAATCCTTGGCTTGCAGCCTTCATCCTGCTGCAAATTGGACAAGAAAATCTTCCTGATCTGTCAGGGCACCTGACAAATTGAAAAAGACCAGAAGCCATGCTGTAAAACTTTACCATCATTGTGGACGAAGCTGAGCTGCGGCCTATTTGCCGAGCCGCGCCGCCAGGCTGCTCACTTCCCTTCACAAATCTGGAGGGAGCTAATTCTGGCTTGGACTAATCCATCAGGCCCTCATTTATCATCTGGGAAGGGGCCGAAGAGCTGCTGTTGCCACTGTCTCTCTCTCCCTGACCAACGCGGGAGAGAACGAAAGGTGCGTCCCCAGCGGTGACCTATCGTGCCAGGTTTCGCCACCAGCTGGCCTTTCTCCCCTGCGAGTGGGTGAGAAAAGGGGCTATTCCATCGCCCCCCCCCCTTTTGTTACCATCTTGGGAAGCGGGGCGAAGAGCTATCTGGCCGAGTTGCTGCTGCTCCCTCCCACACCATCTTGGGAGGGGGGAATTGGGAGAGCCAGCCGGTTGCAGCCTTGTGGGCCGGTCTGTGCCTCTAGGCCACCATTGTCCCCTCGCCGGCCCGGGAGGGGTGTGCTGGCTGGCCTGGGATCGTCATCGGTCCATTGGGAGGGTAGAGCCGGTGGAGAGCCAGTGGATTGCCACTCCAGCAGGCCCCTTTGCCCGTTGGGAAGGGGTTGAAGAGCCCCAGGCCGAAATCCACACGTTGGGCAGGGGGGCGAAGATACAGCCGGTTTTCGTCACGTCGGGCCTGCCTTATCAGGAAGAGGTGGAAGCCTTTTTGGCCCACGCCAGGATCCCTTGTCACCATCTTGTCTTTTTCTTTTACTTTATTTTTATTTTTATTTTATTGTTTTCTTTCCCTTTTTTTGATTAGCTATTGGGTAGATACAGTTGGCTGTATGTTGTATGTTACTGTATGTGTTGGCTGTTGAGTGTGACATGATTTATAATAGGAAATAGATAGGTTAGTGTTATGCAAAGGAGATAGATAGCATAGGACTGAGCTCAGAGAGATAATCTGCATGAAGTGAGCCCAGGAGTGTTTGTGTATGTCGATGAGAGAGTGTGAAGGTTAGTTTTGATTGGTGAGGGAAAGTGTGAAGAATGATGAGAGTGTGGGCTTGGGATGTTGTGATAAGTCTGGAGGAGTGACTGATTGTGACGTAAGTTGCCATTGAGTGAGGGCTGGTAAGTGTGAAGTAGTGTTAGTAGTCTAAGTGGTATTTGTGATAGACATAGGAATGGCTGAAACAGAGTCACGTGTGAAGAATGACTTATACGACCTCCTGAGAGAATCGTTTAATCTTTTGTTGCTTCAACTTAAGATTCTGAACAACAAAATGGATCATATCTTTAGTGGACTTGTCCATATTACCAGAACTTCAATGCAATCTGATCTCCCAAGGGCAGACAACCCCTTATGTACAGATTTGCCCAAGGACTTGTGCTCAAATGGAGATGAAGGCTCATTGGATCTCGGGTTGGAGGGAGGGATGGTTGATGAGGTGACTGGGGGAGGGGGAGGGTTGTTGGATATGCATGGAAACGAAAACATCTTGGATTGGCGGACGACATCTATGGACATTCAGAGGACAACTGCTAATTTAACATCAGATCCTATTGCTCAGCCATCCGCAGTTTCTACTCAGGATCAACATCTCCTAATGACAGACAATTTTGCGGTGGACATTGCTGACTTAAGGATCAATAGAGGCAGATGGACCTCTAGGAGGGCGGTTTGTGACTCTCTGGCACAAATCCTATCAAAAAGACCATGGGAAATAAGATTGAAAGCCATAACTTGGCTGCGGAGGGACTACCAGTCACTTGACTGCTCCACGTGTCTTTTGATTACACAGGAAGACAATTTATGGCTTGGTGAGCTATTGGCAATGCGATCTTGCCTAAAGAAATGGGGCATCACCATCAGAAGGGTAGTTGTGGACCCTCATATTCGCCCCCTTATTGACACAGTGGTACCTGCCCGCCATTTTCCATCAGGTCCCTGTAAACAGTTAGCTCCCCGGTTAGGGCCCCCCCTCCTGGTTTGTACCAATTTGAAACTCCATCTGTCCCAGTTGTCCCTACACAATCAGCCACACTTTCCCGCCCAAGAACACTTCCCCTGTTTAGTCCACTTAGTTCCCTCGATGGCTCTCCTCCCAGTTTAACATCGGAAGCATCCCTACCTGGAGCCCGAGGGAGACTATTCTCCAGCCTTACTTCTTCTGAAAGTTGACTAGTCACAGATCCCAACCATGTAGGGCAGGAGGGGGGACCGGAGGAGGGGGGCGCCATTCAGGTCGTGTGGGGGAGGAGACTTGCGGGTCACCAACACCCTAGGGAGAAGCGCAACAGAGTGCTTGCGACCCTTGAGTGCTTTCTTAGCAGCCGCATCACATTGTTGGCTCATGTTTAACTTGTTGTCCACGAGGACTCCAAGGTCTTTTTCGCACACACTGCTGTCAAGCCAGGCGTCCCCCATTCTGTATCTTTGATTTCCATTTTTTCTGCCGAAGTGAAGTATCTTGCATTTGTCCCTGTTGAACTTCATTTTGTTAGTTTTGGCCCATCTCTCTAGTCTGTCAAGATCATTTTGAATTCTGCTCCTGTCTTCTGGAGTGTTAGCTATCCCTCCCAGTTTTGTGTCTTCTGCAAACTTGATGATCGTGCCTTCTAACCCTTCGTCTAAGTCGTTAATAAAGATGTTGAACAGAACCGGGCCCAGGACGGAGCCCTGCGGCACTCCACTTGTCACTTCTTTCCATGATGAAGACGACGCATTGGTGAGCACCCTTTGGGTTCGTTCGCTTAGCCAATTACAGATCCACCTAACCGTAGTTTTGTCTAGCCCACATTTTACTAGTTTGTTTGCCAGAAGGTCGTGGGGGACTTTGTCGAAGGCCTTACTGAAATCCAGGTACACTACATCCACAGCATTCCCTGTATCGACCCAACTCGTAACTCTATCGAAAAAAGAGATCAGATTAGTCTGGCATGACTTGTTTTTGGTAAATCTGTGTTGACTATTAGCAATGACCGCATTTGTTTCTAAGTGTTCGCAGACCACTTCCTTAATGATCTTTTCCAGAATTTTGCCTTGCCAGTGGTTCTGAAATAACTTCCGCTAGTTCCTTCAGTACTCTTGGGTGTAGCTGATCTGGCCCTGGGGACTTGAATTCGTTTAGAGAGCCCAAGTGTTCCTGGACAACTTGTTTCCCTATTTGGGGTTGGATTTCCCCCAATCCTTCGTCCATTCCGTGTTGCTGAGGTTGAAGATGGCTTTCTTTTTCTGAGAAGACCGAGGCAAAGAAGGCATTAAGTAGTTCTGCCTTTTCCCTGTCCCCTGTCGCCATCACCCCATCTTCTCCTTGCAATGGCCCTATCGCCTCCTTTTTCTTCCTTTTTCTACCAACGTAAGCAAAAAAGCCTTTTTTGTTGTTTTTTATGTCCCTGGCAAGCCTGAGCTCATTTTGCGCTTTAGCCTTGCGAACCTTTTCCCTACAGGTGTTGGCTATACGTTTGAATTCTTCCTTGGTGATTTCTCCCCTTTTCCACTTCTTGTGCATGTCACTTTTGAGCTTTAGCTCAGTTAGAAGTTCTTTGGACATCCATTCTGGCTTCTTTGCACTTGTCTTATTTTTCTTCTTTGTTGGCACTGTTTGCATTTGCGCCTTGAGTATTTCACTTTTGAAAAACTCCCATCCATCCTTAACTCCCTTGTTTTTTAATATCGGCGTCCATGGAATGCCGCTCAGTAATTCCTTCATTTTTTGGAAGTCAGCTCTCTTAAAGTCCAGAATGCGTGAAAAAGATCTTGGAGTCCTTGTGGACAACAAGTTAAACATGAGCCAGCAGTGTGATGCGGCTGCTAAGAAAGCCAACGGGATTCTGGCCTGCATCAATAGGGGAATAGCGTCTAGATCCAGGGAAGTCATGCTCCCCCTATATTCTGCCTTGGTCAGACCACACCTGGAATACTGCGTCCAATTCTGGGCACCGCAGTTGAAGGGAGATGTTGACAAGCTGGAAAGCGTCCAGAGGAGGGCAACTAAAATAATCAAAGGTCTGGAGAACAAGCCCTATGAGGAGAGGCTTAAAGAACTGGGCATGTTTAGCCTGCAGAAGAGAAGGCTGAGAGGAGACATGATAGCAATGTACAAATATGCGAGGGGAAGTCATAGGGAGGAGGGAGCAAGCTTGTTTTCTGCTGCCCTGCAGACTAGGACACGGAACAATGGCTTCAAACTACAGGAAAGGAGATTCCACCTGAACATTAGGAAGAACTTCCTCACAGTGAGGGCTGTTCGGCAGTGGAACTCTCTTCCCCGGACTGTGGTGGAGGCTCCTTCTTTGGAAGCTTTTAAACAGAGGCTAGATGGCCATCTGTCGGGGGTGCTTTGAATGCGATTTCCTGCTTCTTGGCAGGGGGTTGGACTGGATGGCCCACGAGGTCTCTTCCAACTCTGCTATTCTATGATTCTATGATTCTTGAAAAGGTAGGAAGTGGTAGGCCCCATGGCAGCCCCCTCAGCCTTAAAGTCTTGCTGATCAACGCCAGATCCATCAATGGCAAGACCGCTGCCATTCAGGACTTGATCCTGGATGGGGGGGCGGATCTGGCTTGCATTACCGAGACCTGGCTGGACGAGCTGGGGGGAGTAAATCTCACTCAGCTGTGCCCACCAGGCTTCGGAGTGCATCAGCAGGCCAGGCTGGGGGGGCGTGGAGGAGGGGTTGCAGTTGTCTATCGGCAATCCATCGCCGTGGTCAGATGCTCTGTTCCGCAAGCATCTGGGTTTGAGTGTGTCCATCTGAGGGTGGGGAACCATGATAGTGTGGGGTTTCTGCTGGTGTACCGCCCACCCCGCGACCCAGTAGTTTCCCTGACTGAGCTAGCAGAGGTGGTCTCCAATTCGGCCTTGGTCTCCCAGCGCCTGGTGGTGCTGGGAGACTTTAACATTCATGCTGAGACCCCTTCGACTGGTGCAGCTCAGGATTTCATGGCCGCCATGACAACCATGGGGCTATTACAAACTATAGCTGGTCCTACCCATCAGGCTGGACACACACTCGACCTAGTTTTTGTGGTGGACAGTGGAATGATCAGAGTGGAAGAACAAAACACCCTTCCTGTGTCATGGTCAGATCATTATCTGGTCAGTTTTAGACTTTCGGCGACCCTAAGCCTCCACAGGGGTGAAGGACAAATTAAGATCGTCCGCCCCAGGAGACTGATGGATCCGGAGGGATTCCTGAGGAATCTTGGGGTTTTTCCTGCCATGGAGCCTGGCGATCCTGTCGACGTCTTGATCGATCTCTATAACAGGGAAGTGACCAGGGCGATAGATACGATCGCTCCCGAACGCCCCATCACGTTGCATCATGACAAGCCGTCTCCCTGGTTCACCGGGGAGCTGGCTGTGATGAAGCATACGAGGAGGGGGCTAGAGCGCACTTGGAGGAGTTCTTGGGACGTGTCGGACCGAGCACGGGCTACAGCCTTTCTTAGGGCGTATACCATGGCTATACGGGCAGCCAAGGAGTCCTATATGACTGCCCGTATAGCGTCTGCAGCAAATAGATCATCGGAGTTGTTTCGGGTCGTTGGGGAACTCCTTCAGCCACCTGTGGCGGAGGAGGCTTTGGACGACCCAGCAACTCAGTGTCGCGATTTCGCACACCATTTTGCAGACAAAGTCTCTCAGATACGCCTTGAGCTCGACTCCAATTCCATCACAGTGCCAGGGGAGGTGATTGAGGCATCTGCTTGTCCAATTTTGTGGGATTCTTTTAGGCTTGTTCTTCCTGATAACATGGTGGAGGTCCTTGGGGCTGTAAGGGCAACCACATCGGCTCTGGACCCTTGCCCGTCTTGGCTAATTAAATCGGCCAGGGAGGGGCTGGTTGATTGGTTTGTGTTGATCACTAATGCATCGTTGGAGCAGGGGTTTTTTCCATCTAATCTGAAACAAGCCGTGGTTCGTCCACTCCTTAAAAAGGTTTCCCTTGACTCCACAGTGCTGAACAATTTCAGACCAATCTCCAACCTCCCTTTCTTGGGTAAGGTGCTGGAGCGGGTGGTTGCCTCCCAGCTCCAGGGCTTTCTAGATGACATCAACTACCTAGATCAGTCACAGTCTGGTTTCAGGCCTGGTCACGGCACCGAGACACCCTTGGTCACCTTGGTGGATGACCTCCGTAGAGAGCTGGACAGGGGGAGTGTGACTCTGTTGGTTCTCTTGGACATCTCAGCGGCTTTCGATACCATTGATCATGGTATCCTTCTGGGACGACTCTCTGGGATGGGTCTCGGGGGCACGGTTTTGTCGTGGCTCCGGTCCTTCCTGGAGGGTCGATCCCAGATGGTGAAGCTGGGAGACGCCTGCTCGGACCCCTGGCCTTTGAGCTGTGGGGTCCCACAAGGTTCTACTCTGTCTCCCATGCTCTTTAACATCTACATGAAACCGCTGGGAGAGATCATCCGGAGTTTTGGAGTTGGGTGTCACCTCTATGCAGATGACGCACAACTCTTCTACTCCTTTCCACCTAATTCCAAGGAGGCCTCTCGGGTGCTGGACGAGTGCCTGGCCGCTGTGTCTATCTGGATGAGGAGGAACAAGCTGAAGATCAATCCCGACAAGACAGAGGTCCTCCTGGTCGATCATAAACCTGAACGGGGTATAGGGTGGCAACCTGTGCTGGACGGGTTACACTCCCCCTGAAGCCACAGGTCCGCAGTTTGGGAGTCCTCCTGGATTCATCGCTTACGCTTGAGGCTCAGGCGTTGGCGGTGTCTGGGAGGGCCTTCGCACAATTGAGACTCGTGCGCCAACTGCGACCGTACCTCAAGAAGGCTGATCTGGCCAGACTGGACTACTGTAATGCGCTCTACGTGGGGCTGCCCTTGAAAACGGCTCGGAAGTTCCAACTTGTCCAACGAGCGGCAGCCAGGATGTTAACTGGGGCCCCTTACAGAGAGAGGTCAACCCTCCTGTTCAAGGAGCTCCACTGACTGCCATTGATTTTCCGAACCCAATTTAAGGTGCAGGTGCTTACCTACAAAGCCCTGAACGGTTTGGGACCATCCTAACTCCGTGACCGCATTTCTGTCTACGAACCCACGCATTCACTTTGATCATCTGGAGAGGCCCTGCTCGTGATCCTGCCTGCGTCGCAAGCGCGGTTGGTGGGGACACGGGACAGGGCCTTCTCCGTGGTGGCCCCCCAACTCTGGAACACCCTCCCCAAGGATCTCAGACAGGCCCCTACATTGGCAGTCTTCAGAAAGAATTTGAAGACCTGGCTGTTCCAATGTGCCTTCCCAGATTAATAGGAAATCTCCAATACCAAGTCCTATAAGCACTTTATTAGAATTAAGATCGCATATCGCACTCTGCACTCGCCCTATAAGCTTTATATATGACCTGTCACATCAGCACTTTTAATCGTGTACCCATTACTCTGACCCGGCCCAGTTCTATTGTGTTTTAGCGTATTGTTATTGCTTGTGGTTTATACTGTTTTAATTCTTTTAATTTGCCTTTGTTTGTATTGTTATATTGTGTGTTGAGGCCTTGGCCCTTGTAAGCCGCATCGAGTCCTTCAGGAGATGCTAGCGGGGTACAAATAAAGTTTAATAATAATAATAATAATTCCCCTTTTGAAATAGTATACAGGCAGGATGTGGCACCATTCCCTAAACTACCCGGGTGGAGGGAAGGAGACGAAGAGACGAAGAGTGGCCAACCAAAGTCAAACAAGGGTGGCAGAACGTGGTGGAGGCACTACGAGAAACGCAAAGAAAGTACAAACTCTTTGCTTATCATAGGCGCCGAGAAGGGGACAAATTGGGCGAAGGAGATCTAGTTTGGTTGAGTACAAAAAATCTGAAGTTGGAATTTCCATCGAATAAATTGGCACCACGCTATATAGGACCATTTAGAGTTACAAAAAAGATAAGTAAAGTAACATATCAGCTGAGGTTGCCCAAGGATTTAGGGAAAGTACACCCGGTGTTTCACTGCAGCCTATTGAAAAAGTAGAAAGGAACACTGGACAGCGGAGAACAATAGTTGTATCTAATCTTTTTCTTTTAGGACGAGGGGGAGGAGGACGCCATGTCAGAATCCTGCTACTAGAGGCTGGATATGGCACTGAGTTTCAGGGTCACTGACATTGTGAACCAATAGGACACCTGCATCCCGGGATCCTGAGAAGAAACGGCTGCTGGACTTGGTGGGGAAACTTCGCAGGGTTTTGTTGGGCGGGAAATGTATCTTCAAATGAGGGGGAAGAGTATATAAAGGAATGCTGGCCGACGCCTCCCATTCTTGGCTTTTTCATGTCAATGTGTCCTGCAGTAAAGTTTCTGGTGACAACACAGCGAGTCCTGTGAGTTCATTCAGGAGCGGCTGTAGTGAGCCGACAGTGTTCCCTCACTTATTGCTGGGGTTAGGTTCCATGACCACCCGCAATAAGTGAAAATCCATGAAGTAGGGACACTATATTTATTTTAATATCTATACATTATTTTAGTAGTTATACACTATTTTAAGTCTTTATCAACCAATCGTGTGTTGATAAATCGCCTCTTTCCCCTCCCGTTGCCTCTTGGGCTCCTTTTCTTTCCCTTCAGCTTCTCCTTCCGCCCTTCTTTAGGCTGTAAATTGTAATTTTTATGAATTATAATAGTCTTTTAGAGTTTATTGAAAAACCACGAAACAGTGAATCCGTGAAAAGTGAACCGCGAAGTAATGAGGGAACACTGTAAAGACCAGTAGGTGGAGGGACATTTTCAAGAAAGGAGCAATTTAAATTAACTTGGGCATTGTGCTTCATGTTCCATTGCACTTGGGGAAGTTTGTTGTTGTTGTTACTGTCATGGTGGTTGTTGTGTGCCTTCAATCAGTTTCATACTTACGGTGACCGTAAGATGAATATAGTATGGTTTTTAAGGCTAAGAGTATATGCCGTGCCCAAAGTCACCTTTCATCCTGGAAAGAAGTGACTAGTGGAGTGTCGCAGGGTTCTGTCCTGGGCCCAGTTCTGTTCAGCATCTTTATTAATGACTTAGATGAAGGGCTAGAAGGCATGATCATCAAGTTTGCATATGGCACCAAACTGGGAGGGATAGCTGATACTCCAGAAAACAGGAGCAGAATTCAAAACGATCTTGACAGATTAGAGAGATGGATGAAATTAACAAAATGAAGTTCATTGGGGACAAATGGAGGATACTCCACTTAGGCAGACAAAAATGGAATGCAAAGATACAGAATGGGGGACGCCTGGCTAGACAGCAGTATGTGTGAAAAGGATCTTGGAGTCCTTGTGGGGAGCAAGTTAAACATGAGCCAACAATGTGATGTGGTGGTTAAAAAAGCCAACAGGATTTTGACCTGCATCAATAGGAGTCTAGTGTCTCGATCCAGGGAAGTCATGCTACCCCTCTATTCTGCCTTGGTCAGACCATACCTGGAATACTGTGTCCAATTCTGGGCACCACAATTGAAGGGAGATGTTGACAAACTGGAATGTGTCCAGAGGAGGGTGACTAAAATAATCAAGGGTCTGGAGAACAAGCCCTATGAGGAGCGGCTTAAAGAACTGGGCATGTTTAGCCTACAGAAGAGGTAGCCTACATGAGGTAGAATCATAGAATCATAGAATAGTAGATTTGGAAGAGACCTCATGGGCCATCCAGTCCAACCCCCTGCCAAGAAGCAGGAAATCGCATTCAAAGCACCCCCGACAGATGGCCATCCAGCCTCTGCTTAAAAGCCTCCAAAGAAGGAGCCTCCACCACACTCTGAGGCAGAAAGTTCCACTGCCGAACAGCTCTCACAGTTACAAAGTTCTTCCTGATGTTCAGATGGAATCTCCTTTCCTGTAGTTTGAAGCCATTGTTCCGCGTCCTAGTCTGCAGGGCAGCAGAAAACAAGCTTGCTCCCTCCTCCCTATGACTTCCCTTCACGTATTTGTACATGGCTATCATGTCTCCTCTCAGCCTTCTCTTCCAACTCTATGATTCTATGATTCTATCAGTTTTCCATGACATTTGGAACCCTGATCTCCAGAGCCATAGTCTAATACTCCAACCACTATGCTACGTTTGAGGAAGTAGAGAGAGAAAAATCAGCTCACCTGTCTATGTGTTTGTATTGCTTTTGTGGACAGCTGCAGTGTGTATCAGATCTTCAGACTTTATTGTTATGCCACTGGCTTTTGCAGTTTCTCCAGCTGGCTTTACAAGAGAGTCTTTATGTTATCTACTTGCTTCCCAAAATTTGACCACTAATCTTCTTATCTCCTCCTACTGAGTTGCTAGTTTTAGTTCACTTTTGGAGAAAAACAAATCATCAGGAATCTAACACTATTTAAAACCCACAAATCCCCTTTGAATATTCTGAATTTTGTATTTTGACTAACTCTCTGAAAAAAATGTTTTGCTTCTGACTCCTTGCTGATGGCCAATTGAAAATCCAATAAAAGGCCTTTCTAGGAAAATGCATGCAATACAGACCGCTGAGCAGTGCAAGTCCTGTGGGGGAAAAAACATTTGTAATGCAGATCTTCCTTGATTCTCTGTAGGATTTCACAAATCCCTCCCTGTAGGCAGAATACGGAAATTGTACCTTTCACATTTCTGAAGTGTATGTGCTAAGAGCGGCTCTTGAAACACGCCTCATCATATGACCTGCTTTAAGAGCTTGCATTCTGTAAGCGCAATATATACATTAGCTTTGATATTTGTATCTTTCTTAACCTGCATTTTAGAAAAGCAGTTGTAAATGTAAAGGTAAAAAAGGAAGAATACATAACCACAAAATTCCTGCCTAGATTTCTAGCATTTATTAATATCTGTGTGTGAGAGAGAGAATGTGTGTTGTCTGAGTTCTTAAAACATTCAGTAAGAGAAAATGAAGGAGACTGTCTATCAAATAGATTGGCACTCACCCACACAGTAGGCTCAAGGGCACATTAATATCAGGAGTCATATTAGGAGCTTGAAAAGTTACTTTTTCTTAAAAAAAACTAATTCATTGTGTAAGTCATCACACATCCTCAAATATAGCTTGATACCAGTAGCTTTACTATTAAAAAATGTTAACTTGTATTGTTATTTATTACACGTTTTATCACTTTCATCTCATGTATTTATAGAGAATAAAAAATGATAACAGTAATAGGCAACATAATTGTGTGTGTGTGTGTGTGTGTGTGAATTTAAACCACAAGCTGGAAAGATAAGAACGTGAGCAATTAAAAAAAATCTACCTGATTATCTTCCTCAAAACATTTTACTCCCACTAAGTCATATTAGAAAAAGTAACAATGAAAAGAAGTATTGCTACACCACAAGGTCACAGAAGAAGTAGTTGTTATATTATTTATAAAAATAAAGTTGTTATACCATCGGTACCAAACTATAGAAAAGTTCCTTCGTTGGAGTACAAACCTCAGAATGCTTACAGCGAGCAATGTCCATGCTGAAAGAAGTGTTGTGACTGCGCCTTCGGGGACTGTGGATGATGGTGGTGGGATCAGGAGAGGAAGGAAAAACCCTCGCGAGGAGGGCTCGTTGGAGGATTTGTACAGAAAGAGAATTAGGGATCTCAATGGGGAGTCTTCTGAGGAAGATTCAGATGGGGAGTTTGTGGAAGAAATGGATGCTGGGGAACAGGTGGTGGCTGAAGAAGTGGGCACTGACTGGGCATGGGCACCAGAGATGCCTGGGGAGGATACTGCTGACACTGGGGAAGCTTGGGTGTCTTCAGAAGCAGACCCCACTTGGGCTGCTTGGAGGAGTGAGGATGGATCCCCAGGTGTGCACGGTGTTGGGCGTGGGCAGGTTGATTGGGATTCTGATGAAGAATTAGGCACGCCCGACCCACGAGCTTTAGCTGTGTGGAGTTCTGATTTGGATTAAGGATTTGGGACACCTTCTCTTTGGGCGTTGGTGTTTGAACATCCAGGGAAAATTGGGATAAATTGGGAATGTTTAGTCACTTCACTTTGCGTGTGGCAAGGTGTTGCTGGGCGCCACTGGGACTCCTGTACGTGTTAAAGAAGACTGGATTGGAACTTTGCTTCAGATGTAAGTTAACATGGGTTGTTCTGCAATGGAGGGCTGAAACTGTGTGGGTTTTCCTGGACTGCACTTTTATTGCTGTTTTGCATTAGCTGCTGTTGCCTCCGTTACCTTGGCTCTTTGTGCCATTCCGTTTCGTGGACCTTGAATTGATGACTACAACCCCTGGACCTTGGACTGGAATTTGATTCTTCTTCTGCCTTTGCTCTTTGATTTATGTCTACCCATGGCTCTTGAGTCCTGGCTTGCCTCCTGACCTTGCTGCTGTCTCCTTTCCTGGCCCTGGACTGACCTGACGACGTCTCTTCACTTTATTCCTTCAGCTTCTGGCATTGTGTGCACTCTTGAAGTGGATTATTGCTGCCCCTGCTGTTTTGACTCCGGACCGGTTTGACGACATCTCCTTGCACTGTCCCTTTAAATCCCAAAGCCTGGTGCTGGCCACAGTAAAGACTTGGAGCCGCTTTCTCTCCTTTTGCACCAGTTTCCAAGTTTGTTTACAAGCTACTCTCACTGGGGAGCTCCTTTGTCCAGTGTGAGTTTCTGTTTGAGGCTTTAAGTTTGAACTGCTAAGTTTGTGACTTAGGGGAGTTTTGGGGGGGGGGGGTTCCAAGTCTTTGCTTTGTTTTGGCTGCTTATTCCAAACCAACTCAGAACGTTTTGAGCTGAATTGAAGCACCTTTAGTTTAATCTGGATTATTTGCTTGAATAATCTGGTTTATTTGTTAAAGCATTTTTTTGATATATTTTTGTTTGGACTGTCTTAAAACACTGAAGGTTAAGTGTTTTAAGCCATCTTTTATGTTTGTGACTAGTTTTTGGGCTATTTCTTGAATAAACTCTGTTTTGCTCTCTAATTGGCATCTGACTTTTGACAAGAAGTATTCTGTGGGTGTCAAGAGTCAGACGCCAGTTAACATACAAAACAGAGTTTATTCCGAAGATAAGCCAGAAAATAACATAAACACAGGAAATATCCTTGAAACACTTCACTTTTCAGTGTTTCGAGAGTAGATTGGACAATAATAACTCAAAAACGAGCCACGCTAATTTCCCATGCTGGCATTCAATAAAAAACTAAATAACGCTTCAATTCAGCTTTGGAAAACGAATAGAGTTAATTGCTGGAAAATAAACAAACTAGAAAAGCAATAAAGCTGCTTCCACTGTGCAGATAAGCCGAAAGCCTCAAAGGGATGATGAATAGCCGTCGTCAGAAGAATCCAAGGTCAGGTCAGGAGGCAGCAGAAATTCCGAAAGACAAACCAATAGTCAGAAGCCGGGAGTAGCCGTCAGTCAGAAGGTGTAGACAGAAGCCAGGTCAAATTCAATCCAAAGTCCGAAGAGGGTGCAGTCATCCAAAACAGGTCCACGATAAGACACAGCGAGAGCCAAGCTAGGTGATATCAGCAGATTCAAATCATAGTCCAAGTCCAGTCTTCACAGAGATCCCAATGGCGCCTCAGCAACACCTTGCCACACGCAAAGGGCAGTGGCCAAACATTCCCATTTTATTCCCCTTCCTCCTGGGTGACCAAACACTCACACCCAAACACCAGGTGTCCCAAATCTACTCAGAGTCTGAACTCCACACAGCTAGAGCTCGTGGATCTGGAGTACCTAGCAATTCGTCGGAGTCCCAATCATCCTGCCCACACTTAGCCCCATGAACACTTAAAGAACCATCCTCCCTTCTCCAAGCATCCCAATTGGGATCAGCTCCTGCAGAAACCCCAGGTTCAGAAGTATCCATAGGCCCCAAATCCCCAGACATCTCCGGTGGCTGTGCCCATTCAGTGCCCGCTTCCCCAGCCACCACCTGTTCCTCAGCATCCATCTCCCCATCTGAATCTTCCTCAGAAGATCCCCCATATAACTCTCTAAGACGCTTCCTGCGCAACTCCTCCAGTGAACCCTCATCACAAGGGTTTTTTCTTCCTCTTCGAATTCCATCACCATCAACCATAATCCCCGAAGGCGCAGTCACAACAGTGGGTTTCGTCCACAAAGTAACTTTTTCCAAATTAGATTATTACTCAAAAAAAGTAATATATTAAAATAAAATAATTGTTCTAACACAAAATTTCCAGCTTTTTGTTATAGCTAGAACCAAATTTTATATATACAGAACAAGTTTGTTAGCAACTTTAGCTGAGTGCACCTTTAACTGTTAAAGAGTGTGTTGCTTTAGTGTTCCTCCTCCAAGTAGCTCTGCTATTGGATGATTGCCTAATTTAGAGAAAATCCTTAGGAAGATGGTAGCAGAATGGCAATTAAAGTGATGTCAAACTGCATTAATCCTATGCTTTAGCAGCCTCTTGAGTTTTAGCTTACACTTTAAAGGGGTTGTTGAAGATGCTGAAACCTATCCCAAAAATACATTGAAATTACACTTTGTCAAGCTTGACTATTCTGTTTATATCTGAGGAATGCCAGCATTCCAGTAGCTCATTCTTAAGTATATTCTGCACAAGATGTATGATTAATGCGTATTTTATAGAAATGCTTTGATATGTATCTTTTATGGAACTGCGTGTTTGTAGAATTTTTCATAGAATCATAGAATTATAGAATAGTAGAGTTGGAAGAGACCTCATGGGCCATCCAGTCCAACCCCCTGCCAAGAAGCAGGAAATCACATTCATAGCACCCCCGACAGGTGGCCATCCAGCCTCTGTTTAAAAGCCTCCAAAGAAGGAGCCTCCACCACAGTCGGGGGGAGAGAATTCCACTGCCGAACAGCCCTCACTGTGAGGAAGTTCTTCCTAATGTTCAGGTGGAATCTCCTTTCCTGTAGTTTGAAGCCATTGTTCCGTGTCCTAGTCTGCAGGGCAGCAGAAAACAAGCTTGCTCTCTCCTCCCTATGACTTCCCCTCACATATTTGTACATTGCTATCATGTCTCCTCTCAGCCTTCTCTTCTGCAGGCTAAACATGCCCAGTTCTTTAAGCCTCTCCTCATAGGGCTTGTTCTCCAGACCCTTAATCATTTTAGTCGCCCTCCTCTGGACACTTTCCAGCTTGTCAACATCTCCCTTCAACTGTGGTGCCCAGAATTGGATGCAGTATTCCAAGATCTTGTTGTCCATAAGAACTCCAAGATCTTTTTCACATGTACTGCTGTCTAGCCAGGTGTCCCCCATTCTGTATCTTTGCATTCCATTTTTTCTGCCGAAATGAAGTATCTTGCATTTGTCCCTGTTGAACTTCATTTTGTTAGTTTCGGCCCATCTCTCTAGTCTGTCAAGATCGTTTTGAATTCTGCTTCTTTCTTCTGGAGTGTTGGCTATCCCTTCCAGTTTGGTGTCGTCTGCAAACTTGATGATCGTGCCTTCTAACCCTTCATCTAAGTCATTAATAAAGATGTTGAACAGAACCGGGCCCAGGACAGAACCCTGCGGCACTCATGACTTCTTAGCAGTTCTGCCTTTTCCCTGTCCCCTGTCGCCATCACCCCATCTTCTCCTCGCAGAGGCCCTATCGCCTCCTTTTTCTTCCTTTTTCTTCCAACGTAAGCAAAAAAGCTTTTTTTTTTTGTTTTTAATGTCCTTGGCAAGCCTGAGCTCATTTTGCGCTTTAGCCTTGCGAACCTTTTCCCTACAGGAGTTGGCTATACGTTTGAATTCTTCTTTGGTGATTTCTCCCCTTTTCCACTTCTTGTGCATGTCTCTTTTGAATCTTAGCCCGGTTAGAAGTTCTTTGGACATCCATTCTGGCTTCTTCGCACGTGCCATATTTTTTTTCTTTGTTGGCACTGTTTGCATTTGCGCCTTGAGTATTTCACTTTTAAAAAACTCCCATCCATCCTTAACTCCCTTGTCTTTTAATATTGGCATCCATGGAATGCTGCTCAGTATTTCCTTCATTTTTTGGAAGTCAGCTCTCTTAAAGTCCAGAATGCGTGTTTGACTTGTCTTAGTTTTAGCCTTCCATTGTATCACAAACTGCAGGAGCAAATGGTCACTTGCCCCTAAGGATCCGACCACATCGACTGTATTGATCAGGTTTTCCACATTTGTTAAGATTAGATGAAGAGTTGCTGATCCCCTTGTTGCCTCCTCTACCTTCTGGACCATAAAATTGTCTGCAAGGCAAGTGAGGAATTTGTTGGACTTTGTGCTCTTGGCCGAGTTTGTTTTCCAGCAGATATCAGGATAGTTGAAGTCGCCCATGACTACATCATCTCTTCTTTGTGCCTGTTTGGTCAGCTGTTGACAAAAGGCTTCATCAAGTTCTATATCCTGGTTCGGAGGTCTGTAGTAGACACCCACGACGAGATCTTTTTGAGTCCTGGTTCCCTTGATTCTTATCCAGATGCTTTCAAGCTGGTTTCCCGGATTACAGTCTTGCATTTCTTCTGCAACGTAACTGTTTTTGACATATAAAGCTACTCCCCCTCCTCTCCCCTTTGTTCTATTTCTGTGAAAGAGGTTATAGCCCTCAATGGCTACATTCCAGTGATGGGAGTCATCCCACCAGGTTTCAGTGATGCCTATGACGTCGTACGTATGGTGCTGTGCTAAAAGTTGGAGTTCGTCTTGCTTATTTCCCATGCTCTGTGCATTAGTGTAAAAACATGTAAGCCCCTGTGATCTCCCCTTGAGCTGTTTATTTGGGATTATTGTGCTCTTGGTAATTGGTCCTTGCTGTGTTTGTGCAGCCCTCCATTTAGCCTTTTGGCAGTTCCCTGTGGTCGTGGGTAATATAGTGTTTGCCAGGCTGTTGTTCCCCTCCCCCAGTGGATCTAGTTTAAAGTGCGCCTGATGAAGTTTGTGAGTCTGTGTGCAAAAAGATGTTTTCCTACTTGTGTGAGATGCACCCCATCACTTGCCAGTAGGCCATCCTCCTGGAAGAGTAGACCATGGTCAAGGAAGCCAAAATGCTCCTCTTGACACCATTTTCTGAGCCAGTTATTGACCTGTACTATTTTTCCGGCCCTTGTAGAGCCGTGTCCTACAACGGGGAGGAGGGATGAAAAGATCACCTGTACATTTGTGATGACTCATGGGCCTTGTAGTCCTGCTCAGGACATTGTAATTCCTGATGAAGATGAAAACTTGGGTTTTTTACCTTCCCAGTCTGAACTGGATTCCTCTCAGCCAGATCTTTCCCAGGCAGATCTGGGAACCTTGCACCTGCAAGAAAGTTGTCTCCCAGAAGTATGTCAAACAAGCCCAGAGCCTACTTCTCCCGTATTCTTGCGCCGGGAGTTTTGTAAACAACAGAGAAGTTTAGATTCAGCTTCGCGCAGGAGTGCGAGGATTGCAGCTAAGAATGTGGCCAATTAAGACTGCTTCTCGTGAGAATCTTTGGGGAGTCTCACATCTGGTCTTAGAGTTAGCTTTCGGTTCTGATTCCCAGAGAACTGCTTCGGCGGGAAGCTAGACTCTATTTAGGTGTTTTACCCGCGTAGTAACTTCGCGGAGTCAATTCGTCAGCCTACGGAGCGAGTTGTGTCTGGACAGCGCGCTCCGGTTCAAGCCTCGCTCCTGCTCAAGCCTAGCCTTGCTATCCAGCCTTCGCCTTGCTTCCCAGCCTTTGTTTATCTACGGACTTTGCCTTGTTTCCCAGGATCAATCCTTGCCTTGTTCCACGGATTTATCAAGTTATTCCACGGACCTTGTTCTTGTTCTTAGTTACCTTGTTCCACGTTCAAGCCTTGTTTCAAGTATCAAGTTATTTCCTAGCCTCGCTCAAGTTTCATGGACTAAAGGACCTTGTCATCTCCCCTCACTTTGCTTGTCAAAGTGAGTGTTTCGGTTATTGGATTACAACTTTGGACCTTAATATTTCTTATTGGACATTGCTTTTTTGGACTAATTCTGACCTTTCCTGAAAGGTCTAATTCTGGACTATTTTCTACACTTGTTTTTATTAACTTTATATATTCCTACAATAAAGATATTAGATAGATTCTGGCCTCTGTGTATGGTTATTGGTGCTCTGCAGCCTGGGTCGTGACAGTTTGACTCCGCCACCCTAAGCACCAATTAACCTCGGTCAGAATGTCTACCGGAACCGTACCTGGGCCGAGCGGCCAGCCGATTACCTACACCATCGACAAGGAAGAGGTGGACCGAATCCGTGATAAGCTCAATGCACAGGATGGAGAAATAAGGGGTTTGAAGGAACGCGGAGTTCGTCTTCCGGCCATGGCGTTGCCAACCAAGTTTACTGGAGAAGCTTCTAAGGTTCATGTCTTCCGTCGCCAATGTCAAGCTTATCTGGAGGCCCGTGCTGCCGAGTTTCCCCAAGAAGACATCAAAGTGGCATGGGTTTACAGTCTTCTAGACGGGCCAGCGGCCAGCTGGGCGACGGCACTGTTCGACCAAGCCTCTCCACACCTAAGATCAGCGCAACACTTCTTGGACCACCTCAAGGAGACTTGGGGAATCGAGGACAATTTGGAGGCAGCCGGTCACAAACTCCGTCGCCTTTTCCAAGGAGACAGACCTATGTCTCAGTATATAGCCGAGTTCCGAGTGCTGGCCCACAACACCGGCTGGAACGATGTAGCCCTCAGGGGACAATTCCGGGAGGGTCTCAACATTGAAATGCTGGAAGAAATCTCCAAGGTGGATCCTCCCCAGACCCTCGAGGCACTCATTGATCAATGTTTACGGGCTGAAGTCATGATTGCCAACAGGAAACAGTGGGTTCGAGGCCAGGGCAGTAGAGCCGGGGCAAAACCCCCCGCTCCCGCCAGCGTTCAGCCACGTCCGGTGTGGAGACCCCCACCGCCAACCCCATACCCCAGAGGAGGCGAGGAGGTGCCGATGCAGTTGGGCAATGTGCGTCCCAGACTAGATGCCGCCGAGAAGGCCCGTCGTCAACGCTTAAACCTCTGCTGGTACTGCGGGAACGGGGGCCACTTCGCCAGAGAATGCCCAGCCAAAGGGAAGCCTGCCGCCCGTCTTGCGGCGGCGTCCTCCACGGAGACGAAGGCGTCTGAGCCGACTGGCACACAGCCGGCGGGGGAAGCCAACGACCGGGTGTAGAGGGGCTCGCCAACCCGGTCAAAAAATCCATCCAAGAGCCGCCAACCGGGGTCCTGTTCCTTCTCGTGGTCACATTATGGTCAGCAAAAAGGGGACCCGTCATGATCCACGCCATGATAGACTCTGGAGCTACCAACAATTTCATCGATAGAGAGTATGCCGACTCTCTGGGATTACAATATCATGATTTCAAGAATGCCCGTGTGGTGCAAGCCATAGACGGCCGTCCCCTCAAGACGGGCCCCGTAAGTCAGTGGTCGGAACCCACCAGGATGTGGATAAGGGAACATATGGAAGAGATTTCCTTCTTTGTTACCGAGGTTCCCCATTTCCCTGTGATTTTGGGAATTCCATGGCTGACTCTCCACGACCCTAACATCTCCTGGTCCAACAGAGAACTGCAGTTTGCTTCACCGTACTGCCAAAACCATTGCCTCGTAGCCAAGGTATGCCATGCCACAGACACCGAGCCCATCATCACCTTGCCAAAGAAGTACTCCGAGTATTGGGATGTATTCAATGAGAAAGAAGCCGAAAAATTACCCCCACATAGACCTTATGACTGTGCCATTGACCTGGTGGAGGGGGCCCCGATCCCGCGAGGGCATCTCTACTCCCTGACTGAACCAGAGCAAGAAGCTCTCAGGGAATTCCTAGAGACAAACCTTCGCAAGGGATTCATCAGACCCTCTCAATCCCCAGCCGCCTCCCCAGTGATGTTTGTGAAGAAGAAGTCAGGGGAACTACGCTTGGTGGTGGACTACAGAGCATTGAACAATATCACCAAGCGGAACAGCTATCCCCTGCCTTTAATCTCGGATCTACTGGATCGGCTTCGAGGAGCCAAGGTTTACACCAAGCTGGATCTTCGGGGGGCTTACAACTTAGTTCGCATCAGGGAAGGGGACGAGTGGAAGACCGCCTTCCAGACCAAATTCGGATTATTTGAGTCCCGAGTTATGAATTTCGGTTTATGCGGAGCCCCCGCAACGTTCCAGCATTTTGTCAATGACATTTTTCAGGACTATCTAGACAGGTTCTTGATAATCTACCTGGACGATTTTTTGGTGTTTTCCAGATCACAATCAGAACATGAGAACCACGTCAAAATGGTGTTACAACGATTGCGGGATCATGGACTTTATGCCAAGCTGGAAAAATGCGCTTTTGATCTACAAGAGGTAGATTTCCTTGGTTACCGCATCTCGCCTCTAGGGCTTTCCATGGATCCAGCCAAAGTTTCAGCAGTATTGGAATGGCGGGCGCCAACTAACAAGAAAGAGGTGCAGCGTTTCTTGGGGTTCGCGAACTACTACCGCAAGTTCATTCCAGATTTTGCCCGCTGGTCCGACCCCATCACTAGCTGCATCCGTGGAAAGCAGCCTTTCCGCTGGACTGATCAAGCAGAGAAAGGGTTCCAGCAACTAAAGAAACTATTCACCTCCCAGCCAATTCTACAGCACCCAAATCCTGGAACCCCTTTTGTGGTGCAAGCGGACGCCTCTGATGTGGCAATTGGGGCTGTACTCTTACAACCGGTGGGAGATCACCTCCACCCCTGTGCCTTTTATTCTCGTCAACTAACCACACCAGAGAGGAATTACACCATTTGGGAAAAAGAACTACTGGCCATAAAGGCAGCCTTTGAAACTTGGAGACATTGGCTAGAAGGGGCCAAATTTCCCATTGAAGTCCACACTGATCATCGTAATCTAGAACATCTAAGAACTGCCCGCAAACTAAATCAGAGGCAGCAACGTTGGGCTTTATTCTTTGAACGTTTCAACTTCCAGATCCATTATGTGACCCCAGCCCAAACCAAGCAAGCAGACGCCCTGTCACGTAAACCGGAATACGCTGCAGGACGCAAGGAGACCTTTGAATCCCAACTGCTACAACCTGAGAACTTTGCCACGCTCACGGTGGGGAACACCAAATCCATTCCCATTGGTTCAACTTCCCCTACTCCAGGACCCATCTGTGCTCAAGAAATCAGGGCTAGTCAGCAAGCAGATGCCTGGGCGCAGGACCAACTTCGCCAAGGTCTGCATTTCCCCTTTTCGCTTAAAGATGGGCTGCTCTGCTATAGAAATCATGTTTATATCCCACCCGGACCGGGCAGGGAAAAAGCGCTTCGTCTGTGCCATGACTGCAAACCAGCAGGACACTTCGGACTATTTAAAACTATGCATTTGATCCTAAGGGATTTTTGGTGGCCCAAGATCCGCAAGGATGTGGAAAAATATGTCAACACCTGCCCAGTATGCCAGCGCTCCAAGATACGAAGGGAGAAGCCCTCAGGGCTTTTACACCCCCTTCCTACCCCATCTCGCCCATGGGAAATAATTTCCGCGGATTTCATCACTGACCTACCACCTTCCTGTGGATTCACCACGATCTTAGTGGTGGTGGACCTATTCACCAAGTTAGCCCATTTCATTCCCTGCGAAGGCCTCCCCACGGCCAAGGAAACTGCGGATCTATTTCTTCAACATGTTTTCAGACTACATGGATTGCCCAAGAGTTTAGTCACAGACCGTGGATCTCAATTCACCTCTCGTTTTTGGAAGGCACTACAAAAACTATTGGGCATAGACTCTCGCTTATCTTCAGCTCATCATCCCCAAACAGATGGGCAAACGGAGCGCACCAATGCCACTTTGGAGCAGTATCTTCGCTGTTATGTAAACTACCAACAGGACAATTGGGCTTCTCTGTTACCACTGTCTGAGTTTGCCTACAACAATGGAGTTCAAGCTTCTACAAAAGAAACGCCGTTCTTTGCAAACTACGGCTTCCATCCACGTTTCTTTCCCCCTGTCATTGAAACTTCAGAGGTTCCCGCAGCAGAGGATTGGCTGCAGGAACTCACAGCGGTGCAACAACTTTTGCTCCAGCAACTGGACCAAGCCAAGGAGGACTATAAACGCCACGCTGACAAACATCGCCAGCCGGGCCCCGAAATCAAGGTAGGAGATCGGGTTTTCCTGTCCACTCGCTTTCTGCCCTCCCACCGCCCTTGCCGGAAGTTAGATGCCCGTTTCATTGGCCCCTATCCAGTGGTGGCGCAATTAAACCCCGTGACTTTCAAACTCCAACTTCCGCGTTCAATGCGCATTCACCCAGTGTTTCACCGTTCCCTGCTCCTTCCGGCGGATGGTGTGCGTCCTGATACAGACCAACCGGCCCCCCCTCCTGTTTTGATGAATGGGGAGGAGGAGTTCGAGGTTGAGGACATTTTGGATTCTCGCTTTCGCCGCCGCCGCCTACAATATCTCATTGACTGGGTGGGTTTTGGCCCTGAAGAACGCTCTTGGGAAGACGCCTCCACAGTCCATGCTCCTGATCTAACCCGTCGCTTTCATCAGACCTATCCCGCCAAGCCGCGACCTCGCGCCTCGGGGAGAGGGCCCCAGTTTGGGAGGGGCCTTGAGGAGGGGGATAGTGTGATGACTCATGGGCCTTGTAGTCCTGCTCAGGACATTGTAATTCCTGATGAAGATGAAAACTTGGGTTTTTTACCTTCCCAGTCTGAACTGGATTCCTCTCAGCCAGATCTTTCCCAGGCAGATCTGGGAACCTTGCACCTGCAAGAAAGTTGTCTCCCAGAAGTATGTCAAACAAGCCCAGAGCCTACTTCTCCCGTATTCTTGCGCCGGGAGTTTTGTAAACAACAGAGAAGTTTAGATTCAGCTTCGCGCAGGAGTGCGAGGATTGCAGCTAAGAATGTGGCCAATTAAGACTGCTTCTCGTGAGAATCTTTGGGGAGTCTCACATCTGGTCTTAGAGTTAGCTTTCGGTTCTGATTCCCAGAGAACTGCTTCGGCGGGAAGCTAGACTCTATTTAGGTGTTTTACCCGCGTAGTAACTTCGCGGAGTCAATTCGTCAGCCTACGGAGCGAGTTGTGTCTGGACAGCGCGCTCCGGTTCAAGCCTCGCTCCTGCTCAAGCCTAGCCTTGCTATCCAGCCTTCGCCTTGCTTCCCAGCCTTTGTTTATCTACGGACTTTGCCTTGTTTCCCAGGATCAATCCTTGCCTTGTTCCACGGATTTATCAAGTTATTCCACGGACCTTGTTCTTGTTCTTAGTTACCTTGTTCCACGTTCAAGCCTTGTTTCAAGTATCAAGTTATTTCCTAGCCTCGCTCAAGTTTCATGGACTAAAGGACCTTGTCATCTCCCCTCACTTTGCTTGTCAAAGTGAGTGTTTCGGTTATTGGATTACAACTTTGGACCTTAATATTTCTTATTGGACATTGCTTTTTTGGACTAATTCTGACCTTTCCTGAAAGGTCTAATTCTGGACTATTTTCTACACTTGTTTTTATTAACTTTATATATTCCTACAATAAAGATATTAGATAGATTCTGGCCTCTGTGTATGGTTATTGGTGCTCTGCAGCCTGGGTCGTGACAACATTGCACAGTTTTAGCTTACTTCCGAGGGCTCAAAAATCATTTGTGATCTTTTGAAAAGTATGCCTAGCGGTGTCACTGGTTCCTACATGAATCAACATAAGGTGGGGAGGGTGATGGGGCTTTAGGAGCCTGCTGAGCCTCTGAGTGATATGGTGTATTTTTGCCCCCGGGAGGCAGCATGTTTCTCGAGCCATCCCATCCGATCTGGAAATGATGGCTACTGTTCCTCTAAGGAGGGAGTCACCTACTACCAAGACCTGTTTCCTTTGAGGATTGACAGGGTCCCTTTTGTGCAATACAGTGTGTGTATGTCACCTGAAGAGTGTTCCTGTTGAAGTAAATTGTGTAGGTATAAAGTGTTGCCCTCCTCCTCGACATCCCCAGTGCATTCATCAATGACAATCCATTGAGATGCGTCCAAGAGCCCATCACTCTCCCAAGGGTGTTCCTGTTGTGCCTCGTCTACGATTGGGGATAGAGCATTTGCATGATTACTTAAGTGTGAATGTGGAGATGCACTGTCCCCGTCAGGGCTATACCCTGCGCATTGATCAAGGGTGGCCCACTGAGTTGTATCTAAGTAACTGTGGTCCTCCACAAGATGTGTTTCCTGATTGTATGTTAATGGTGTGAGAATTTGGAATCTGTTGTGTAAATGCAGCTGAGCAGAGGAGTTCTGCGGAGGCTGACTGGTCCTGTGTCTCTTTCTATGGGTGACCTCCTTCCAAGCCTGAGAGTTGTCTACCTTTGAGTTGATCTCCCCATAAAGTTCCTGATCATGGTGGTGTTGGTGTGATGCAGATTGCAGATCTACAGCAGCGTGTTGTGCAGTGTCCAAGAAGAGCTCAAGTGCCTGAATGTCCTTAAGGGTCTTAATGCGGGCCTCGAGTTGTTCGATCCTCTGCTCCATCAGAGTAATCTGTTTACACTTGGTGCAGGTGTAGTTGAATAGTTGTTGTGCAAAGAAGGTGAACATGCCGCAACTTGTGCATGTGGTGGCAAGTATTTGCTGTTGATCCATCTCTTGGTGAGTGAAGTGACTGAGCAGGATTGTGTGTGTTATGGGCAGAATGCTATCCACCTTCCTGTGTGTGTTTTTTTAATGTTGTTTTGTTTATTGTATATACTGTAAGAACGTGTTTTAGTGTAGGGGTGGGTTCACGAGCGCCGTCCGGCACGAGCGACGCTGGCTCAGAAAGCTTCAACAGGAAGCCAACACTTTCAATAACAATAGCCTTGCCTCAGCTTCCAAACAACAGCAGAGCAGCAAGCCTTAATTACAGCTAGCCCACACTCAAGAATCAGCACAGACTCAGGTTTTTAAAGGTAAAGAGTCCAACAGACACAGGTTTTTAAGGCTATCTAAGAAAAGAGTAGGCAATCTAAGAAAAGAGTGCACACTCTCAGGTTTTTAAGGAAATCGTAGACAGGCCTTACCCAAACCAAGGAGCAAGCTGCCTTCCCGCTTCCTCTCCTCACCTCTGCGTGAACTTTTCATAGTACTTGTGTGTTTTTGACTGTGTTGTGATTCGCCTCCAGCCATGATGTGAGATGGGTAAGAATTATTATTATTATTATTATTATTATTATTATTATTATTATTATCTGGATCAGATATCTTTGTCCTTATATTTCCGCACCATGTCTGGTAACCTACATTGTATAGCATAGCATTGCAGCTCTCAACCTGCAGAACCCATGCTTTTCTAAAATAGCCATTCTAAATGGCCATTCCATAACTAGTGGAGGAGATATTGAAAGAAAAATGTTTGGCTAAGGCCCATAACTATATGCAAACCAATTGTATCTTTCGACAAAATCCATAGAATCATAGAGTTGGACAATATCTCAAGGGTCATCCAGTCTAATCCCACTAGAAAACGGCATATTCCACCATTGAATAGCTCTAACCACCAGGAAGGTCTTAATAATATTTAAGTAGAATCACTTTTCCTGAACTTTGAGTTCATATTCAGTGGAATTAGGGGCAGGAACCTCTATGAAAGTGAAAAACCACAAATAAAGACATTGCTATTTTTGCACCCAAGAGAACTCTAGGAATTTCTAAAAAAAATGTTCGAACTAGAAATCTTTAGATCCTACACCATAATTGGTAAAAATTGATCATACAGTCACTCTGGATGTCAAGACGTGGTAGCCCAGCATTCATAACAACTGTACTCTCCACGTCCTGCCAGAGCAATGGGGGATGGGAGGTGGGAGATCATCTAAATGATAAGGACCATCTGGCCAGGGATTGGTTTTATGGCCAGCTCTGGTTTTTCAAGCCTGGAAAAAGGATCATATAACAGATATGTGTGAATGTGGGGAGGGGGGAAGGTAGAAGGCGGATATACTCAGGGTTTGGTGGGAATACATCAGTTTGAGCTTCATTTTCATCTTGAAAAGAAGGTCCTCAATAAAGCGTTTCCATGGAGCTGCCTGTGAGAGCCTGTTTTGAGTCCAATAGCTTTCAAGAGCTTACACTGGAAGACTTAGAGATTTCTAGAGACAACATTTCGATCAAATCTGTGATGTAGCATAGTTTTTGGGTTATGAATGCCATTTCTTAATTGGTTCTATTATTTGAAAAAACATGGAAAAGGTTTATTAGACTGCAAAAGCTTTATTTTTGTGGGACATCCTGCAGCACATTTTGCTATAGTTTTTCAATGAATAGCTGATAGAATCTAACCAATTCCACATAGTTTGTAGGAGCCACCAAAATGAAGTTTCTGGAGTGTGACACCTACGTACTGCAGAATTAAAAAATAACGCATTCAGACCAGGAACAGAACATTTTTCAGTGTGTTACTGTTGTGAATGAGCCTTCGGAGGCTGTGAATGATAGTGGTGGGATGAGGAGAAGAAGGAAAAACCCTCGCGAGGAGGGCTCGTTGGAGGATTTGCATAGGAAGAGGGTCAGGGAAATTAATGGGGAGTCTTCTGAGGAGGATTCATGTGGGGATCTTGAAGTGGAAATAGATGCTGGGGAACAGGTATTAACGGAGGAATTGGGCACAGACTGGGCACGGGCACCGGAGGTGCTTGGGGAGGAATCGGGACCCATGGATGCTGATGATGCTGGAGAGGCTTGGGTACCTTCAGAAGCAGATCCCATGTTTGGAGGAATGAGGGTGGGTCCACAGGTGTGGATAGAGTTGGGCATGGGCAAGATGATTGAGACTCTGATGAAGAATTTGGGACGCCTGACCCAAGGGCGTTGGCTGTGTGGAGCTCTGATTCGGATTAAGAAGTTGGGACACCTGTTCTTTGGGCGTTAGAGGTTTGGACGCCCAGGGAGACCTGGATAAATTGGGGATGTTTGGCCACTATACTTTGCGTGTGGCAAGGTGTTGCTGGGCGCCATTGGGTTTCCTGTGCATGTTACTGAAGACTGGACTGGGACTTTGCAACAGATGTAAGTTTGATCCGGGTTATTTTGCAACGGAGGGCTGGAATTGTGTGGGTTTTCCTGGACTGCACTGTTATTACTATTTTGCATTAGCTGCTGTTCGCCCTCGTTGCTTTGGCTCTCTGTGCCATTCCGTGTTGTGGATCTCCTTTTGATGACTTCAATCCCTGGACCTTGGACTGGAACTCAACTCGGCTCTTCTCTTTGCCCCAAACGCTGCTTGGCGTCGCTCTCTATTCCGTGGCTGCTTTCTGCTCCTGACTCCTGGCTTGTTTCCTGACCCTGACGCTGTCTCCTATCCCGACCTCGGACCGGCTTGACACTCTGCTCCTTGGGCTCCTGGCTTGGCCTGCGCTCCTGTAGCGGTTTAACACTGTCTCCCCATCCCAACCTCAGACTGGCTTGATGACACTTCTACGCCCTGCACCTTTAAACTCCTGGCTTGGCGTTTGCTCTGCAGCGGTTGCTGCTGGCCCGCCAGTATCCTTCAGCTCCGCTTGCTTAGCTGCTCTCAGTTGAGAGCTTTTCAACCCAGTTTGGGTTCCTGTTTGGATTCAAAGTTGCTTCTGTACTTCTGGGCTTTAGGAAGTTTTTTGGGGCTTCGAAGCTGTTCACTTTACTTTATATGTTCATTCTAAGCCTGCTCTGAACTTTTGGGCTTATTTGGAGGACTTTTAGTTTAATCTGGATTATATTTCTGGTTAAACCGGATTATTCTCCAATTCACGTTTTTTGGCATTTCTTTATTTAGACTGCTTAATAACACTGAATGTTAAGTGTTTTAAGCCATTTTTAAGTTGTTGGATTGTTTTTGGGCTATAACTTAATTAAAATCTGTTTTGCTCTCCATTGGCATCTGATTTTTGACAGTGACATAGTGTCAAATCCATAAAAGTCAAAAGTCAGTGGGATGACTGAACTAACATCTGCAATAATAGAAAACATAAGGTGGACTTATACTTGCTTATGTCACAAACAGCACGCTGGCCCACTCAGAACAAGTCCTATATTGGCAACTTCCCAATAAAGCACAGTCTCTGTTGCTTTGTTATAAGAAATATAGCTTCCCCTTTCTGATTTTTCCTTCTCAACCCTGTTTGGATTACACTATTTGAAAAAAATCTGATGTGGATGTTGGATGTTCTACAAAGACTTCTCAACAATTTCACACAGTGGTTACGTCAGTGATTTATGAGTTTACATGCATTTTCAATTCTTCTACCTAATGATAAGAGCAGAAGAATATTAATGGTAAATGAACACACTGCACATTTTTATTCAGAATCAGCATAAAGTTACACAGGGCACAGGTGTGCTTTTAACAAAGATAAATTTGGAAAGTTTGCATTGATTAATTGCTCTCAAATTCTCACGTTCATGCACCCAGTGTGAAAAAAAGTCTGGATCAAGCAGCTGTTGCTATTTTCCTTCTGTATATTTTACACACGCTCAGGATAGGTGTAGTTTATCATATATTTCTGGCTTCCTTTGCTTTTTTTTTAAATAGAAAGTTAATGGATGTGAAACATGATGTTAAAATGGAGACCAATTAAGAAAAATGCTAACATTTTTCTCAGTACCCAATTAAAACAAATGTCAACAGCCACATCACCAATTAACATTTCTTGGGCTGGTGTATTTCCCATCTTGTCAGGAATACAAAGAAAAAGTAATGACAATTCAGGAGCAGAACTCTAACATTGTGTCTGTTTCTGTTCTTTTTCTTTTCTGTTTCAGACTTAGGAACACACTGGCTACATGGACAGCTTCAATGTGATTCATCAGACCAATATAAATCATTTAAGTGAGTAGTGGACAATTGTTAGGGGCCCAGAGGGCCTTTAAGAGCTATACAAAACCCGTAAGGATTCTGAATCCCCCTCCTTTAAATTCCCACTACTATATAATTTTGCCATATTTTGGGTCATTTTAACCCTTAAATGGCCCAAGAAGCAAAATTGTGGCCAAACTACTCTGCATATCTCCTTTGAAAATAAAATAAATCAGAGGTGGCACAGCACTTTTTGGGTTTTTAAAGATAAAATGTAGAATGTTACATGAGATGCTGGAAGGCATCCCTCCAAGTTTCTGCGTCACACAAATGCAAGACCTCTAAAAGATGCTCATCCCTAGCCCAGAGGATCACAGCCTTAATTCACTAATCCATTTTATTCTTAAATTATGGAGTTGAATACAGATATGGAGGAGTAGGCAAAGACATAAAGGGACAGGTTGCTTACCTGTAGCTGGTTTTTTTTAGTGGTGACCTGTGAATTCACACAATTGGGTATCTGCACCTGCGCAGAGCATCTTCAGAACAGGTTTCCAATATGTGTCATGAGTGGTGCCTCAACAGGACAGTGTTCTTCTGGGTTTTCAAAAAAATTGCATTATCTGACAGTGGATCTCTTCGTGACACAAGCAAACATGCACTGCCTCCTGTTGTGCTCCAGACACAGGCCAAGCTCAACAGCGAGGTGCCTAGGAGACGTGTTCATGAGCAACTGGAGCCAGACCATGATGTATGCTTTTCTGCCAATCCCACCGATTCTAAGGATCCTCAAGAATATCTTAATGGACAAGGCCAGCTGTATCCAGTAACTCTCTGGAGGCCTCAGATATTCTGGTTCATTTGAACAGCTTAAAATGTCGAAACACAAGTTTTCCTGCCTCCTGCTAATAGAAGACCTACTGACAATCGATGGCAGCTGGGTCCACCACCCAGATACGGCCATGCTGAATCTGACAGTTTGGAGAATTGAATTCTAATATCAGTATCGGAGTCAGTACTACATGTACTACATGTTACTAATGCACCACACAAGCCTCCAACTCAAACCTCTTATGCAAGAAAATGGGGGGCCTTTTGGGGGTTTCTAGCATCCCATGAGTTAGAACCCCTCTTGACTATGACATTGGACACTGGAGTTCCTGCCTCTCCTCTCCAATAGGAAATTATCCTTTTCCTCTATCAAGGTTTACCTTTTGGCTTTATGTTTTTATTTAAAACAGGGAGTCCTGTTTTTCCAATCACATCATTCAAGCTTTTCTTAAAGGTCATAAAAACTTTTTTCCTCCTGTCTGAGAACCAGGCCTGACATGGAACCTGGACTTAGTTCTGCATCAACTCATGTTGAAGCCTTTCAAACTGTTTCATTGCTGAAACACACACTTGCAAAACAGCAGAAACACTTGATTTACATTTCATATACACACAACCAAAATCCAACAATTAACGTCTGAAATGTCAATCAATGTTTTACACTTAACACTCTAAACATATGAAAACAAACTCTATCACAACCTTTTGCTCTAAAGCACACAACTCCTTTTCCCCCTGGAGTTCCACAGGCTATATTACATGTTACATACACACTCTCTTTCAAATACATGTAAAAATACATTTGGTTACAATACAATTTCTCTCTTGACACATTTTTATTCTCACACTTGGAATTCGTAACATATCACATTAGTTAATCCTAAATTCTTTCTAAATTCCTCATGCTTGGAGGTGGGTAAAGCTTTTGTTAAGATATCTGCTATGTTAGCTTCTGTTGGACAAAATTCCAACCTAATCAATTTTTCCTGAACCAATTGCCTCACTTTGTTAAATTTTACACCAATGTACTTTGTTCTATTTTTCAAATTCTCTGCCTCTACCATGGCAATACATACTTGTGAATTTTCTTTTACACAGATTGGAGTTTCACACTCTTCTCCCAAGTCTAGTAAAAGTTGTTTTATCCACTGCAATTCACTTACTGCTTCAGCTAATGCTGCAAATTCAGCTTCTGTTGTGCTTAAAGCCACACAACTTTGTTTTCTGGACCTCCAAGCAATCATGCTCCCTGCATATTTGATTACTACACCTGTCACAGATTTATTTTCTTTCTCGGTGGCAAAGGAACTGTCTGCAAAACATTCAGTCTTTTCCTCACCACCACCTAGGACCAAGCAATGATCAATTGCTCCTTTTAAATACCTAACAACCCTCTTTAGTACAATCCAATCGATCATTCTAGGCTTTGACACTCTTCGACTCAGAAAATTAACTGCAAAACTAACATCCGACCTCGTATGATTTGCAATATACATCAAACTTCCAATAACAGAATGATATACATCTGGTCTCTCAAACAATTTATCAGACTCTAAACTCATGAAATCAGTTGTCATCGGAGTGGAAACAGTTTTAGCATCAGTTAAGTTACATTTTTCAATTATTTGTTCGATTTTCTTTCTCTGACTTAAGACTATCATTCCTTCTTCAGATCTGTTAACCTCTAGACCTATGTAATTTTTCAATCTGAACTTATTTCCCAATTCTCTTTGAACCTTTTTAATTTTATCTGTTCCATGAGCTTCCATGAGTTCCATAGATCATCCACATAAAGAAAAAGTCCTACCCATTCTTCCTTTGTACCTCTTGTGTAAACACATGCATTTGCAATGCTTCTTTTGAACCCAAGTTTACACAATTCATCATGTACACACATGTTCCAGCACCGGGCAGATTGATGTAGCCCATATAAAGCTTTCCTGAGGAGACAAACCTTATTACCTTTAACACAAAATCCTAGTGCTTGTTCCATATATATTTGTTCCTGTAAAGGAGCATGAAGATAGACCGTTTTGAAATCGAAGTGCCTTACTTGCATTTGTTTCTAGGCTGCTAATGTTAACATCAGTCTTAAACTCTCTGGTTTGGCAGTGGGAGCAAATGTTTCATCATAATTCTCAAACCTGGATTGTGTAAACCCTTTGACTACTAGTCTTGCCTTGTATTTGATTTCTCCATCTGGAAGAATCTTTTTCTTATAAACCCATTTGCATCCTACGACTTTTTGATTACTGGGTCTATCTACAAAGTCAAACACCTTTTGTTGTATCAAGGAATTAAATTCATTGTCCATTGCCTCTCTTCAGTCTTTGGGACTATTCATGGCCTGACTAAAGTACTCAGGCTCATCATCATGCTGTGTGCTCACTTCTACTTGATACATGGTGGGATTACTATATGTATCTGGAGGTTTTTGAACTCTTTTGCTTCTCCTCAATATTATATTGTCTGATCCACTAAGTTCCTCATCACTGGATTGAGGCTTTACCTTTCTTAACATTCTTCTCTCTCTCAGTCTGGTGTGAGGCGAGGGAACATTGTGAACACTTTCACTGTCTGAGAGTGATTCCTCTTCCCTTTCTGACTCACTACCTGTGTCCTCCCCTCCATTTTCAGTATCTTTGTGTTTGACTTGTATGAATACTTCCTTGTTACAGTGTACTTTCTCCCATCCACTATGTGTCTCGAAATTTGCACTTCTGGAGAGTACCACCTTTCCACCCCCACCGTAAAACCTATACTTGTTGCCTGTATATCCCACAAATCTCAGCCTTCTCCATTTGGGTTGACCTTTTCATCTCTGCTGGGCTGGAATCAATACCTGGGCAAATTGACCAAAGATTCTGAGATATCCTAGGTTTGGGAGTCTATTGTACACTGCAAAGTATGGGGTCTGTTTGATGGCTAAGCACCACACTCTATTGAGAACATGATTAGCTGCTTGAAAAGCCTCACCCCAGGGGCTACTAGGTGCTTCAGAATCTCTTAACATACAATCTTTCATGGTCTGGAGTACTCCTATTCTTCTTTCTGCAAGTCCATTTTCTGCTGGTGTATAGGGATTGGTGGTTTTATGTTGTATGCCCATCTCTCTAAGCCAGTGTTGGAAGTTGTTTCCACAAAATTCTCCCCCTCTATCTTTAACTAAAGAGGATACCTTGAAAGGAAATGCACGTTCTATCATATGTACCCATTGTCTAAATTTCTCAAAAGCCTCACTCTTATTTTTCAATAGGAATACAAAACCATATCTGGCGAACCTATCCACAATCACAAAAATATATCTTGATTTCCCTTCACTTTCTGGATAAGGACCTCCCAGGTCAGCATATACAACTTCAAATGGTCTTTTAACCCTGAGTTTACTTTATTTAGCAACAGGGAAAGGCTTTAATTTGACCTGCTTACAAAAGGAACAATCCAAAAACTTGTCACACTTTAACATACGTAAATCTGGGCAGACCTTTGCCAATTGTTCCAAACCACGAAAACTTACATGTCCCATCACTCTGTGTAAATAATGTGCACAGGAATTATGAAGAGGTACATTTAAATTGTCAGTCACAAAATCTTTTTTACTTTCATGATTCTTCTCTGGAACTCTGCCATTAGCTGCAGCCATAAACACCTGGGCCTTTGTTATTGTTGACGTTGTTGAAAAACCTTCTTTCCTCCGGGCTCCTCTGCCTCTGGAAGATCTTGATTTGCTGACTGGGCAATTCCTGACAAAATGCCCAGGCTGCTTGCACTCAAAACATAGCTTTCTTTTGACTCTGAATGCCGCAACCTCCTCACCATTCCCAGGCACACCATCAGGACCAAAGCCGATTGCTTGCGCCCCCTCTTGGTCGCACCGTGTCTCTGGCTGCTTCTTCTTCAAGGAACCTTCCAACTCTCTCCAATCTAGTTCCTCCAAAATCCTTCCATAAACCAAATCCAGAGACAGGTCTTGGATTCCCAGGTTTTGGAAAGAGTGTATTAGGAAATCCCAATCCTCTAACAGGCTGGACAGCACAATATAACACAGAAGTGCCTCTGAATAATCCAAGCCTCTTTCTTCTGCTCCAGTCAAAATTTCTTTAACATTGTCCAAATGCTTTCTTACATCCTGGCCTTTCACAAGCTTTGTGTTATACAGCCTCTTAGTCCAAATTATTTAAGACATGCAAGTCTTCCTCTGATGGACTTCAAGGCTTGCCAGATTTCCTATGAGTATTCTTATTCCTTACATGGACAAGCTGATTTTGCTGAAGGCACAACACCAAGTACACTTTAGCTTTTCTGATGTGCTCAGCATTTTGATCAACTCCAGACAGAGTCCCTCCGAGATCCTCTGAATCCATCAAAGACCTCATCATCACTGACCAAGAAGAATAGTTCTCTTCAGACAATTTCTCAAAATTCGAGATGAAGTTTTTAGCTGCCATCTCTGCTCACTCCAACTCTCAGGCCCCTTCTCAGCCTGCTTGGAGACTTCTGGAATTACACCCCAAACTCCCAGTGAACCGGCTGCTTCTGTGACCCTCAGTCCCCCTGAGATTAAGCCTTCTCTGCAAACTCACAACAATGCAGGCCTCTGGCAGTCACACCTCTCTGGCAGCTTCACTGGTCATTCTCTCTCCGTCTCTTGCTTCCATTCTCACGCACAGTAGCTGAACTGCCATCCATCAGCTTTTTCCTCATTACGCAGCGGAAGTGTGCTGGGCCCATAACCCATGTCAGTATGCAGAGCCAGGGGTGGTCAGGGTGTGTGTTGGTGGGTTTCTTCAACACCATCTATCAACAGCTCCAGACCAGCACCCTGAGGAATTGGTGAACTTCTGCCCTCACCAATTCCTCCAATGTCAGACTCAAAGACATCTGCAGTCTGAAGTTCAAATATCTATTTAATATTTACAAAGATATTTACAATTGCAGCCAAGTCCATCGCTCAAAGCCGGCATTCTTCGGCTTGGCTCTTCTCTCACAGTACAAGAGAAAAGAAACACATTCCTTAGTCCGAAGGAAGTTCCGACCTCCAAGGCCGGAAATCATGTCTCAGAGGTCACAGCAGGCTGTCAGTCAAACTGGCCTGCTGTTAACTGTTTCATTGCTGAAACACACACTTGCAAAACAGCAAAAACACTTGATTTACATTTCATATACACATAAACAAATCCAAGACACTTTTCATACCTTTCTTTTTGTCATGATAAGGTCGTTCTACGACCTGATATTACTTTCTTATCTCAAGTTGTGTCCCATTTTCAGGTAAATCAGGAGATTGTCCTACTCGCCCTTTTTGAAAATCCCATCTCACAGTTGGAAAGGTTTGCATTGATGTCAGGAGGGCTTTGGCCTTCTATGTAGATAGAACTGCATCATCCTGTTCTACAAATAGACTATTTCTCTGTTACAGGACTGATAATAAGGGTTACCCTCTTTCAGACCAACAATTCTCTAAGTGGATTGTGAAACTAATCCTTACCTGTTATGAACTCACGGGGCTTCCACCCTCTGAGTACATGCTCATGCCACCAGGGCCACAGCAGTCTCAGCAGTATTTTTGACAGGTGTCCCTTTAATGGACATATGCAGGGCTGTTACCTGGTCTACGCCATCTACCTTTATATCACATTATCGATTGGACTCTAGATCCATAGTGCAAAAACATTTTGGATGCTTGGTTTTACTATCCTTTATCCCATGATTGCTCTAATGTAAACATCTTATGTTTTCATTGTCATAGTGCTATGTTTTGGTCCCTCTACTAGACACAAATGTGTTCTATATATGGTATTTTCAATAATGACAATGGTATTTTGCTTGCATTCAGAGTTTTTTTAATTTTGTTTTAGTTTTTAAAATTTCTTTTTACTATTTTTATTGTCTATTTGTGAATTACTGAGTGAAAGTTTTCTTCTATTGTTGGTGGATTCTGTGTTGTTCCCTTGGGAGGAAAGACCTCTGGGGTGATATTTCCAGTTTCTGAAACTTGTTCAAAGGGCTGTACCTCCTATATGGAAGAAAAATAATGTTGATATTAGTTGACTTAGTTGAATTAGTTGGGTCAATTTCAAAACATTTTGCATCTCCCATCTTGCCTCATGAGAGCACAAAGAATCTAACAATATATATTAGGCTTGAGCGATCCATGAAAAAATTGATTCTAAACTCGCTTCAAAAGTAGGGGGCACTAGCGTTTCGTTTCTGATGTCATTTCTGAATTTTGTCTTCAAAAATTTTGAAATTTAACAAAAATTCATTAATTTCAAAAGTAATTCGTTAATGGAGGACGTGCATGCACAATGGCCAAAAACAGTACTGGGAGACTTTACAGGCCTCTCCCACCCTCCTTTTTTGAGCTATCTCCTTCAAACTTGGTATAGTGGTAGAACACATTTAACATTGCTAGCTCACCAAAATTCAGAACATTTCCCTTATCCTCTAATTTTTGGTGAATTTTCATAGCTTTTATAATAAACCATTTTTTAATAATTGCAGAAATCTGTTCCTGATTTGAAAGTCTTATTTCCTGTTTCATTGGGTTGTCTTTACTTTGAAAGTCATTGTTCTACTTCAGAAACTTTGTTGTTGTGGCTGAAACTTTGTTAAATAGGTGGACAGTGTCTCAGGAAACCATTATGTGCTCCATGTTCCTTGAACAAAGACAAAGTTCAGGCAGTGTCATAAATTTTGCCATGTTTCTATGACAGAACCAATTAGGAAATGACATTTATCACCCAGGAACAGAAATCATAGTACACCATCAAATCATTCCTGTCAGATGGCCATCAGCCTCTGAATAAGGAAATCAGTTCCTGGTTTGAAAGTGCTATTTCCTGTTTCATTGGCTTTTCTGGGGCTGAGAGTGTGTGACTTGCCCAAGTGCATGGCTGAGTGGGGAATCTAGCCACAATCGGAGTCCAACACTCAAACCTCTCCCTCCCTCCCTCTCTCTCTCCCTCCCTCTCTCTAAACTTCTCATACCTTCCAAGAATTCACATACCGTATGAAAGTTTGGGCAAGATGCTCAGAGGAGGGCAACTAAAATGATCTAGGGTCTGGAGAACAAGCCCTATGAGGAGCGGCTTAAAGAACTAGGCATGTTTAGCCTGCAAAAGAGAAGGCTGAGACATTACGTGATGGGTAGTCATAGGGAGGAGGGAGCAAGGTTGTTTTCTGCTGCCCTGCAGACTAGGACGCAATGGAACAATGGCTTCAAACTACAGGAAAGGAGATTTCACCTGAACATTAGGAAGAACTTCCTCACTGTGAGAACTGTTCGGCAGTGGAACTCTCTGCCCCAGACTGTGGTGGAGGCTCCTTCTTTGGAGGCTTTTAAGCAGAGGCTTAAAATCATCTGTTGGGGGTGCTTTGAATGAGATTTCCTGCTTCTTGGCAGAATGGGGTTGGACTGGATGGCCCATGAGGTCTCTTTTGAGACGACATTTTTTAAAACGCTAACAGAACGATGGCCATGCCTCTGCCTCCCTCCCTCTCCCGCTCTGATTGGCTTAGCGCAAGGCTTCTTGGAAATGGAGTTTTTTCTAGGCAATGGCTGCTTGCTTCATTTCCACTTAAATAAATGGTGAAAATTCAGAGGCTTCATTCTCCTGCTTTTTGAAAGCTATAGGGATGAAATTTGCCAGAATGGAAGCAAAAATTAACCACTCTTTGCCTATCAAGTTTCATAATGTTTGACCCATCCACTGATTTTTGGGGAATTTTGAAGCAACATTTTTTTAAAGTGCTAGCAGAACGATGGCCATGCCTCTTCCTCCCTCTTCCTTCCGCTCTGATTGGTTGAGAGGCATGCCAACATGGCTTCTCCTCTCAGAGGGGCTACAGCTACATCCGAAGACATCAGAAACAGATAAAAAAAGGTGCTTTTTGATTCAAATTCGTAATATTAGGCAGTGAGCAGATGTTTCAAAAATCACTTCAAAAGTGCTTTCGAACCGAATTTGAAACAAATTTAAGGGACTAATGAAAAATTTGCTCAACCCTAATATATATGTAAGAAAAAAAATCTCAAATACAAAAGCAGCAACAGCAGTCTAATCCTTTAAAAAATGAAACAGAAAACAAAATAAAACGTCAACATGTTATATACCTGCCTAAAAATGAAAATGCTTACCCATTTTCAGAAAATAATTCACAAAGAGTTGAGATTACCTTTAGATCATAGCTACAGCTTCATATATTTAGTCTGGAAATTAAAAGCAGATGTCTTCGAAACAAAGAGCTGTTATTCTAAAGGCAGAGAAGACATGTTTTCTGTTTTCCAAGCCTAGAAATAAAAGGCAGATTTTCCAAAGCAGCAGGTTATGGCTAAGCATTAGCATAAGTGTCTCACAAGAGAACCTATTTAAATTGGGACAAATTTCCTTACAACATTATGGGTTCTCCTTTGTTGGAGATATTTAAGCAGTGGTTCAATAATAGTCATACGTTACAGATGTAGCTGTAGCCTTCATTGTTGATATAACCTTTGGCAGAGAGTCAGTCTTGTTGACCTCCAAAGTATCTTTCAATTAAAAAATACTATATGGTATTTAAGCAATACAGGTTTTATCCCTAAGTTTCTGACTCTGACCAAAATATTTTCATCTTCAAAAAAAATTTAAGGTTCTGCAGGAGTGTTAGAATAAAGTGCCCAGAACAATTGGGATTGGCTGAAAGCTAAAAGTGCTGTCTACTCTCCCCAAACTTTGAGCCACTTCCAGTTGAGCTCAATGCATCCTACAGTGAGACCTGGCAGTGGAAAAACCCAGACTTTTTAAAGGTTCCCAACCCTATTCAGTTGTCTAAGATTGTGTTTGCTGATGAGAATGATGATGATGATGATTTCTACTACTAGATTTGGACCAGCATTTCCAACATTTTTACTATGATTGGCTGTTAGGTAAGTCAGGCAGAGGGATTGACCACTGTTGCTATTTCTTTTCTTCTTCTTTTTGTATGAATATGCTGTGAAGAAGAGTAAGTAAGTACAACCCCCCCCCATATCTGCAGGGGATATGTTCCAAGACTCCACACTAATACCTAAAACCACAGATAATAGAAAATCCAATATTCTGACGATAGATGAATAGAATAGCACTAGAGGACCTAGGGATGCCAACAAACTCTTCCATAGGAATTATTTTTTGGAGTGTGGATAAGTGAAACCATAGATGTTGAGTCCATGGATAACAGGACCATGCTATATTAAACTTGGTTCTTCTGCTATGAGCTATGGCAACTTTCTTGAGGTGGTTGCAATCATTACAGTAACTATATTAAGCAGATGAGTTTAACTGTCCTTTTTCTCTTTTCTTTTTCTTCCCTTTCCAGTTGACATGATTAACGGAGGATGTTGGAGCAGGAATTACAATGACCCACCTTGCTTCTATTTACACGGTGCCCATTTTTATCCAACAAAAAGAAAGAAAAGAAAGCAAAATCATTTCACAGACCTGCAGAAAGGAAATGCATAATGTAATTGAGAATACAATAAATGTTGCTGCCCGGACTAACATGCTGCATTCTTCACTCTAATTAGCTCCTTCGGAGCAGAGAAGATTGCTTTCAATAAGCTCAAGAAAATTGAGTTTGATTCACTGGAGACAATCTGGGTTCAGTGGTTAACCTCTCAGCCTTTAACAAGGAAATTTCTTAAGGATACATAATAGTAACAAGTGAACTTGTCAATACAAATTAAGGCCAATGTCAGGATGAGGCCTCATTTCAGATGGAAACAGGTCTCTGAGACAGAACTGTGGGAAAGAAAAAATGAAGGGCTATGGCAATATTAACACACACAAAAACCCAAATCACATTGTTAATTGGGTAGGATTGTAAGCAGCACTTAGAGCAACTCAAGCCTGCTCTTGGCAATATCATTAACAATCATTTTTTTACAGATGTGTGTTTACTACGAAAGTCTAACTTGGGGTGCGCCATTTTCCTGATATAAGGAGATTGCATTGGACTAGCCCACTGGATACACATGACTTTTAAAATACAATGATAGCTACTAATTTTACCCCCTTCAGCTAAACCTAGCAGAAATTGCATTGGCTCTCTATGATACAGGGGAGTGTCAGACAGGGGCGGTTCAACTGGTAGGCAAACTACACGGTTGCTGAAGGTGCAGTTGAGGCGGAGACTTTGAAAGCATGTGTGCCCTCTCCTCTTTTTCCGAGTAGGCACTTGACGTGGACACCTCTTTTGGGGGGCTGAAAAATCCGCCCTTTGAGGCGAGGCTCTGAAGCCAGCTGATCATGGAGAAAGAGGAGGACAAGCCGCGAGCTGCACAGGGGCCCCCAGGCAGGAAGGCCACTGTTCCTGCCAACCCTCCTACTCCTCCAGCTGGCCATGGAGGAGGAAAAAGAGGGAAAAGAAGAGAAACGGCAGAGGCAGAGGCGCGCGACACTGGCAAATAAAGCGGAGTGCCGCAGGGTTCCGTCCTGGGTCCGGTTCTCTTTAACATCTTTATTAACGACTTAGACGAAGGGTTAGAAGGTACGATCATCAAGTTTGCAGATGACACCAAACTGGGAGGGATAGCCAACACTCCAGAAGAAAGGAGCAGAATTCAAAACGATCTTAACAGACTAGAGAGATGGGCCGAAACTAACAAAATGAAGTTCAACAGGGATAAATGCAAAATACTTCACTTTGGCAGAAAGAATGGAATGCAAAGATACAGAATGGGGGACGCCTGGCTAGACAGCAGTACATGTGAAAAAGATCTTGGAGTCCTTGTGGACAACAAGTCAAACATGAGCCAGCAATGTGATGTGGCTGCTAAGAAAGCCAATGAGAAGCCTGCATCAATAGGGGTATAGCGTCTAGATTCAGGGAAGTCATGCTACCCCTTTATTCTGCCTTGGTCAGACCACACCTGGAATACTGTGTCCAATTCTGGGCACCACAGTTAAAGGGAGATGTTGACAAGCTGGAATGTGTCCAGAGGAGGGCAACTAAAATGATCAAAAGTCTGGAGAACAAGCCCTATGAGGAGCGGCTTAAAGAAATGGGCATGTTTAGCCTGCAGAAGAGAAGGCTAAGAGGAGACATTATAGCCACGTACAAATATGTATGGGGAAGCCATAGGGAGGAGGGAGCAAGCTTGTTTTCTGCTGCCCTGCAGACTAGGACGCGGAACAATGGCTTCAAACTATAGGAAAGGAGATTCCACCTGAACATCAGGAAGAACTTCCTCACTGTGAGAGCTGTTCGGCAGTGGAACTCTCTTCCCCGGACTATGGTGGAGGCTCCTTCTTTGGAGGCTTTTAAGCAGAGGCTGGATGGGCACCTGTCGGGGGTGCTTTGAATGAGATTTCCTGCTTCTTGGCAGGGGGTTGGACTGGATGGCCCATGAGGTCTCGTCCAACTCTATGATTCTATGCGTCTCCACTTTCCATCCCAGCCTTTCCCAGTTTCCAGCCCCCTTTCCCACCTCAATCTTTCCCCCTTCCCCAGTTGCCCCCTTCCCTCTCCAAGCTGTCCAACTTTTCCAGCTACCTTCTTTCCACCTAATTTTCTTTCTTTTTCAAACTCCCTTTCCCATTTCAAGTTTTTCTCATTTCCAGTCCTTCTTTCCCACCCCCTTCCCAAGTCAGTCTTTCCCATTTTTTTTCTTATTTAAATACACACAGCACTTTCCCCTTTCCCTGTAGTTAAAATAATCTATGGTGATTGTGGGATTATTATTGTGTTTGTTGTTGTTACATTTATTATTATTACATTTATTATTCTAATTACATTTATTACTATTTTCTATTATTATAATTGTATTCATGATTTTACTCATTATTATTGCATTATTATTTTTCTCTATTATTATTATTGTATATAGTATTTTACTCTTTACCACAGACCTCTATGCAAAGACCCTCCCTGATTGACTTTGCAGTTGCAAAGCCATTCAATGCTAATCAAGGTGGCCAATTGCAACATTCCCACTTGCCTCCAGCAGACAAGACTTGCCTCATTTCTGACATTTCCACGCCTCATTTGCTACAGACCTCTATGCAGAGACCCTCCCTGATTGACTTTAGAGCTGGAAGGCCATTCAGTGCTAATCAAGGTGGTCAATTGCAACATTCCCACTTGCCTCCAGCGGAGAAGACTTGCCTCATTTCCAACATTTCCACTTGCCTCATTTACTACAGACCTCTATGCAAAGACCCTCCCTGATTGACTTTAGATCTGCAAGGCCATTCAATGCTAATCAAAGTAGCCAATTGCAACATTCCCACTTGCATCCAACAGACAAGACTTGCCTCATTTCCGACATTTCCACTTGCCTCATTTACCACAGACCTCTATGCAGAGATCCTCCCTGATTGACTTTAGAGCTGCAAAGCCATTCAATGCTAATCAAGGTGGCCAATTGCAACATTCCCACTGATTGACAGACTCAACAAGCATGGGATTGAGTTCACTATTATTAGCAAACCCAATGTCTGAAAAACCTTCTGAAGAGATAGCAGGAAACCTGACCAGGAAACCTGTGTAGTACTTGTAGACCAAAAATAACAATAAAAACTTAAAATTGTTGCTAAATTTAATAAAATATTTGCATTCTAAAATGCAAGTTATTTTGCGTTAATTCTGTGTAATGTAACTATATGAACATAATGATATAAATAAACTTCTGGTTTGTAAGGTAACTCTTTTATCTATTCTATTCACCTCTACCTTCTACCTTTTATTTTTCAGTGATTGGTTTAGGGGGGAGCAAAAATACTGTTTGCTTACACTTGAAAAATACCTAGGGCCGGCCCTGGTGTCAGAACAACCTTCTGAACCTATAGCCCAGTGGTTCTCAATTTGTGGGTACCCAGGTGTTTTGACCTACAACTGCCAGAAATCCCAGCCAGTTTACCAGCTGTTAGGATTTCTGGGAGTTGAAGGCTAAAACATCTGGGGACCCACAGGTTGAGAACCACTGCTATAGCCCATCCAGTGATCTGGACAGAGCATCTCTTTCCTCTGTGAATTCACACACTCATCAGCAGGGCCACAGCCAGGAAAAATGGGGGGGGGGGGGTTGAAACTTTTTTTTAGCAAATCATGAAGAGTAGTTCCATTAAGCAAAATAATTTAAAAATCAGGCTCTATTGATAAACTTCAGTGGACATCCAAGACAGATAAACTTCAGTGGACACTCATGGAGATTTGGTTAATCAGTTAAAATTCATGAGTAAACTATGGGGTTTTTTTAACCTGAAAATTTTCAGGGAGGAGGGGGTTTGAACCCCTAATCCCCCCCCCTTCGCTACAGCTCTGCTCATCAGTAATGTACAATCACAACACAGAAAAGAGTCTTCCACATCACTGTGTGAAGAACCACCAATACGATCATAACATTCCACCCAAGATAGATTGTGGTTTTTGTGCATAATGATATGGGATTTTGTGGGTAAGGATTTTTTTTAAATTATGTATGTTGTTTATATCCCAATTTCCTCTCTGTGTGTAACCCAAAGCAGCTGTTGTAGTGATGGGACAGTGGCAGTGAAGGCTGTCATCCTGCAAAACCCAATGCTTGCCATCTCACACAGTTTAATGCTTGCTCATGTATGCCCTTTCCATCCTTTGAATCTGGAAAAATCAGTCTAAAAATAAAAGCATCCTCTTCCACTTCCTCTTGAAGAGATTAAAAATGCCTCTCCTTTTTCAGAGAACATTTGTTGTGTTTTCCCTTCTGCCGTATTAAGAGACAAAAAGGAGCTATAACCGTTCCAGCCCATGGAGAAGATGAGAAACTTTGGATTGCAACTCTTAACAGTCTGTTTTCAAAATGCTTGCCACATGCAGTGAGGTAGATTTTAGCATCTTACAATTAACCTGAATAAAGATATCTTCCCTCTGGCAGAATCAGAAGAGGGAGGAGACGGAAGAAAGAGATGAAAAAGAAGTAGAGGGTTATAAAAAAAAACCACCTAAAGACTAAAGGACCTGTTCATGTCATGGAGCCAAATATTTGGAGAAGTGCTTTTAAGGAAGATCGATGCCTATAATGAGAAAAGGGTTTAAAAACCAGCAAAGCAATAATGCACATATTAGCTTTTTGATTGAACATGTTGATATCTCCCGCTAAACAATTACACCATTCATCCTGTAACAAACATAATGACACTGATAGACTCGCATGGGAGGGTTGAGTCAATCAATCCCAAGCGTTTACGCAGGTAGACACTAACACTCACCAAGCCCTGCTTCTTTGCTGCTCTTTTATTCGCTTTTGGCACATGCCATTCAGAGGCAAACTTTGTGGAAATGTTGCCCTTTTGCTCCTCTACCCTCCAACTCTCCAAAGCCTAATTGACTCCTCTAAATAATATATTATCAGATTAATGATTCGTTCTTCTAGCCTGGAGAGTTTCTGAATATGTTTTTGAGATATGCATAAATTTTCATCCAATAATCCTACTGGGAATTTTTTTTTAATAAGACATGACATTTCAGGAAAAAAATAAAGCAAGGGACAGGGTGTCTCCTTTTCTGATTATGGGCATGGTATTCAGACTTTGGCTCTTAATATAAGATACTGAATGCTAGCTGCCAAATTTGTGTCTTTAACATTTGACTGTGCACTGCAATATGGTTTTAATATTCATTGGAGAACTTCAATACAGTCTGACAGAACAGAGTACACTGCTATTATTACAAAATGCTTTCTGAGCCTTAAGGGAACTTGATACCACATTGATTAAAGCCATCCAGAATGAATGAAAGGTATTCACAAGGTTCCAGGAGGAAGGTGTGTGTGTTTTGGGCTTGTTATTTTTGCATGGCAGCTTTATAGTCAAAATAAACTTACAATCTTTATTCATCCTTGTAACATCCTCACCAAATTAATTACAGTGTTTCCATTTCACAGAAATGGAACCACATCTAAGAACTAGTGACTTACTCCTGGCTTCTATATACTCATTTCTTTGCCTGGTAAATGTATACATCACATCTTCTCTCTAATGAATGCCCAGGGTAATATAAAGTAAACATATCATTTTGTCATAATCAACAAGAAATGAAGGTGCAAACATGGACAACAAAAGTTGGAGGTACCCTTCAAATTCAAACTGAAGAGCAACATCAAACATTACATAGAATTTATTTATTATTTATTACAATTTATCACAACATTTCTATCCCGCCCTTCTCACCCCCTAGGGGGGACTCAGGGAGGCCCAGTGGAATTCACAGCCCAGTGGTACTGTCCCTACTACCCTTTAAGGTAAAACAAGGAAAAAGTTAAAGAAAATAGTTCAGATGCTGCTACTAAAAAGGACATGTTTGAAATAAGGGCTATTTTAGGCTGCAGCCAATTGCTACCAGAAAGCCTAACACGTTCAGCCACTTCAGCAGCTTTCCTGCCCCTCCATGGCAGCCCCCTGAACCTCCAGCCCCTATCAGGGCTATCCATAACTTTTCTCTACTACACCCTTCATAGGTCAATCCAGCATGGCCACCAAGCCCAGCTCTGCATTTGGCTCTTGCTAGCCTTGGGGCTGCCTCCTCCATTGTGCCACTCTTCACCTATGACATCTGACTCACTGAGGTGCAGGCCAGCATTAAAGGTAAATCAGAGGCAGAGCGTCCAGATCATGGGTGGAGCAGAAAGGATTCCAGGTGTGCAGCATGCTGGGAGTCCAACATGGGCAAGTGCCAATGGGCAGACTGCCATTTTGACCATGTATGCAAGTACTGCATACAAAGACCGCATGCAGTAAGCAGCCAGATGTTCTGCAGCCCTTTCGAGCAGGCCAGGCTAATCACCAGCCTGGTTCCAAGATGGAAGTTGCCAACAGAGGGTCTGGTATGTGAGCCCCCAGCAGGCCTTCCTTCCCTCGCCCTCACCCTGGTTAGGCTACCCCCCATGCTACCTTGGCTCAAGGCTTATCCTGACAACACAGCAGATAACTTTCTGAGGGAGAGCTTCACTTCTTGTTTTTGCATCCTGTGAAGGGACCGCACATAGCCTTTACCTCAGGAAACATAAAAACAGCCATGCAGATGCCCAAGGTCCTCAAATGTAAGATCACCAAAGAGTTAGTGGCAGAGAGAATTGCTGGGCCATTCCAGGCCCCAACCATCAGTGTCTCTCCTGCAGGTAGTCCTGGGGGTAGTCCAGGTCCGTAACGCACTAGCTGGGCAACGCTCTTTTTGTGGGTAGGCAGGGCAGGGAGGATTGCTCTCACCTGCTTAATACTTTCATGTTCATGGCCAGGGTGTTTGACATCCTGTTAGCACAGGAAAAAATGGAAGACCCCTCCATCTCCATTGTCTTCCTGGGAATCCTGCTGGACTCAGTGCGGGGGGTGTACTTCCTCCCAACAGAAAAACTCACTTCGCTACAAACATGGATTGACAGAGCAGCCACCAAGAAAACTGTGATTTTTTTAAAAAAAACTCCAGGCCCTCTTGGGCCATTTCAATTTTGCTCCAAAGTGGTGTCTCCAGGTAGGCCCTTCTGCGGTCACCTAGCTCAGGATACAGCCAGGGTGCATGCCCCATATCACCAGATTCGGGTAACAAAGGGAATGCAGAAGGATCTCAAAGGTTCAATGGGTTTCCTTGTGGAAGGTGAAATAGGAGCCTGGGAGTGAGTTACAAATCCACTCAGATGCAGCTGGGAGCATTGGTTTTGGTGTCTTCTTTCAGGGCCACTGCTGCAAAAGGACAGCCTGTAACATGGCCTAACATTTTTGGAATTCTTCCCCATCCTTGTGGCAGTTATCATTTGGACCAACATGTTCATCAGGGACAAGAGAGTGCAGGAGAGAAGGAAAGAACCATCTTTAAAGGAGGTTGGAGTATAACGCAGGATCTCTACCCATATGTAAAGGCTAGCACTAGTCTCATGATGGACCTTGTTGAGAGGGAGTGGCTGCCAGGCAGCCGAGGAGCCCCTATAGAAGTACAGTAGAGTCTCACTTATCCAACACTCACTTATCCAATGTTCTGGATTATCCAACGCATTTTTGTAGTCAATATTTTCAATATATCATGATATTTTGGTGCTAAATTCGTAAATACAGTAATTACTACATAGCATTACTGCGTATTGAACTACTTTTTCTGTCGAATTTGTTGTATAACATGATGCTTTGGTGCTTAAGTTGTAAAATCATAACCTAATTTGATGTTTAATAGGCTTTTCCTTAATGTCTCCGTATTATCCAACATATTCGCTTATCCAACATTCTGTCAGCCTGTTTACGTTGGATAAGCGAGACTCTACTGTAATACAGGGGAGGGGGAGATATGGGAAAGTTAATAAGTTAATTTGGCCTAGGGATAGAAAGAGAGTTCTTGTAGATCTAAAACGGCCTCCTGACATGGTAAATTTGGATGCCCAGGCTGGCGGTTCCTTTGGATTAAAGGTGGTGCTACTGAACACCAGGTCTGTCAAAGGGAAAGCAACAATCATCCAGGACCTTATCCTGGATGAGCAGGCAGACCTAGTGTGCATAATGGAGACCTGGTTGGACAAGGCTGGGGGGGGGGGGTGAATCTCACCCAGCTTTGTCCACCAGGTTATACCGTGCAGCATCAACCAAGATCCAGAGGATGGGGAGGTGGTGTCACTGTAGTCTACAAGGATTCCATCCCCCTGACTAGGTGCCCCATCCCACAGTCAACCTTGTTCGAATGTGTCCATCTGAGAGTGGGTGACCAGGACAGACTAGGGATTCTGTTAGTTTACCAACCACCCTGCTACACTACAGTCTCCCTGCCTGAGCTAGCAGGGGTGGTCTCGAGCCTGGCGTTGGAGTCTCAGCGGCTTATGGTGCTGGAGGACTTCAATGTCCATGCTGAGACCATCCTTTCCGGCATGGCTCAGGACTTCATGGCCACCATGGCAACCATGGGGCTGTCCCAGATAGTATCTGGTCTCACCCACAGAGGCATACACTTGACTTGGTTTTCTGTTAGGGATGGGAGAAGGTGGTGGGGTGGAGGAGCTTACCATCGCTCCTTTGCCATGAACTGATCATCACCTGATCAGGTTTAGACTTACGGCACCCCCTAACCTCCACAGGGATGGAGGACCTATTAAAATGGTCCGCCCCAGGAGGCTTATGGATCTGGATGGATTCCTGACGGCTCTTGGGGAGTTTCCCGCCTCCTCAGCTGGTGATTCTGTCGATGCTCTGTTCGCCCTCTGGAATAAGGAGGTGACTAGGGCAATAGTCACGATCGCTCCAGAATGCCCCCTCTCGAGTACGAGAGTTAAACCATCTCCTTGGTTCACCGAGGAGCTGGCAGCGATGAAGAGAAAGAAGAGGGGACTAGAGTGTGTGTGGCATTCAAAGCCGAGCGAGTCAAACCAAACACAGCTATGTTCCTATCTTAGGGCAAAAACTGCAAAAACTCTTTCTTTGCAGCTAATATTGCATCCGCAAAGAACCGTCCGGCAGAGCTGTTCCGAGTTGTCAGAGGTTTGTTATATCCCGTCCCTCAAGATGGGATCCCTGACAACTTGGCAGCCCGCTGTGAAGCATTTGCTCGGTTCTTTGCGGACAAAGTCACTTTGATCCGTTCTGGCTTTGACACCATGTAGCAAGAGCACCTGCTTGTCCCATTTTGATGGATTCCTTTAAATTGGTTCAGCCTGAGGATGTGGACAAGGTGCTTGGAGAGGTGAGGGCTACCACATGCATCCTAGACCCCTGCCCATCCTGGCTGGTGAGAGAAGCCAGAGGGGGATTGGCTGAGTGGGTGAAGGTGGTGGTGAATGCCTCCCTTCAGGAAGGCATTGTTCCAGCGAGCCTTAAATTGGCTGTGATCAAACCACTGTTGAAAAAGCCATCACTGGACCTCACTCAGTTGGATAACTATTTCCAAACTCCCCTTTTTGGGCAAGGTCGTGGAACGTGTGGTGGCCACACAACTCCAGGCATTCTTGGTTGACACTGATTTTCTAGATCTGGCGCAGTCTGGCTTCAGGCCGGGGCATGGTATCGAGACAGCCTTGGTAGCCCTAGTTGATGATCTACGCCGGGAACTGGACAGGGTGTGTGTGTCCCTGCTGGTTCTGCTAGACCTCTCAGCAGCCTTCGATACCGTTGACCACGGTATACTTCTGGGACGCCTTGCCAGAATGGGGCTTGGAGGTACTGTTTTACAATGGCTCCGGTCCTTTCTGGAGGGTCGTTCCCAGATGGTGTCTTTGGGGGACACCTGCTCGGCCCCACAACCATTGACTCGTGAGGTCCCACAGGGTTCAGCACTTTCCCCCATGTTATTTAACATCTACATGAAGCCGCTGGGTGAGATCATCCAGAGTTTCGGGGTGTGGTGACATCTGTACACAGATGATGTCCAGCTCTGTCACTCCTTCCCACCTGTCACTAAGGAGGCTGTCCAGGTCCTGAACCGCTGTGTCAGCCACAGTGTCGGACTGGATGAGGGTGAACAAATTAAAATTGAATCCAAACAAGACAGATGTCCTCCTGGTCAGTCATAAGGCCTGTGTTGGACGGGGTTGCACTCCCCCTGAAGACACAGGTTCGCAGTCTGGGTGTTCTCCTGGACTCATAATTGAGCCTGGAGCCACAGGTCTCAGTGGTGGCCAGGGGAGCATTTGCACAACTAAGACTTGTGCACCTGCTGCACCCATTCCTTGGGAAGTCTAACTTGGCCACGTTGGTCCATGCTCTGGTTACATCCCATTTGGATTACTGCAATGCACTCTACGCCTTTGAAGACGGCCCAGAAGCTCCAATTAGTACAACGGGAGGCAGCCAGATTGTTAACTGGGGCAACATACAGGGAGCATACTACTCCACTAGCACCACTGGCTACCAATATGCTACCAATCCCAATTCAAAGTGCTGGTTTTGACCTACAAAGCCCTAAACGGTTCTGGTCCAACTTACCTGTCCAAACGTATCTCCTCCTATGAACCATCAAGAACGCTAATATCGTCGGGAGAGGCTCTGCTCTCGGTCCCACCTGCCTCTCAGGTGCGGCTGGTGGGAACGAGGGACAGGGCCTTTTCAGTGGTGGCTCCTCGGCTGTGGAACGCCCTCCCCAGTAACATCCGGCAGGCCCCGACCCTTCTGGGCTTCAGGAAGAACGTAAAGACATGGCTTTGTACGCAAGCATTTAATGAGTAAGCAAATATTGACACGGTCTGAATTAAGGTCTATGTACAAGGTTCTTGGAAGAATGGAATTAAGTAATGTATATGTTTTAATGTATTTTTTACCAATTACTGTTAATGGTTTTAAATGTGTTGTTAATTTTATTGATTTTTTGACATTGAATCTTGCCGGGTGTTGTAAGCCGCCTTGAGTCCCCTCGGGTGAGAAAGGCGGGTTAAAAATGTTGTAAATAAAATAAATAAAATACGTTTTGGTGTGATAGAGTCATGAGACTAGTCAGGCAGTTTGTGTTAACATGCTTGGAAGCTAACATCACTTTCTCTATGCAGTATATTCCAGGCCTGAGCAACACATGACGTAAGTATAAAACACTCCCTAACATCTTATTTTGGCACCTGAGAGAGAAAATTCCATAGATACATCTCCCTCTTCAAAATTACAAAAGCAAAAATATATATAATAACTAACAATTTGCCCTCCTTCTATGTTACACAAGAAGAGAAGCTGCAAGAGAACCACTGCATTATCTCCAATCTTTCCAGAACAAAGAGCAACGAGCACACATGTCATATGTATTATGGGGTGCTGCTGACTTCCATGTGAGTGGGATGGTGAATCACACTACCAGATTTTAATGTGAATCCTAAAGGCACTCTCCAAGGTGCTGAAGCCATTTGTCAGGAGTATGGATAGATTCAGCACTTTAGATAGCTCTTTAAGGTTAAGACTGAAAGCTGGGAGCCACCAGTGGCCACTGCAGCTGGACTTATACCAAGTCATATTTCAAACTCTCTTTATACAAATAAAAGATACTCTGGGAAATTATCATACCATGGACTACACTACATAATATTTTCCATTATTCTGTCTATCCCGAGTTTTGCATTATTAAGCAAGTCTTGATTTTGCTGGCCTTATGCAAAATTATAGCAGTTTGATTCTACTTCAATTGTCATGGCAACATTATGGGAAAGATTATGATTTTGTTGTTTCTTATTTGTTGTTCTTGCTATATAGGAATTTGGGCATCTTTTGCTCTATATGTTTCCTAATTCACTCACCTTTTAATGATTTCTTCTGAATTTGATGCTCAGTTTGATGCATTTTCCCTTTGACAAAAATATGTTCCTACATATTTTTGAAAAATATCTTTTCCATGTTTAATTTATTCACCTATAATTCAGAAAAGAGGTGAAAAAATATTTATGCACATAGTTTATTCATATTTGTTAATAAACCAAATCACATACTCTCATTAAGAGTCTCGTAGGACAGAAATTGGATACATTTCTCTAAAAAACCGTTATTACACATTTCTTTTCATCCCTCTGCACAGTGCCATCATCGGGTTCTATCAATTGTCACAGAGGATCAAGAAAATATTCCTCCATTCCTAGGTTCATCTCCTGTAACGTCCACTTGGTATCATAAAAATAAAAATCTCTGAGCAAACTTTCCTCAAAGAGAGGAGAAGGTGCACACAGGTACCATATATTAAGAAGGTATTAAAGCTCACTTGAGGTTTCAGGATTTATTGAATGGAAAAGTAAATATTGAAAAAGATTACAAAAGATTAAAGAGAGGTTATCAGGTCAGTGTTGATTCAATGAGAATCCATAAGACTCAATGTGCAGGAAAAAGGCAGAGAAAGGAGAAGCTGCATTAGCCTGCTATGAGACATAGGCCCATCAACACTGACTATTTAATGCAGTTTCAAATCGGTATTGAAGAAAGTGTTTTTGCTATGCAGATGATTACATAGGAAATCTTTGAACTATTTTGAGGTCCAGATAGTAGTTGATCATTATTACACCAACCACAGAGCAGTGGTACACATTAATGACTTTCTTTATACGCTTTTGTGGGAGTTTATTGTTGATTCCATAGCATTCAGCTACAGTAGTTAAAGTGGTTCCAAACGACATTAATTACAGATATACCCTATGTTAAACCATACTGTCTGCAAACCTATGTATACTTATTTGGGAGTAAGCTTCACTGAATTCAGTGCAACTTGCTTCTAAGTAAACATGTATAAGATTATACTATATGATGACAATACTATATCTTTTAACCTGGAAGTCAGTGCCCAATATTTTTGTAGTAAAGGTCAGGAAGCAGGTATAGGATTGCATTGGAGGTGGAGAGAGATAAAAGTTACTCTAACGACACCACTGCAAATTCTCCCAGATGGACCACTTCTATCCAGCTCCCATGTGGTCCCTATTGTGTACAATTGAACTGCATAACACATAACAGCTGTTACATCTACCTCTACTAATTCTTACATTCCCAAAGCACTCTCCTAGATCATTTGCAAAGATCTATCCCAGTCTACAGTGTAAAAGTGACCTGTGTTAACACACAACAGCTGTCAAACATATCCACCTCATTTCTTGCATTCTTTCTGTTAGAGAGAATGGCCTTCTCTCCTCTTTCACTAAATTCAGCTAATTTATTTTGAATTGCAAGTGAATTGTACTGGTCCTCAACAGGGATGGTGGTACACCCGTGGAAGTTGCCCTATTGAAATGGAAACCCCTATTGCCTCCCTGCTCTGTTCTTGATGTTCTGATGCCAGTAACAGTGAAATGATGACCATTATGACCATGATTTCAGCATGAGGATCTTTACTTCCAGTTTTGCCTCACCCACCTTCTACCCTGGATTTCTCTGTGCCTTCATCTAGGTTTCTCCATGGCCCATTCCTACACTACTTTCAGATAAGTAAACAGCCTTCCTGGCCGATCATTATGTTCTTCTTGACTGGAAGAATTCAAACATTGACCAGGAAGGCTGCATTAGAAGATTATAAGCATTATAGCAACAGAATATCTGGTTATAGTCTGATGCACGCTTTTTAATAAGCACTGTGTTCTAAGCTAGAGCTTGAAAAGCTAATGTTTTGACCTGTACCCACACAATCAACCAGCTAGCATGTCTGAAGTACAGTAGAGTCTCACTTATCCAACACTCACTTATTTATTTATTTATTTATTTATTTATTACATCATTTCTACCCCGCCCTTCTCACCCATCAGGGGACTCAGGGCGGCTTACAATATACATCACAAACACAGTTTACATCAAATTAAAAGTCATCCAAGATTAAAAATTACAATAAAAATTAAAATATAAATTAAAAACAGCATAATTATACATCATAATTATACATCTTATCCAACGTTCTGGATTATCCAACGCATTTTTGTAGTCAATGTTTTCAATATATCATGATATTTTGGTGCTAAATTCGTAAATACAGTAATTACTACATAGCATTACTGTGTATTGAACTACTTTTTCTGTCAAATTTGTTGTATAACATGATGTTTTGGTGCTTAATTTGTAAAATCATAACCTAATTTAATGTTTACTAGACTTTTCCTTAATGTCTCCTTATTATCCAACATATTTGCTTATCCAACGTTCTACCGGCCCGTTTACGTTGGATAAGTGAGACTCTACTGTATTAATAAAAGCCTACATGTTTTAAATTCCATTCCAATGTGTTTTTGTATCATAGAAAAACCTTTTGCAAGATTTTTCAGAATTCTCTATTCCTACAGGAGCCCAGGCATCTCTTCAGATTGACTTCTACGGTTCTCCTCCACGTTCTTCTCCTTTAAAATGCTAACTACTAGCAGGATGCTTTGGTTGTAGTGCCATACCTTTGGAATCCATATCAAGGGGCTTTTCTGGTGTATTTGCAACAAAAAAACACTACCATATTACCTTTATTGCCTATGTAAAAGAAGAAATTGGGGACCTCATTAGATGGAGTGGGAGGAAAGCGGGGGAAAGCAGAAGGAACTGCCTTTACCTGTTCCCTCTGGTCTTTGGGGAAGGGCCAGCCATCCCACAAGCTTACTGCACTTTTCCCTGTTTTCTCCCTGCTTTACAACATCTTTCTCTATCAGGAGTTGATTGACACTCAACTCCTGATAGAGGTCTTCAGGCTCTATTTCCATGCACTTACAACATGGAGCCCCATGAATTCCCACCAGAAGTGCCTTCATGTCATGTTATGTTCTCCATGAGACACCCATGGGTTTCCTAAGCCCATGGAAACTGAGCCTAGCAGCCAACTGACGAGGTCCTCGATCTCATCATGTATTTAAAGGAGGGTGGTATTTCACAACTTTGCTCTGCTGCAATTTCTTTTTACTTTTCAAAAGCTACTCTGGTGACTTTGACTGAAGAACAATAAATGAATGTCACAACTGTATTTATTTATTTATTTATTTACTTTTATTTATTAATTTTATATTCCATCTTTCTCTCAGGCAACTTCCAAACATTATGTGGAAACATTTTTCACATAATTTGAAACATAAACATTTTAAAATCAATTGAACCATTGAAAAGTTTAAATCTTAATAAAACATGCCCAGTAACCTTAAAAGCTTACCTTAAATAGCCTTCATCTGCCAGTGAAAGCAGGGAAGAAGGCAAAGCTAGCCTCACATGGAAGGGAGTTCTAAAAAGTGGGAAAAGCCACAAAGAAGGCTTGCTTTCAAATCCTAACCAGTCAAGCCTACTATGGTGGTGGGACCATGAGAAAAACTTTCCCTGAAGATTTTAGAGCCCTGGCAGGTTCATATCAGGAGATATAGTCTTTCCCAAAGTAAAAGGAAAGAAGCAAGGCTCAGTGATGTTGATGTTCTTGTAAATATGACCACTCAGTCTTACTTTATGTTCCCAGATAAAACAAGTGTTGAATTGACAGAAACGTACAATACATTTCACATTGCAACACAGGCAATTAGAACTGGGATAGATGTTTAAGGGCTTCACTAACCTCATGTCATCCACATTAAACTCAATCCATGTGGCATCCTCTGTTCTGATTGTCAGCTCACAGATTCCTGTCTTCTTGTACTGTTTCCTCAAGCTTCATTCCAAGATGATGCACATGTCACTTCAAAGCAAACCATGTCAGCTTGTGTTGTGTTATGTTATATGACACTCTGTGATCTTATGTAACTGAACACAGTGCATTCTGTCATTTTCCCAAACAGGATTAAAGAGAGATTTTTAAAAATAATAAAACAGACTGTTAACACTTTATACAAAGAGATCTCTATACTGTTATACCTTCCAAGAGGAAACACAGAAACATAGTGACTGAGCAAAAAAATGTCCCAAGGTTAGTTTGGTGTAGTTGGGAACTTGATTGGTCTCAAACTGGAGTTTGAGACCAATCCACAATTTCATTTAGTTGTGTCTAACAAAATACGTCCACCAGCATAACTCTATGATATGCTTCCTCTGGAGGTTGTTCTCTCAATAGAGTTTGCATATCCACATACAATTCAGGATGCATCCTCCATGGATATAAAAGTAATACTGTAGAATGTAATTAGAGATTTATAATAAATAGTGTTATTTATTGAGTTCCAGAAGTCTTTTAAACCAGCTCCACTTTGGAAAGAATGGAACAACAGAATGGACCAAAATTTTGGAGTTTTCAGTCAATCTGGATGCATCCTACGCTATATGAGAGGAAATGAGAATACTGTCTTATCACAAAAATTAGAAGTAACTCATGATTTGCAACTGGTTGCTTCTAGGCTCCAATCACATGCTGCCTTTAAGTTTTAGAAGCAGCATGCCTGTCAATAACAGTTTCTAGGGAATAACAGTAGGAAAATGCAATTGAATGTGGGTTTCCCAGACATGTGTAATTGGCCACAATGAGGCGGAAGAATACTCTGTGTGCATCTACACCAGTGGTTTTCAACCTGTGGGTCCCCAGGTGTTTTGGCCTACAATTCCCAGAAATTCCAGCCAGTTTACCAGCTGTTAGGATTTCTGGGAGTTGAAGGACCCACAGATTGAGAAGCACTGATCTGCACTGTAGAATTATGCAGTTTGGCTCCACTTTATTGCCATGACTCAATACTATGAAATTCTGGGAGCTGTGGTTTTACAAGGTATTTAGCCTTCACTGCCAAAGAGTGCTGGTGCCTCACCAAACTACAGCCCCCATGATTCCATAGAATTGAGCTATGGCATTTAATGTGGTGTCAAACTGAATTAATTTTAGTGTACAGGATGTGTTGTTAGATTCTGGGAGACCAGATACCCTTCTCATTGTGTCTGGTCTCCCAGAATCTCACAACACAGCCAATGCCATACTAAATAATGTATATTATAAGTTATTGCCCCTCAAATTATTGGGGAGTTTAAAGCTCTGGAAATAAGGAGTTGCAAATGAAAAAGAGAGCATGTATTTCCCCTGAATACAAGTTCCTGTCAGTCACTTAGGTACAGAGTGCTCTAAAATAATAATAATAATAATAATAATAATAATAATAATAATAATAATAACAACAACAACAACAACAACAACAACTTTATTTTTATACCCCGCCTCTATCTCCCCAAAGGGGACTCAGGGCGGCTTACATAGGGCCAAGCCCGAATAAAAACAATAGCAATATAAAACACAACAATAGACAAAAGACATGCACAATTATAAAAATTTAAACATTAGCCAATAAAAACAAATGACAAGAACTAATAAAAACATGGATTAAAATGGAGAGGTTGTAAAAGTAGACTGGGTAAGGTGCACCATATAAATATTGTAAGCACGAGGTGACTGATAAAGTTCTGCAAATTCTTGGAAGTGCAAATTGGGATGGGAATATCAAGTTGACAAAGGTAAAAAGTGCAAACCGGTACAAGAATGGTCACAAATACAGATTGCTATGGGGATGAGCAATCTTTATATAAAGGCCTGAGTAAAGAGCCAGATACTTATTTGGCAACTGAGCTTAATTCAGTTAAGTAACATTTCACCTTGAAAGCTTTAAGCCTTTAATTCTGATTGATACAGAACTTTCTAAAATATAAGTCATTATGGATGCTGGAGGGGGGGGTGTTGAACTTTCTTTCTTGCTTTGTGAAAGGCAGCTATAAATCCATCAGTATTTAATTGCTGCAGTTTGCATGCCAGCACCTTTCCTGCCCCTGTCTTCTCTGTCACATCTTCCTTGTCTTTGTACTCTGCGAAAGATTTATTTTTAACAATAATTAAATTAAATTAGATAAATTAAAGCCTAACTGAAGCAAATTTTGCATAATATATCTAACCATTTGCGCAAGATTTCTTTTTTTGAAAAAATAAACTATCCCTGCTATTTCTCTAGGCAGTAGGTTAGTTAATTATCTACCTCTCCAGGCAGCCTTTGAGCTATCATAGATCATATATTTAAGAAGGAGGAAAATCAGTCTTTTGCAAAAATGAATGTCCATTACAGTCCTGATATATCATAAACATTCTGCTTTTTCCCCACTGGGAATAAACAAGTCTTCCTCACTGGAATACATTTGATCACATAACATAATAAGCAGATTACATATCATCATTATCCTCAGAATGGAGGCAAATTATTCCTGAAACTGTTGGGAAATACGAATTTAATTCAAATGCAGAACTTTGAGTGAACTAAATTTGCCAGGAGCCCACAATTGTTTGCTGATGTTTGGGTACACCTGTCTCCACAGTGCATACATTCCCAAAGTTTGTTCTTGCAGCAGACTGACATATTTCATTGCTTAGTTTATGCTCTGAACTGGGTAACAGCTTTCTGGCATTCAAAGAGTGGGTCATTCCCAAAGGGCTCCACAGACCCCCAGTTAAGAACTCCTGCTCTAATGTATGCCTGCATTTTCTAGCTTTTGTATGTCTAGAGCAGACATGGGCAAAGTAAGGCCCGGGGGCTGGATGCAGCCCCTTGGGTGATTACCTCAGGCCCTCATTTTTCTTCTTGTCTTGACATAAGGACATGGTGGCCTGCTGCTTCCTTATGTCAAAAAGACAAGGGAGGAAGCCACATGGCAACTGAGAACCCTCTGGAGAGCTATCAGCTAACACACATCTTACCTCAGCATAAGGATGGTGCGAGTGGCTTTGTCCATGTGCCAAGAAGATGGCTGCAGTTGAGAGCCCTCCATAGCACTTTCAGCCACCACCTGTCTCGCCCTCCTCAGGGCAATCATTGCATTTATTTCCTTTCTCCCAGCATAAGGATGGGGTGAGCAGCCCCATCCTTTTGCTGGGAGGACTGCCTGAGGATGCTCCAGGCACTGCCCTGCCCCCTCCTGACCCTGCCAGGCCCTCCCCCTCTCAAGACCACCCAGAGTATGCCCAGCCCCCTCCCTCCTGGCCCAGCCCACAATGTGGCTTCAAGGCAAAAAGGCTTGCCCATGCCTGGTCTAGAGACTTGGTGCCATTATAGATATTAGAGGTGTGTGTGGTACCCATTTCTCCCTTTTCATTCATTCTTTCATTCCTTTTGTTTGGGTGGAAGCAGAAAATGGGAACCCCTACCCCGTAACGAAAATAACCTTGGAATGAAAGAAAGCGAAAGTGGGTACCATTTCTTTGCCTGCGTTTCGGCCCATGTGGTGCTCTTCACGTGGACGTGGAGAATTACTATTTCCCTCTGAGCCCTGCTTATTGGGCCAATCGGAGGAGAAAAACACCCTCCGCCTTGCTGCCTGCCTCGCCTCACCCACTGCTGCATGTCTCCTCTGCAGACCAAGAGGAAAACATCATAGGTGGAGTGATATTTTAAGCGCTGTCTATAAACTCAGTTCTCTTCTGCAGATGGAGGGGAAAGCATCACAGAAATAGTGGTATCTTAAACCCTGTATTTAAACCCAGTTCTCTTATGCAGATGGAGGAGAATGAATCACAAGAGGAGTGGTATCTTAAGTAACTCTGAAGCTTTTAATCCAGGTTATAATGAAGGATATAAGGACAAACTATGCAATTGCCAAAAATGATGGGGGGATTCCTCCCATTGCTGCCAGTTAAAGAAGAAGTTAAATAGTTGGGCTGGACACTGTGTGTGTGGTGTTTGGAGCATCTTTGACATTTGGCAGGAAGGAATGGTGCCTTGCCCTGCCTCCCTCCTGCTGCTGCTCTTGAAGAAGTTAAAGGGAGGGGCCAGTAGGGGGAAAGAGGGAATGTTTTTAAGATTTTATTTCTAGAAAGAAAAAAAATCCCTAAAAATCAGGGATGACCTACACATTATAAAACTTGGTGGGCTGAAAGTGGTAGATGTGCCCTCTGTGTGTGGTGATTTTCACCCCTCTAGCCCTAAAACTGAGGGGAAGGGGAGCCTGGGGAAGCCCACCCATAATGGCCAATGGGTCAAAAAATTTCATTTTTTCAGATGCAGAATGAAAATACCCATTCGAAAAATTGCCCATTTTTCAGAAGGCACTCAAAAATGAAAATGGGGGCCTTACGGATGAAACAATCTGAAACAGATAGCGATTCTATACAAATGCACGTCTAATAGATATTATGCCAAATACTATGTTGATAGAGTGCAAGAGAAGTGGTGAAATTCTGGAGATGGGGCTAAAAATGTGGACCTACTGCTGTTTCACAATGTTTATCATATTTACACAAGTAACGTGAGTTCATCTGTCTGCTATAGGGCAATACATTTCAGAATGAATTTTAAGATATGAATGAAATGGAATCAATTCGCATGCATGCTGCCACATCACAAGATTTTATTGAGTACAGCCTTAGACCATAGAATCATAGAATCATAGAATCATAGAATCATAGAATAGTAGAGTTGGAAGAGACCACATGGGCCATCCAGTTCAACCCCCTGCTAAGAAGCAGGAAATCGCATTCAAAGCACCCCCGACAGATGGCCATCCAGCCTCTGCTTAAAAGCCTCCAAAGAAGGAACCTCCACCACGGCCCCGGGGAGAGAGTTCCACTGTCGAACAGCTCTCACAGTGAGGAAGTTCTTCCTGATGTTCAAGTGGAATCTCCTTTCCTGTAGTTTGAAGCCATTGTTCCGTGTCCTAGTCTGCAGGGCAGCAGAAAACAAGCTTGCTCCCTCCTCCCTTTGACTTCCCTTCACCTATTTGTACATGGCTATCATGTCTCCTCTCAGCCTTCTCTTCTGCAGGCTAAACATGCCCAGCTCTTTAAGCCGCTCCTCATAGGGCTTGTTCTCCAGACCCTTAATCATTTTAGTTGCCCTCCTCTGTACGCTTTCCAGCTTGTCAACATCTCCCTTCAACTGTGGTGCCCAAAATTGGACACAGTATTCCAGGTGTGGTCTGACCAAGGCAGAATAGAGGGGGAGAATAACTTCCCTGGATCTAGACGCTATTCCCCTATTGATGCAGGCCAGAATCCCATTGGCTTTTTTAGCAGCCGCATCACATTGTTGGCTCATGTTTAACTTGTTGTCCACAAGGACTCCAAGGTCTTTTTTGCACACACTGCTGTCAAGCCAGGCGTCCCCCATTCTGTATCTTTGATTTCCATTTTTTCTGCCGAAGTGAAGTATCTTGCATTTGTCCCTGTTGAACTTCATTTTGTTAGTTTCGGCCCATCTCTCTAGTCTGTCAAGATCGTTTTGAATTCTGCTCCTGTCTTCTGGAGTGTTAGCTATCCCTCCCAGTTTTGTGTCGTCTGCAAACTTGATGATCGTGCCTTCTAACCCTTCGTCTAAGTCGTTAATAAAGATGTTGAACAGAACCGGGCCCAGGACGGAGCCCTGCGGCACTCCACTTGTCACTTCTTTCCATGATGAAGACGACGCATTGGTGAGCACCCTTTGGGTTCGTTCGCTTAGCCAATTACAGATCCACCTAACCGTAGTTTTGTCTAGCCCACATTTTACTAGTTTGTTTGCCAGAAGGTCGTGGGGGACTTTGTCGAAGGCCTTACTGAAATCCAGGTACGCTACATCCACGGCATTCCCTGTATCGACCCAACTCGTAACTCTATCGAAAAAAGAGATCAGATTAGTCTGGCATGACTTGTTTTTGGTAAATCCGTGTTGACTATTAGCAATGACCGCATTTGTTTCTAAGTGTTCGCAGACCACTTCCTTAATGATCTTTTCCAGAATTTTGCCTGGTATTGATGTGAGGCTGACCGGACGGTAATTGTTTGGGTCGTTCTTTTTTCCCTTCTTGAAGATAGGGACCACATTCGCCCTCCTCCAATCTGCTGGGACTTCTCCCGTTCTCCAAGAACTCTCGAAGATAATTGCCAGTGGTTCTGAAATAACTTCCGCTAGTTCCTTCAGTACTCTTGGGTGTAGCTGATCTGGCCCTGGGGACTTGAATTCGTTTAGAGTGGCCAGGTGTTCCTGGACAACTTGTTTCCCTATTTGGGGTTGGATTTCCCCCAATCCTTCGTCCATTCCATATCAAATGCAATCATTTTTAAACATATCAAAAGCAAAAAATAAGTATGTGGCTCAAAACACATTAAGATGACAACATTAATTGTTTATGAAACCATAAAAGCTCCATGAGATTTAAAAACTGTAACGTGTCTCTATTAATCAGAATTGTCCCTCCCCCAACCCCTTAAACTGAAGGTCTTAAGAGCAAAGAGAGCAATTCTCTGAGTCACAAGCTGTTTGTTATCAACAGCCCAGTTGCACATACATAAATCAAGTTTATTTCAGTTGTATTCCACAAGTGTACACTGTAAATTGACATATCAGGTAGTCTGACAAGATCAGGACTCCCATATTTTGTACCCATATTTTGTACTCTTGCACCATGATGAGAAGTGGGGATGCAATGTTTGTAGCAACCTGCATTTCTAAGGGGAAAAAACCTGGTAAACTGGTGAAATAGCAATGGAAAGAAAACATATATGAATGAGAAAAAAAACAAATGGAATTAAACATACTACACATGAAAAATTAAAATCGATTGAAATGATAAATGAATGGTAAAATATTTTACTAGCAGTTGAATTCATAGTCAGTCATATTGAAAGAAAACCCAGTGAAATCAATGATACAAGGATTATGACTAATTCATCCCTGATTTCACTTATTTACTCTTCTTTATGGCTATAAGTAATAATAGTAGTTGTAGTAATCCTATTTCTCCCAAAACTGGGACTCAAAGCAGCTCACAATTTAAAAGAACAGTATAATTAAAATAGGGGGGCCTGGTGGCACAGTGTGTTAAAGCGCTGAGCTGCTGAACTTGCAGACCAAAAGGTCCCAGGTTGAAATCCCGGGAGCGGAATGAGCGGCCACTGTTAGCCCCAGCTCCTGCCAACCTAGCAGTTCGAAAACATGCCAATGTGAGTAGAGCAATAGGTACCGCTCTGGTGGAAAGGTAACGACGCTTCATGCAGTCATGCCGGCCACATGACCTTGGAGGTGTCTATGGACAATGCTGGCTCTTCGGCTTAGAAATGGAGATGAGCACCAACCCCCAGAGTTGGTCACGACTGGACTTAACGTCAGGGGAAACCTTTACCTTTACCTTATAATTAAAATATCAAAAAATGTGAACAGTAAAATTGAATTAAACATTTTCAATAATTAAAATAACTCACATTTTAAGTTAAAAGAATAAATACAATTTCAAATATAAAAAAGCTCTTTAAAACAGTATTTTTTACCTAGGATTTGCCTAGGTTATCAAAACTATCCATGCTATTTGAGCTGGAAGATTTTAGAGGCAACAAGCACCCTTTTTTCCTTTTCTATAATATTATTATTGTCTCTTCCCTCTGTGTGTCTCTTTATGATTGTTCCCTGGATTTAAATCTGAATAGCTGACCACTGGAGGCATTGATGATGCAGTGAATCTGATTTGGGTTTTAGTCCAAACTGGAATGGAAGAGAAAGGGATTTTCACAACAATATATTGTTGTGGGCCATCCCTTTGTAATATGTCTTGGTCTTGGAGGAATAAATGTTTTCTATTTACTTTAACAAAAAGGAAACACTACCACTAGAAAATCTAGAATTGGTTGTTTGATGTATGAAAGCTCCCCCACCACAGGCTTGTCCCTACCCAGAGGGACAAAATAGGGAAACTTACTTTTTGAGCACCCTTCGAATATCAGTAGTTCCTAAACTTTGGTTCTCCAGATGTTTTGAAATTCAGTGTCCAGAAATCTTAACTCTTAGCCAAGCTGACTAGAGATTTGAGAAGTTGAAGCCCAAAACACCTGGAAGACCAAAGTTTGGGAACCATTAATATAGATTCATGCAACTGCCTGCAATTAGGATTCTTTTGTGACAAGTTGTGGAAGCTATTCAATAATTCAGAAATTATAACTACACAACCACCAATGCCAGCATGTTTCTAAATGTAGTTTCAGGCCTCATCATAATCCTACAGTCTGACTTTCCAAATGGGAAGTTCATCATTGTTTTCATCAGAGTCCTACAAAACCCAATCCTCAGATTACTCCAGATTACAGGAGAGAAAAACTGTAGCACATGCCTCAGTTCTCTGGAATGTTAAGCAGCTGCCTGGTGATTTGATAGATATGAGGGATATGAAGAAATTTAAAAACTATTGTGAAATAAAAGTATTTCTTTTTATATTAAAAAATTCTATTGAACCCCCACTATGAAATAGAGGCCAGACAACAAACATATGATATAAAGAGTATGTGGCCTATTTATTTATTATTGAACTTCTACAACCTGTAGGAAAAAAAGATGGTTAAATCCACCTGATGGGTATAGTGGAGGGAATAGGGCACTTCACTTCCACAACCACCACCCCAACCCCTGAGGACAATCAAAATTAATTTTGATTGCTTGCCCAAGCTGGTCTTAATAAAAAGATCATCCTGGGGCGCCCCCCCCCCCCAACACCACACGGTTTTACAAGTGGGAATCTCTCATTCAAGCCTCAAGGTGGAGACCCTAGAGCAGGGATTTCTAACCTTTGGTCCTTTAGGTGTTTTGAACTTCAACTCCCAGAAATCCCAGCCAGTTTACCAACTGTTAGTGACTGTGGGAGCTGAAGTCCAAAACACCTGGAGGACCAAAGGAAGGGAACCACTGCCCTAGAGAGACCATTCCAGAAGCCCACGTTTCATTCACAAAGTGGATGTCTTGGTACCAACTGAATATAATTTTTAACTTTTTACATGCCATGAAAAGTTGACATGCACTACCTATTCACTTTTCCCCCACCAAAAATCCATTTATGGATTCAATCCCTTCTTTGAAATCTTCCAAACAAAACCACATTGCTCCAAATAATTTCAACCAAGCCAAAATATCAGGAGGCGGACCTCTTCACTCCTCAAACAAAAGAGTAAGGTAATTTTACCTTAATTTTCAGTCCAGTTACAAGCAGAAGCTAGCTATGGTTATCTTAGTGTGTATGTGTGTGTGTGTGTGTGGGGGGGGGGGGTCATGGAGTTAGATGACATCAGCTATATATATATATATATATATATATATATATATATATTATTTATGCTTTTACATATACATAAAAAAGCAGACACTAGGAAAAGGGGGGAAAAAAGGTAGAGAACAAAAAAGGGGGAAGGGGAGAAAGGGGGAAAAAAAAAGACCCAACCCTCCTCAGCTTCCAGCTCCTCTGCATTGCTTCGTGAATCATCCCTTAATCATTCCACTCGGCATATAACCGTATAACACCCAAAGCCTAAGAGTTTATACAGACATAAATCGTTAGTCATATCAACTCAATATTACTTCTTAACAGATATTGTCTAAGTTTGTTCCAGTCCGTCCATTGTCTTGGTGAAATACTCTGTGAAACTTTTTGAGTTAATAGGTCCATGTTTTTAATGTCCAGTAACTTCAGTAACCATTCTTCTCTTGTAGGAATTTCCTGCGTTTTCCAAAGCTTGGCGATACATATCCTGGCAGCTGTTGCCATATATATAAAAAGTTTTTCTGTGTTGGAGTCTAATTGAAAGTCAATCATGCTTAATAAAAAATACTCTGGTTTTATACTAAATTTGATTTGTAGTGCTTTTTCCATTTCTCTTTTTATTTCCTGCCAAAACCCTTTTATTTTACTACAACCCCACCACATATGCATAAAATCTCCATTATGTTTCTGACACTTCCAGCACTTCCCATCGCCTTTGCCTTTACTGAACTTCGCAAGTCTAATCGGTGTGAGGTACCACCTGTAGAAGATCTTAAACCAGTTCTCCCTTATTTCTGATGCATATATTAATTTCTGATTTTTTTCCATATCCTCTCCCAGTCATCAAAATTTATTGTGTGACCTATTTCTCTTGCCCATTTTATCATTACTGTTTTCACATGATCCTCCTCAGTATCCCATACCAACAACTGTTGGTATAGTATTTTTATTGTTTTTGTTTCTGCTTTTAATATTCTGTCCCAGCATGTTTCTTTTAGTTCAAAACCTATTTTTCTGTCCTCTTGAAAGATTCCCCTTACTTGCCAATAGTTTAGCCATGACAATGTGTGGTCTTTTTTTTTAATCTCGTCATATGATTTGAGTTTGACCTCTTGGTTTTCCACTCTTAATATTTGCCCATAGGTCAGCCATGTCTCCCTTGGGATTTCCCTCATATGCTCCGCTTCAAGTGGGGAGCACCATGTCGGTATCTTTTGATAAAACCTTTTTTTGTATTTCTCCCAGGTTCCAATGAGCGCCGCCCTTAGAAAGTGGTTTTTAAAATTCCTTTCCTTGCTAGTTTTCTCTCTACATAGGTAGCTGTGCCACCCTTTCCTTAAATCTTGACCTTCTAGGGCCAATGTTTTCCTTTTCGTTAAGATAGCCCACTCTTTGATCCAGCTCAGGGCGGCCGTGTCATAGTACAACTGGAGATCTGGCAGGCCCAACCCGCCTCTTTTGATGTCATCCTTCATGTGTTTGAATCCTATTCTGGCCTTTTTACCTTCCCATATAAATCTCTGTATGTCCTTGTGCCACTCTGCTATAGTTTTTTTCGTTCTTAAGATTGGTAGGTTCTGGAATAGAAAATTAACTTCGGATAATATCTTCATTTTCACTATTGCAATCTTCCCTAGGAGCGAAAGGTGTAGGTATCTCCATTTCTTCATTTTCTCCTTAATCTCCCTCCACTTCCTCTCATAGTTATTTTTGTATAATTGGACATTACTTGCCATTATTTCTATTCCTAGGTATTTGATTTTATTTACAATCTCTATCCCAGTCACCCTTTGTAGTTCTTCTTTATTCTTATGCATCATGTTCTTCGTTAATATTTTGGTTTTCCCTCTGTTTATTTTGAATCCTGCCACTTCTCCAAAATTTTGAATTACCTCCCACCATTTGCTGAATTGTTCTAACGGGCTTTCGATTAGACATACCAGGTCATCAGCAAATGCACGCGTTTTGTAGCAATAATTTTTGGTTCTGAGACCTTTTAGCTCTTTGTTATTTCTTATAGCATTTAATAGAACCTCTATTGTCAAAATGAATAAAGACGGGGATAGAGGGCATCCCTGCCTTGTCCCTTTATTTATATTGATGGCGTTGGATATCTGGCCATTCGTTATGACCCTGGCTGTTTGCTGCGAATATATGGCTTTTATGGCATTTAAAAAATAAAATCCCGCATCCATTTCCCTTAAAATTTCAAACATACAGAACCAATTGACGTTATCAAATGCCTTTTCGGCGTCTAAAAAGAGGAAGGCTATCTCCTTTTGATTATTCTTATCGTAATATTCTATAGCGTTTAGTATGTTCCTTATGTTATCTCTCATTTGCCTGCCAGGTAGAAAGCCAGCTTGGTCCTCACCTATTCTATCTTTTAGCACCTCTTTTAACCTACTTGCTAGGATGCTGGCAAAAATCTTGTAATCAGCATTTAAAAGTGATATTGGTCTGTAGTTCCTGACCTGGGTAATGTCAGTCTTTTCTTTAGGTATCAATACGATGTTTGCACTGTTCCATGATTGCGGTACTTTCCCTTCCTCCAGTATTTTATTCATAACTTTCTGCAAGGGTGTAAGGAGTATATCCTGGAATGTTTTATAGAATAACATTGTAAACCCGTCGGGTCCTGGCGCCTTGTTCGAAGGGAGCTTCCTGATTGCTCTGCTTATTTTTTCTTCCTTAATCTGCCCATTTAGCACTTCTCTTTGCTTCTCCGTAATTTTAAGGATATCCTCCCTTCCTATGTATTGTGTCACCTTTTCTTCTGTAATTTCATCCCTTTTGTATAGCCTTTCAAAGAAGGCCATAAATTGTTGGCCTATCTCTTTATAGCTGTAGTAAGTTTTCCCGTTTTCTTGAATTTTGTTAATATACTGCGCCTGTTTTTTCTTGTTTATTCTCCTGGCCAACCACCTCCCTACCTTATTCGCGTTTTCGAAATGATGTTGCCTTGCATACCTTATCTTCGTTCCCAGTTCCTCCACCTGTAGCGCGTCCAATTGTTTTTTAGCAATATCTAAATTAAACTGGGTTTTCTTATCCTTGGGATTATCTTTTAAGATTTTCTCCAATCTAGTTATTTCGCATTCTATCTTCTGGGTTTCCATTCTCCTACATCTTTTCTTCCTGGCGCTTTGTTGCATTATCTGTCCTCTAATAAAAGCTTTACTGGCGTCCCAGATAATTTCTATTGCTGTGTCTTCCACTTTGTTAAATTTAAAATACTCCGTCAATAGCTTTCTGTACCTGTCTAGATCAGCTTGATCTTTTAACATCAGTTCGTTAAGTCTCCATCTAAATTCCCCTGTTATTGGGTCTCTCCTGTCAATTATCGCCTCTATGGGCGCATGATCAGAGTTTATCCTTGGCAGTATTTTGCACTTGCTTAGTCTAGAAACTATAGATTTGTTCCCCCAAATCATGTCGATTCGGGACCATGTCAAGTGTCTATTTGACAGAAATGTATAGTCCCTTTCATTTCCATTGAAGTGTCTCCAGGCGTCCAACAAATTTAAATCTTCTTTCATTTTAAGAAAACTTCGAGGTAGCTCTCCTCCCTGTTTTATCTTTCTGGTCTTTTTTTTTGGGTTGGATTTGTCTAATTCGGTATTGAGCACCCCGTTAAAGTCTCCCATTACTATGAGGTCCTCGTATTCTTGCTCAATTATTTTTTGGTAAAGTCTTTCTACGAATTTTAATTTACTACCATTCGGTGCGTATATGTTACAAATTAAAAGTAACATCAGCTTTTCATGACATCAGCCTTTCAAACATCAGACTTGTAGACGTGTATGTAAGAGGAGAGAGCAGGAGTGAGGGTCACACTCCCCCTGAAAGCACAGGTTCGCAGTCTGGGGGTGATCCTAGACTCATCGTTGAGCCTGGAACCTCAGGTCTCAGCGGTGGCTAGGAGAGCCTTCGCAAAGTTAAAACTTGTGCATCAGCTGCGACCGTACCTTGGGAAGCCGGACTTGGCCACAATTATTTTTTGGTAAAGTCTTTCTACGAATTTTAATTTACTACCATTCGGTGCGTATATGTTACAAATTAAAAGTAACATCAGCTTTTCATGACATCAGCTTTTCAAACATCAGACTTGTAGACGTGTATGTAAGAGGAGAGAGCAGGAGTGAGGGTCACACTCCCCCTGAAAGCACAGGTTCGCAGTCTGGGGGTGATCCTAGACTCATCGTTGAGCCTGGAACCTCAGGTCTCAGCGGTGGCTAGGAGAGCCTTCGCAAAGTTAAAACTTGTGCATCAGCTGCGACCGTACCTTGGGAAGCCGGACTTGGCCACGGTGGTCCACGCTCTTGTTACATCCCGTTTAGACTACTGCAATGCACTCTACGTGGGGCTGCCTTTCAAGACTACTCGGAAGCTTCAATTAGTCCAACGGGAGGCTGCCAGGTTAATAACTGGAGCAGCGTACAGGGAGCGTACCACTCCTCTGTTACGCCAGCTCCACTGGCTGCCGATTAGCTACCAAGCACAATTCAAGGTGCTGGCTTTAGCCTATAAAGCTCTAAACGGTTCCAGCCCAGCTTATCTGTCTGAACATGTCTCGCGCTATGACCCACCTCGAAGCTTAAGATCATCAGATGAGGCCCTGCTCGTGGTCCCATCAGCCTCACAGGTGCGGCTGGTGGGGACGAGAGACAGGGCTTTTTCAGTAGTGGCCTATGGAACGCCCTCCCCAGTGAAGTCAGGCAGGCTCCCTCCCTCCTATCCTTCCATAGGAAGGTTTAAACTTGGTTGTGGGGCCAGGCTTTCGAATAACATTAGCAGCATTAATTACTATTATGTACGCTGGAACTCAATTGACAGACATGCCTATCTGTATTTTATAATGCGTTTTATGAATGTCCGACGTAAGTTAATTTTTTAACTGATTTATAGTGTATTGTACAATTTTTATATATGCGTGTTATTGTAAGCCGCCCTTACAAGGGTGGGATATAAATATTGTTTATATATATATATATATATATTACACACACACACACACACATACACTGTGTGTGTGTGTGTGTATATATATATAGAGAGAGAGAGAGAGAGAAAGAGAATGACTTATTTTCCAGTCTTAAGTCTCATTTTTCAATAAGTGGGGATCAGTGCCAGATCTAGTACCAATGAGGTCCTGTGCTAATTAAGTTACTTGAGCCCTGAAGAAGGTAGCTCCTGTGTTTAGGCACAATGGTGAGTCAGGCACTGGTGAGAGTACTGTGATTGTGCTTTTCCAAAATGGTAGGGATTGGACTTGATGGCCCATATAGTCTCTTCTTGGTTCCTGCTGTTATCCCCAGCTTCTGCCAACCTAGCAGTTCGAAAACATGCATATTTATTTATTTACTTCGTGTCAAAAGCATTGCATAATAAATAAGTTTAAAAGTGATAAAATAAAGGAATCACAAACAGCTAAATAGTTTTGGACCAAAAGCAGGCAACAGCAATCGCATTGTCTGTAGCTTTAAACAACTCCTCCTCCGTGCATGAGGCAGGGCATTGTGGGCAAGTGTATATATGAGGAGTTGTTTGTTCAGCTCCACAGTCACACAAGGTGGAAGATTCCTCCAGGTAGTGCCATCTTACCAGGTCGTCTTTTGATCTGCCCACTCCGCTTCTGTCAGTTTAGGGACTTCCAATTGCCCATTCTTGGTTTGCCCCTGGAGGAAGACCCTCATGGGGGGCCATCCAGTTAGAATTGCCTGGTTTAGCTGCCCAGAGTGGTGGTTCTCATGAAGCCCTTTCTTGATTTGAGTCTGGTGGGAGGAGGCTAATAGTCATGCAGTGGGTGGCTTTCACAATGTTCGACCTTATTTCTCTCACAGTTAGCAGCACATCAGGAGGGGCAATGCCAGCTAGCTTATAGAGTTTATCAACAGGTGTAGATTTAAGGCATCCTGTGATTATTCTACATGTTTCGTTCAGTGCTATGTCCACCTGCTTCGCATGGGCAGACTTGTGCCAAACAGGACAGGTGTACTCTGCAGTTGGGAAAGACAAGGCCAGGGCTGATGTTCTTATTACTTGTGGGTCTGCACCCCATGCACTGCCAGTCAGTTTCCGCAGGATGTTATTGTGTGCAGATACTTTGTGCTTGGTGTTCATGCAGTGTTTCCTATATGTTAGTGTTCGGTCTAAGGTGACACCAAGATATTTAGGATGGAAACAGTGTTCGAGCTCTTGGCCTTCCCTTTCTGTGTCCTGTTGGCTTCACGGTTACATAGGTGGAAATCACACACTTGTGTCTTGGCAGGGTTAGGCTTCAGATGGTTCTCTTTGTAGTAGCTGAAGAGATCTTTCAAGGCATTAGTGAGCTGTTTTTCAACTGTTTCAAAATCTTTTGCTTGTGTTGTAAGGCCAAGGTCATCAGCATATATAAAGCTCTTTGTGAGTGGTGGTTGTGGCTGATCGTTCTTGAAGATGTTAAACAAGGTAGGTGCAAGAACACTGCCTTGGGGTAAACCATCCTTTTGCCTCCTCCATCTACTTTTCCTGCCCTGAAACTCCACATAGAAGTTGCAGTTTTCCAGGAGGGTCTGGACAGTTTTTGTAAAGTCAAAGTCCCAGGTAATATGGTAGACTTTATGCAGCATTTTTTTGGTGGGTAAACAGTTTATTAATGAAATGTTACATAACAAAACAGCAAATTATAGCAGATATAGTCAGATAACAATAATTTTGAAATGTACATGCTTATCTACATTAGTCAATCAGCCTGTTAATTCTGACACTGAGTACATATTATTATCTGTTACGCAAAACATATAGAATTGCTCTTTCTACACGTTATCCACTATTTTCAATCTATTTCTACTCATTTTTTAAAGAAATTAAATATAAGAGTTCACCCTAACATTCAAACAAAGACATGTAACGTACTACACACAACAAACCCTGCACACACCCAAAACCTCTATCCCACATAAAATAAAACCCACGTGCGCCCTTCACCATGACTTCCAACCCTGAAGCACTATGAAGCCTTTAAGCCAATTTATCTATCTTTGTTAATAGTAACACTAAATTCCTAATGGAACTCCTCTATGTTACTGACTCTCTATTCAGATATGCTATGGCCAACTTCCATGTTTCTAAAAAGTCCTCATTACTTTTGTTCTTCCTATTATTGGTAAGTTTGGCCATTAGCATATAGTCCCACATTCTTTCTCTCCAATCCTTTTTAGTTAAACATTTTTCCCCTTTCCAGTCTTTGGCTATGGTCAATCTTGCTGCCGCAAAGCTATATTGGTATATTTCTTGGTCCTTTTGGTTATTGTTTTCTCTATGTAGACCTAATAGACACAATCCTGGGCTTTTTTTAATCTTGTTATGTAGCATTTTATTTGTCTCTTTAATTACCTTGTCCCAAAATGCCTGTATAGTCACACACGTCCACCACATGTGGATGAATGTCCCTTTCTGTTTCCTACACCTCCAGCAAATACCTTGTTGTGATTTATCTATTTTTGCCAATGTTGCTGGGGTGATATAGCATCTATAAAACATTTTATATTGATTCTCCCTAATTGATCCAGATATTGTGAATTTGAATTCTTTGTTCCATAGGTACTCCCAGTTCTCCAATTCTATTGGCCTACCTAGGTCCTTGGCCCAGGATATCTACTTTCTTGACTGTGTTGTACTCCATATTGTAACTGAATATGTATTTGTATAATCTGGATATTAACCCTTTGTTTCCCTTTTCCCATATTCTTTCCAGTTCTGATTTTTTAGTTGCGAAACCTACCCTCATATCTTTTTAATATCTTTCATGCAATTGGTGATATCGGAATCAATCATTAATCTCCAATTCTTCCTGCCCTTTTGATTTCCATTCTTCATTTTCTCTAATAAGGTATTCTTTATATGTTCTTGTTTCTACACTTAAGGCTGGTCTTGTAACTGCTTCTAGTGGCCTCAGCCAAAGCGGTGTTTTCGGTTCCATACCTTTTCTGTATTTTTTCCAAATGTCTAATAGTCCCCCTCTAATTATATGTTTATGGAAGTCTTTATTTAATTTGTCTCCACCATACCATACATATGCATGCCAGCCGAATCTTAATTCCTATTCTTCCAAATCTAATAGGGTCTTATTTTCTAATTTTATCCATTCCTTCATCCAGGACAGCGCTACAGCCTTGTGATAGGTCCTTAGATCGGGTAAGCTTAGCCCCCCCCCCCCTTCCTTTATCATCAATTAAATTTCAGTATGATATCCTCGCTTTTTTTCCTGCCCAAATTAAGTTTGTAATCTCTCTTTTCCATTTCTCAAAATTTTTCATTCCTTTGATAATGGATATATTTTGAAACAGGAATAGCATTTTGGGGAGTACCATCATCTTTATTACTGTAATTCTGGCCATCCATGTTAGTGGGATTGTTTGCCATCCAGTAAGATCTTTTTTAATGTCTTCCCAAGCTTATGCAGCATTTTTCTATGTTGCACCGTGTCATAGGCTGCCGTAAGGTTCACAAAAACTGTTCCCGTAATGCAGCCTTTCTCATAGCCTTCCTCAATATGCTCAGTCAAATGAAGAATTTGACCTGTACACTTTTTCCCTGGTTTGAAACCTGCTTGCTGTGCAATAAGCTTAGGTTCGATGACAGGTCCTAATCGATTTAATAGCATCCTCTCATATACTTTATATAGATGACATAAGAGAGAGATTGGTCGGTAGTTCCTGGTATTGGAGACATCTTTAACAGGTTTTAAAATGGCAATGATCTTAGTTTTCCTCCATACTCTGGGAATCTGTTTGTGTGCCAAGCATTGATTGTAGAATTTCACAAGCCAGTTTTCAGCTTTGGGCCCCAAGTGTTTGATATGCTCCATAATCAGGTCATCTAGGCCTGGTGCTTTACCAGTTTTACATCGCTTGATGGCTTCTCTGAGTTCTTTCAGGTTTAGAGGAGAAGACAACTGGTGGGTTTCAAGTTCTGGCACCCTGTTGATTTTCATCTTTACTCTGTTGCAGTTGGTTTTCCCATTCTGAATTAACTGGTGAGCTATCTGATCTGGTGTTATGTTTGCATGTCCATGGTTGACCAGATGGTCACTATCCAGGTGTCTCAGCAATTGCCAGGCTTTTTGACTACTCTTGGACATGTCAAGGTTCTCAAGCAGCTCTATCCAGCGGTCTTTCTTAGCATTAGCTATGGCTGTAGATAGTTTTTGACCTGCTGCTATAGTCACATCACTGTATGGATTCTCTTGAAATAGTCTGAGATATTCCTGTAGCTGATTTAGCGATTCTTCATTTAGGCTTGGTAGGTAGCTTGCGTGACAGCCTCTAGGGATTGAGAGCCTCGATGATCTTTTCACAGCTTCTACAAACAGGTCATAATTTTCTGTAAAAGGTTCTATATCAGAAATAGCTGCTTCCAAGGTCTCTGTAAACTTTTTCCAGTTAGCTTTATTGAAGTTATATCTTCTGCAGAATGTGACACTTTTTGGTCTTACAGCTGCATATGCTACACAGCATATTGGTCTCTATTGAGTATTAAGTATCGGGTTTAATACCCTTTTAATGCATTGGTGGAAACTGGTCTTTCATTTACAAAGATCAGATCATGGTTATAACCACGCTTCCATTGGCTGCTATTAAATGATGGTGGTAATTTACTGTCATGAAGGAGGCTTATTCTACTATTGTCGGCCCACGTTAGAACTGCTTCACCATTTCTATCATCTTTGTCATAGCCCCAGACACAGCTATGGCTATTGAAATCTCCCACAATAAAATGGGCTTCATGATTGTGGCAATTGGTTGGGGGCGTAAAATAGAAATCAGCCCCAGGTGGTTTGTAGAGTGAAGATACACTGCAACTCTCCAGTTCCACAGATAGGATTTCAATGTTGTTCACTTCTGTGAGGAAGGTTGCAGAGATTGCTACACCAGATCGTACAAAAATGGCATTACCATATTGTCTGTGAGGTCGTTCCACTGCCAGTTGCAAAAGCATTGCATTGCTTTTAAATATTTTTTTAGCATGCATATGAGAGTAGATCAATAGGTACCACTCTGACAGGAAGGTAATGGCATTCCATGCAGTCATGCCAGCCACATGACCCTTCAGCTTAGAAATGGAGATGAGCACCACACCAACCCCCAGAGTTGGACACGACTCGACTTAATGTCAAGGGGAAACCTTTACCTATGTTCTCTTTCAACTCCTATGAGTAAAATCACCACTCAAGCAGGGAGCTTTGAAATGGGTGAACAGAAGCTCTCCGAATCTTTAGGTGCTCTTACTGCCTATTACAGGGAAACCAGCTGACTCCTAATCCATCTAAAATGCAGACATGTGCTCTTCATCACAAGAACAGACAAGCATCTTGAGTTCTGAGGATTACCTGGGAAGGTATCCCTCTGGAGTATTGCAGCACACCAAAATACCTGCGACTTACTCTGAACCTTGCTCTGACTTACAAGAAGTACTGTTTGACTATCAAGCAAAAAGTGGGTGCTAGAAATAATATCATACAAAAGCTGACTGGCACAACTTGGGGATCACAACCACATACAGTGAAGACATCTGCCCTTGCACTTTGCTCCTCTGCTGCTGAAAATGCATGCCCAGTGTGGAATACATTTCACCACATTAAAACAGTGGATGTGGCCTTCAATGAGAAATGCTGCATTATCACAGAAATTCTATGCTCTACACTGCTGGAGAAATTATACTGTTTAGCTGGTATTGCACCACCTGACATCCGTCAAGAAGTAGCAGCCTATAATGAAAGGACCAAGGCATTGACATCTCTGGCCCATCCTCTGTTCGAATACCAGCCAACATGGCAATGCCTTAAATCAAGAAACAGCTTCCTAAGATCCACAGAGGAACACCTCAGCAAGTGAAAGTCCAAAAGTGGTAGTCTAAAACCCAGAACCTCAATCCATGACTGATGCCAAATGAGGCACTCCCCCCTGGGCACACAGAAGACTGGGTGACTTGGAAGGCACTGATCAGACAGCACTCTGGCACCATGAAATGCAGAGCTAATCTTAAGAAATGGGGCTACAAAGTGGAGTCCACAACATGCTAGTGTGGAGAAGAGCAAACCACAGGCCACTTACTACAATGCAACCTGAACCCTGCCACATGCACAATGGAGAAACTTCTCACAGTGACACCATAGGCACTCCAAGTAGCCAGTTTCTGGTTAAAGGAAATCTAGTATAATGCCAAGTTCTTAACTTTGCTTGTGTTTTTGAATACATTATAACTGTATCCTCAATTTGCTTCTGACATGATAAATAAATAAACAAGTAAAATAGTTCATCATTATATTGGCTCAACTCAACTAGCTTCACTTAGTCTAAAGATACTTATAGCACAATTGTAGCTCTGCTTCCTGAAACAAGTGTTCTAGTTCATTCAAGGGGACTTACTCCAATGTTATTGTGTATAAGACTGGTTTTAATTTTCCTCCAGCTTCAAAAGTATTTCACATCATTTTTTCTCATTATGCTTGTCCATAACTTGAGCAGAGAATGGATCTATTCCAAATATCGCCTCATTTTAGTCAATTTTCTTATTTTAAAAAAATCTCTATCCATTCCATTTTTAAGACTAAGTTGAGTCCTTTACAATGTTCCATTTCCTTTCCTGGCAGCTAAGAATCTAAAAAAAGAAATACATCTGTAAACTGAAATAATTCACATATTTGGGATCAAAGAAACATAATGAGAAGAAGATTCATCAGCACAACAATGAAAGCTAAATAAAAAATTCTGTAAGATGAAGAATGAGGAAGAAGGTTAAGAGAATACTGGTGCATTATACACCTGTGTGAAAACAATATGCTGAATTAGAGCTTTGAGTGACAGAAGAAAATTGGAAATGCAAGGGTGAACAGAAGACTTCAGAGAATACAAAAACCACAGAATAGTGGATTTTGAAGGAGAAAATTGTCAAGGCAAAGGAAACTATTTGGAACATATATGATAAAGATAGCAATTAAACCAATCATCCTCACAAAGAATCTGGTTTGGGGAAAATTACAATTCATTTTCCTTTCATGAAAATTGTTCTTCATTTGCAATGTATGATGTCACCTATGCTATGGAATTTACAGTGTGTGTACGTATGTGTATGTATATATGTATGTGTGTGTGTGTGTGTGTGTGTGTGTGTGTATTCCCAGTGTATGTAGATGGATAGTTGAATGTCCCACTGAGAAAGCAAATGTATTTAAATTGTAGTGCATGATCAAAATGGAATTTGGCAAGGAAAAATAAAGTTTCAATAAAATAAATAAATTCTAACTATACAATCATAAACACCTATGCTCAGAATGAAATTCCACTGGGTTCAAGGAAGATAGGTACAAAGTTGCAACGTAAATATGCATATTGAATATGTGATATTTCCCACTTGTAGGTAACATTTGCCAGCTGAATCAGCTACCTGCCAATAATTCTCCAACAATCTAGCTTGGATCCAGATGTGGTCTTACTCAGAAAAAAGTGAAAGAATTTGGCTTATGTTAGTTATCATCTCAATTATTCTATTCAGCCCACTCTGTTTAAATCTGTATTTAGCCTATTGTTTTGCACTTGCTTTGGATCCATATTTGAATATTTAATAACTTTCAGCAATGACATAACACATAGTTTTAGAACAAACCATGTATTAGTTACATCTATCAACATTTTTCTCTATAAAGTTAAGGTTCTTTCTTTCCATTCTTGCATTTGAAAAAGGAAGGGAAGGAAAATGAGGGGGAGGGGAATATTTGGGATTGTTTTTATTTTTATATGTGATTTTGTGGATATCAGCCCATTTTAAGTGCAGTAAAGAGTGAGAATAAATGCTCAGGATAAAGTTCTTACATAGTTGTGGGAACAGAATTGGATATAATAGGATCTGGAAAGATGCAAATCATGACACATCTCCTAAATTTTCAAAGAGCTGGTTGATGTGATACAGATCTTTCAGATTTTATTAGTGATCAATTAATGTTGAGGTGTGTGAAAGCAATAAATCTACTTACCAAATGTCAATTTTCCAGGGTTTGAAACTTTTTTCTAAAAAGTTACCTTTTGTTATAGGTGCGCTAGCAAGGATTCCTCAGTTAATTAGGTAGTGTCCCATGAAGTCATTGCTTTTGTTCATTCCTATGCTAATGGGTTGGGAGTTGAGAATAAAATTCAATCTAGCAGTTCTTTTTCTAGTTGTTGGGGCTCAGCAGCCTGAGGCTGGGGATGCTGGGAATTCTGTCTTGGAGGATGAGGGGAATGATTTTTTACTAAGTCTGTGTGGGTTCAGACAGAACTCAGACAGAAACTCAGACAGAAGTGCAGGCCGTAGATCAGAGAGCAGGGCCAACCACTGCAAAAGAGATAGAAGAGATAGAGGATGTTTGGGATTCCGTTTCTCTTGAGAATCAGCTTTCTCGGCCTTCTCAGCCTTCAGAAGATTGGGAGTTACCCCATGATGTGAGATTAGGTCTCTGCTCAGAGAGAGTGAAAGAAAGGTTAATTAGAAGGTCAGAAAAACTTCGTGAGGAACAGTCCTTGAAACCCAGGTGTCAAAGGGATGATCTCATGGCTTCTTGGTCAGGTTTGAGCTTAAATTGAGTGATATTTTCCTGATCTCTTCAGAGCAGACAACGTTGCATTAATACCAAGTTCATGTTTAGCTCTCAAGTTTGCCTTTGTTCCTGTGATTGTGTCGAGACTGTCCTGTTTGTTCACTGTAGAATGTAGAAGCACATTGGTGCCATAGAATGATGGCATATATCACACTGGAGGAAGAGTAAACAAATATATTTCTGGTGTTGCCAGTAACGTTATTGGCTCTTGCCATATTGCTCCCAGAGTAGAAGTGGGAACAGAGTTGGCTTCTGGGTTTGTGGCAGTCTTGTATTACATCTTGTATTACATATTGTATGTTATGTATCCTGTTGTAAGTTATTAGTTGTTTAAAATTAGGAGGCTAATGGAGAACAAGCCCTATGAGGAGCGGCTTAAAGAGCTGGGCATGTTTAGCCTGCAGAAGAGAAGGCTGAGAGGAGACATGATAGCCATGTACAAATACGTGAAGGGAAGTCAAAGGGAGGAGGGAGCAAGCTTGTTTTCTGCTGCCCTGCAGACTAGGACACGGAACAATGGCTTCAAACTACAGGAAAGGAGATTCCACCTGAACATCAGGAAGAACTTCTTCACTGTGAGAGCTGTTAGACAGTGGAATTCTCTCCCCCGGGCTGTGGTGGAGGCTCCTTCTTTGGAGGCTTTTAAACAGAGGCTGGGTGGCCATCTGTCGGGGGTGCTTTGAATGCGATTTCCTGCTTCTTAGTGGGTTGGGCTGGATGGCCCATGAGGTCTCTTCCAACTCTACTATTCTATGATTCTATGATTCTATATACTGATAAAAGCATGCCTCACGGAACATGTGGGAGTGCTGTGTTATTGTCCAGAATTGGTTGTAGCTCATTGATTGTTATGATTGAGCCTCGTGGCTCTGTTTCTGACAGGCGTGGGCGTAAGACTCCTCGAGAGTCGGATACTCTCGAGGAGCGAGAGAGAAAAAGACTGCGAGACATATTTGCAGCACCCTCTGACGAAGAGTCTTTCGAAGGGTTCACGGAGAGAATGGAGGAAGGGCTGGTTAGCTCAGAGGAGGATGAGATGGATTGGACTCGGGTAAGGGAGGAATTGGGGGCCACTGGCCATGATGGGGCAGAAGATGAATGGGGACCTTCAGGATTAGACCCATGGCGTAGCTGGAGGGATGGGACGGGATCCACAGCTGGAGATGCTGTTGGGCGTAGTCAGAGGTGTTCCAGCTCTGACGAGGAAAGTGATGAGGAAACGCCCGGGTTAAGGAGGGCAGCTGACAGTGATGAAGATTTGTAACTGGCATAAAATGGGGCTTGGGAGCAATTGCAAATTGCGTCGGGCAAGGTAATCTGGGCAAACGCTTGGGATTCGTGTGTGTGTGTGGGACGCTTCCCTGAAGACTTGTGTACTTTCCTGTGCTGAGACGTAAGTTGATTGGAATCCAGGGTCAGACGGCGGGAGGGATTGTGTGGGCATTTGTTTGTGCAAACCTGTGCTTACTCTTATTAGCTTGACCTTCCGTCGTCTTTCTGACGGACGCCATCTCCTGCTTTGAGAACCCGGACTGAACTGACCACGGCTTGTCTTCCCCCCTTCTTGGACTTGGAAAAACTACAAACGTCTGCTTCTGGCTTGATCTACGGAACGGAACTGGTCTACTCTACTTCAACAATCCTTGGCTGCGTCTGCTCGTGTTGGAGATCCTGTCTGCTGTGTGTGTGTGTGGGAGCGACGCAAGTTACTCTAAGCACAGTGTTGGCAGCAGAGAGGAATCTGCTGCCAATTAGTTGCATTCCTTGTATCTTTTGTTCCTTGGCTTTCGTTCTGTTAATACCTAGGCTGAAGCAAGCATTTTGTTTTTACCCGGATTAAACTCCGGTTTAATCCGGTTTATCTTTTGAACATTTACTTTTGTCCCTTTTTTGCTTCTAAAGGCAAAAACTGCCTGGCCCTTGTGTTTTTACGGGCATTTTGAGTTCTGTAATCTAATAAACTCTGTTACTTTGAATCTTGTGGCGTTCTGTCCTTGACAGATTGCCCGACGCCCATAAAAAGTTTATTGCAGCAATAAACCCGTCAGGAAGACGATGGAAGAGTTAAGAGCCAAAGTAGAACAATTGCAAACGGCCTTTACCGTAAGCCAAACAGCTTTTGCTGTGAAAGGACATGTTTTGACTCCTGAACGCTTTGACGGAACCAGGTGCAAGTTGCCAACCTTTTTGGCACAAGTGGAGCTTTATTTTTCTCAGCTCAGTGCTCATGCTTTTCCTACTGACACTAGCAAGGTGGCTTTTATTTTGAGTTTGTTGACCGGTCCCGCAGGACAATGGGCCACTAATTTAATTTTGGGAAACGACCCAGTCAAAGACAATTTGAATAATTTCAAAAAGTTGTTAACTGATACTTTTGGGGATCCTCTCCGCACGGAGAACGCTGGGTGGGCTCTGTATCGGTTGAAACAGGGAAAGGGGACTGTTTTGGATTACTTAAATAAGTTTAACCTGTATCGCCACCAGCTGGATTGGGGGGAAAATGCATTCATGCTTTTATTTACTGCCGGGTTAAGTGATATGCTCCAGGATGAATTAGCACGCTTGGAGCCGGCTGAAAGCTGGGACGCCTTAGTAGCTAAGGTGCTACGTTTAGACGCAAGGTTCGAGGCTCGTAAACACTCAAAAGCAATGTGTGCGCCACCCATACATGTAACCAGGGCACCTGTGGTGATGGGGGAAGAGCCCATGGAGCTTGGGGTCTTTAAAAAGCTGTCTACAGAGGAAAAGAGCCGTAGGAGGCAGCTGGGCTTGTGTTTGTACTGTGGGAATGCTGGGCATTTTGCCAAAAATTGTAATGTGAAACCTTCCCAGCTTTCGGGAAAAGGCCAGCCCTAGTGCGACGTGAGTCCAACGCACTAGGGCTCCTCAAGCAGTCAACTGAGGGGAGGAAGCATGTTTTCGTACCCATTACATTATCTGTTGGGGGAAGGGAACTTGTTTCTACTCTGGCACTGCTGGACTCAGGAGCTACGGTCTCCTATGTAGACATTGAGTTTGCTAAGAAGCATGGCATTCCTAGAGTGCGCAAGGCATGCGACGTATGGGTGGAGGGAGCAGATGGGAGACTGCTGGAGACTGGGGTGGTTAACCAGGAAACCTCAGCAGTAACGTGGGAGGTGCAGGGAGTAACGGGAACGTTTGTGTGGGATATTACGAGCTTGCCTAGATATGATGTGATCCTGGGGATGGATTGGCTAGTTGTAGTAAATCCACAAGTGGATTGGGCAACACGTAAAGTGATCTTAAAGAGGCAGGATTGTTGCACTCTAAACGTTACTCATGCTGATATGGAGGGAGTGCCTGCTGAGTATGGGGAGTTCTCTGATGTATTTTGTAAAAGAGAAGCGGACAAATTACCACCGCACAGGCCATATGATTGCGCCATCAAGTTGGCAGAAGGTGCGAAACTGCCAGCAGGGAGGCTGTATGCCTTGACTGTACCGGAAAGGCAAGCTTTGCGGGAGTTTTTAGATGAAAATTTAGCCAAGGGGTTTATTCGCCCATCTAGTTCTCCAACTGCGGCACCAGTATTCTTTGTAGCCAAAAAGACTGGGGAACTTAGGCTGGTCTGCGACTATCGGATCCTAAACAAATACACCATTCGGGATAGGTACCCGCTCCCTTTAATCACGGAACTGTTATCAAGGGTGCAAGGGGCTAAGGTCTTTACCAAGCTTGACCTGCGGGGGGCCTATAACTTAATCCGTATACGGGAAGGGGATGAATGGAAGACGGCATTTAACACGTGTTTCGGATGCCACGAGTTCCGAGTCATGCCTTTTGGGCTTTGTAATGCTCCTGCGGTCTTCCAGAGGTTCATGAACGATGTGTTTAGGGACCTAATTGACCAATTTTTAGTGATTTATTTGGATGATATCTTGATTTTTTCTAAGGACGAGAAAGAACATCGTCAACATGTCAAGCAGGTTCTGCACCGATTGCGGGCTAATGGGCTTTTCGCCAAGGCTTCCAAGTGCGTCTTTCATGTGCCTGAAGTGGAGTTCCTAGGTCATGTAGTGTCAGGTAGGGAACTTAAAATGGACCCACATAAGGTTGACGCCGTCAACTCATGGCAGGAGCTGAAGACTAAGAAGGATGTACAAAGGTTCTTAGGTTTTGCTAATTACTACCGGGAGTTTATTCCGAATTTTGCAAAGCTCACGGTACCTTTGACGCAGCTTCTGCGCAAGAAACAGCCATTTGTGTGGGGGCGGGAAGCTCACGAGGCGTTTCTACAACTTAAGTCTAGTTTTCAATCGGACAACATACTAACCCATCCTGATGTTGACAAACCGTTTGTGGTAGAAGCGGACGCTTCTAGCTACGCGTTGGGGGCTGTATTGTCTCAGAAGGATTCCTCAGGGACCTTGCGTCCCTGTGGATTTTACTCGCGGCAACTAACACCCTTCGAGCAGAACTATACCATATGGGAGAAGGAGTTGTTGGCGATTAAGGTGGCGTTTGAGGTGTGGCGGCACTGGCTTGAAGGGGCACGGCACCAGATCGTGGTCAGGTCTGATCACAAGAACTTAGAGCACTTGCAAACAGCAAAGAAGTTAAACCAGCGTCAAATCCGCTGGGCTTTGTTTTTCTCCAGGTTTAACTTCAAGGTGCAGTTCGTAGAGGGGAAGGCAAACTTGCGGGCCGATGCTTTATCCCGCAAGCCGGAGTTTAAGACCAATGAGCAGGTTGTATGTCAGACCATCTTGCCTACTGCCTCTCTGTGTGTTGTAGATAATGAGCTCGGGTTACATGACCAGATCCTTGAGGCTCAGAGGGATGATGTGTGGACACAGGAGCAACTGATGCTGCTCTCAGTAGGTAACCGTACCATACTGCCGCATCTACAAGATCAAGACGGAGTATTGGTACGCAGGGGGCAGGTCTACGTACCAGTGGGGGCCCTCAGGTTGGAGGTGATTAGAGCCCACCATGACGAACCCATGGCTGGGCACTTTGGCAGATTCAAGACCGTGCAGCTCATTACCAGGAGCTATTGGTGGCCAAAAATGCGGCAAGACATTCTGCGCTTTTGTGACAGCTGCGCCGTTTGCCAGCAGAGTAAGACGCCTGTTGGGCGCCCTAGAGGGTTGTTGTCGTCTTTACCTGTTCCGGATAGGCCATGGCAAATCATTTCCATGGATTTCATTTCAGATTTGCCTAAGTCTGGGGGTTATACTTGTATTTGGGTGGTGGTGGATTTATTTAGTAAACTGGCTCATTTTATTCCTTGTTCAACCATTCCGGCGGCCCCTACGTTGGCCTTACTATTTACTAAGCACATCTATCGTTTGCACGGAGCACCCGAGGTGATTATTTCAGATAGGGCTCCGCAATTTGTGTCACGCTTTTGGAAACATTTCCATGAGTGCTTGGGGACTAAGTTAAACGTGTCGTCCGCCTTCCATCCGCAAACGGATGGACAGTCGGAACGGGTTAATGGGCTCTTAGAGCAATATCTGCGTTGTTTTTGTTTAGATCAACCCACGGCTTGGGTGAAGTGGTTACCGGTGGCGGAATTTGCTTACAACAATGCGGTGCACACGTCTAGTCAGCATACGCCATTTGAGCTAACTTATGGTTTTCACCCACGGGGAGGTGTGGCGCCGTCGACCAATGTGGTCTCTTCGGACCCTGTGTACCGCTCTACGGAAATGGCTGCATTGCATGATGTTGCCCGTCGCTTACTGTTGGAAGCTAAGGCAACGCAGAAGACTCAGGCTGACCGCCACAGGCAGGCAGGGGAGGAGTTGGAAGAAGGGGATTTGGTGTGGTTATCTTCCAAACATATTAAACAGGCTGGGGGAAAGTTTGCGCCTCGGTATTTGGGTCCCTTTCCTATCGTTAAAAAGATTTCTTCTGTTGCGTTTCGTTTGCGTTTACCGTCTAGTTTAAAGGTCCATCCAGTCTTTCATCGTTCGCTGTTGAAACTTGATACCTCTAGTCGTCGTGGTGCTATAGCGGAGGGTATCACTGCCACTTCTCCGCCATCGGGGGAGGAGGCCTTTGTGAGAGGGGATAGTGTTATGATTGAGCCTCGTGGCTCTGTTTCTGACAGGCGTGGGCGTAAGACTCCTCGAGAGTCGGATACTCTCGAGGAGCGAGAGAGAAAAAGACTGCGAGACATATTTGCAGCACCCTCTGACGAAGAGTCTTTCGAAGGGTTCACGGAGAGAATGGAGGAAGGGCTGGTTAGCTCAGAGGAGGATGAGATGGATTGGACTCGGGTAAGGGAGGAATTGGGGGCCACTGGCCATGATGGGGCAGAAGATGAATGGGGACCTTCAGGATTAGACCCATGGCGTAGCTGGAGGGATGGGACGGGATCCACAGCTGGAGATGCTGTTGGGCGTAGTCAGAGGTGTTCCAGCTCTGACGAGGAAAGTGATGAGGAAACGCCCGGGTTAAGGAGGGCAGCTGACAGTGATGAAGATTTGTAACTGGCATAAAATGGGGCTTGGGAGCAATTGCAAATTGCGTCGGGCAAGGTAATCTGGGCAAACGCTTGGGATTCGTGTGTGTGTGTGGGACGCTTCCCTGAAGACTTGTGTACTTTCCTGTGCTGAGACGTAAGTTGATTGGAATCCAGGGTCAGACGGCGGGAGGGATTGTGTGGGCATTTGTTTGTGCAAACCTGTGCTTACTCTTATTAGCTTGACCTTCCGTCGTCTTTCTGACGGACGCCATCTCCTGCTTTGAGAACCCGGACTGAACTGACCACGGCTTGTCTTCCCCCCCTTCTTGGACTTGGAAAAACTACAAACGTCTGCTTCTGGCTTGATCTACGGAACGGAACTGGTCTACTCTACTTCAACAATCCTTGGCTGCGTCTGCTCGTGTTGGAGATCCTGTCTGCTGTGTGTGTGTGTGGGAGCGACGCAAGTTACTCTAAGCACAGTGTTGGCAGCAGAGAGGAATCTGCTGCCAATTAGTTGCATTCCTTGTATCTTTTGTTCCTTGGCTTTCGTTCTGTTAATACCTAGGCTGAAGCAAGCATTTTGTTTTTACCCGGATTAAACTCCGGTTTAATCCGGTTTATCTTTTGAACATTTACTTTTGTCCCTTTTTTGCTTCTAAAGGCAAAAACTGCCTGGCCCTTGTGTTTTTACGGGCATTTTGAGTTCTGTAATCTAATAAACTCTGTTACTTTGAATCTTGTGGCGTTCTGTCCTTGACATTGATGGTATCTTTGATAGGTCTTTTCTGAGGACTGTAGGTAACTGCTAAAGTGTTTTTGGTTTGTCTTGTAATAAATGTTTCCTGAATATTAATCTTGCTTCAGTAATATGTTTATTCACCTTCTTTGTCAGTTGTTAGTTCAAGAGTTTTGAGTCTCTGTATTGTGAGTATAAGCAGATGTGGTTGTATTGGAGGACTTGGCTGTAAACAATAGATTAGGTAGTATGTGGAAACAGGAGGTGTGTAAATAAGTGTGGGTTTTCAATAGAGTGCAGTGCTTATAAGTACATTGTGCAGTTGCTCCTACTAGGCCTTGTGTCCTACCCTCTTGAAGGCATGGTAGTCCTTGATAAAGGTACATGCACTGATTTGAAAAACAAAAACTCACTTTTGCCTGCTGTTCTGCCTCAACCTTTCAGTGATGAGTGCTTTAAATGCAGAGGCTTTGTTAAGTAGCAGTCTTGACTGCTGCATAAGCAACACAGTTGAAAGAACCATAAGACCTTTCTTAGAAGCAAATGAAAGAAGACAAGCTGCTTGACAAATTCCCTGGGCTTTCACTGGGTTACTATTATTATCCTGTTCATACAGGCTACAATGGATAGTTATGTATTATTTTGGCTGATGTTAAAACTTGTGTTTAGCCTAACATGGTTCTTTGGACCTCACGTAGCACCTAACAATATCAAGCACATCTGAAAAGTGAAAGAAGGGGGGGGGGGGAACAATGTTAATTCAGAATATAAAAGCTAGCCACATGCTGTATAGTTATAAACCTGCAGAAAAACTGGTTTATACCAGAAAACATAAAACAAAGTCAATGTGTTAGCTACCAAACCCTTGATTGTATTTCAAACCCCGCAAAAACTGTCCACTGAAAGAGAACAATATTGTTATTTCAGCACAAGGTCACATCAGTTGTAGTTTTAGAGCAGTGGTTCTCAACCTGGGGGGCCCCAGATGTTTTTAGCCTTCAACTCCCAGAAATCCTAACAGCTGGTAAACTGGTTGGGATTTCTGGGTGTTGTAGACCAAAACCATCTGGGGGCCCCAGGTTGAGAACCACTGTTTTAGAAGATGTTCTACAATATGGGTGGAAGAACAAAAAAGCCCATGCTCCTTGTCACTTCGCACAAAATGCATACTTCATGGCTTATAAAGAAACTATCCAGCAAATTAAACTGGGACCATGCTTTTTGTAGCCTTACTATTGTTCAAAAAATCAACCCTGCTGAAAACGTGTCCAACTGGCTGCTAAGTCACCTGGAATTTTACTAGATTAAATGTGATGTAAACCAAGAGCCTTAGTCTTTCATAGAATTATTGGAAAATTGGAAAGTATTTGATAGAAAGTAATCTTATTAAATATCTTCCTTTAAGAAAAATGGGGATATTTAGGGTTAGATGAAGACATTTGTTATATCATCATCTGTGTGAATCAGTGCCATTTGCTGGAGCTAAAGACATCTAGCCAGCACTGTGGAAAGACCAGCTGCGTTTATAAATCAATATGTTGCCTCTGACATTTACAAACATCTTTGGAAAGCAACTTGCTATTTTAAAATTCTTTAATATCATAGTGTGAGGATGATGTGTCTTCCATAATGTTGCTTAACCCTTCCGAAGAACCTATGCAATTGACCTGACTGCCATTTCAGTTTGATCATTCAAGAAACATGAATTTAGGGAGAGAATTAAAATGGACCTCTTAATCTCTAAGCACACATTATGTTACTATTCAAACTATTGATCAGCTCTACACTGAGTTCCTGCCCCTTCTATCTTTTCCTGTGATTACATGAAATTGCTCTTTTTAATGGATAAATTGTCTGTCACTAGAAACTATAACTACAAGCTTAAAAACAGGGCTGTGAAAAATAAAAGACTTTTGAATCATAAAGATGGAAGGAATCCAGAAAGTAATCTCATCCAACCTCCCTGCAGTGCAGGAATTCACCACTGAAGCAGCCCTGAGGAGGATTCTCTAACCTCTGTTTAAAAACTTCCAGCCTAAGAGTCTAGACCAGTGTTTTTCAACCTGGGGGTCGGGACCCCTTGGGGGAGTGACAAGGGGAGACAAAGGAACCCAAATCCCTCCAGTATTTTCTGTTGGTTCTATATGGGACGTTTGGCCTAATTCTATCATTGGTACGGTTCAAGGGGCTCTTTGATTGTAGGTGAACTACAAATCCCAGCAACTACAACTCCCAAATGTCAAGATCAATTTTCCCTTAACTCCACCTGTGTTCACATTTGGGCATATTGAGTATTCATGATGTTTAGTCCAGATCCATCATTGTTTTGAGTCCACAGTGCTCTCTGGATGTAGGTGAACTACCAAATCCTTCCAGTATTTTCTGTTGTTCATGGGAATTCTGTGTGCTAAGTTTGGTTCAATTCCATTGTTGGTGGAGTTCTGAATGCCCTTTGATTTGAGGTGAACTATAAATCCCAGCAACTACAACTCCCAAATGACAAAATCAATCCCCATAGCATTCAAATTTGGGCATATCGGGTATTTGTGCCAATTTAGGTCCAGTGAATGACCTGCATCTCAAATATTTACATTACAATTCATAACAGTAGCAAAATTACAGTTATGAAGTAGCAACGAAAATAATTTTATGGTTGGGGTCACCTCAACATGAGGAGTATTAATGGGTCGCAGCATTAGGAAGGTTGAGAATCACCGATCTAGACACATGCAGAGATGCAACACTTAAATTTCAACACTAAGAAAAGTAGACAGCTCAGCAGCAGAAACAGGGCATCGTCTGTGGCTAGTTTCTCTAGGACAGGGGTTCCCAAGCCTTGGTCCTCTAGATGCCTTGGACTTCCAACTCTCAGAGGCCGCAGTCAGCTTGAGTAATGTTCAGAAATTCTGTGCGCTGAAGTCCAAAAAATCTGGAGAACCAATGTTGGAAGCCACTGCTCTTGGATGTTGATATAGCTCAAAGTGAAAGGCAAAGAGTGCCAGGCTTCTAATGGCCTTTATGCAATAAAATTAAAAAGTCCATCCCATGACAGGCTTTTCATAACCCTCAGTTGTGATGACTGCCACAGAACGTGTCTATCACACTACCCAATTATAGCATTATATTTCCACATAAACACCATGGCAATATGCAATGGAATCCAGAGGGGGAGGAGTCATTGACTAGAATTCTTGTATAAAGAAATCAAATGCTTCATCAGACTACAAACTCTGGAATTCTATCAAGAGCGGCCATGGCAGATTGGTGACTCTTAGTGCTATAACTGTATTGTATGAAATGAGTGATCATAAAAAGGCAAGATACTAACAATAATAACAACAATAATAAAGTGGAGAAAAAAATCTGTAACAACCAAGAAGCATTTGAGAGCCCTTATCTTAACCACTATAAAATGCTTCAGAACTGCTAAGATACTTTTACAGCATTTTCCCCCAAAAATGCTGTGCTTGTAGAGATACTTGAAAAGTATTGTCTCTGGAATGTAAAGGATGCCAGCCTTTGGAATATTAAAGGGCTTCTCATTGATACAATTGGATAGTCACAGGAAACAAGTGTACCAATTATCATCAGCATCAGCATCATTATCTTGCAATTTTATTTCAGTTAAGGAAATAAGAATGTCAGGATCCATGACTAGATCTGAAGCAAGCCTAACATGCTACCTGAGTTTTGGGTTGCACTGATAGAGAGGCAATCTGATAAATATTGTCTGATCTGTTGATCATACTAAATTTATTCTTATTCTTCTCATAAACTACACGGGGAGAGGGAAGACCAGGCAACATAAAATCAACTGCCATCTGTACTGTAACCTACGTGTTGGATGCCGAAATAGATAATGCCAAACATGACATCAGAATTTTTCCAGACAATTGTTATCTTATTTAAAAATCCCTAGAACCTCTAGCTAGGTTTCAGAAAGACCCTCGTCTGAGTCCTTGGAGTTTGGTCCTTTTTATTACACCAAGGTCCTTTTTGCTAAGAGGAGTGTCTCACATTTGGAAGAGGCAAGTTGTTATATTTCATTTTAATTCTATTTTAATAAGGAATGTTTGCCAGTTATTTCCCACTCCTCCCTATGATCATATTGAATAATAATACTGAATGTTACAGGTCAATAATCTCCCTTTCACAGTGACAGAGAAAGTATGGTGTGGAATAGAATACCAGACAGGAAAATCAACAAAGGGCATTTTATGAAGACTAAGTTTGATTTAAAGGGAACACATCTCAGTTCACCTGTGAAAATCAGCAATAAAGAACAGACAGGCATGATTTGCAAAGTCAGAGAAATTAAACCTTGGGACACATTCTGATAAATGCCACTGGATACACGTTTTTTTAAGGGATTAATCCATAAGCCCAGCAATCTCACTGCATGAATAAGTAGGACATGTGTCATGGTCAGATACCACTGCAACATAGAGAGGGCAGGCGGAACAGTTTCATCTCCTTACTGGCTGAAGGAGTCTCTGCATGAAGCATACCCAGAGCCAATCCAGTGCTGGACGTATTAAATCAGGCTGGATCATGGGTCAGTGAAGGATTCATCCAAGCTTTAAAGAAGTTCCATTCCTAAATGGCTTCAGCATCTTGGAGATCTCCTTTCCTACACCAGCTGCATAAAAATGCAGCCTTATAATAGACATTACTCAAGAGTAAGTCCTTTTTTGTGATTCTTATTTCCAGGTACATATGTAGTTCATTAATCCTTGGAGTCCTTCAATCCTTTGGATTCTTATGAAACGTTTGCCATGCAGGCAAACAAAAGTAAAAAATGGAAAATGCCAAATATCAGATATTAAAAATTACCATATTTACTCAAATATAATGAGCCATCCAATGTCATGCACACCTCAATTATGAAATTGCGCATTGCAAAAAAAAAAAAAAAGGATTCCCTGTCAAATGTAATGTGATGGTAGCCACAAAAACACTGGAGCGAATCTGTGCCCGTTCATCAGACATGATGAGAAGCTGGCAGTGGCCATGAAACAGCCGGTGGAAAGCCACATATAAACCCACCTGCACCATTGGGCACCATTGAGGACAGAGAAGAGAGAGGCGGCTGTGGCTGAGAAAATGCTAGAGGGAAGTTGTGCCCCACCAGCAGGTGTAAGGTGAAGCTAGCAGTGGCTGGGAAGAAACTGCATATGAATCCACCTGTACCATTTGGCAAGAGATCTAGGTTGAGGACAGAGGAGGGAGAGGTACCTTCGGCTGCAAAAAGGCTAGTGGGAAGCTTCACTTCTCTGATAGCTTCTTACCAGGCCTGTTGGAGGGGCACTGCTTCCCAATAGCCTCCTTGTGGCCACTACCACCTCTCCCTCCTCTATCCCTAGCCAGGATTCTTGCCCAATGGTGCAGGTGGGTTTACATGTGCAATTCTAATACACAATTGAATCTGATACACCTCAATTTTGATAATGTAATTTAACCAAAAAATGTGCTGAAAATATTAGTTTGGGGATGGAAACTGAAATGTTTAGGCATCACGATCCATTACTAGATGTTCAAGTGCATAAAATTAATAATTTTTCACAGTTTATCTACACCACATGTGTCAAAGTCATAGTCCATGGGCCAAACTTGACCCACCATGCCATTTTATGTGGCCCATGAGATCATAACACACCCTGTGTCGGCACCATCCCTTCTACTAAATGGTGGCAGTGTCTTCTGAGTTTCAAATGCAATAAGAACCTAGTTTTGAGAGAGCCTATTTCCAGCAAGAGACCACCCTCACAGTATTTGGTGTCCTGGAGACTGGAGGAAAACTGGAGGAGACAAGGCTGCTGCTTTGGCTGTGTTGAGAGTATGCTGAACAAGGATCGCCTTTCACAGTTGAGGTTTGAATATTTGGGTGAAGCTCTAGAAGGACAGCGCATGGTGCAGGTGGCAACCTCTCCCTTCTCGTTCCCGGGTCAGAACTAGGACTGGGGATGAATGCTTCTTTAAAAGCATACCCGTGTCTGGTCTATTCCATTCCTAGCTGAGCCAGAATACAGTGGCTGTCACTCTTTGGCACAAATTAGGAAGGGGGCCTTGAAGAAAAGTGGCTCCACCCTTCCACTTTTGCTCTTCCTAACAAAGATTCTGGGATAATGATTGAACCAATCATTGTGTTTATTACCCCCTTGATGGATTGTCACCTTGCTGTGGTGAGGGGGCTTGCGTGTTCCAATGAACCTGAGGGCACAACCACTGGAGTCATGCACTCCCAGGAGTGGCCACAGGGGAGGATCCAGACCAAGAACAATCCGAAGACCCTAAGACCTCAACAGCAGAGCAGGCGGAGAATAACATGGTACATGTTACAATGGCTGTGAAGGCAGAAGAAGGCTGCAACAGACTGAGAAGCCACTCTCGTTGTGTTAATCACACCACTGCTGGGACCTCACTCTGTGAAGACTGTGTGTTGACCGGCCATGCACCGACCTCCACACATTAAAAAAAATCACGCACAGACGTCTTCCAAGAAAAAGAAAAACAAACCAACAAAAGTCCCATGGCGATAAGCGAGTGGCAACGGGGGCAGGACTGTGAAATCTGGAAGCCCCTAGACACAGACTGGCACATGGGCGGTGGTTATGGACTCAAGTCGTTCTACCTCAAGGTCCGAGGCAGTTGAACAGTCCAGCAGCTGTATCCATGACTGAGCAGCCCTTTTTAGGATCCGCTTTGCTCACCCCACATGGGGAAGGGGCTAGAAAAGGTGCCCTAAACATAGTCTGCCTCTCTTATCCCTGACTGGACTGCCGTGTCCAGAGGGGTCACCACTCTGCAGCCAAAAAAGAGAAATGAACTTTGGAACATGTACGGACACTGTTGGATAACACTGACAGTGAACGCTCCGAACGCAGGACTGTTATCATTGCAAGGGAGCTGGGACGCTTTAAGATCGACATAGCAGCCCTTCAGGAGACCCAGAGAGCAGGAGAGGGGCAGCTGAAGGAAGAAATGGGAGGCTACACCTTCTTCTGGAAGGGACTGCCTGAAGAAGAGTGAAGAATACACAGAGTTGGCTTTGCTATCAGAAATGACCTGGTGAAGCACCTGACTGAGGCACCCACTGGCATCAACGAACGACTCTCAACCCTCTGAATTAACCTTGCCAAAAACCAACAGGCAACCATCATATGTGCCTATGCACCAACTCTAGATGCTGACGAAGACATCAAGGAAACCATCCTATCGGAGATACCTAAGGAGGACAAAATCATCCTCCTGGGGGACTTTAATGCAAGAGTCGGACGGGACTCCGACCTGTGGCCAGGGATCATAGGAAAAGACGGGCTCGGAAACAGCAACTCGAATGGCATCTTGCTTCTCACCAAATGCGGAGAGCACAACCTTCCACCAACACGTGTTCGCCAACATGCTCTTCCACCAGAAAAACAAGCTCAAGACATCATGAAAGCACCCCGGCCAAAGCATTGGCACCTCTTGGACTATGTAATTACACGTGCCAGAGACCGTCACAATGTGCTTCTTACAAGAGCCATGACAGGTGCTGATGACTGCTGGACAGACCACAGGTTAATCCGATCCACGATGGCTATCAATATCATCCCCAAACGCAGACTCCAAGGAAGAAAAACAAGGCGTCAAATGAACACCCAAGCCCTTCAGGAGCCCTCCAAACGAGCCCTGCTCCAAACAACACTCAAAGATCATATACCCACAGAACACCTCGAAAATGTTGAGGAAAATTGGAACAAACTGAAGACCTCCATCATCACAGCCTGCGAAGAAACCATTGGATACCAAACCAAGAAACATCAAGACTGGTTTGACGATAACGACAAAGAGATCCAACAGCTAATTGATAACAAAAGGAAAGCTTTCCAAACATGGCAGAGAGACACCAACTGTGCTGCGAAGAAAAAGATCTATGCCAGTGCAAAAGCTGAGTGTATTAGGAAATCCCAATCCTCTGACAGGCTGAACAGCACAATATCACACTTCTGTGCCTCTGAATAATCCAAACCTCTTTATTCTGCTCCAACCAAAATTTCTTTAACATTGTCCATATGCTTTCTTACATCCTGGCCTTTCACAAGCTTTGTGTTATACAGCCTCTTAGTCCAAATTACTTGAGACATGGACATCCTTTAAGGCTTGCCAGATTTCTTGTGGAGTGTCCTTGTTCCTTACATGGACAAGCTGATTTGGCTGGAGGCACAACACCAAGTACACTTTAGCTTTAGCTTTTCTGATGTGCTCAGCATTTTGATCAACTCCAGACAGAGTCCCTCCAAGATCCTCTGAATCCAACAAAGACCTCATTATCACTGACCAAGAAGAATAATTCTCGTCAGACAATTTCTCAAAATTCAAGATGAAGTTTTTAGCTGCCATCTCTGCTCACTCCAATTCTCAGGCCCCTTCTCAACCTGCTTGAAGACTTCTGGAATTACACCCCAAACTCCCAGTGAACCGACTGCTTCTGTGACCCTCAGTCCCCCTGAGATTAAGCCTTCTCTGCAAACTCACAACAATGCAGGCCTCTGGCAGTCACACACTTGCAAAACAGCAGAAACACTTGATTTACATTTCATATACACATAAATCCAACAAAGGATGCCACCATCATCACCCTTTTCAAGAAAGGGGATAGAACAGACTGCGGGAACTATCGCGGTATCTCCCTTCTAACCTCCGCTGGAAAAATCCTCGCAAGGATCCTTGCAAACCGCCTTCTCCGTTTCAGAAGACACCCTCCCAGAATCCCAGAATGGCTTCCGCCCCTCCAGATATTATTATTATTATTATTATTATTATTATTATTATTATTATTGATTTATTTATGTCAACGGATGAGGATGGTATGTCCCATTTAACAGTAAGCTACAGAGTTGTTATATTTGTATAGTCTTACAATTACAAATTTCCTCTTGAAGGCAACCAAAAGGCTAATGTGGCCCTCAGAGAAAATGAATTTGACACCCCGATCTAAACATGGTTAGAACAAGAGTTTTTTCCCCTCTTCAGGGTATGGGGCACTCAAATTCCCTTTGCCAAGCTTCAGCCTTCATTTCCATTGTGTGTTTCTCACATATATCCATCAAAGGACATTTTTCTACAAAGCAGCCAGTCCCCTACAAATGTCTTTTGAAATATTAAAAGGTCTTATTAAGGGCTACAAATTGTCCAACCAGTGAATGTTGGACCAGAAGGAGGGGGAAAATAACACTTCATCTGCTGAGCAAATAAAGAATGCTCCTTTATGAACTTCAGTAATCCAAGCAATTGAGGTATGCATTGAATAGGAGACTGATTGGAAAGATCCTCCAAAGAAAAGGAGGTTGATTTCATGCTTGTTCTCTAGGCACTGTATGTGTGTTTTTTTCCCGGCCAGCACAAATGTATGCCCCAGGTAACTGGCAGAATCAGCCTGCCAACTTGAAGAGCTTCAAAACATTCCTAGTTGCTTTGGTATCAAAGGACCACATTCAGATTCACTGTGTTGATGAATGCAAAATTGAGATGTGGATGCCTCTGGAAATGTCAAGATTGATTTCATTTTAAAAGAGGAAGATGGCTCTATTGAAATGGGATACTTGGGGAACAATGATGACGCATGCTGTGTTCTTGCCCTTCTGACTTTCATTTATGCAAACAAGCTTTTCTTTTTCCTTAAAGAGTGCTAACTAGGTTGGGCTTTCCCTTTTGAGAGTAGTTTTCATCTGATGTTATAGAGACCTCCCACCCACGTCATTTATCAAACACCAACAGTTTACTGAGCATGCCAATAAGTGGAGTGAGTGATGTCACTGTTTTAAGGTGGGAACAGATATAATAAATAATAGTAAGAGTGGAAAGAAGCAATGTGTCTAGTTTCCATGGTGAGTTCCTAACTGATCAATATGTCATTTCTTATAATTATTTGTTAGAGGATAAAACTCTATTTAAAAAAAAGCTAACATGCAACATTAAAATATATTGATAATATTGGTCAGTATTCTGTATCAGCTAGAACCAGCATAGTATAGTGATTTGAGCACTAGACTGTGACTTAGGAGACCAGGGCATGAAACCCCACTCGGATATGGAGACCCACTGCTTTATAGTGGAAGACAAATGAAAAACCCATTGAAAAAAAATCTTGCCAATAAAAAAAGAGTTGCCTTATGGTAACCATAAATCAGAAATGACTTGAAGGCATAAAACTTAGAGAGTATATGGATATGGACTCTGCTGCGAGAGCAGAATAAAATATATAAGATGGTCTGGACTCCAGTTATAAGCTATCTTCAGGATAAATGGCAGACTAGCTTCGAATAGTCTTCTTCGCAAATGATAAAAATGGTAAAGGAGATTAACAGGAGAGTGATAAAGAGCGAGCTAATCATATAATAGGAAGGAACTAAGGAAATATTAGTTTCCTGCAGAATGGACCGGAGGTCTTTTTAAATCCCCTCCCCAATTCCCTGCTTTCCCCTCCTTGTCTTTTTTTTTGTCCTTTTCTCTTGTTTTTTTTTTTTACTCCCTTGCTCCCCGCCCTCCCTTTTTTTTCTCTTTCTCTCTTTTTCTTCCACTCTCTCCCATTCTACCCAGTGATACATTATGTTATATTAAAGCCCAGAGTATAATTATCACCTCACAAGAGGTGATTGTAGGTAGAGAACTTCATAAATAAGAAGTGGAATTAGTAGGAAATCTGGGGTGAAGGGGGAGATCCCCCGATATTGTTATTGTTTCTGTTTTTTTCTTTTTGTTTTATTTTATTTTACTTACAATGTTCGTATATCTATGTATGTTTTGTGAAATACTCAATAAAGATCATTATTTTTAAAAAAGGAAGAAATGACTTGAAGGCACACAGCAGCAGCAACAGTGACAGCAACAGCAGAATTAAGCCATTCAAATCAGCTAACGTGTAACAGTAAAATGTTTTAATAATCTAGACCTGTATTCCGTATCAGCTACATAATGAAGTATACAAAAGGATCTTGTAGCACCTTTGAGATATTGCAGCATATGCTGCCATAGACCTAGCCTCAGATGCATGGACTGCATAGTAAGTATATATAACATCTCCTGGCACAACCTCCACCTCAGAGCCTAATAGAAACTTCATTCACCTGCAGAATTGGACTTCCTTTTCCCCACGGTAGATAGGAAAAAGCTAAAATCATGGCAATAGATTCATAATCATAAATAAGCAGCAATTACAAATACAATAAAGGTTACATATAGCCCAGGCATAGGCAAACTTTGGCCCTTCAAGTGTTTTGGACTTCAACTCCCACAATTCCTAACAGCCTACCAGGAATTGTGGGATTTGAAGTCCAAAACACATGGAGGGCCGAAGTTTGTCTATGCCTGATCTAGCCAGTAGTTAAGTATATGTAACTAAGCAGTTGATATAGTAGAATATGGGCATCCTAATTGATTTTTTAAAATCATAATGAAGCAACTCCATGCAATTCTTCCCACAGGGTGATAGGATAGGAGATCACCCTGGTGGAAAATACTCAGAAGTGATCTTTTACTCTGTCCCTCTCTGGATTTCTCCACATGCTGCTGCCACTTTAATAGTTTTGAAGAAGGAGATGGCTTTTTTCCATGATGACTTGTCTTTTGACTTGTCTTGTGATCAAACGGAACAGGCTTCCTGCATTCAACCTGATCTGACCTGCAGCAGGGAGTTCCGCAGATCCGGAAAGAAGTCCTGCTGACCAAATCAATAAATGAAATGTATGTTCCAACAGCAGCTTACAGCATGTTTCCTTTTCGCCTCCTTCCCTATCCCTGACAATGTAACTAATAGGGTTGGGCAAAAAATTCGAATCCTTCTGATGTCGTATCCAATTCGTATGTTTTCTCACTTTTGAACTGTGTTTAGAAAAAGGTTATCCTGTCGTATGTATCCCACAATATCGAACCCTTGATTGCCAATTTTTCGAATGGTGTTGAATGTTTCGGAGGGGGCAAGCATTTGCAAAGGGCTCCTGGACTACTTGACTGCTTTAATCCGCTTTGCAGAACGAGCGCCGCTTTAATCCGCTTTGGAGAACGAGGTCTGGGTGTGCTGGAGTGCTTGGCTGCTTGCTATTGGGGCGCTTTAAACCTATATCCCAGGATCTAGTTTCAGATTATCTGATTTAAACTGGATTATATGAGTTCTCTCTGCAGAAGAACAATGACTTTCAAAGTAAAGACAACCCAATGAAACAGGAAATAAGACTTCCAAACCAGGAACAGATTTCTGCAATTATTATAAAATGGTTTATTATAAAAGCTATAAAAAATCGCCAAAAATCAGAGGATAAGGGAAATGTTCTGAATTTTCGTGAGCTATCAGTGTTAAATGTGTTCTACCACTGTACCAAGTTTGAAGAAGATAGCTCAAAAAATGAGGGCGGGAGAGACCTGCAAAGTCTCCCCCCGCTGTTTTTTTTGGCCACTGCGCATGCGTGTCCGCCATTAACGAATTACTTTTGAAATTAACGAATTTTCATTAAATTTCGTAATTTTTAAGCGGCAAAATTCAGAAATGACATCAGAAACGAAACGCTAGCGCCCCCTACTTTTGAAGCGAGTTTAGAATCAATTTTTTCATGGATCGCTCAAGCCTAGTAACTAACCCCCAAATAAAAGTATCATTTCATTCTAACCTTCCCTTCTCATGGTGGTCATTTTGTATCCTTTCTTGACTCTGGCATGGGAATCTATCCTCTCTGTCTAATAATTAACCTTTTGCAATGCTTCATCTTCCTTTCTCAAACTGCGAGCAACCAGCTGGAGTGCCTTCCCTTAAAACGCGGTTGCAGGGACCCCTGGGTTTCCATAACCACGCATTAACGGATCAACCCCAAATTCACACAGTTTCTTCCTGAATTTACCCCAAACTTAACTGCTATCTCGCTTTTGCATTCGGAGTCCCTCCACTCCAGGAAAACCATCTTTTAGTACCGCAGCCACAAGATTTAAAGAGACAACAGCTGATTGTCATTTCAAGCCTCTCTGCCGGTGCACAGCCCGTCATGCTGCCGTTTCGTGGATTGCCAAGTTCGGACTACATGCTGGACACAGAGAGGGTCACCACGGGGTCTCCTTGTGCCTTGGGCAGAGACCCCAATCTCCAATCGGCCCCTCCTTGCCCTGAACTCTGACTGACTTGTCTATGTTATGAACATTCAATGAAACCCCTTATCCTTTTCCTTGGATTCTGGACTTTCCTATGAAACTTTATGAACTTATCCTGGACCTTTGGGTGGATGGGAATGGGAAATATGATTTCTGACTTTATGAATGTATTCTATGTACCCCATATATCCCCCTTTTCCTTTATGTTTCCCCAATGTATGAAAATATTGTGGATCAGTTTTGTTTGACCTGGCTGGCAGGGAGTCAACCGCATTCCTGGGAGAGGAAATCCTCTCACAAAAGGACACCACCAAATCCCTGGCATGGACAATAGACTTTTGGTCTCCCCTTTGAGTTTCGGAGCAGGCCACTCAGAGGAAAGGATTTGACCGCTTGGATTCTCTGTCACATTCATATCTGAGGAAATTGAAGCCTTCGGAAAGCCAAGATCGCCCCACCTGATTATTCCTTTTTTTCTATTTACCCGGCCGAACACACTGACATAGCACTCGCCCACCTGATCAGCCTCCAGCTATATGACAACCAGAATCTGGCAAGCCACGCCAGACAAATATGTATATTTTCACCCCTGGAAGTAATCTTTGACACCTTGAGAGCCTTTTAAACTATCGGTGTCATCATATACAGATTAAGGCCATTGATTCATTCACAAATTCACTCAGTCACCCTTTGTCAGAGACTCGGACCACCTTCTCGCTCCTGCTAGGCTGAGGAGCCAAAGCGGGGATAGCTCCTTGATTGGACAGGATGTTCACGCCTTCACTCCAACAACCAATCAGCGTAGAGTGGGCGGAGGGAGGCAGGGAGGGAAATTCAAACCTCTCCACCCTGATTCTTCTCTATAAAGGGTGCTATATTTTATTGTATGTCTTGCTTGACGAATGATTGCGGTTTGACATCCTATCCAGCTGGATCGAATTAAACATTTCGGTGCTCCTTCTTCGGCTTTTGGTGAAAATTATTTGGGATTGGGGGGATCTCTGATTCGCAGCAACTCTCTCCATCTTGCAAGGAGTATCGGACTCATGGGAAGATCTCCGGTCCCCCTCCTTTCTAAGGGAACCCCCCAAATTCTAGCTCAATATCAGTCTGACAGTAAAATGCTAAATTTCAATGCTAGGATTCACCTTGAAGCAATGAAAGCAATCATAATGTTCAGAATGTCAGAGTGTTTGCAGCGCAGCAGTAGTTGTATGGAATCAGTGGAGCGCAGAACGAAGAGACATTCAGAGACGTTGGTAAAACTATTTACAAAGTTTTACTGTATCAACACAAACAGACTAACAGATGACAGATGAACACAGGACTCGAACACTAGGCAGACAGAATTCGACTCCTAAGCAGACAGATCTCGACTGAATTGACGCAATCAATAATGCATACACACTTGTGTCTGGATACTCCCTAGTTCCAGCCACACATCAAGGTCATCACAGCTTCTTGGCAATTAACTCTTTCCACATTATGTTACATTCTGGATGATGCAATCAGTTGCAATACAAGCATGACACAAATTGCATTTAAACACTATCAATACACTAATCCCACATTAACCCAGAATATGTTCAGAATCTGTCCCAATATATCAATAGTTCTCAACCTGTGGGTCTCCGGATGTTTTGGCCTTCAACTCCCAAAAATTCTAACAGCTGGTAAACTGGCTGGGATTTCTGGGAATTATAGGCCAAAACACCTGGGGACCCACAGGTTGAGAACAACTGACATATATTCTCATGTACCAGAATTAGGAAGTAAGTTTATCTTCTAATCAGTTGCTTTGTTAACAGGTTACTTTCTGGAGTAATGCATTAGAACTGGGTTACTTTTTCCTGTAATGACTACTTTTATCATAATGGGAGCAATCTGTCTATCATTCATTACTCCATGTACATACCATGCTAGGTCCTTCCAATGATAAGGAACTGGAAAATATAGATTTTTAGACATATATTGTATGCACATTAGAAGCAGTGAAATGTACAAAAATCAGACTCTCTCTGTGTTAGATTCTTAGAGATGTTCAAGCTGGCAGGACAGGGAGGAGAAGGGGGAGGCTGTTATACATTCCAGTGTGAGATAGTTCCTGGCACGCTAATGGAGAGAGAGAGTCCCCTGACAAGTCAAAGTAGGCCCCTGATTGATGTCTATAGTTTACACCGTAGTTATCTGTAACTTGCTACAGGCTGGTTAGAGTTCTTAGATAGAAAAATGCTGAGATGTGCATATTTATGCCCATGTATGTAAACATGTGAAATGACGTACTGATGATATGTATGTTAGACCATGTTTCTTTTTAGGGAAATGTATAAAAGGCAGTCAATGCCTTTATCCTCGCTCTGGTTTGCTTTTGAAGAAATTCCAGACTCAGCTGAAAATAAAACCGGACTTTTTGGCCTCAACGAAAGGGTCGCTCTTGGTGTTATCCCTCCTATCATCCACAACACCAATATGACTCTATAGTAATTTCCAGCGGAAGCATATCACAGAATTGCCTGGAAAACAAAGGAAATTTCTAGAGAGGACATATTTTGTTGCATGCAGATAGGTGGAACCATAGATACTAGTTCCATGGATACAAAGATCTTACTGTAATTCACTAATCAGAATGAATTAACCATTGTTATTTGCACCTCTCTGAACTTTATGGCGCACTTCTCCCACTGAAAATGGATACAAACTATATATTTTAAAATAGGGATGATGAACTTTGACTTCCAGGTGTTTTGTGGAATTATCCTGGTAGTCCATTGCTATTCTAATTTGTGGAGACGGCTGGAATTTCTAAGCAAAAACATGTGGAAAGTAAAATATTCCCATTCCCCCCATGAAGCATAAACGAACATACAAAAATGTATACCAAAAATGTATATATTGGAATGCAATAGTTGTAGAAAAATATGTATGTATGTATCAACTTTGCATTCAAAACTGTCTATTTTAGAAGAAATGCACATTCATATATCTATGCAGCTTTTCTTTTAAACAACACAAACTTGTATAGACAGATGATGAGATAAAAATAAGATGTGAAAAGTGAGAAATGGAGAAAAATAAACTGACAGCCATCCATCTCTAATGATGTCACAGGAGGTTATCTGATTGTACAAATCCACTTCATCTGAAACCAAAGACAGCATTTAACTATTATTAGTTCATCAAGGAAGAGTTTTCTTTTGTTGGTATTGACTGTAGACCCATGAGATTTTTCCCTGTCACAGCTTGCTATTGGAGTCTAGTGAGTGTAACCTACTACACCCAAACCTTTATACATTTTCACTGAACTAAGTCCCATTGATTTCAGCAGAATGTATTTCCAAATATCTTTGCCTCAGATCACAGCCTTATTTGTTAAGCTCCAGGAAATTCCAATACTGGCACATGCTGTTACTGTTTTCTACATGTAAGGCACTCCAACTTGGTGTCATCACCAGATGAAATCCTTTAGCAAGATGTAAAAAAGTCATAGCACCAGTGGGGGACGCAGTCAACAATATTAATCAGCAATAATTACTTGTGATAAGTTTTGCTGGGGCTGAAAATAATAAACTTTTGACTTGAAACAACATCTGATACAAAATGCAGTCATGCTGGCCACATGACCTTGGAGGTGTCTATGGACAACGGCGGTTCTTTGGCTTAGAAATGGAGATGAGCACCAACCCCAGAGTCAGACACGACTAGACTTAACATCAGGGGGAAACCTTAACCTTTGCCTATAGTTCTTTCATGATTGTTTTTGCACTACAAATAAGATATGTGTAGTGTGCATAGGAATTAGTTCATTTTTTTCAAATTATAATCCGTCTGACAGATTATGAAGTGATCCTTAAAAAGTTTGAGGACCCCTGTAATAAAATTTCAAAAGCTTGCATGATGTATTTTCTGCATTTTGGCTGGCCAAAAAAGGCTCTGTGCTTAAAGGGAAGGTGAAGTGGAGCATGCCACCGAATTCATCCCTGTCTGATGAGGTCATGAGAGAGGCTGCCTTTGAAAAGTGTTTGGAAGCTGCAACTAGTTCAAAATGCAATAGCTCGACTAATGATGGGTGTGCACTGGTTTCCAATGTGCTTCCAAGTTCAATTCAAGATATTGGTTCTAGCTTGCAAAGCTTTAAACAGCTTGTGGTTGCTTCCATCTTAATATGATCTTGCCTGAAATGTGTGTCTTAATTGCTTTTAGATTATTTTAATGACTATTTTAATTTGTCTTTAAAAATTCTCAGTGTATTTTAATTTGTTTTAATTTGTTTTGTTTTTTAAATCTTTGTGTTGTTTAAATGCTTTGTGCATCACCTCAGGGCCCCTGGTAGGCTGGAAAGTGATATATAAACACTTGAAATAAAATAAATATGTTCTATTGAACTTTGCAAGACTGCTTTCTTAGAATGATCTCCTAGGATTGCATGATTGATAGTATATGGGTCTGCTCCAACTAGTGAGGATCAACAACACTTTGTCTTCTACCTATTTATAGTCTTCAAGCCCAATCAATGCCCTTCCCCAAATTTTATTAAAGTGGAATTTATAATGATTATCTGCATGTTATTTGCAAATATGCCCATTCCCTGATTACACAGTTTTCACAAGATGTTCTCATACAGAGCTGCACAAAATATTACACAGACCATCACGTAATGCTTGGCAGTGATGCCAACAAGCTGTTGGAGCTGCTGCTTTAGGTTTTGTGCTGCCACAAAGAAGTAGCGCTCCCTGTGGTTCTTTCCAGCCCTGCAGCAGTAACAGCTACAGCCCACTGCCAGACTCTCATTGCTAATGCGATTGCCATCTGCTTGAACTGTGGGAAAGCTCCAGTCACTGAAAGATATGCACAAAGGTGTACATTTCCCAAAAATGGTGTTGCTAGGACTGGATTACTAATGATTCAATTATTGCAATTGCTCTAGGACCCGTACTGGCTAGAGACCTCATTCCTCCATTGCTTCCCCACTTTCCTGATGCTTCCCTTATCATTAAAAGTTGTGTTATTTAGGTAACTAAAAATGCCTCAGATCAGACAGTTAATCACATTGAAGTTGCAGGGTTGAAAATAAATTCACATTTGAAGATTTTTGTGCTGTTGTCTATTTTGCTTTGTTCATTCATTATTTCTTTCTCCAAAGAATTTGATGGCCCATGAGGTCTCTTCCAACTCTATGATTCCATGAAATCTATTCCAGGTTTTGTAAATTGCCTTGCCTCAGAAAAAGAAGAGAGAAAAAAGTGGAGAAAAGGAAGGGAAAACCAGCCCAAAATGGGGGTGTGATTATTATGTGGTGACAACTATTATGTGATGAAATATGCATTACATTATCTTCAACTACAGTAGAGTCTCAGTTATCCTACATAAACGGGGCGGCAGAACATTGGATAAGCAAAAATGTTGGATAATAACGAGGGATTAAGGAAAAGCCTATTAAACATCAAATTACATTATGATTTTACAAATTAAGCACCAAAACATCATGTTTTACAACAAACTGACAGAAAAGGTAGTTCAGTACACGGTAACATTATGTAGTAATTACTATATTTACGAATTGAGCACCAAAACATCGCAATGTATTGAAAACATGACTACAAAAACATTTGCTACTAAAAGGAAAACTGCATTGGATAATACAGAATGTTTGATAAGCGAAGGTTGGATAAGCGAGACCCTACTGTACTTTGTTTTTACTTTTGCATCATGTGGTGCATTTTTAAAGCAAGATATACAAGAAAGAAAAAGATCTGTATTGAAACCAAAGGACAAATGCCAAAATAAAGTTCCTATTAAATAATATTCCCCAGATGGATGAAAATTTCTACATGCCTAGCTGGTGGGAAGTTACACTGAACACAATGAGAGTTAGTTCTGAATAAATATGCATAGTCCAACACCGTAAACTGAACAACATAAAAATATAAGCTAACTATAATTAATTATTTATTTCTGACAGTAATCAATGCCTGGTCATTCCCAGGCCTTGATGGTGCATAGTCAACTGAACACAGTGTACCAGTAAATTGAACTGTGTATCTGATCAGAGATATCTTCATTCAGGATGTTTGCATAATAAAGAATGTTACTTTGCAAACAGATTGTCTAACCTTTCTAAAGGATCAGTTAGATGTTCAGTAAAGTCACACAACACAATTAAGGAGAGATCCTGCAGAATGTAGGTGAAAATCTCTTTTATTGAACATGCTAATAATAATAATAGTGCGGTTTTCTGGCATTGTATATTTCTGCCGCTTCTGTGACTGTTCATTTGAGTTTTGATGATTCCGTAGCCCACTTGTCGATGGATGTCCAGAATCAGCAGCATCCACCGCGGTCCTTTTTATCCTGGGCGACGACCGAGCCAGTATAGACTTCGTTTGGGTTTGATTCTCCATAATGCTAATGGGTTAGGTGCTCTTGGTTGTGCTCCTCAGCTGAGGCCTCTCTGGCTTGGTTGGACCTGCCAGTAGTTACAATACCGCCAGCACAGCCCTCAGTCATCATTGGAGCAGCTAAGCCCCCCCACCACGTCAAGGTGGCACCTGCGGGGGGGGGGGGGGACCTTCATTGCAAACATGATGGAGCACTGGAAAACTGAACTGTTTGTTGGAAATGAAAGCTATGGACTTGTCAACATCAGGAGAGGAATTTTCCAGGGAGATTCATTGTCCCCTCTGCTTTTCATTATTGCCATGATCCCTCTGTCAACAATCTTACAAAAAACAAATCTCAGCTATCAAACATCTAAGAATTCACACAAAATTTCGCATCTGATGTACATGGATGACCTGAAGCTGTATGGGAAAACGGAAACTGAAATCCAGTCTCTGACCAACACTGTCCGAATTTTTAGCACTGATATCAACATGGAGTTTGGTTTGGACAAATGTTCGACAGTGGCATTGAAGAAGGGAAAAATCATTGAAAGTGAGGGCATAAATATGCCCAATGGCCAAACAATAAGGTGTCACCAGCCAGAGGCCTATAAATATCTGGGCATATTGCAACTGGACAACATCAAGCATGAACATGTGAAAACTGTGGTCAGCAAAGAATACACACAAAGGGTCAGAAAAATTCTCAAAAGCAAGCTCAATGGAGGCAACACCATCAAGGCCATAAACACCTGGGCCATACCTGTCATAAGATACACTGCTGGCATCATAAACTGGACACAGATGGAACTGGACAATTTGGACAGAAAAACAAGAAAACCCATGACCATTCATCATTCACTGCACCCTCGCAGTGATGTTGACCGGCTATATCTGCCTAGAAGATCAGGGGGCAGAGGACTCTTGCAAGTCAAGCAAGAAGTCAAAGAAGAACAACATGCCCTGGCAGAATATGTAAAGCAAAGTGAAGAACCTGCTTTGATTGAAGTCAAAAATCAGAAACTCCTCAAAGCACAGCAGACAAAAAACCAGTACAAGAAAGCCACACTACAAACTAGAGCTGACAGCTGGCACAACAAAACACTGCATGGAAAGTTCCTTGACAAAATTGAAGGAAAAGCTGATAAGACCTGGCTGTGGCTCACGAATGGGACCCTGAAAGAAGGAGACAGAAGGCCTGATCCTTGCAGCCCAGGAGCAAGCCATCAGAACAAATGCAATCAAGGCCAAGATCGAAAAATCAGCTGATGACCCAAAATGCAGACTGTGCAAGGAAACCGACGAAACCATTGATCATATCCTCAGCTGCTGTAAGAAAATTGCACAGACAGACTACAAACAGAGGCACAACTCTGTGGCCCAAATGATTCATTGGAACTTATGCCTCAAGTACCACCTCCCTGCAGTAAAGAACTGGTGGGATCACAAACCTGCAAAGGTTGTGGAAAATGAACACGCAAAGATACTGTGGGACTTTCGAATCCAGACTGACAAAGTTCTGGAACACAACACACCAGACATCACAGTTGTGGAAAAGAACAAGGTTTGGATCATTGATGTTGCCATCCCAGGTGACAGTCGCATTGATGAAAAACAACAGGAAAAACTCAGCCGCTATCAGGACCTCAAGATTGAACTTCAAAGACTCTGGCAGAAACCAGTGCAGGTGGTCCCGGTGGTGATGGGCACACTGGGTGCCGTGCCAAAAGATCTCAGCCGGCATTTGGAAACAATAGACATTGACAAAATTACGATCTGCCAACTGCAAAAGGCCACCCTACTGGCATCTGCACGCATCATCCGAAAATACATCACACAGTCCTAAGACACTTGGGAAGTGTTCGACTTGTGATTTTGTGAAAGGAAATCCAGCATATCTATCTTGTTTGCTGTGTCATACAACGTCGTTGTGTCAATAATAATAATAATGTTGATGTTGCAATCCCAGGTGACAGCAGGACTGAAGAGAAACAAATGGAAAAGCTGACACGATATGAGGATTTAAAGACTGAATTACAAAGACTTTGGCACAAGCCAGTCAAGGTGGTCCCAGTGGTGATCGGCACACTGGGTGCAGTGCCTAAAGACCTTGGCCTGCACTTGAACACAATCGGCGCTGACAAAATTACCATCTGCCAGCTGCAGAAGGCCACCTTGCTGGGATCTGCACACATTATTTGCCGATACATCACACAGTTCTAGACACTTGGGAAGTGTTCGACTTGTGATTTTGTGAAACGAAATCCAGTATATCTATCTTGTTTGCTGTGTCATACAATAATAATAATAATAATAATAATAATAATAATAATAATAATAATAATAATAATACAAAATCCAGCATATCTATCTTGTTTGCAGTGTCATACTATGTTGTTGTGTCAATAATAATAATAATAATAATAATAATAATAATAATAATAATAATAACAACTTTATTTATATCCCACCACCATCTCCCAGAGGGACTTGGGGCAGTTCATAAAACACTCAAGGTGTGATACAAAATACAACAAGTGCAAAACAAAACATAGGCAATAAACAGTCAACACAACATCATAAATTCACAGAAATAAAAAAAATGATTTATACATATAAAAAAATTCACAGAAATATGACCCTATTTGACATGGCTCAAGAAAAGAACACTTTTCTGTTGAGAAGAGTTCCTCAGCATTTGCATGGGTGTGTATGGGGAATGGAAAAGGGCTTGGAGATGGGAATATCTGCAGGAAAACTTTGGGTGCCAGATTCTGTTCCTATGATAAAAGTGAGCATCCCACTCAAAGTTCATTGTTCCCTTGAATCTATGGGCCATTTTTCCAGTGTAGTTGAGTTAATAACTAATTACTTGTTGATTTTGTATCAGAAAATAGACACTGAGCAGTGATTACTAGGCATGTTCGATCAATGAAAAAAATGTTTCAATTCTCGTTTCTAAAGTAGAGGGCTCTGGTGCTTCGATATAGAAAGTATTTCCTAATTTTTCACCTCAAAATTTTGGATATTTCCGAAAATTTGTAATGATTCTAAATGTTTCTAAAATGGCGGACGCGCATGCACAATCGTAAAAAAAAGGCACGGGGGGGGGCATTTACAGGGCTCTCCTGCCCTCATTTCTTGAGCTATCCTCATCAAATTTGGTACAGTGGGAGAACACATTCAGCACCCTTAGCTCAACAAATTGTAGAATGTTTCCTATCTCCTATGATTTTTGGCGAATTTTCATAACTTCTTATAATACACTATTTTTTAATATTTGAAGAAACCTGTTCCTGGTTTGAAAGTCTTATTCAATTGGGTTCTTATCACTGTGAAAGTCCCTCTTCTACTTGTGTATCTTTGTTTCTGTAGCCGGAAATCTATGAAAATGGTGGACATTTGCAGACACTGGAAACCCTCCCTGCTCCTATCTAAAAATAAGCAGGGGTGGGGCGGAGATATTTCAGCTTCCTAAGACATGGGAGCTTGTGTCCCACTCCCTTGGGGGGCCGGCCACCGTTGGCTGGCCCCACACTACACACCCCACCCTATCTAATAAAAAGCAGTGCCTGGGGTGGTTTTTTGGGGGCAGCCAGGAAAAGGGGTGGCTCAGGTCCCACTGCCCAGGGGGCCGGCCACCATTGGCCAACCCCACACCACACACCCCTCCCCATCTAATAATAAGCTGGGCAGGGGTGGTTCTTTGGGGACAGCAAGAAAAATGGGGGGCTTGCGTCACACTGCCCAGGGAGGCTGGCCACCGTTGGCCAGCCCCACACCACAACCCCCACACCTATTTAATAATATGGGGGGGGCAGGTGATGTATCCTTTCGGACAGCTACAGACAAGGGGTCTGAGGTCCCTCTCCTCTGGGGATCTGGCCAACCTTGGCCATCACCCAGCACTGCCCATTTCTGCCAAGAAGCAGGAATTTTCTTCTTGAGTGTCTGTCTCATACCACTGTGTTTGTTGCACCCACAAGGGCCTGCTCCCTGCCGTGCAACAATGGCTGTGCTCGGCCGCAGCATCCCAGCCGAGCACAATCAAGCGGCCAGCCCGCAGGCAGGCCGTGCGCCACCCTCTCATCAAACGATTAAAAATTTGACGAAATCCCCAGGGTGGGTCCCATTCCACCGTCTTCCCTTTTCTACAAACAGACACTTCTGTAGCAACCGGACCTGGGCCCCAATGTCTGTAGCCACCACAAAGGCACACTCCCTGCCGGGCAAACACCACCGTCCTCGGCCGCGGCCACACAGGACAGGCACCATCAAGCAGCCAGCCCACAGGCAGACTGTGCTCCACCCTCTCATCAGACGATGAAATACTGGGGAAAATCCCCAGGGTGGGTCCCATTCCACCATCTTCCCTCGTCCTACTTTCAGACAAGCAAGAACCACTTCAGTGTGATGAGGACCTGCGCCCCAATGTCTGTAGCTGCCAAAAAGGCCCACTCCCTGCCGAGCAAACATCACCGTCCTCGGCCGCGGCCACACAGGATGGGCACCATCAAGCAGCCAGCCCACAGGCAGTCCATGCTCCACCCTCTCATCGGACGATGAAATACTGGGGAAAAAACCCAGGGTGGGTCCCATTCCACCATCTTACCTTTTCTACAGACACTTCTGTGATGCCTCATGGGCCTTGTAGTCCCGCTCCTAGTGTCACTGTGGCAGATGAGGATGAAAACATGGGGTTTTCTCCGGATCAACAACAGCCGGAATCCATCCAGATGCCTGATGTGGATGTTCTTGCCCAAGAGCCAATTAAAACCGACCTTGAACAGCTCTCACCTCCCTTCGCTAGGAGACAATCCTTTGCTGCAGACAGGGGAGTGAAAGAGCGAATTCGCAGGAGTGTCAGAATTGCAGCCAAACAAGATGCTGATTAGCCATGTTTCCCCTGGGAAATCCAGGGAGTCTCACATCTGGGAAGTTGGGTTTCGTTCCCTGTTCTCTAGGGAAAGAGAACGCTGGACACCTGTTTGGCAGGAAAACGAGACCCAGTTAAAGGTGCCTGGCACGGTTGGCTCCGTGCGGAGACAACAGAGCAGCTTCAGGAGAGAGATCGTGTTTCCAGCCTTGTGTGGACTTCGCTAAGTCTGCAATCCAGTTTCCTTGCCTTGCTTATTCAAGTATTCAAGATTTGCCTTGCCACGTTCCTAGTCACGGACCTTGTTCTCAGATTCAAGCTTTGTTTTCCTGCCTTCTTGTGAATTTACCTTGGACCTTGAAAGACCCTGGACAATTCCCCACACTATTGCTTGGCAATAGTGTGTGTTTCGGTTTATTGGATTTTATCTTTGGACTCTATTATCATTTATTGGACAAACTATTTTTGGACTATATTCGACCTCATTTGATAGGTCTGACTCTGGACTATATTTTCTACTTGTTTTTATTATTTTTATATATTTCCTTAATAAAGATATTAGATAGTTTATTGGCCTCCGTGTATGGTTCTTGGTGCTCCGCTGCCTTGAGCGTGACAGTAATCTCCAAGGTGAAACCCCCGGATACTCTTGAAAGACTCATTGCCCATTGTTTGCGGGCAGAAGTTCTACTCTCCAACAAGAGGCAGTGGCTTCGGGGCCAGAGTGGAAGAGCTGGGGTAAAACCCCCCTCCACTGTTGATGTCCGGCCTCACCCAGTCTGGAGACCACCGCAGCCGACCCCTACTCCCGTGGGAAGCGAGGACGAGCCGATGCAACTGGGCAACGTGCGCCCCAGACTGGATGTGGCAGAGAAGGCCCATTGACAGCGTTTAAACCTGTGTTGGTACTGTGGAAATGGGGGCCATTTCGCCAAGGAGTGTCCAGCAAAAAGGAAGCCTCCCACCCGTTTGGCGGCGGCGTCCTCCGCGAACGCGGAGGCTGCTGAGGTGGCTGAGATGAAGCCGGCGGGGGAAGACAGTGACCGGGTGTAGAAGGGCTCGCCAACCCGGTCAAAGATTCCACTCAAGAGCCGCAAACGGGAGTCCTTTTCCTCCTAGTGGTCACACTGTGGTCAGTCAAAAAGGGACCCGTCATGATCCATGCCATGATAGATTCCGGGGCGACCAACAACTTCATTGACAGAGACTATGCCAACTCGCTGGGACTACAATACCATGACTTCAAGAATGCCCGGGTGGTGCAAGCCATCGATGGCCGGCCCCTGAAGATGGGGCCAGTAAGCCAATGGACCGAGCCCACTCGAATGTGGATAAGAGAACATATGGAAGAAATCTCTTTCTTCGTTACCGAGTTTCCCCATTTTCCCGTGATTTTGGGAATCCCTTGGCTAACACTCCATGACCCAAGCATCTCCTGGTCCAGCAGAGAACTCCAGTTTGCTTCAAAATACTGCCAGAACCACTGCCTAGTAGCCAAGGTCTACCATGCCACAGACACAGAGCCCATTATCACCTTGCCTAAGAAATATTCAGACTTCTGGGATGTTTTCAATGAGAAGGAAGCTGAAAAACTACCCCCGCATAGACCCTATGACTGCACCATTGACCTGATTGAGGGGGCCCCAATTCCGCGAGGACACCTCTACTCCCTGACTGAACCAGAGCAAGAGGCTCTCAGGGAGTTTTTAGAGACAAACCTCCGCAAGGGGTTCATCAGACCCTCTCAATCCCCAGCCGCTTCCCCGGTGCTGTTTGTGAAGAAGAAGTCGGGGGACCTGCGCCTTTGTGTGGACTATCGGGCTCTGAATAATATCACGAAGCGGAACCGCTACCCATTGCCACTAATCTCGGACTTATTGGACCAACTTCGGGGAGCCAAAGTTTACACCAAACTGGATCTTCGTGGGGCTTATAATCTGATTCGCGTGAGAGAAGGAGATGAATGGAAAACCACTTCCCAGACCAAATTTGGATTATACGAAACCCTAGTTATGAATTTCGGTTTATCGAATGCGCCCGCAACATTCCAGCATTTTGTCAACGATATCTTTCAGGATTATCTGGACCGCTTTTTGGTTATATATTTGGATGATTTTCTGGTGTACTCAAAGTCACAAACAGAGCATGACCAGCACGTCAGAATGGTGCTACAACGTTTGCAGGATCATGGACTATATGCCAAGTTAGAAAAATGTGCCTTTGATTTGAAAGAAGTAGACTTCCTGGGATACCGCGTCTCACCACTGGGGCTATCCATGGACCCGGCAAAGGTTTCAGCCGTATTAGAATGGCAGGTGCCAACTAATAAAAAGGAAGTGCAACGATTCTTAGGATTCGCAAACTACTACCGCAAGTTCATTCCAGATTTCGCCTGCTGGACCGATCCAAACGCCAGCTGTATCCGAGGGAAACAACCGTTCCACTGGACAGAACAAGCTGAGAAAGGATTCCAGCAGTTAAAGCGGCTATTCACGACCCAGCCAATTCTTCAGCACCCTGATCCAAACACCCCTTTTGTTGTCCAGGCAGATGCCTCTGATGTGGCAGTGGGGGCCGTGCTGATGCAACCAGTGGGAGAACATCTCTATCCTTGTGCTTACTACTCACGCCAGCTGACAGCCCCGGAGAGGAACTACACCATCTGGGAAAAGGAGCTCCTAGCCATCAAGGCAGCCTTCGAGAATTGGAGGCACTGGCTAGAAGGAGCCAAATTCCCTATCGAAGTTCATACTGACCATCAGAATTTGGAGCACTTAAGGACTGCGCAGAAGCTAAACCAAAGACAGCAATGCTGGGCTTTGTTCTTTGAACGTTTTGACTTCCGGATCCACTATGTGACTCTTGCCCAGACCAAGCAAGCCGATGCCCTATCACGGAAGCCAGAGTATGCAGCAGGGCGTAAAGACAATCCAGAGACCCAATTGCTGCAACCCGAGAACTTTGCCACGCTTTGGAAACACCAAATCCACTTCAGCTGAGCCAGCTTCGCCTGACTCAAAATCCACATCCACTGACTCTCTTTTTACCCAGGCGATCAGGACCAGCCAACAGGCAGACGCCTGGGCCCAAGAACAGATTCGACGAGGACTACGCTTCCCATTTTCACTTAAGAATGGGATATTATGCTACAGGAACCATGTCTATATTCCTCTAGGGGCCGGAAGGGAGAAAGCTCTCAACTTGTGCCACGACAGCAAACCTGCCGGGCATTTTGGGCTGTTTAAAACCATGCATTTAATTTTACGGGACTTCTGGTGGCCCAGGATTCGCAAGGATGTAGAAAACTATGTCAGCTCCTGCCCTATATGCCAGCGCTCCAAGACTCGAAGGGAAAAGCCAACAGGACTCTTGCATCCCCTTCCCACTCCCTCTCGGCCGTGGGAGATAATTTCAGCAGATTTTATCACGGATCTACCACCGTCCCTTGGATTCACCACGATCCTAGTGGTGGTGGACCTTTTTACCAAGATGGCCCATTTCATTCCTTGCAAGGGACTTCCTACAGCCAAAGAGACCGTAGACCTATTCCTTCAGCATGTATTCCGATTACATGGCCTGCCCAAGAGTTTGGTCACAGATCTCAGTTTACCTCCCGTTTTTGGAAGGCCCTTCAAAAACTATTGGGCATTGACTCTCGTCTATCCTCAGCTCACCACCCTCAAACGGATGGACAAACTGAGCGCACCAATGCCACTTTGGAACAATATCTCCGCTGTTATGTCAACTACCAACAGGACAATTGGGCATCCCTGCTACCACTTTCAGAGTTTGCATTTAACAATGGCGTCCAGAATTCAACCAAAGAAGCCCCGTTCTTTGCAAACTACGGATTTCATCCCCGTTTCTTTCCTCCCGTTGTGGAGACCTCAGAAGTTCCTGCAGCGGAGAATTGGCTACAGGAACTCACGGCAGTGCAAGAACTTTTCAAGCCAAGGAGGACTACAAACGTCACGCTGACAGCCATCGCCAGCCCGGCCCCGAGATCAAGGTAGGAGATCGGGTTTGGTTATCCCTCCCTTTTTGCCCTCCCAACGTCCCTGCCGGAAGTTAGATGCCCGCTTCATTGGTCCCTACCCAATGGTGGCACAACTTAACCCCGTGACTTTCAAACTTCAACTTCCGCGTTCCATGCGCATTCATCCGGTGTTCCACCGTTCCCTCCTCCTTCCGGCGGATGGTGTGTGCCCAGATGTGAACCGGCCACCCCCCGCCCCTACATTGGTGGACGGGGAAGAGGAATTTGAGGTCCAGGACATTTTGGATTCTCGTGTTCATCGCCGCCGCCTCCAATATCTGATTGATTGGGTGGGTTATGGACCAGAAGAACGCTCATGGGAAGACACTTCCACAGTCCATGCCCCTGACTTAGTCCGGCGCTTCCACCGGACTTATCCTTCCAAGCCGCGGCCCCGTGGATCTCGGGAGACGGGGCCGAATGGGGAGGGGCTTGAGAGGGGGGATAGTGTGATGCCTCATGGGCCTTGTAGTCCCGCTCCTAGTGTCACTGTGGCAGATGAGGATGAAAACATGGGGTTTTCTCCGGATCAACAACAGCCGGAATCCTTCCAGATGCCTGATGTGGATGTTCTTGCCCAAGAGCCAATTAAAACCGACCTTGAACAGCTCTCACCTCCCTTCGCTAGGAGACAATCCTTTGCTGCAGACAGGGGAGTGAAAGAGCGAATTCGCAGGAGTGTCAGAATTGCAGCCAAACAAGATGCTGATTAGCCATGTTTCCCCTGGGAAATCCAGGGAGTCTCACATCTGGGAAGTTGGGTTTCGTTCCCTGTTCTCTAGGGAAAGAGAATGCTGGACACCTGTTTGGCGGGAAATCGAGACCCAGTTAAAGGTGCCTGGCACGGTTGGCTCCGTGCGGAGACAACAGAGCAGCTTCAGGAGAGAGATCGTGTTTCCAGCCTTTTGTGGACTTCGCTAAGTCTGCAATCCAGTTTCCTTGCCTTGCTTATTCAAGTATTCAAGATTTGCCTTGCACGTTCCTAGTCACGGACCTTGTTCTCAGATTCAAGCTTTGTTTTCCTGCCTTCTTGTGAATTTACCTTGGACCTTGAAAGACCCTGGACAATTCCCCACACTATTGCTTGGCAATAGTGTGTGTTTCGGTTTATTGGATTTTATCTTTGGACTCTATTATCATTTATTGGACAAACTATTTCTGGACTATATTCGACCTCATTTGATAGGTCTGACTCTGGACTATATTTTCTACTTGTTTTTATTATTTTTATATATTTCCTTAATAAAGATATTAGATAGTTTATTGGCCTCCGTGTATGGTTCTTGGTGCTCCGCTGCCTTGAGCGTGACAACTTCTGTATCAACCGAACCTGGGCCCCAATGTCTGTAGCGGCCACAAAGGCACACTCCCTGCCGGGCATTGGCGCCCACCTTGAGCTCATCAACTACAAGTTCCGTGGACACTCTTTTCAACTGGTTCCATAGAAAGATTGATACATTGAAGGACGGGGGGGGGGGGGAGAGGGAGACAGGTGAGGACTGGAATAGGTACTGGAAAGGCTCTTTTAACTCTTGCCTGTATTCCATGACCTAGCCTGCATGAATGGGGATTATAGCTTCGTATGTGAAGCAGGCACCTAACATGATTGCAAGAGGTCAGCTGACTTCTAACCAAAGATAACCCAGAAGAGTTATTAATCTGGTGAAAATCCTCTGTGGGAACGCAAGACCCAAACCCCCAACCCCCGTCTGCCCCAGTTGGATGGCCAATTCATCCCGGGGATACCCGGGCAAGCATCGCCATAAGTAATGGAACCACATTTAGAAAGTAACGAAACCCGGTTCCAATAAAATCACCCCTTTTCTTCATTAGTGGTGTTTGAAACCTGGTGGGATACCGGATGCACGTAGATTTGACTAACTCGAGTCGCATGGCCGTTCTAGGCCCATGAAAACAGTTTTCTGTGCTTCTCGATAAACGAATGTTTGTTTGAACAAAGGATATCTTTAATCATAAATGTCTGACACTGCAGAATCCATCGAAACCGTTCTTCCAGAAATGGGATGCGGAACAATAGATGTCCCTGGACCAGGCCTTTAGTGTATTTTTTTCTCTGCCTTCGCTCTCTATGGTATTACATGATGTTTTGGGGCTTACTTTGTAAAGGCATAAGCTAATTAGATGTTTAATAGGTTTTTCCCCATGCCCCTCATGTTACCCATCATATTCCCTAATGCAATGTTATTCTGGCCCGTTTTGGTTGGTTAAGTGAGACTCTACTGTATTCATAGTATTTCTCATTGTTTTGTTTGTTCTTTTAGGGTACTCTTTGTAGCCCTTTCTTTCAATAGCTGTTATTATGAAGACGACCATTGTGCTACCTATCTGGATGGGGATTGGTTATTGAGGTATTTCGCCGACTAACTGACTGCATTTGATTATTTTGAACCCTTTATTTGGACCATTTCCTCAAAAAAAATTAAATCTATCATATATCCCTGTGGCATTTTAGAGATCTATAGCTTGTCTATGGTACTCAGGATAGCTCTCGTCACACTGTTGACACAGGGGCCTAAGATGTGACCCTCTGACACATCGCAGACAAGGCATCAAGACCAGAATGACACATTTTATAGAATTATGAAGTTCTAACTTTTTTTATTATGAAAAACATGGCATCATATAAAACAACTTAAAATGCAGGATTTGTTCTCTTTGCCAACTTTGGCTTTCTAAAAGTATTGCAATAGTTTTGGGATCACTTAATGCAGCAATCATCATACGGCAACTTAAATTTGTCTTTTCACAAAACTGCTATCATTGGAGAAAGGGTATCCCCCTAGAAGGACACCAGGATAGAGTTCATTGTGCCTGCACATCATCGGTGATAAATAGAGGAAACAAACAATGTCCCGAGAAAAGGTCCATCATAAAAGTGGGAAAAGAAGACTTGGCGTTAGGATGATAAAACCTCTGGACTTTGGAGAGGGTTCCTCACTTCAAAGGAATCTCTGGAAATTTCAAAACAGGGAGGTTGGCCTTGAGGAAGACCAATTTCTCAACAGAAAGGGGATCCAGCAAGCTGCAGTGAGGGGTCACAACATCGCCAGCCATGCTGAAGACCCTCTCGCTCTGCATGCTGTTTGGAGGGCAGCTGAGGAACTTGCGAGCGATGTTGGCAAGATGCTGCCACATGTGTTCTTGAGAAGACCAAGATGATTGTGACACCCCCAATTGTGCCAGTATGGCGACCATTTTTCCAAATAAATCTTCCCTCCACTGCCGCTGCTGCCCTTGCTGCTGCCAAAGCTGCTGTCTTGAGGTCAGAAACCTATCGCACAGCACTTCCGGGCTGTCGGACTCGCCACTGGCGCTACTGCTAGGGGTGGCGGGCATCTGTGCCAGGGGGCCCATGTGCTCTGTGCGCCCCTCCCCCCCACGGCGACGCACTCCTCCTCATGCACAAGGTTAACGGGACATGCCTTCCATTCCGGATAGTATTTGAGGCAGATGGTGTCCTTCAACCTTGGATCAGAAATGGCTGCTATCATGTGGACCTGGCTGCTTAGCAGCGGCTCTAGCCATTTACGGACTGCAAGGGTCAGCTTTCTCACGACCTCCTGGACCTGTGGTATTAGATTGCCGGCCAGGGAGTCGAGTGTTCGACCTCCTCCCAGCATATCGAGATGCCTCTTTAGGGCCAAGACCAGAGGCACTCCCTGGCTGAGAAGAGCCCCCTGTTGCTTCCTTGAACGGTCTCAGAACTTCCACCAGCTGGGAGATGGTGTCCCACTCCTGCTTGTTCGGCACCAGCTTGCCAAGGTAAGGGAGATTCCGTGGACCGCCTTCTACTGCTCCACCATTCGTGCAAGCATCTTGTACATGGAGTTCCACCGGGTGGATATGTCCTGTAGCAGCTTGTGCTGCGGCAGCCCCTCCAATTTCTGCCTGTCCCTTAGCTCTTAGCTGCTGCAATGGAAAAACCCAGCGATCTTGCAGCAGTGTTCAATTAGCTGACTGATGTGTGCGCCAGTGTTGGAGGCCAGTCACCAGGCCAAGCAATGCCCTTGCAAGGAGTGCAAAGATACTTTGAAAACTAGAAATTCCCTTGCTATATTTGTAAGCAAGAAGGACACTGGAAATCAATGGTGTCTCTGGCTATGTGATCCCACAAGCCTGAAAGGGAATGCCTTGCCTTCCTTTGGTAATGTACCTGTGAGAAACCTGGCCAATGCCCTTGCAAGGAGTGCAAAGATACTTTGAAAACTAGAAATTCACTTGATATATTTGTAAGCAAGAAGGGCACTTAATGGTGTCTCTGGCTATGTGATCCCACAAGCCTCAACCCAATGCCTTCAATTAGAAATGGACCAGTGACCACGCCAAGCAATGACCTGGAAAAGTGTGCAAAAAACTTTGAAAACTAGAAATTCCCTTAGAATCATAGAATCATAGAATAGTAGAGTTGGAAGAGACTCCAACTCTACTATTCTAGTCCAACCCCCTGCCAAGAAGCAGGAAATCGCATTCAAAGTACCCCCGACAGATGGCCATCTACCCTCTGCTTAAAAGCCTCCAAAGAAGGAGCCTCCACCACAGTCCGGGGGAGAGAGTTCCACTCCCGAACAGCTCTCACAGTGAGGAAATTCTTCCTGATGTTCAGGTGGAATCTCCTTTCCTGTAGTTTGAAGCCATTGTTCTGCGTCCTAGTCTGCAGGGCAGCAGAAAACAAGCTTGTTCCCTCCTCCCTATAACTTCCCCTCACATATTTGTACATGGCTATCATGTCTACTCTTAGCCTTCTCTTCTGTAGGCTAAACATGCCCAGTTCTTTAAGCTGCTCCTCATAGGGCTTGTGCTCCAGACCTTTGATAATTTTAGTTGCCCTCCTCTGGACACATTCCAGCTTGTCAACATCTCCCTTCAACTGTGCTGCCCAACATTGGACACAGTATTCCAGGTGTGGTCTGACCAAGGCAGAATAGAGGGGTAGCATGACTTCCCTGGATCTAGACGCTATACCCCTTGCTATATTTGTAAGCTAGAAGGACACTGGAAATCAATGGTGTCTCTGGCTATGTGATCCCACAATCCTCAACCCAATGCCTTCAATTAGAAATGGACCAGTGACCACGCCAAGCAAGGTGTGCAAAAAACTTTGAAAACTAGAAATTCCCTTGCTATATTTGTAAGCAAGAAGGACACTGTCAATAGTCAATAGAAATCAATAGTGTCTCTGGTTATGTGATCCCACAAGCCTCAAACGCAATGCCTCTTCTTAACGAAATAGACTAGTGATTCTGCAAAGGTATGCTATGATCCAGCAAGAACTATTCTTAATGAAATTGAAAGCTAGATAATTTTTTTAATAATATGGAAAAAAATAAAAATAACCCTCAAATTCACAGCTCTAAATAGCTGAGCACTACCCTAAATTCATACACTCACAAGAGAAGGAATCAGCAACTAAACCCTAACCCTTTCTCCAAACCCCTCTGTGGGAGCAGCCAGACAGGGCCCCTTCACCCTCTCTCTCCCTCAAGACACGAGGCTTACTTGCTATCCATTTGCAGACCCCCACCCTTTCCGTGCAAAACCAAGCCCAGAATGGCTCGCCCGGGCTACACAGCGGGCTTTTATGGCAATTTTCCACGTGGATGCAGAGGACCCTAGCCCCCACCTTTGCGTCCATCGTGGAAGCTTCTGATTGGCCGGGGAGTGGCAGCCCATTAGGCTGAGCTAAGCTCCCATTCAAGGTAGGTTGCAGAAACAAAAATTTAAAAAAATATATTTTTAAAAATATATTAAAAATTTCTTTGGGGAAAAATTAATGAAACATTAAGAGACAATTAGAGAATGGGCCAACGATGGTTCAAATTACATTGCCGGTTGCACCGTGAGACAACGTCTCGGAACGCATCTCAAAAAGCAAGAACAATCCGATATAAATCCGATATAAGATTCAAAATGATTTTTTTGGACATACCTAGTGATTACAGTTGAATTGGACGTGTCAGTCTACTCTCTTGGGTTATTCTCTCTTAGAATTTCCAAAACCCCTGGCAGCCAAGGCCTCTGATCTGTGGCCTGCTGGGTGCTAATAGGGCCATTTCAAAAGCCTGTGGCTAACGCAATAGAAAACCCAAGGAGGGAATGCATTTTCTAAAGCCTCCTTCCGCTTTCATTTTATTTAGCTATGAGAATACACACACACATCACCATGGAGTTTTAGTTCTAATTTACTGCAGTTTGTCCTTCACTCACATTTAGTCTTTGATTTTGCCCTGTCTCTTTTCCAAGGCACTTTTCAGTGAGCACTTAAGAAGAGCTCTGTTTTTTATCTAAGAGCCCATCCATTTCTGTTTTAAATGTTTTTATTAATGTTTTTCTAATACACTACAACAAGCAAGGGGAAGGAGGGTTAAAGGGAAAATGGGGTAGGGATGGACTGCTAGATGGGAAGGAGAGGGATAGACTGGGAAATGGTAGGGGGACTAGGAGAGGCTGAGTTCGCACCACAAGGGGAGGGGAAGGTGGGGGGGGGTAAGGAAATGGGGAGAGGGGGGAGGGAAAGGAAAAAAGGGAAATAAAAGAGGGCAAAAGAAAAAACAGCAAAAATGGGGGGTTGACTTCAATTTTTCATTCTTCCTTTTTTTCTTCTTATTAATTTTCCATTTCTATTCCTTTTTTTATATAGTCCTCGAAGGTAGTCCAATCTGTTTCCTTCATAACTCTGCTGTTATTCTTCTTTATTAAAAAAGATAATTTATCAATGTCTTTTATTTCTATAACTGTCTATCCACAGGTCTTTTGTGGGAGTGATCTCTGATTTCCACAGTTTTGCTAGCACCATTCTGGTTGCCGTAATAAAAAAGTGAAAAAATTGTCTGTATTAGTATCAATAGAAGATTGGGGGTCATATAGCCCTAACAGGAGAAGCTCTGGTTTCATCTCTAAATTTATTTTTAAAATTTTATTACATTCCCCGTGAATCAATTTCCAATATTTCTCTATTTTTTTTTACAACTCCACCACATGTGGAAGTAAGAGCCTATTTGTTCTTTACACCTTCAACATTTGTTATGTACAAATGAAGCCCATCAATTTCATGTTTACTTTGTTTATCTTTTATTGAGCATAACACTGGGTGCAGAAATAAACCAAATTTGTGTTTAATTTCTAGGAAAGGAGATGCTGGGATCTAAGTTTGTGTGGAAGAACTAGACAGTAAGGAAATGTTGTAAAAGTATTTATCCTGCATCCAAATGCAATATTTACTTTTTTTTCTACCCCACTTTTCTCCTGAATGGGATTCATAGTTCTACTCCACTTCCAAATAGAGTAAGACTATTGAAGAACTTACCGAGTTCAGTGGGACCACTTCTGTTGGGATACATTATTATTAGATTTAGATCACTGGGTGTTAATTCATTACAGCCCTTTCAAAATATGGTAAGCAACCTGGCTTTCATTCATTTTACAGAACAGGGCATAAGTTTCTGTTCATAATTCAGCTCTAGGGACATTAATGCCCTTAATCCCTGTTGGGCAGAGATTCAGAAGCAATGCAAATTCACCCTGCATCTTCAGAACATCTCATTATCTGAACAGATAATTTCCTAGTTCTTACTGAGAAATCCACTTTTTAAAAGTCCCCAAGGAGAAAAGGAAAAGCTGTACATTTAAATCAATGAAGAAATCAAAGATTTGAATGTAGCTGGGATTGTGCATAAATGTGTCCATCACGGTGCATCAAAGAACAACTACACTAAAATGGAGATGGAAATCCTAGCCTCATGAGAGTGCATTGCTTACTGGCTGTGGTAAGTCATACTAATGTTATCTGCTAGCAGAAGAAAAATGGAAAACCTGGAAAGGAGAGGGAATTGAATGAAATGCCTGCAAACCTGAATAGTAATTCTCAACACTGCAGTGTTTTGTGTCAGCTGCCCTTTGTGTTTGATCTGAAACACATTCCTTATCAGCACTTCATAACAGAATTTTACAAACAACTGAATTCAAGTGGCCGTGATAGACTTTTGCAGCACTTGATTTTGGCTTAGTAAGTACATTGCCTTCAGTTAATTTTAAGTTGCTACCTTATCACTGGAGCTCAAGTGAGCTAGGCTGGGAGACATCCAAAGAGTTTGGTTACTTTCATTCCATCAAAAACCTTTTTCCTGCTCCAGTCTTCTAGAGATTTTTTTTTTGCAATTGCTGCAAGTTTAGGATGTTCCTGATTAGTTTCCACTTGTTCTTTAGCACAATAGGAACCATCAAGGTGATCAGAGCAGTCATGAATCATAGATTACTTACATGTGTATGAAACTGAATTGTAGTTTTGGTTATGTGACAGTATGTCTCTGGAAGATATAAAAGCAGACCTTTGGTGAGTCCTACATCAGTGGAGTGGTTAATCCACTCTGTAGATTAGTCTCTCAACTATAAAAGAGCTGAATTTTATCACATTGGATAACTCCTTTAAAGTTTAGGCAACCAGCCTACTGACATCGTAGAATCATAGAATCATAGAATAGTAGAGTTGGAAGAGACCTCATGGGCCATCCAGTTCAACCCCCTGCCAAGAAGCAGGAAATCGCATTCAAAGCACCCCGACAGATGGGCATCCAGCCTCTGTTTAAATGCCTCCAAAGAAGGAGCCTCCACCACAGTCCGGGAGAGTGAGTTCCACTGCCGAACAGCTCTCACAGTGAGGAAGTTCTTCCTGATGTTCAGGTGAAATCTTCTTTCCTGTAGTTTGAAGCCATTGTTCTGCGTCCTAGTCTGCAGGGCAGCAGAAAACATGCTTGCTCCCTCCTCCCTATGACTTCCCCTCACATATTTGTACATGGCTATCATGTCTCCTCTTAGCCTTCTCTTCTTCTGTAGGCTAAACATGCCCAATTCTTTAAGCTGCTCCTCATAGGGCTTGTTCTCCAGACCTTTGATCATTTTAGTTGCCCTCCTCTGGAGCTTGTCAACATCTCCCTTCAACTGCGGTGCCCAGAATTGGACACAGTATTCCAGGTGTGGCCTGACCAAGGGAGAGTAGAGGAGGAGCATGACTTCCCTGGATCTAGACGCTATACCCCTATTGATGCAGGCCAAAACCCCTTTGGCTTTCTTAGCAGCCGCATCACATTGCTGGCTCACGTTTAACTTGTTGTCCACAAGGACTCCAAGATCTTTTTAACATGTACTGCTGTCTAGCCAGGCATCCCCCATTCTGTATCTTTGCAACAAATTTACTTTTTAAAATAACTTCCAGAATATTTTACCTTTGATAACTCAATCTGTCATCTTCCAAAACAGAATAAAATTGGGACTGTTAGTTGTCAATTATATCTGAATGTTGGACTGCATCCTACCTGAAGATTTTCTTTTTTTGCCATACTTTGTTAAAATAATATATTGTTTCTGTGGATTATTAAATATGTGCCACAATTTTGTTAGTTTGGAATCAGAATCCAGAATATTAGTATTGACTTCCAAATTCTATTCTTGATTCAAAATTCAAATAAAATGAATACTTTATGTTAACAACAATAAACGGAGCATTTGGGAGATTACAGTATGTGTTTTAGGAGGGATTGCATGCAAATGTATACATTTTAAGTATAGTACTTAGCAAAATCAATGTACATTCCATACAATAAAAAAACACACAGAGACTAGCGTAGCAATGGGATGAACAAATGAATGAACACATGGGAATATAAGCAAAATGGACACAGATTGGAAATTGGCCCTCCATTATTAATCAGGACATGGCAATTTAGACCAGAAGTAGGAGAAATTTCTTTGGCCTCAATCAGTCATTTTTTACTTGTCATGGAAGAATCTCTGAAACTCAGCAGCACAGCATATTAGATTAGATTACCCCGCTCTCTGTCCACTTTCCATAAAGACTTGAAAACTTGGATGTTCCAATGTGCCTTTAAATAATGGTTTAGCTCATGAACATGGCTGCTCAGCCCTAATTCAATGTTTTTTTCCAACACTTTATTTCCAGCTCCAGCCCTATTGCTCTGTGTTTTGCACAAGCCTTGCCCTTCCCTGTCATATCTGAACATGCCCACTTTTTCCAGTTACTGGTTGTGATGTTGATTGATGTATTTTTATGATGCTTTTACTTTCTGGTTTTAATTATTTTAATTATATTGTTAATTTGTTATATTTTTAATTTGGAATTCCTTGTTTATGCTGGGCTTAGTCCCCATGTAAGCTGCCCCAAGTCCATTCGGGGAGAAGGTGGCAGGTTATAAGAATAAAGTTATATGCTTGCTTGTAAAATGCCTTGACAATAAAACATAGAATCCCTAGACATGACTGGGGAATTCTAGCAGATGTAGTCCAAAATAGTATATTATTAGAGTCTGTTCGAGATCAATACAAATAAATGTGAGTGACCCAGGGAGAGGGATATGTTTGCCCTTCCCTGGACCTTGAAGAATTGCTTCCCTCTTACACCCCTGCTCTTCCCCTCAAACTTTACCCCATTTGCAATGTGCATCACGCTGCAATTTAATATTTTTAAAATAATTCCTCTACCCTGGAGCCGCTTTGGCTTTAGAACAGTATTTTTCCCAACCTGTGGGTTCCTACATGTTTTGGCCTTCAACTTCCAGAAATCCTAACAGATGGTAAACTGGCTGGGATTTCTGGGAGTTGTAGTCCAAAACACCTGTGGACCCATAAGTTGAGAACCACTGCTTTAGAAAGGTGTGTTTTTTTAAGAAACATGAAGTGGCTGAGCAGGAGTTCTTGGGTGCAATTTGTCATTTCACATACAAAGGTGGGGACTGTGATGACCCTAAGCTGCGAGAGCACTGGGAACCAGACACGGAGGCCAATAAACAATCTAATATCTTTATTAAAGAAATAAAAGAGTCAAACAAAAATAAGCAGAGTATATAGTTCAGCAATAGTCCTTTTAGGAAAGATCAAATATAGTCCAGTAATATGAAGTTAGATGTCCAGTATTAGAGTTCAAAGTTTTAATCCAAAAGCCGAAACACACTCAAACTTCCAAGCAGTTTGAGTGGGGAAATAAGCAAGGTCTTTCAAGAGTCCCAGGTTCATTGTCCGAGGCTAGGATAACAAGGCAAGGCAAAGTTGGTCGTGGTGGAACTGAATCGCAGTCCAGACTTGGCAGGGAGACGAGACACAATGCCCGGTCTACTCGGGAGTAGCGCGCTACAGGAATCTAGAGACGGTGTTGGTTTCCCAACTGACACGTTGACACCGCGATGGCTAGCCAGCGCAGAACTTTTAAGGGACTTCGAATCTCCCCTCAAACCAGGTGCCTGAACACTTTATCCCAAGGGAAAATGGACTGAAGACAACAACTTGCCAGATGCAAACCTCCCTGGAAACTCTCAAGGGAATTGGTCTAATTAGCGTCCTCTCTCTCCGCTAATCGCGCACTTTTTCTCCTATTCTCCTTCTCCGAGCGGAATGTTTTCAGAAACAATCTACTATCAAAAGGAGCACTCTCTGGGGAACCAGGCTCTGCTTCAAGGGCTTTTGTAATTAACTTTGGGCTAAAACTGTCAACAGGGGACATCTGGAAGGGAGCAGAATCTTGCTGAGTTGGCACAAACCCCAGTCTGATCCATAATGGCTGCTGGGTCATGACTCGAGGGTCCCTGAGACATCACAGGGACGGTCATAGGGCTACCTGCTGGCATGTGGTCCACAAGCCACACTTTGTTGTCATCTAATGTAGATAGTACTTTATGAGATGGACCAACAGGCCAAGTCTGCGTACGGGAGGGGTTTCCCAAGGTAGTTTATTATTTGAAAATCAAAACTTACTTCCTTGTATTTATAAGAAAATCCAAACGGCAATAGGTCATGGCTGGACCTTACAATCACACACTGGGCAAAGAAAGTCCAGCAATGAAAGGACTCCCTCAGTCTAGTTAAGGACTTGCCTTTCCTGAAACTGTATGAAATGGTTGACCTGCGGGGAAGAAACAACAGCTGTTCTTTCTGGTCCCTGGAGAGAGAAACAAATTTGAGAAATAGTTGACAATCAGTTATAGTCTTCAGCTCCCTTATGCCTCAAATATATATATATATATATATATATATATATATATATATATATATCATTGATGCAGCAAGAACCAATCACTAACACCTTATACATAATGTTCAAGGCATCATGCAGTTCAATTCTGCCTAGTTTCTGATTGTTGTTACCAAAACGTCTCCTGCCAGTATAACCATGCTGTTCCCATTAAGGATTTCAGCATTCCCAGCACAGCAGTATGTGGCACTGCCAAGTTAGGCCCTCTGTAGCTAACTTAGCACCATTTCAGGGCTCCTAGCAACAGAAGCATTGGATCTGGTAACTTTTTCCATGTTATTTTTTGCAGTTTTTCTCTGGGAGACAAGTTACTAGAAACTACTTGACAATACTTTTATTTTTAAATGTGTTGGCAATGCTAGAATACCTACTACCCAGGCATCTCAACCACCCACCAGGTACCATCCAGTGGAAATGATTTAATAAGCAGTCTTGGTAAATTTCTCAAACGTTTCTTTACTATGTATGCCAGTTCCTAGTGTGTATCTAACTGGTCCCTGCAGTTTTAGCAGTAGTTTCGAGCCCAAAAAACACTACATTCCTATCCAGCTGGTAGGCTAGGCTTCTTGAGCTTTCCAGACTCTCTCAACTGCAGAACTGTGATATTCTAAAGAACAGAAGAAGAAAAAAGAACAAAAGAATTTCCACAGACTTGCCATGCTGTGGTAAAATGTAAGCATGTATTTCTAGATAATTTGAACCTATAGCTGCTCTGAACATCATTAATTTGAGATTAAACTGTACCAACCCCAAAAATGAAGATCAGTGTAAACGCATTTGGGAAATGGTACCTCATAGCACATGATGTGGAAGACTTAATTGTAAGTTCTGTCTTCCATTTTCCCTAGACACAAATAGGATTTAAAAATAAAACAACTCTTCTGATTAATGTTGTCTCTGTTGTTCTCCACCAAACTATTAATAATTAATTGAATATGGCCATGTTGTCATGGGATATTTTAGTGCGTTCCACTGCTCATAGACAATCTCTTATTCAGGCACATTACAGCCAGAGGGTCCAGCAGGCTGGATGTGGCCCTCCAAAATCATTTACCCAGCCCCCTCCCTAAACTTTAGACTTAAGATCGTCCAAAGTCTGAAACAGCTTGAAGGCACACAACAACAATCCTAATTAACTTAACTATCTCATCAGCCAAAAGCAAGCCCACATTTTCCATTAAAATACAGGTAAGTTTATGTGGGTTAAATTTGTTCTTCATTTTAAATATTGCATTGTTCTTTCATGGTTTGTTTGTACTACAAATAAGATGTGTGCATAGGAATCTGTGTTTTTTTCCAAACTATATTCCAAAATTGTTCCTCTGCTTAAAACGTTTGAGATCCTCAGCTCTAGAAGCATTTTGAAGGCAATGTCTCCCAATCTGACTTTATGAATAGGATTATATATAAATCAGTAATCTCAAAACATGTCCCCAGTACCAAATTGTGCTTTATTTCTTTTGAACTGGTTTGAATGCAATTAAAGCAAGTCATGAAATTATCATCTAACTAAATGGAAGTACATAGGAAGTTCCTAAGTTTTACTAGGTTGCATTATTTCTATGACCTGATGGCGCTTTTGTTAACAAGTCTATTTCATCTTCTGCTGACCCTATGATTGAGAAGCCTCCAATAGCTCAGCTATTGCAGATTCAAGAGTTATGGCTTCCTTGACTGGCTTTATCCATCTGCAAAGTCGTCTTCCTCTTTTCCTACTTTCTACCTTACCAAGCATTATTTATTACCTTTCATGTCATGTCCTATCATTCTATATCCAAAATATGACAGTACCAGTAAGGAAGAGAATAAGCTTGATTCCAGGACACATTTCCTTCTCTTTTTAGCAGTGTTCTCCATAGAATTCTTATCCAACACCCCATTTCAAACAAGACTCTTACCACTTTATATTTATGTGGCAAGATCTGGTGAGAATTGTGTGCCTAGATCAGTGATTTATTCATGCAACAAACAACGAGCTTTTCACAAGTATGTCACATAGTGTCACAATAAATCATGTTGCATCAGGAAAAGAAACAAACTTAGAGATTGTATGCTAGCAGTGCAATCTGCTTTACACATTTCCCCCCTTTTCTAGCATCTTCTAAAAGTGTAGAGGAAGCCCATAAAACTTGATATTTACTACTCCACCTCCAATTCTCATTCTGGAGCAAGGAGCACACAAACATCTGGATACTTTTGTCCCATGGATCTCCTCTACCATCAACCAGAAGTCCCATTGATTGAAAAGGGTGTTGTAAGCATTCTGTTAATTCTTGTTGTAGATCTTATGCGTTCATAATCCATCACTGCATCATTTAAGGATTGTGTCATCATTTGCACAGAGTTGTGATGCCATGTGCCTTCAAACTGGGTCAAACGTAGGGTGACACTATCTTGGGAATTTCTTAGCAAGATTTATTTCTCTAGGGCTAAGAGAGTGCAACTTGCCAAAGGTCACCCAGTAGGTTTGCATAAATGAACAGGGATTCAGATGCCTATTTCCCAGATTAGGGGACTTCCAGACTTTAATGAAGTAGATGACTAAAGGAAATTATCCCTTTCAATTAGGTGTAAATGTCCCCATCAACTCTGTTGTGCTGAATACATTTCAATGATGGAAGTAAACCATGAAAGTTCCTCATTTTGTTCCAGTGCTTTCAAATTTTCTTTTCTCGTGATGTTTTCTTCATCCCAAAATTACTGAGAAGGTATCATTACCACTCCCAAGGTGAGTTTAAATGAGAATGTATTAATATTTGCCTTGTATATTTCTTCGTTATTGGAACTAGCTTTTTTTTCCGAGTCAGGAGCAACCTGAGTCACTTCTGGTGTGAGAGAATTGGCCGTCTGCAAGGACGTTGCCCAGGGGACACCCAGGTGTTTTTTTTAATGTTTTTATCATCCTTGTGGGAGGCTTCTCTCATGTCCCCGCATGGAGCTGGAGCTGATAGAGGGAGCTCATCCGCGCTCTCCCCGGGTGGGATTCGAAACTGGCAGCCTTCAGGTCAGCAACCCAACCTTCAAGTCACAAGGCTTTAACCCATTACGCCATTGGGGGCTCCAGGAGAATCATAGAATCATAGAATCATAGAATAGTAGAGTTGGAAGAGACCACATGGGCCATCCAGTCCAACCCCCTGCTAAGAAGCAGGAAATCGCATTCAAAGCACCCCCGACAGATGGCCATCCAGCCTCTGCTTAAAAGCCTCCAAAGAAGGAGCCTCCACCACAGCCCGGGGGAGAGAATTCCACTGTCGAACAGCTCTCACAGTGAAGAAGTTCTTCCTGATGTTCAGGTGGAATCTCCTTTCCTGTAGTTTGAAGCCATTGTTCCGTGTCCTAGTCTGCAGGGCAGCAGAAAACAAGCTTGCTCCCTCCTCCCTTTGACTTCCCTTCACGTATTTGTACATGGCTATCATGTCTCCTCTCAGCCTTCTCTTCTGCAGGCTAAACATGCCCAGCTCTTTAAGCCGCTCCTCATAGGGCGTGTTCTCCAGACCCTTAATCATTTTAGTCGCCCTCCTCTGGACGCTTTCCAGCTTGTCAACATCTCCCTTCAACTGTGGTGCCCAAAATTGGACACAGTATTCCAGGTGTGGTCTGACCAAGGCAGAATAGAGGGGGAGAATAACTTCCCTGGATCTAGACGCTATTCCCCTATTGATGCAGGCCAGAATCCCATTGGCTTTTTTAGCAGCCGCATCACATTGTTGGCTCATGTTTAACTTGTTGTCCACAAGGACTCCAAGGTCTTTTTCGCACACACTGCTGTCAAGCCAGGCATCCCCCATTCTGTATCTTTGATTTCCATTTTTTCTGCCAAAGTGAAGTATCTTGCATTTGTCCCTGTTGAACTTCATTTTGTTAGTTTCGGCCCATCTCTCTAGTCTGTCAAGATCGTTTTGAATTCTGCTCCTGTCTTCTGGAGTGTTAGCTATCCCTCCCAGTTTTGTGTCGTCTGCAAACTTGATGATCGTGCCTTCTAACCCTTCGTCTAAGTCGTTAATAAAGATGTTGAACAGAACCGGGCCCAGGAAGGAGCCCTGCGGCACTCCACTTGTCACTTCTTTCCATGATGAAGACGACGCATTGGTGAGCACCCTTTGGGTTCGTTCGCTTAGCCAATTACAGATCCACCTAACCGTAGTTTTGTCTAGCCCACATTTTACTAGTTTGTTTGCCAGAAGGTCGTGGGGGACTTTGTCGAAGGCCTTACTGAAATCCAGGTACGCTACATCCACGGCATTCCCTGTATCGACCCAACTCGTAACTATATCGAAAAAAGAGATCAGATTAGTCTGGCATGACTTGTTTTTGGTAAATCCGTGTTGACTATTAGCAATGACCGCATTTGTTTCTAAGTGTTCGCAGACCACTTCCTTAATGATCTTTTCCAGAATTTTGCCTGGTATTGATGTGAGGCTGACCGGATGGTAATTGTTTGGGTCGTTCTTTTTTCCCTTCTTGAAGATAGGGACCACATTCGCCCTCCTCCAATCTGCTGGGACTTCTCCCGTTCTCCAAGAACTCTCGAAGATAATTGCCAGTGGTTCTGAAATAACTTCCGCTAGTTCCTTCAGTACTCTTGGATGTAGCTGGTCTGGCCCTGGGGACTTGAATTCGTTTAGAGTGGCCAGGTGTTCCTGGACAACTTGTTTCCCTATTTGGGGTTGGATTTCCCCCAATCCTTCGTCCATTCCATGTTGCTGAGGTTGAAGATGGCTTTCTTTTTGTGAGAAGACCGAGGCAAAGAAGGCATTAAGTAGTTCTGCCTTTTCCCTGTCCCCTGTCGCCATCACCCCATCTTCTCCTTGCAATGGCCCTATCGCCTCCTTTTTCTTCCTTTTTCTACCAACGTAAGCAAAAAAGCCTTTTTTGTTGTTTTTTATGTCCCTGGCAAGCCTGAGCTCATTTTGCGCTTTAGCCTTGCGAACCTTTTCCCTACAGGTGTTGGCTATACGTTTGAATTCTTCTTTGGTGATTTCTCCCCTTTTCCACTTCTTGTGCATGTCACTTTTGAGCTTTAGCTCAGTTAGAAGTTCTTTGGACATCCATTCTGGCTTCTTTGCACTTGTCTTATTTTTCTTCTTTGTTGGCACTGTTTGCATTTGCGCCTTGAGTATTTCACTTTTGAAAAACTCCCATCCATCCTTAACTCCCTTGTTTTTTAATATCGGCGTCCATGGAATGCCGCTCAGTAATTCCTTCATTTTTTGGAAGTCAGCTCTCTTAAAGTCCAGAAAGCGTGTTTGACTTGTCTTAGTTTCAGCATTCCTTTGTATTGCAAACTGCAGGAGCACATGGTCACTTGCCCCTAAGGATCCAACCACTTCAACTGTATTGATCAGGTCTTCCACATTTGTTAAGATTAGAAGGCCATCATGAATAAATGCAATATTTTTTTCCAGGGCAAAAATTCAACAGACATCAAGTGAGAGAAAGAAGGAATCTAGCACTGAAACAAAATGATCCCAATACTTAACTAGCATAATAATGCTAAAGCACTTTAGCACTTTGACTATAAAATAATATTGACAACAACTACCCATTAGATACAACTATTATTCTCCGCTGTCCAATGTTCCTTTGTACTTTTTCTTTTTTTTTTTAAATGATCTTTATTGGAGTTTTACATATACATCAGTTAAAACTACAGATTGGGTATCCGGGAAAGGTAGAGGCAGGGGTATAACTAGGGTTAGGGGATAATCTGGGGGGGTACTAAAAGTTGGAAGCGGAGAAAGGGGTAGGAGGAGTAGGAATAAGGGGGGCATGGGGTAAAAGGGGGAGGGGGAAGAAGGGGATGTTGGTCTTCCTTTATCTTCCGTATCGGATGTATAAGTTATCTATTTAACATCTTTCTTTCTGTCATTATTGTGCTATATAATTTCTAAGCTTTCCCCAGTTTGTTTGTTTAATACTTTTTCCTCTGGATTCTCTTAATAGAAATGTTAATTCGTCCATTTCTTGTATTTCTATCAATTTCTGAAGCCACGCTTCTTTCGGTGGAGTTTCTGCCAATTTCCAAAATTTGGCAAAGACTATTCTTGCTGCCGTAGAGCTATACATAAATAAAATGTCATCATTTTTGTCGAACTGTGCGTCTGAGTCTGTTATTCCCAGTAGATAGTATTCTGGTTTAATTGGGAATCTTTTCTTTAAGATATTTTGTGTCTCTTCGTGGATTATCTTCCAATATTTTTGGTCATCTCACAAGACCACCATGTGTGGTAGAACGAGCCTTCTTGAATCTTGCATTTCCAGCAGGAGTTGTTGTACGATTTGTACATCTGTCCAAGTTTTTTAGGGGTCATGTACCATCGATGGAATGTTTTAAGCCAGTTCTCTTTTATTTCTATTGCGTAAGTGTACTTTAATTTTTTGTTCCATATCCGTTCCCAGTCGGCTAGCATAATTGGATGTCCAATGTTTCTGGCCCAATTTATCATACAGTTTTTGATTGCTATCGTCTCCGTTGACCATTCTAGTAATGTGTTATAAATTGTGGAGATTACCTTCTTTTTTGATAGCATGATTCTATCCCACAAACCATTTGGGTCATTGAAGCCAATTTGAGAGTCCTTAATATATTGTTCTTTGATAACGGCACATTGGAACCAGGACATGTTTTTAAAGTTTTCCTTTAGCATTTCTTGTGATTTTAATTCATAAATCCCATTTCTTTTCACCAATATTTCTTTGTAGCGCGGCCAAACTGTCCATTGTAGAATGTGACGCTGAGAGGATTCAAGAGAAGAAATCCATAGGGGGGTTTTGTTGTAAAACCTCATTTTATATTTCTCCCATACTTTTATTAGAGCCGCTCTAATAAAATGGTTACCGAAGTTCTTTTCAACCTTTCTTTTATCATAGCCCACATATGCGTGCCATCCTCGCCGGAGATCAAAACCTTCTAGGGTCAATATGTTTTTGTCTTCCAGGGTTGTCCAATCCTTTACCCATTGTAGTGCACAGGCTTCATAATAAAGTTGTATGTTCAGTAGCCCAAAGCCTCCTCTTTTGGTTGCATCAGTCATGATGCTATATTTAATTCTTGGCCTTTTGCCTTTCCACACGAGTTTTGCTATATCTTTATTCCATTCCTGGAATAATTTTTGAGTTCTTAAGATTGGGAGGTTTTGGAAAAGGTACATTAGTTTCGGCAGCACATTCATTTTAATGGTCGCTATTCTTCCTAGTAGGGAAATATTTAGATTTTGCCAGTTCTGTAGATCGGTTTTGATTTCTTTCCATTTGTTTTGGTAGTTGTTTTTTAGTAGGTGGGCATTTTTTGCAGTAATCCAAATTCCTAGGTATTTCACTTTCGTGACTGTCTCAAATCCTGTTGATTCTTCCAATTTCCGTTGATTTTCCCTAGTTATGTTTTTTGTCAAGATTTTTGTTTTTTCCTTGTTTATGAAGAATCCCGCTACTTTACCAAAATTTTCCATATTGTTAATCCATTTTGTTATTTGTCGGTGGGGGTCTTCAATAAAACATACAATATCGTCAGCGAAAGCGCGGACTTTGTATTCTTGGTTTCTAATTTTAGTTCCTTTTAACTGATTATCTGTCCGAATGTTCCTAATCAAGATTTCTAAAGCAAATATAAAGATTAGAGGGGAGAGGGGGCAGCCCTGTCTCGTTCCTTTTTCAATTTGGATTATTTTGGAGTGTTGTCCATTAATTAACAGTTTTGCTTCTTGTTTTGTATATATCGCCTCAATTGCATTTATGAAGTGGTAGCCTATATCTAATTCTTTTAATAGAAGTTTAAAAAATTCCCAATTCAAATTGTCAAAGGCTTTTTCGGCATCAATAGTTATTAGGGCTAGTTCTTTTTGGTGGAATGTTTCATAATATTCAATAATGTCCAATACGCACCTAACATTGTCCTTCATGTATCTGTTTGGTAGGAATCCTTTTTGTTCAGTCCCTATCCAATTGTTAAGAAATTCTTTAAATCTGTTTGCAAGGATTGTAGAGAAGATTTTATAATCTGTGTTTAGTAGTGATATCGGCCTAAAGTTTCTTACGTTTGTGGTATTTGTGTTACTCTTTGGAATTACTATTATGTCCGCTTGCCTCCAGGAATCCGGGATTATTTTATCTTTTAGTGCCGTATTCATTATTTGGTTTAAATAAGGCATAATCTCATCTGTTAATGTTTTGTAAAAAATTAATGTAAAGCCATCTGGACCAGGTGCTGAGCTAGGTCTCATCTGTTTTATGGCCTTTTTAATTTCTTCATTAGATATATCTTGATTTAACAGCTCCCTTTGTTTTTCTGTTATCTTTTGCAATCCTTGATTGCTCAAGTATTGTGAGATTTCATCTGGATCGGTGTGATTTTTTTGATATAATGCTTTAAAAAATTCTTGGAATTCTTGCAAAATGTCCTCGTCTGATGTTAATGTCTTTCCTTCTTTTCTAATCATTGTTATCTGTTGTTTTTGCGATTTTTGCCTAATTTTCCGTGCTAGCCAAGCACCCGGCTTGTTAGCATTTTCGAAGTGGTGTTGCTTAATGAACTTCAGTTGCTTCGCGGTTTGTTCCATTTCCAGATTTTTCTTGTTGTTTTTCAATCCCAACAACTGTTTTGTTAATGATGTTTCTTGGGGGTTCTCTTTTAATTTTTTTTCTAATTGAGTTATTTCTGTATTTATTTCGCTTATTTTTTGATTCCTTAATTTGTTTCTTATTGCTTTTTGTTGGATGAGATGGCCCCTTAGGACTGCCTTAAATGTATCCCATACGATATGGTCTCTTGTTTCCGGGATCCAGTTAACTTTGAAGAATTCTTGTGTTAATTTTTTACACTTATCTATGTCCTCTTCTTTTTTAAGGAGATTGTCATCTAGTCTCCATTTCTTTCTTATTTTCCTTTGATTTAAATGCATTTCTAGTGGGCAGTGGGCAGATTTATCTCTGGGTAAAATTTTGATATAATCTACTTTAGAGCAAAGGGAGTTTGATAACCAAATCATGTCTAATCTTGACCACGACTTGTGTCTGTGGGAATAAAAAGTGTAGTCTTTAGTTTCCAAATTGTGTAATCTCCAAATATCCTGAAGTTGGAATTCTTCCTTTAGCTTTCTAAAGTTTTCTGGCATCAATCTTGCATTGGCATATTTCTTTTTCAGTATTTTTTTACTTGTGTCTAATTTTATGTCCATTATACTGTTAAAATCGCCTAATATGATCAAATGATCAAAGTCCGAATTACTTATTTGTTTTCTTAATTCTTTAATGAAATGACGTTGGGGGCCGTTGGGAGCGTATATATTACAAACGAGAATTTTTTGCCCATCCAAATTTATAAGAACTGCCACATATCTTCCTTCATTATCTTTAAACTGAAGTGTAGCTGATAAATTTTCGTTAACATAGAGTACAACTCCCCCCCCTTTTTTTTTATCCGATGAGCAGAATTCCTTTCCTATTTTCCTGTTAATTAAAAGGGCCTCGTGTTTAGAAGTGATGTGTGTCTCCTGCAGGGCAACGAAATCATACCCTCCTTTGCTTAGTTGGTTAAATAGAATTCTCTTTTTATTTGGTATGTTAATTCCGTTAATATTATTAGAATAAAATTTCAATTGACATTTCAGATTACATACATTCTTGGACATGTTCGCCGGATGTTTCATTCTTGTTGATACCTTCCCTGTTGGTTGTATCCTCTTCTTCTGTTATTAATTCTTCTTCTGTTATGTTAACTTCGTCTTCCTCGTCCTCTCCGCCTACGTCTGACGCTTCTGAAGTCTGTGAGGGTTTGGTTATCTTAGGACCTGTCTTTTGTGGTGAGTGGTGCCTCGCTCTTTTTGGTTTTTTCCTCTTTAAAGAAGGAGGGGTTGAGTCAACGAGGTGTTTTTCTTTGTCTTGTATATATTTTCTGTAGAAGTCTTTTGCCTTGTCTTCACTCGTGAGCCAATGTCGTTCTCCATTCAGCGTGACCATAATACCTTCGTTCCTTTCCCACCTAAATCTAATCTTCTGTTTTTTCAGTTCCTCAGTTAGAAAGAGGTACTTTTTTCTTCTGGTTAGAGTTAATTGAGGGAATTCTTTCAGAATTATGATCTTTTTCTCTTTGTATGTTAATGGGTTATGGTTGTTCTTCATCAGAACCTCATCGCGTATTTTCTTTCTCACAAAGTGGACAATCACGTCTCTTGAGACCTTGTTTTTCCTTGAAATGTTCGTCTGAATCCTATAGACTTTGTCTAGTTCATATTCTATAAACTCTTCTGATTGGGTTAACAAATTGGCTAGTAATTTGGTGATGGTTTGTCTTATATCTTCGTTACTATCTTCCAGGATATTACGAAACCTCAATTGGAACTCTTTTTCATGTTGTTCAGTTCTTTCCTGTAATCTCTCCAATTTTTCGTTTTTAGCTTCTAGTCTTTCTATTTTACATTGTTGATTCTTTTGAATCTTGGTTAGTTTCAGATTTTCCAGTTTCAAATCGTTAATGTCCTTGTGAGATTTAATCATTCCTTCTTTCAAATGTCCAATGTCCTCTTTGATTTCTTTTTTCATGTCCATCATTTCCTGGTAGAGTTCTCTTTGTTGTAGGCTGTGCTGGTCAAGTTTCATTTGTGATTGTCTTTGATGTTCTTCTTGTCTCTCTGCTAGCTTCTGTATTTCCCGGAGAATATCTTTTAGATTGACCTCTTCCGATTGAGAGGGTCTTCTTCCCGATCCTTTAATATCCTTAAGGTCCTTATCAAACTTAGTCTTGGGAATTGCCATTTTGTGAACTGGGTTGGCTTAAATAGGAGAGCTATTCGAAAGGAGAGAAAAAGAGAGAGAGAGAGAGGAAAAAGAAAAAAAAGGAGGGGAGAAAAGGGAAAGAGGAAGAAAGAGGATCGAGAGCAGAGAGAGAGAGAAAAAAAAAGCCTTTAAGTGTCCACTGTCTCGTTTCGCTTATGAGTATTCGCTATGGGTAAGTTTTTATTCGTGCTCTACCCTCCTTATTGGAATTTAGTTTCCCCTTGACTGGGGTAGGAGTACTATGGAACACATTTAGTTCTTATGCTGGTAGAAATATTCCTTTCAGTAGAGAGTATCTGGCTTTCGTCTCTAGTAAGGGATCTGTCATTCGCCGTTCCTCCTTCTAAGCGCGCCTCTCAGCACTTTAATCTCTTGCTGCCTGTCTGGTGCGTGGGGGGGGGGGAACTAACCCTCACAACATCAGTGTCCAAGGTCGCTGAGTTATGGCGGCGTCTTGCTCAGTGACTCAGCTATTCTTCCAGGCAGACCCGCTTTCGTCTTTGGGCTTTTGGCTTTGCGATTTATTTTGCTCTAAGCCAAAGCTCTCCCACACCAGATGAATATCATACTATTTCCCGTCATTTTGGCTGGGTATATTCATCAAGCCGTCCAGCTATAGGGAAACAAATCCCCCTGGCACAGAGGATGACATTTGCTGCCCGGATCCGTTCGCCCCGCGATGTTCCAGAGGTCGTCTCAACGGGGGTCGGCTCAACGGGTGATGGTGTTGGTGCGTTAAAATCTCACCTACAGCAAGTCAGGTTTTAAGTTGATTCAGTTTGTTGAAATAAGTTCAGTTCAGTTTTATATTGAAACAATGTTGTATTAAGGAAGTACTTATCTCCAGATCCAGTCTTTTGGCTATCTGCTCCTCTCTGTGGGAAGCTTGATGCAACTTACATATTCTAGTTTGGGCATTGATTTTCTGTATGAGATAGTTCTAAAGAAGTAACCGATAGGAAGAGAGTTTTTAGAACGCTTACGTTCTCGGCTTACTGCTGCCTTCTGCGTCTTCGTCTTCGTCTTCTTTATCCTCTTATGGGTAAAATGGGCTCGGCTGGCAGTTTGTGCGGACTTTGCCGCTGCCGTCGCCGCGGTTCGCGCTCCCCTGCAGCGCCCGGATCCGTTCCCCCCGACAGAATTCGGGGGTCGGCTCGACGGGATGCAGGAGCCTTGCGTCCCCCCTTGTCTCAATCCACAAGGGGAGGGGAGCAGAAGCTCTACCCAACCGCTACAGATGTTGATCTAAAGAGAGCTCTCAGAAGACCCGTCCTGCCGCCATGTCAGCCCACCGGAAGATCTTCCTTTGTACTTTTTCAATAGGCTGCAGTGAAACACCGGGTGTACTTTCCCTAAATTCTTGGGCAACCTCAGCTGATATGTTACTTCATTTATCTTTTTTGTAACTCTAAATGGTCCTATATAGTGTGGTGCCAATTTCTTTGATGGAAATCCCAACTTCAGATTTTTTGTACTCAGCCAAACTAGATCTCCTTCGCCCAGGTCAGTTTGGTCCCAGGGGACTTGACTTTGGCTGTTTCCCCCTCCCTTTTGTCTTTAACAAGTCAGTTAATGGCAAAGTGAGACACGCAAAATCCTTAATGAATGTTCTGTAGAAGTTTGCAAACCCCAGAAAGGATTGCAGCTGTTTCCGCATTTTAGGGGCTTCCCACCCCCTTATGTCTTCCACTTTCACAGGGTCCATCGCTACTCCCTGGGGGGATATCCTATACCCTAGAAAGTCTATCTGGTCCCTGTTGAACTCGCACTTGGCCAGCTTCGCGTACAGTTTCGCTTCCCTCAATTTTGGAGAACCTCTCTCATTAGTTTCACGTGTTGCGCTTTGTCCTGAGATATTATTAAGATGTCATCCAAAAAAATAAAAACTCCCCTGTACAATAATGGATGCAACACTTCGTTAAATAAATGCTCTCTCCCCCCCCCACCCACACACACACACTCAGCCCGAAAGGGAGGACACAATAATTATACAGTCCAAAAGTGCAGGAGAAGGCCGCCTTCCACCTATCCTCTGGTTTGATTCGTAATTTATGATATGCTTCAATCAAATCTAACTTCTTCCCTTCTGACAATTGGGCAATCAAATCCTTCACTGCTCGCTTTCACACTCCCTTTTGGTTCTGCTCTTTTCCCAGCTGGAGTCGAATCTCCCTTCCAGCTTCCCTCCTTCATCTGCGGCTGTTGTTGCTGCCCTCCTCTGTGCCTCCTCGCTTGGGCCAGCAATGTCTCGATGCGCCCTGCTAGCTGGATCCACCCCCACAATGTGTCAGGCTCATTGCGGTGTACTGCCCAGGAGAGAATCTCCCGCCTGAGTCCTTCTTTAAAAGTTTCACTGCGGACCATTCTGGCACTTTTTCGGCAAGGTATTGGAGTTCCTCTGCGTATTGAGACACCGATCTCTGTCCCTGGGAGATGGTCTTTAGCTTCTCCCTCGCCCGGATCTGCTCCAATGGGTCTCGGAAGCGGGCCTCCAGAGCTTCCATGAAACGTCTCACCGACCCAAAGCATGGGTCATGCCGCGTGTGCACCTGGACGTACCAGCTAGCTGCTCCCCTCTTCAGCACTGAACCGATGGCTCGGACTTGGCTAGACTCCGTCCTAAAGGTATGGGCATTGTCCACCACCTCTCACCGTGGTGAGGAAGAAGTCTAAATCATGGGATTCTCCCCCATATTCAGTTCTCAGTTCCTCCCTTCTTTGCTGGAGGCCTGGTGGTGGTAGCCCCCAGGGATCTGCATGTTGTCTGTCCCCTTGGACCCTGGGAGGTCCCATGGTTTCCCCTTGCTGCCCTGTGCCACTCCTGGCATTCGCCAGGGGCACCAGGGATTCGGGTCGGAGAGTGGCGGCTGCATCCCGAAGTTTCAGGTCCTCGCTGCCCTCCTCTTCCATCCTTTCCAAGACTTTTCAAGTTTTGGGCAGGCTCCAGCCTCTCGGTATAATTCCTCATCTCTGGGTGGTCAGCAAGCCCCCAGCTGCTTCTAGCGCTCCACGCCAATCCCGCTCGATGCCATTCTCCTTCCTTTGCTTCAGCTAAGGTGGCAACGCGCTCCATCGCCTGCGACATCATCGCTAGGGTTGTTTCCATTGCCCTCATCCTTCCCTCCAGCACAGCCATCTTCAGAGGGGATGGGAGGTCCGCCTCATTCTCCTCCTCCGAGCTGCCCCCTTGCATTCTTCCATGTCTCTGGGTTACCCCATTCGGCTGGGCATATGCCGTGGATGACGCTAAGGCCGTCAGCCGCTTGAACTCTGCTTGGGTTTCGTCGGAGGGGGAACTTGCTGGACCCCCTCCTGCTCCAAGCACATCCTCCTCCTCCTCCTTCTGCTGCATATTGCATCTCACCACAGCCACAGGACTTCTTGGCTTTGCTGTTGGTTCACTACAGCCGCTCCTGAATGAATACACGAGACTCACTGTGTTGTCACCAGAAACTTTACTGCAGGACACATCGACATGAAAAGGCAAGAATGGGAGGCGTTGGCCAGCATTCCTTTATATACCCTTCCCCCTCATTTGAAGATACATTTCCTGCCCAACAAAACCCCGTGAAGTTTCCCCGCCAAGTCCAGCAGCCGTTTCTTCTCAGGATCCTGGGATGCACATGTCTTATCGGTTCACAATGTCAGTGACCTTGAAACTCAGCACCATATCCAGGCTCTAGTAGCAGGGTTCTGACACATACACATATCTCACATGGGGAGAAAAAGAGAGAGTCAGAAAGAGAAGATTATATGGTAGGCAGATTTTGTCATGAGTCACTGATGTCTCGAAGAGGGAGGCATATTATGGGGATATACTGCACCTGATTATAACAATTTCATATTCAATTAAATTGTGTACTAAAATTGTTTGACAGTGACCCTTTTAGCAGTATTTAAATGTGGTTATTTTAGCACCTCATTTATTATTAGTCTGGTGTCCCACCAATTATCTCTGTATGAAGAATAGATAATCTGACAGTTGTACGCTCACAGAAATATGAATTTTAAAATCTGACTTCAAGGCATAATAGAAAGATGTCACTCAAATACCAGGAGAAGATCAAGTCCAACAAATATATGGTTAAAAGTTCTCTGAAATTACTATTTTAATAACTTCTGGAATGCAAAACAACCTAAAGTATATAAAACTGGCCAATGTATAAAACTGTACATCAGGCGTGGGCAAGTTGTGGCCGTCCAATGTTCCTGGACTTTAGTTTCCATCATCCTTGACCATTAATCTGCCAGTCACTGATGAACACTGCAGTCAAAAACATCTGTAAGACAGCAAGTAGCCTACCAATATCTAACATGAATTCTGTAACATTATTGCAGCTTACTTACACCACCTTCTGAAGTTCTGTGAGTAATGCAAGTATAAAATGCTTTGACAAAAATTTTGCTCATTTACGCCACGGATAGGCTTCAGCATGTCCATGGACCAGTTATTTGGTCTACAAACATGCCAAGAGCCACACAAAGGAAAACAAAACAGAAGTAGAAGTGGGCAAAAGTCAATTTCTGTAAGCCCCACAACCATTCCATGCCTGGTAAGAGTTGCAGGGAGATCGCAGAAGTGTTTGGCTATGTCCCTTCAGCCACAAAACAATTACGTCTACCACTGAATTCCACTGGTGTCTTTTTGAGATCTTAGCAGAAGATGTAATTATTTTGCATCTTGCTGAAGGGACATAGCTAGATAGATATGTCTCAGATTCTCCACTGCTCCGATCAGGCACAAAACAGACATGAAGGGTAAGAAGCAGAAAGGATCCAGAAAGGTTCTGGAAAGGCTTTGGTGGATTATACATAGGTGTAAGCTTGAGTAAATGCCTGTATATGCCACTAACAGGATGCTAGTCATATATAGATTTGATAATAATATAGAACTATTGGTATATTTACTAGTTTCAAATAGAGTATATCCACGGGATCAGTGGGAAGTTTGTAAGTTCATACATATACCAATTCAATATGTCTATACTAACTGGAAGTAACAAAAGAGAGATGGAATATGTGTTGTTTGGGTATTGTTGAATGGCAGCTCCATCATCTATCATTTTTGGCTGTGGTAGGTAGAGCAGTCAGCTGCTAGCATTTTGTTTGATGAGAAACAGCCCCAGATGAGATGAATCAGAGAGAGAGAAAAACTGTGAAACAGTCTGATCAGAGATATAAGCCCTCAGAGGAATAACACAGCAAAAGTCCAAAAAAATGTAAAATGGTAAACAGACTAAATAAATAAACATTTCAAAAAGAGGGTGCCTAGCCTGTGCAATCGTTTTCCAAGCACTCTTTGAAATAAGTCCCAAGTATGGGCTTACTGTATAGTAACTGTTACCTTTTGTCTCCAAGGACTATAAGATGCAACACAAGATATGAGAGATATGCAGTCACAATGCTCTGGTTGAGAAGGATGTAGCTGACCTCCCACATTACCTAAAGGAGACTGGGAAAGAGAGATGACTTCAACAAAAAATTCCAATTGGCAACTACAGAGAGATCAAATTACAGCATACAGTTATGTGGCAGTGACATTACCGTACATCTCAAATGTAGTGAATAGCTTTAACTGCAACATTCAGGTTCCTTTTCTCCATAGTTCCTAGGTTTTAAAAATGGTTTTTACAATGGACAGAAAAATGGGTCTCCCATTGAGGAGAATAATAGATGGGCAAGATTCTTAGACAATTGTGGATTTATCTACAGATAATGGGTATCCACCATGCATTCAATTTTGCCTGTCCCTAAGCCATTCCTGGATATCATGGGATAAACTAGATTAATCCCCAGTTTAGCCCCATGTTTTAAAAAAGTTGAAGGATTCTCCAGACTCCATAAACTCTAGAGCAGGCCTGAACAACCTGCGCCCCTCTAGATGTTTTGGACTCCCAGAATTCCTGACAAATTGGAAAAAGCTTCTACTCTGCACCTTCATATCAGCATGGACATCAAAATCAGGTCCAAACTGGACCAGTCCAGTGTCCACATGGGGCACTGCCACCACCCTCATTTCTTTGCACCTATCATTGCAGGGAAAAATCAGACCTGAATACATTGCTATCATTAGCAATAACAAGTCCAGTTGTTGATATCAGCAGAGGTGATGGAGACACACATGGCAAAATGCTATCTCAGCCCTGCTGAACCACCTGAACCTGCTGCTGTCTTAGATTCAGGATGATGCATATGGCCATCTTAGTCACCCTGGATTTACCAGTCAGTGTAAATGTGGCTTTCTCCCAGTATTTGCACATCACAAAGTGCTGCAGAGAAATTATTCTGCATAGAAGATGTGATGCCCTCAATCCAACATCTTCTTAGCATAACGGACATGTGCTGTAACAGAAAGATACAAATCCAAGCAGCTCACATTGTGAAACACGTGTTAATCACAATACACAACTACAATTTGTAATCACGATACAAAGCATAGGATTCACTACCACAATGGAAAATATAGAATGCACAGCCACAATACACAATAAGATACTTGCAAAGACAAGGCACAGATGAACATGCTGTGCTCCCAGTTTTGGCCCCTTCTACACTGCCAGACAAAATCCCGATTATCTGCTTTGAACTGCAGTATCTGGCAGTGTAGACTCATATAATACAGTTCAAAGCAGATAATTTGGATTATTTGCTTTGATAATCTCAATTATATGGCAGTTTCCACCACTATCAGCAGAATATGTCTCTTATACAATGGTGATATTTTTAACCCTACATGTGTAACATAAGATTCTGCATGGTGTAGCAGTTTGAGCATTGGAGACTAGGGATGCATCTACATTGTAGAATCGATGCTGTTCGGTATACTTTAACTGCCACAGTTTAATACTATGGAATTCTGGGATTTACAGTTTGTTGATGCACCAGCACTACTTGACAGAGAACGCTAAAGTGGACCATAGAATTTTACTGAAGAGCCTAGAATTTTCTAGGACCTCATCACACTAGCATCTATCCACTTGAAATTCTGTGACTGACTCCTGCAGAATTCTGGGGTTTGTCATTTACGGAGGGGCTTTTAAACTGCTCAGCCAGAGAGGTCCTGGGCCTCACTAAACTTCAAACCTCAGATTTCTGCGGGGGCAGCAACTAGATTTAAGGTGGATAGATGTTCTAGTGGGATGAAATACTTTGAAATAACAGATTATTCAAATATGCAAATAATCAAATTTGCAAAAGTCAAACCAGCAAATATAGAGAGCAACTGTATTTTCAAATCCAATACCTTCAGATCTAGTACACAGAGATTGGTAGTTTCAAATATTGGTGACCAAATAGTTTCTAAAAGCAAAACAGGCAGATCAAAAACGGGGTGACTAAAACTGTCCAAGCTTCTATATGCAGCACAGACCTGAATGTTTAACACAGGGGTCCCCAAACTAAGGCCCGGGGGCCAGATGCGGCCCTCCGAGCTCATTTACCTGGCCCCTGCCCTCCGTTTTATAATATAATATATTGTACATACATATAATATTGATAATAATATTATAATGTAATACAATATAACACTAATAATAATACCATATAATAATATTAATTATATGTTCTATATTACATATCATATTACTAATAATATTACAGTATAGTGGTATAGTTCAAGATAGTAATATATAATGCTAATATTGTGCTATGCTAATAATATAATATATTGTGTGTACATATAATTTGTAAGCCACTCTGAGGTGAGAAGGGTGTGATACAAATGTAGTAAATAAATGCAGTAAATGAATAAATAATAAATAAATAAATTTTAGACTTAGGCTCTCCCAAAGTCTGAAATGACTTGAAGGCACACAACAACAACAACAACAACAATCCTAATTAACTTGACTATCTCATTGGCCAGTAGCAGGAGCACACTTCCCATTGAAATCCTGATAAATGTATGTTGGTTAAAATTGTTTTTATTTTTAAATATTGTATTGTTCTTTCATTGTTGTTGTTGTTTTTGCACTACAAATAAGACATGTGCAGTGTGCATCGGAATTTGTTTGTATTTTTTTTTTCAAATGATAATCCGGCCCCTCAACACTCTGAAGGATTGTAAACCGGCCCTCGGCTTAAAAAGTTTGAGGACCCCTGGTTTAACACATATATGATAGGAAGTGTAAATTGCAATAGGTGCTATCAGCCTGAATTCCAGTAAGAAGGATAATTAGTTTAATTACAATTATGTTCTTAAATCTTGCCAGGGAGCAGTTTCATTTGGTTATTTGCATGACTACAAAAATGCAATATTAACTTCAGCTCCCTCCTCAATATGTCAGGGTGACAAAGTGTGTGAGAAACAAAAAAAGTGTAAGATTTCCTTCTTTTTTTGGCCCTGTCATTTGCCAGTCAGTTAAATATATAGCATGCAGCTCCCTTGGTGACAGGTATCTATGCATTTAGAAAAATAGAAAATGTACTTTATAGTAAGCTAAAAAAGAACTGTTCTACAAGAAATACGTGTGTGTGTGTGTTTCTTTCCAGAAAATGTGGTAGAGGAGAGTTGGAAAGGTTTCATGAAGGCTTGAGCCTTTGCTAACAATATTTCAGAAAATATTCTGTGCTGCAGTATGTGATGGACTTGTGGAAAGTTCCTGATCTAAGATTTATATGCTAATCCAAAAAAAAATTAAAGGTAGATTTTGAAATATCCGAAGAAATGTCTCTTTTGCATATTTTGGACAATAAATATGGATCACTTTTTCATTGTATGACAAAGAGCATCAAAAATATTGTCACCCAAACTTGGGAACAGACTGTAGCACTGACAAGAAGAATGGATTACTAAGCTTGCTGGGTTGGCCTAAATTGTTAAATTAATATGGTTTTAATGATAAATCATTTGAAGATTTTCTGAAATTGGTAAGTTCTTGGACATCTTGAGCAATGTGGTTCTAGTTATTAGTAAATACTAAGATTATTAAGTTGAACCTGTCACTCTAATCTCTTAAAAGGTGCAGCTTTAGAGACACGACCAGCAAAGTAACCAGGCATTTCTTGCTTTTGGAAAGAAAGCCTTATTTTGACAAATTAAAAAATGTAGGAAAATACAAAGAACTGGAGCCCCAATGATGCCCCCAAAATGGAGGGGCCCAGAGCAGTGACAGTACATTTGCTTTTATAGTTTCACAGGGCTGTGCCACCCTTTGGGGGCATCACTCAATCATTTTCAGACTCAATTGGTTAAAAAACAATCAGGCAATATCACATCATGGTGCATATCCCCTGCCCCGCACCCACCCTTTGTCTAGTTCTTATCAGTAGGAACTCTTCATCAACAACCCACCATGGACAAGACTAGTGTTGATGCCAATGAGGCGGGGAGGGGGGGTGTCTGACAAGACTCCAGCTTATCAAGGCCATCTGTCTAGCAAGGTGGGTTATGGGGTGCTCATAGACCAGCAATGGTAAAACAATATATTATTATTATTTTATTATGACACAGCAAACAAGATAGATATGCTGGATTTCGTATCACAAAATCACAAGTCGAACACTTCCCAAGTGTCTAGGACTGTGTGATGTATTTTCGGATGATGCGTGCAGATCCTAGTGTGACCAAAATATGCATATATGATATGGTATGAATGGAAGAGTGAAAGAGAGCTAGAAATTTGAAGACACCAGTCTGTAAAGCCTGCAAACCATTAACTACCTGCACAGGAATTGTAATTAAAACCTGCTAATGAGACCTGAAATAGTTGATCTGCCCAGCAAACTGTGATAAGAACTGCGACTGATAAGAGAAATGTTTACACCTGTTAACATCTGTCAACATTTGCTAACTTGATGAACTTTTGGGGAAGAGCTGCTTGTGTCAAGAGGAATCAACATCTGGTCCAGGAAACTGAGGATATTCCAGGATGGAAGACGTCTATCATTCAATGTGTTGTCGAAGGCTTTCATGGCCAGAATCACAGGGTTGTTGTATGTCTTTCGGGCTGTGTGGCCATGTTCCAGAAGCATTCTCTCCTGACGTTTTGCCCACATCTATGGCAGGCATCCTCAGAGGTTGTGAGGTATGGAGAAAACTAAGCAAAGAGGTTAATATATATCTGTGGAAAGTCTAGGGTGAGAGAGGTCAGTGTGAATGTTGTGTAGTTAATCACTTTAATTAGCATTGAAAAGCTTATCTGCTGTCTTCTTCCTGCCTCTGGGGCATCCTTTGTTTAGAGTCGTTAACTGCCCATGTCTGGAAATCCTCTGTTTTCAGAGTATTGCTTTTTATTTACTGTTCTGATTTTTGAGTTTTTTAATACTGGTAGCCAGATTTTGTTCATTTTCATGGTTTCTTCCTTTCTGTTGAAGTTGTGCACATGCTTGTGGATTTCAATGGCTTCTCTGTGTTGTCTGACATGATAGTTGTTAGAATGGTCCAGCATTTTTGTGTTCTCAAATAGTATTCTGTGTCCAGGCTGGTTCATCAAATGCTCTGCTATGGCTGATTTCTCTGGTTGAATTAGTCTGCAGTGCCTTTCATGTTCTTTGACTCTTGTTTGGGCGCTGCGTTTGGTGGTCCCTATGTAGACTTGTCCACAGCTGCATGGTATCCGGTAGACTCCTGCAGAAGAGAGAGGATCCCTCTTGTCCTTCGCTGATCGTAGCATTTGTTGGATTTTCTTCGTGGGTCTGTAGATAGTTTGTAGGTTGTGCTTCTTCATCAGCTTCCCTATGCGGTCAGTAGTTCCCTTGATGTATGGTAAGAACACCTTTCCTCTGGGTGGATCTTTGTCTTGACTCTCATGGCTTGTTCTTGGCCTTGCAGCTCTTCTGATGTCTGTGGTGGAGTATCCATTGGCCTGTAGAGCCCAGTTTAGGTGGTTGAGTTCACCTTGGAGGAGGTGAGGTTCGCAGATTCTTTGTGCACGGTCTGTCAGGGCTTTGATTGTGCTCTTTTTTTGACTTGGGTGATGGTTGGAGTTTTTATGAAGGTATCTATCTGTATGTGTAGGTTTTCTGTAAACTGTGTGGCCCAATTGTTGATTGGGTTTGCGGATGACCAGAACATCTAGAAATGGCAGTTTTCCTTCCTTTTCTTTTTCCATGGTGAATTGGATGTTTGGGTGGATGCTGTTAAGATGGTCCAGGAACTTGCTGAGTTCTTCCTCTCCATGGCTCCAAATTGTGAAGGTGTCATCTACGTATCTGAACCAAACAGTTGGCTTTTTTGGTGCTGTTTCTAGGGCCTGTTTTTCAAAGTATTCCATATAGAAATTTGCTACTACTGGGCTGAGAGGGCTCCCCATGGCCACTCCATCCTTCTGTTCATAGAATCCAGTGTCCCACTGAAAGTAGCTAGTGGTGAGGCAATGGTGAAACAGGGCTGTGATGTCTTCTGGGAAGTTTTGTTTGATTAGTGTGAAGGTGTCAGCTACTGGGACTTTGGAAAAAGGGACACCACATCAAAGCTGATCAGGATGTCCTTGGTGCTTAGATTGAGGTTGCTGATCTTTTCTATAAAGTGTGTAGAGTCCTTGATATAATGTGCAGTGAGCCCAATGTGGGTTTGTAGCTGTGTAGCCAGAAATTTTGCCAGGTTGTAAGTTGGCGATCCAATGGCACTTACAATGGGTCTGAGTGGGATGGAGTCCTTGTGGATTTTGGGGAGTCCGTAAAGCCTGGGTGGGAGGGCTTCTGATTTGCACAGCTGTTGGCGTATGTCAAAGTTAATGGAGGAGTTCTTGATTAGAGTGTTCGTTTTTCTGGTGATTTTGTTAGTGGGGTCTTGTTTCAGTTTCTTGTAAATTGTGGGATCTAGAAGTTGTCTGATTTTTTCTTTGTATTGTTTTGTTTCCATGATTACTGTGGCATTCCCCTTGTCAGCTGGAAGAATGATGATTTCAGGATCTGAGTTGAGATCTTTGATGGCCTGTCTTTCTTTTCTCGTTATGTTGCTGGGGGGGAGTTTTGCATTTCTCAGGATCCTTGCTGTTTCCAGTTAGGTTGCTCACAACCTCTGAGGATGCCTGCCATAGATGTGGGCAAAACGTTAGGTTCCAGAGGTTGCTCACAACCTCTGAGGATGCCTGCCATAGATGTGGGCGAAACGTCAGGAGAGAATGCTTCTGGAACATGGCCACACAGCCCGAAAGACATACAACAACCCCGTCTATCATTCATTTACAACTTTGGGACAACATCATCAGCAAAATATTGCTATATAAGTGACCTTATGAGAGTCCAGAAGGTGTGACAGACAGCGACGCTGTTCACCCGCCATGCTCAGTGGAGATGGTGTACTTGGGAGTGGCAGATCTGCTATGGGAAAGCAGGATTCTGTTCACTGTTTGGGGCCTCCTTTTCTCAGGGAAAGAGGAAGGAGTGCACTTTGAAGTCATGGTCTTTTTGAAGTTTTGGCGTTTTGGCGTTTTGGAACTATTTCTTAGCAGGCAGCAGTGGAAGCTGGGTCTGGCCTAAGCAGGTGCTTCTCCAAGAAGGGAGAAAGAATATGGTAATATTTGTGTGCATGAAGATGGATGCATGTTGTGTGTGAATGAAGAATGAAAATGTAACCCCTCCCTTGTTTGTTTCTTAGTCAATGTAACTGTAGGTTGTTTGTGAATCCAATGTAGTTGCATAAAATTTGTATGTTTGTATGTCTAAATGTTGTTCTTTGTTTGTTCTATAAAAGTTCTCTCAGACTGAAATTGCAATAAAAAGAACCTATGCTTTAAAGTTATTGAAAAGTTATTCATAACACCAGTAGGGTGGCCTTTTGCAGTTGGCAGATGTGATTTTGTCAATGTCTATTGTTTCCAAATGCCAGCTGAGATCTTTTGGCACTGCACTCAATGTGCCGATCACCACCGGGACCACCAACACTGGTTTCTGCCAGAGTCTTTGAAGTTCAGTCTTGAGGTCCTGATAGCGGCTGAGTCCTCTTGTTTTTCGTCAATGCGACTGTCACCTGGGATGGCGACATCAATGATCAAAACCTTCTTCTTTTCCACAACTGTGCTGTAAAATTATTATTATTATTATTATTATTATTATTATTATTATTATTATTATTATTATTATTAGAAACACAACAAGATGAGTCCACAGCAGACACTCTGCTGGCTGTTGAATTGGATCACACGCCAGATACTTCCCAAGTGTCTAGGACTGTGTGATGTATCAGCGAATAATGCAAGCAGATCCCAGTAAGGTGGCCTTCTGCAGCTGGCAGATGGTAATTTTGTCAGTGCCGATTGTGTTTAAGTGCAGGCCAAGGCCTTCAGGCACTGCACCCAGTGTGCCGAGCACCACTGGGACCACCTTGACTGGCTTGTGCCAAAGTCTTTGTAGTTCAATCTTTAAATCCTCATATCGTGTCAACTTTTCACGTTGTTTCTCCTCAATCCTGCCGGCACCTGGGATTGCGACATAGACAATCCAGACTGTCTTTTAACATGATCATGAAGTCAGGAGTATTGTACTCCAAAATCCCCTCTGTCGGAATTCGGAAGTCCCAGAGTAGCTTGACATGCTTATTCTCTGTAACCTTTTCCGGCTTGTGATCCCACCAGTTCTTTGTCGCAGGCAGATGGTATTTGTGGCACAAGTTCCAATGAATCATCTGAGCAATGGTGTTATTGTTAATGTGGGATTTGTGTATTGATAGTGTTTAAATGAAATTTGTGTCTTGTCTGTATGGCATACTGATTGCATCATCCAGAGTGTAACATAGTCTGGAAAGAGTTAATTACTAAGAAGCTATGATGACCTTGATGTGTGACTGGAGCTGGGGAGTATCCAGACACAAGTGTGTGTGCATTGCTGATTGCATCAGTTCAGTTCTGAGTAGAGTTGAGTTCTGTCTGCCTAGAGAGAGTCCTGTGTTTGTCTGCAAGTCTGTTTGTCTTGATTATTACTGCTTATAGTAAAACTTTGTATATAGTTTTACTAACGTCTCTGGGTGTCTCTTCGTTCTGTGTTCCACTGATTCCATCCAACTACTGCTGCGCTGCTAATACTCTGACAGTTATGCCTCTGCTTGTAGTCTGTGTACGATCTTCTTGCAGCAGCTGAGGGTGTGATCTATTGTTTCATCTGCTTCCTTGCAGAGCCTACATTTGGGATTTGTTGTCGACTTTTCAATTTTGGCTTTGATGGCATTGGTTCTAATGGCTTGTTCTTGGGCTGCCAGAATCAGGCCCTCCGTCTCCTTTTTCAAAGTTCCATTTGTGAGCCACAGTCATGTTTTTTCTTTTTCAATTTGACTCTCAATTTTTTCTAGGAACTGTCCATGGAGAGCCTTCTTTTGCCAATTTTCTCTTCTACTCTGGATTGTGTTTTTACAGTATTCACTCTTTGTATTTTGAACTTGAAGCAGTTTACTACTGTTGACTTCCCTCAATGTTGGTTCTTGACTGCCTTTCACATAATCTGCCAGGGCATGTTTCTCTTCCTCTACTGTTTGTTTCACTTGCAGAAGCCTTCTGCCTCCTGATTTTCTGGGCAGGTATAGTCTGTCGACATCATTACACGATGAGTAGTGGATTGTCATCAGTTTTCTTGTCTTTCTGTCCAGATCATCTAGCTCTGCTTGTGTCCAGTTCACAATTCCAGCAGTGTATCTAATGACGGGGATGGCCCAGGTGTTGATAGCCTCGATCATATTTCCACCATTTAATTTGCTCTTCAAAGCCTTTCTGACCCTTTGGATACATTCTTTGCTGACCACATTTTTCACATGCCCATGCTTGATATTTTCCAACAGTAGTATACCCAGATATTTTTAGCAACTGTAGTAAGCTGATATTTATTTATCAGCTTCAGGCTGATTGCACTTTATGGTTTGTCCATTTGGCATCTCTATGCCCTCTCTGTGAGTCATTTTCCCTTTCTTTAATGCCACTGTGGCACATTTGTCTAGGCCGAACTCCATACTGATGTCAGTGCTAAAGATTCTGACTGTGTTGGTCAGTGATTGGATTTCTGTTTCTGATTTTCCGTAAAGCTTTAGATCATCCATGTATAGCAAGTGGGAAATTTTCTTGCTGTTTGGTAGCCCAGGTTTGTTTTCTGTAGAATTACTGACAGAGGAACCATTGCAATGATGAATAGCAGTGGTGACAGTGAATCGCCCTGGAAAATTCCTCTCCTGATGTTAACAGTTCCATAGCTTTCGTTGCCCACAAACAACTCAGTTTTCCATTGTTTCATTGCTTTTTCGATGAACTTTCTAATATTTTCACAAACCCCGATGACATCTAGACATTTTATGATCCAACAATGTGACAATGAGTCAAATGCTTTTTTGTAATCAATCCAAGTTGTATAGAGGTTTGTTTTGCGGCTTTTGCAATTCTCCAGTATCATTTTGTCAATCAGAAGCTGATCTTTTGTGCCCCTACGCCTTTTTTTTTTCTACTGGCAAGATGTTATTTTCCTCCAAGTAATCCTGGATTTGATCAGCTATTATGGCTGTCAGCAGTTTGAAGAGTAGGCAGACATGTTATTGGCCTGTAGTTTCCTGGTATTGACCCTGTTGTTGGACCTTTCTGTATCAAATATGTCTTCCCAGTTGTTATCCATTTGCTAATGTTTCCAGTTTGCAGCATCTCATTGAATTGTTCGGCCATTTCTGAGTGCAGGCTACTCAGATATTTAAGCCAAAATCCATGCAGTTGATCATTGCCAGGTGATGACCAGTTCTTGACTTTTTTTCACTCTTTCAGTGATCATTTCTGTTGTTATTTCCAAGGTTCTCGTTTTGTTCTCTGAAAATTTATTTTCAAAGTCTTTTATCCACTCAGCTTTTTTGTTGTAACCTTTTTCTGTTTCCCACAGATCTTTCCAGAATGCATTTGTAGCTGTTTTTTCTGTTTTTTCATTTTTCACAGCTACTGTGTAGAACCGCCTCTGATCAGATTGGAAGAATTGATTTTGTTTGTAATGGATGACTTAAGCTTCATACCACTCATTTTTTCTGGCTGTTGCCGTGATTTGTTGTTTCACAATTTCAAGGGCTTCTTGAATGTCAAGAGTTTTGACATTCTTCAGTTTTTGCTCCATGTTTTTTTAGATTGCTTGCATCTGATTGTAGGCTCCTGATTTTTAACTCCAGCCTTATTTTCCATTTTGGTTTTCCAGTCATTTTTCTTGCGAGTTTCAGTTGTTGTATCCCCAGTTCTTGTGTTACAATCACTGTTGTGTTGTATGCAAGCTGGTTGGTTTCTTCCATTGTTGTTATCTCAACAGTTGCAAGTGCAGCATTCACATCATTCATTAGAGGTGCCAGATGTTTTCTTGGTACTGTCTTCAATGTTGGCAGTCTTTGCCTTCCTTTCAATGCAGCATGGGTCAAAAAATTTCTTTAAGTTCTTGTTGCTTCATGGTCAATGTGCCAGGTGTAGTATAAGCAATGGCCACAGGTTCTTCATGCTCATCATCTTGAAAAATTCCTGCATTTTCTTCTGGCTCCACATGTTCAGTGGGCTCAGAAGTCATTAGATCTTCTGCAGCTGTCTCCACAGTTGTTTGTTCTTCTGTTTCACAGTTGCATTTTATTTCTTCAAGTTCGACTTTGCTGAGCACCTTTTTCTTGGTGATGTATCTCCTCTGGTCAGCAAGCCTCTGTTCAGTTACAGTTGAATCTGGATATTCAAGTTTCCATAGCTGGTACATCGGTTTTTGGTATCCACATTTTTGTGGTTCTGATCTATAATAGCAGTTCATGACAGTTTAGTTTTGTGGCATTGAAAATTTCTGCCACTTCTGTAGTTGTTTTGCTTCCAGTTGCCCTACAGGCCCATGCCCTGGTTGCTCAGCAATGGGTCCTGGTTCGTGTAGCCCACTTGTCGACAAGTGCTCAGGAGTAGCACTCGTCGCGGTCCTTATTATCCCGGCCGACGACTGAGCCAGTATAGATTTCTTTAGAGTTTGTTTCACCATATTTAAATGGGTTGGGTGCACTTAGTTCTACTTTGTTGAGACCACTCTGGCTTGGTTGAACCTGCTGGTAGTTTACACTACCGCCAACACAGCTCTCAACATCATAGAAGCAGTTAAGCCCCCCGCCAACGACAAGGCAGCACCCTATGGGGGTTGTTGTTGTTGTTGTTGTTGTTGTTGTTATTATTATTATTATTATTATTATTATTATTATTATAGTATGACACAGCAAACAAGATAGATATGCTTTATTATTATTAGTAGTAGTAGTATTATTATTGTTATTATTATTATATACACCACAAGATTAGCACACAGCAAACAAGATCACTATGCTGGCTTTTGTATTGGATCACACATCAAACACTTACCAAGTGTCTTGGACAGTGGTTCTCAACCTGTCGGTCCCCAGATGTTTTGGCCTTCAATTTCCAGAAAGCCTAACAGCTGGTCAAGTGGCTGGAATTTCTGGAGTTGTAGACCAAAACAGCTGGGGATTCACAGGTTGAGAACCACTGGTCTAGGACTACATACATAATGCGTACAGATCTGAGTAAGGTGGGCTTTTGCAGCTGACAGATGGTAGTTTTGTCAGTGCCGATTGTTTTCAAGTGATGGACAAGGTCTTCAGGCACTGCACCCGTTGTTGTTGTTGTTGTTATTGTTGTTGTTATTGTTTAGTCAAATTTGGCAGATCAGGGGCCTACTGTGTTTTAACTAAGGCTCATCAACCATAGTTCAGTGGGAGCTGTGGTCTAGAGAGGCACCAGCACTGTTTGGCAGAGATGGCTAGAGATTGTAAAAGTACAACTCCTAGGATTCCATAGCATTGGGCCATAGCAATTAAAGAGAATGAAGCAGCATTAATTCTATAGTACAGATGTACGCCTAATCATCTTAATAAATCTTGGTTATCACAAGTTGATCCCTTAGTCATCACACCTGAGCTGAGCTGAGCTCGACCACAATAAACAGGCATTAGAGCAAAGAATAATTTGTAGACTCCAAAATAATTGCTTAGGTCCCTTTTAGACTGCCATATAATCCAAATTATCAAAGCAGATAATCCACATTATCTACTTTGAACTGCATTATAAGAGTCTACACTGCCATATAATCCAGTTCAAAGCAGATAATCTGGATTTTATATGGGGTACAAGGGGTCATAGAAGGATTACCTTGAAAAAGGACGTCACTGATAGTAAAGGTTTTCCCTGACATCAAGTCTAGTTGTGTCCTACTCTGGGGTTTGGTGCTCATCTCCATTTCTAAGCCAAAGAGCCAGTGTTGTCTGTAAACACCTCCAAGGTCATGTAGCCGGCATAATTGCATGGAGTGCCGTTACCTTCCCACCAGAGCGGTACCTATTAATCTACTGACATTTTCATGTTTTCGAACTGCTAGGTTGGCAAAAGCTGGGGCTAATAGCGGGAGGTCACCCCACTCCCCAGATTCAAACAGCTGACCTTTCAGTCAGCAAGTTAAGCAGCTCAGCGGTTTAATCTGCTGCTCCACCAGGGGCTCCTTCATCACTGATAAGCTAGTTCTTTTGGGAAAAAACACTCTTACCTCTGTATTTTGGGGCTTGCTCAACTGGTGAAAACAACTTGAGCATTTATGGTTGAGCAAACAACTTCAGGGAAGTGCCATGTGATATATGTAATTGCAATGCAGCAACAATCTAAAAACAAAATAATTTTTTGTTAAATTGTAACACAATCTAATTTACAATCACAGCAATATACAGAAAAAGCAAGTGCAGTGTAACTTCGTATGCTCAGTCGTTTAGTCTTCTCCGACTCTTCATGACCTCATGGACCAGTCCACGCCAGAGCTCCCTGTCGGCTGTCACCGCCCCCAGTTCCTTCAAGGTCAAGCCAGTCACTTCAAGGATACCATCCATCTTCCCTTTTCTTTCCATTTCCCCCAGCATCGTGGTCTTCTCCAAGCTTTCCTGTCTCCTCATGATGTGGCCAAAATACTTCAACTTTGCCTCTAATATCCTTCCCTCCAGTGAGCAGCCGGGCATTATTTCCTGGAGGATGGACTGGTTGGATCTTCTTGCGGTCCAAGGCACTCTCAGAATTTTCCTCCAGCACCAGAGTTCAAAAGCGTCTATCTTCCTTTGCTCAGCCTTCCTTATGGTCCAGCTCTCGCATCCATAGGTTATGCACTGTGCATCTTCAAGTCATTTCTGACTTATAGCAACCCTCATCTGAGACGTCATCTACATCTTAACAATGAATCCAGGATAAGGATGACCAAAATTCTCTCATTTTTTGCATCTTCTGATGCTCCTCAGTGACACTTTTGGCCTTTTGCCCTTCTCAGAGTTTCATAGAATCATAGAATAGTAGAGTTGGAAGAGACCTCATGGGCCATCCAACCCCCTGCCATGAAGCAGGAAATCGCATTCAAAGCACCCCCAACAGATGGCCATCCAGCCTGTTTAAAAGCCTCCAAGGAAGGAGCCTCCACCACAGTTCAAGGGAGAGAGTTCCACTGCCGAACAGCCCTCACTATGAGGAAGTTCTTCCTAATGTTCAGGTGGAATCTCCTTTCATGTAGTTTGAAGCCATTGTTCCGTGTCCTAGTCTGCAGGGCAGCAGAAAACAAGCTTGCTCCCTCCTCCCTATGACTTCCCCTCACATATTTGTACATGGCTATCATGTCTCCTCTCAGCCTTCTCTTCTGCAGGCTAAACATGCCCAGTTCTTTAAGCCTCTCCTCATGGGGCTTGTTCTCCAGACCTTTGATAATTTTAGTCGCCCTCCTCTGGACGCTTTCTAGCTTGTCAACATCTCCCTTCAACTGTGGTGCCCAGAATTGGACGCAGTATTCCAGGTGTGGTCTGACCAAGGCAGAATAGAGAGGGAGCATGACTTCCCTGGATCTAGACGCTATTCCCCTATTGATTCAGGCCAGAATCCCGTTGGCTTTCTTAGCAGCCACATCACATTGCTGGCTCATGTTTAACTTGTTGTCCACAAGGACTCCAAGATCTTTTTCACATGTACTGCTGTCTAGCCAGGTGTCCCCCATTCTGTATCTTTGATTTCCATTTTTTCTGCCGAAGTGAAGTATCTTGCATTTGTCCCTGTTGAACTTCATTTTGTTAGTTTCGGCCCATCTCTCTAGTCTGTCAAGATCGTTTTGAATTCTGCTCCTGTCTTCTGGAGTGTTAGCTATCCCTCCCAGTTTGGTGTCGTCTGCAAACTTGATGATCGTGCCTTCTAACCCTTCGTCTAAGTCATTAATAATGATGTTGAACAGAACCGGGCCCAGGACAGAACCTTGCGGCACTTCTTTCCAAGATGAAGACGACGCATTGGTGAGCACCCTTTGGGTTCGTTCGCTTAGCCAATTACAGATCCATCTAACTGTAGTTTTGTCTAGCCCACATTTTACTAGTTTGTTTGCCAGAAGGTTGTGAGGGACTTTGTCGAAGGCCTTACTGAAATCTAGGTAGGCTACATCCACAGCATTCCCTGTATCGACCCAATTCGTAACTCTATCGAAAAAAGAGATCAGATTAGTCTGGCATGACTTGTTTTTGGTAAATCCGTGTTGACTATTAGCATTTGTTTCTAAGTGTTCGCAGACCACTTCCTTAATGATCTTTTCCAGAATCTTGCCTGGTATCGATGTGAGGCTGACCGGACGGTAATTGTTTGGGTCGTTCTTTTTTCCCTTCTTGAAGATAGGGACCACATTTGCCCTCCTCCAATCTGCTGGGACTTCTCCCGTTCTCCAAGAACTCTCGAAGATAATTGCCAGTGGTTCTGACAATTATCTTCGAGAGTTCTTGGAGAACGGGAGAAGTCCCAGCAGATTGGAGGAGGGCAAATGTGGTCCCTATCTTCAAGAAGGGAAAAAAGAACGACCCAGATTTGCAGATTAAAAAATGTGAAATAAACCATCATTCCAAGGTTACCAGATCAGATCTATCAATCTGAGATTTCAAGGTCAGAGAACCTGAGAACAAGGTTTTGATGTCATAGTAAGTAGGTCCTGGTGATGTTACAAGGCTGATACAGCAAGGGGTAATTCCTTTTTTAAATGATGATTTTTATTGTTTACCAAACTTGTGAACAACAGACATAGACATAAACTTAGACAAACCAAGCAAAATTAAAAACAAAAACACTAACAAGGACTGTGATAAGCCGGGGGTGGGATGAGAGAAAATAAGGGGGGGCTAGGGAGGGAGGGGAATGGGGAAAGGTATGGTAAGAGTTGGGATGTGGGTAACATATAATGTAAAAGGTGAAAAGAAAAGAAGGGGGGAAAGGATAATATAAATAAAAAAGGAAAGGAAAAAAAGAGACCCATGTGTATAAAGGATATATATTAATATCCCTTATTATAGTGGGAAAAAATAGAAAAAAGAAAAAAATAATACTAATAATAAAAAGACTTCCATCCGTTTGCATGGTGTGAGTGTATATTCAATTCATCTCAAGTCCATTCTTCTATCTTTATTGTCGCAGGTGTTGCCCTCTTTCTCACATCTGAGTTGTTCTTCTCAGAGTTCTTCTGTTAAGCCTTCAAATTAGAATTTTAAATTTCTTATCTTTTAAATATCTTTTAACAGGTTCCCAATTTGTTTGCTTTTTTGGTCTGCCCTGATAGTTTGATAGTAAATATGTTAATTGACAAATTCATAATTCCTAGGACCTTGTTTATCCAAGAGTCATTTTTTGGGATTCCTTTCTCTCGCCATTATCTGGCAAAAATCATCCTGGCAGCTGTTACTAAGTAATAGAATAAAGTTTCCTTGTTCTTGTCATTTTCCATATCCATCATACCTAGAAGGAAATATTTAGGGTTAATTTAATCTTAATTTGCAGTATTTTTTGTATCTCTTGGTGGATTTCTTTCCAAAATGTTTTAGCTTTCCCACAAGTCCACCAACTGTGGAAGAGGGTCCCTTCCTGTTCACCGCATTTCCAACATCTATTTCACGAGTTTTTAATAAAATTTTGATATCTTTTGTGGGGTTAGCTACCACCTATAAAACATTTTTATCCAATTCTCTTTCATGTCTACTGCATAGCTGAGTTTTAACCTGTAATTCCATGCTTTCTCCCATTCATTTAGTTTGATTGGTTTCCCTAAATTTTAGGCCCATTTGACCATACAATCTTTTATTAGATCCGTTTCCATTGACCATTCTAATAACTTTTTGTAAATTTTTGTGAACATTTTGTTTTCTAATTGAATAATTTTATCCCAAAATGATTCCTTCTCCTCAAAACCTAATTTTCTATCTGTATTGAAGTATTCTTTCAATTGCATATATTGAAACCAGCCAATGTTTTTGAATTTTTGGCAGATTTCTACCTGATTTCTGAGACTATGATTTCCTTTTTCTTTTCTTAAAATGTTTTTGTATCTTGGCCAAATTTCACCTCCTAATTCTCTCATTTGAAATGCTTCCAAAGGAGAGATCCCTAGGGGTATTTTTGTGTAGAGTTTCCCTTTGTATCTTTCCCACACTTTAATTAGGGAAGAGCAAATAAAATGATTTCCAAAACCCTTTTCTGTTGTTCTCTTTGCATACCAAATATAGGTGTGCCATCCTTTCGTTAGGTTAGCTCCCTCTAAAGTTAATAATTTTGTGTTTTGTAATCTCGTCCAGTCTCTTATCCACATCAGACAGCAGGCATCGTGATTTACTTTGGAAATAGGGTAATGCTAGTCCGCCCCTTTTTTTTCATCTATCAAATGATTTTTTTTAATTCTAGATTTTTTTTATCTGCCCAAACAAATTTAGGGATTTCCTTGTTCCAATTCTTAAATCTTTGTGTGCTACTTATTATTGGGAGGTTTTGGAATAGGAATAGCATTTTGGGTAAAATTGACATTTTAATCACTGCTATTCTTCCTAGGAAGGATATTTTAAGATATTTCCATTTATCTAGGTCCTTCTTTATTTCCTTCAATTTGGAGTCGTAATTGTCAATTGAGAAACTTTTGCCGTTAATATTATACCCAGATATTTAATTTTTTAATAAGGATTCCTGATACTTCTGCCAATTCCTCTTGTCTTTTCTTCATCATGTTTTTAGTTAAAATCATTGTTTTTTCTATATTTATTTTTAGTCCTGATACTTTTCCGAATTCTCTAATGGTCTCCAGCCAATTTCTGATTGTATTTATTGGGTCCTCTATAATACAGATCAGGTCGTTCACGAAGGCTTTTATCTTATAGCTTTCTTTTTAATTTTTGTTCCTTTTAGACATGGGTCTCCTCTTATATTATTTAGTAATATTTCCATTGCCAAGATGAACAGCAAAGGGGAAAGTGGACATCCCTGTCTAGTTCCTTTGGTTATCTTAAAAATGTTGGACTCCAGTGTGTTTATTTTAATTTTGCTTGTTTGTCATAGATTTTGTTTATTGCATTATTAAATTTGAACCCCATATCTAATTCTTTAATCAATTGTTTGAAAAAATCCCAATTTAGGTTATCAAATGCTTTTTCCATGTCTAATGATAATAGTGCCAGTTCCTCCTTATTGTTCATCTCGTAATGTTCTATTAAGTTAATAATTTTTCAAACATTATCTTTTAAGTGTCTTTCAGGTAAAAAGCCAGATTGATCATCCCGTATCTACTCTTTTAGGAATTCCTTTAGCCTATCTGCCAGTATACTGGTAAAAAAATTATAATCTGAATTTAGTAGGGATATGGGCCTATAATTTTGAACCTTTTTTCGGGTCTTGGTCTTCCTTATGGAGCATAGTTATTGTTGCTTCCCTCCATGAATTTGGTGGTTCCTGACCATCCAATATCATATTCATGATTTTTTTTAAGGTATGGGGTCATTTCATTCATGAACATTTTGTAATAGAATCAGTTTAGGCCATCCGGCCCTGGGGCTTTATTCCCATCAATTTTTCTAATAGCTCTTCTAATTTCTTGTTCGAAAATTTCTTTGTTTAGTACTTCTCTTTGATGTTCTGATATTTTTTGCAGTTTTTGATTACTCAAATATATAGAAATATCTTCTTTTTTATCTGATCTCTGGTATATAATTTGCTATAAAATTTATTGAATTGATTTGCTATTCCTTGCTATGAAGTGAAGCTTTTTCCCTCTGTCCTAATTTCTGTTATGTATTGGTCTTGGGTTTTTTTTCCTAATTTTCCAGGCTAGCCACCTACCTGGTCTGTTGGCATTTTGAAAATGCTGTTGTTTTATAAATCGTAATTGTTTTGCCATTTCTTCTGTTTCTAGATTAATCTTTTGGTTTTTCATAATCTTGTAAAGGGGTGAGGCAGAGGAGGAATCTTTTTGATCCCACCGCTGCCACCAATTGAAGAGAACTGTGGCAGGGAGGAATCCCTTTTCATCCCACCGCTGCCACCAATTGAAGAGAGCCCAATTTGTGGTACTCAACTCAGGCAGGGGGAAATCATTTTTTTTAATCACACCACTGCCTCCAATTGAGGAGATGTGCGCGCATGTGAGAGGGAGGGATGGAGGATGTGTGAATGTATGACAGGGAGGATTTAGTGGATAAGGAAGGATAACAGAACTGATGGGTTTAAATGAGTAAAGCTGGTAACTTATATAGGAAAGTACGGTAACATATAGATAGGTACGGTAACTGCCACCAACGTGAGGTAACAGGCTTACAGAGAGGCAAGGAGATTTATCTTTATGAACAATAACAAAATGCAAGTTTATTTTGGTACATAAGCGTGTGTGGTTTCAATCAGTAAACGTTCCGGATCTTAAGTTACAATGCCGTCTTGTTTGAATGGATATTTCTTAAATAACTTCTCTTAAAACAGTATACTAAACTCCCGGTCAACTTATATTCCCAGCCTTTCCCCTGAGTGACCATAAGCTGCTGTCCTTAGCTGATTTCCCCATCTCCTAATCTTTCCAAAACCTAACCGCAACTGTCCTTTTTAAACCCTCACAGCAACTGAACTTTTAAAAGGGAATATGCTCCAACTGTCATCTTAGCCACGCCCCTTTTCTCCCAAGGGAAGCTGTGTTACCATGGCAACCTACCAAATGCTGCTTCTAGCTAGCTAGGCTTTTCCTTGCTAATATATAACTCTTTTTTTTTCTTTAACAAACAAATAAATAAAATCATATCAATAATCTCTGTTTAACACATAACTTCTCTACAATCTGTAATTCTTGAATTATTTTTTTTATTTTTGGGTCTTCTTTTAGTTTTTTCTCCCTTTCTCTAATTTCCTCATTTATTCTATTAATTTCTGCATTTTAAACTTATTTTTAATGTGCTTTGCTGAATAAAATGGCCGCGCATCACCACTTTACGAGCATGCCAAATTATTTGAGTTGGTGTTTCTATTAGATCATTGAGGGCAAAGTATTCCTTTAGAATTTCTTTATTTTTCCTAATGTCTGTTTCTGATTTTAATAGGGACCTCTTCAGTCTCCATTTATATATTTTATGTGATTTATTTATTATGAATTCTACTGGACAATGGTCTGAATTATTTCTGGGAAGTATTTTGATTTTTTTCTACTTTGGGTATTAGTGATGTTGACATGGTCTATTCTAGACCATGATTTGAACCTATTAGAAAAAAAGTATCATCTTTTTCTTTTTGGTGGTGTGTTCTCCATGCATCTTTTAAATTCCAGTCTTGAAGGGTATTCAAAAAGCGTATTGGTAGTTTCCCTGTTCGTGTTTTGTTTTGAGATTTTAAGTTTTCACTTTTATCTATTTTTGGGTCTAATACTCCATTGAAGTCCCCCATAATTATCAATTCATCAAATTCTTGAGCTGTTATTTTTTCTTTTAGTTTTTTTTATAAAGGCTGTTTTTGTGTCGTTTGGGGCATAAATATTGCAGATTAATAATAATTGATTCCCTATTTTCACTCTCACCCCAACCATTCTTCCATCCTCATCTTTAAAAGCTAATTCAGGTTTTAATTTCGAATTTATATACAAAACAACTCCTGTCTTTTTTTATTTGATGAGGAGACAAATTCTTTACCTAGACTTTTTTGTGTTAATAATGCTATATGTCTTTGTGTGATATGAGTTTCTTGAAATGCCAATATATCAAAATTACATTTTTTAATTTGCCTGAAGATTATATTTCTTTTATTAGGCAAATGTAATCCATTAGTGTTGTTAAAATAACATTTCAATTCCATGCTTAGTCCTTAAACTCCTTTTTCTTCTTCTATATCAGTCAGATCAGAGGGTTGTGTACCAGTGGGGCTATTTGATTTTTCAGGAGAGATGGTTCTGGCTCTTTTTCTTTCTCTGTCGCTATCATGATTTGTGGGCTCTGTTCTTTCTTTCTCTCTCATTATCTGTTTATAAAATTCTTTGGCCTTCTCCTCAGTCGTGATCCAGTATTTCTCTTGTTTAAATGTTGTCATCAGTCTTTCTTTCCTCTCCTACCTGAAGCGTATTTTTTGTTTTTTAAATTCTTCTATAAGAAATAAGTACTTTCTTCTTTTTTGGATAGTGCTTTTTTAGTGTTCTTTCAGGAACACTATTTTTTTCCCTTTATAGCGGATGGTGTTTTTGCTGTTGCTCCAGAGGACGTCTTCTCTTGTTTTTCTTCTTGTGAACTGGACTATTATGTCCCTCGCTACTTTATTTTTCTTCGAATAGTTGGTGGTAATTCTGAAGGCTCTATCAATGTTATCATCCATTTCCTCATCAGATACTTGCATCAGATCATCCAGAATCTGAGTCACTACTTGTCTTACATTTTCTTTTGGTTCTTCCAGCAGATTCCTTATTCTTATTTGCAATTCCAGTTCTTTCATTTCAATCTTTTCTTGTCTTTCTTCCATTTTTGCATTGAGTGACTCCAGCTTTTCTAGCTTGTTCATGACTTTATCTTGGGTTTTCTCCAGTTTTTGTTTATCTTCTTTGATTTCTTTCACATTTGACTGAAGCTCATTGATATCCGTTTGAAGCACATTAATTTCCTTCTTCATTTCCCCAAATTTGTCAGATAGGTCTTTTCTCATGTTCCGTATTTGTTCTTGCATTTGTTCTTGGAAGATCTTTTGATTATCTGTGATCATCTGCAACTCATAACATATTTTAGACTGATATCATCAGATAGGGAGCCCCTTCTCCAGAGAATCTTTTTATCCTCTTTTTCCATCCTTGATTTGGGGGTGTTCATCCTTCTCCCCCCCCCCCCTTCCTGGTTATTTCTTTTATTCGATTTTTTTTTTATTTAATGATGTAGCCACTCTGGTGGTGCCGTCAGAGTCGAGTAGGTATCTGTTTTTGGAATTGAGATGCTTGTATTGTCAAAAAAATGTTTTGATTCTAATGTGAGAGGGGGATCAGACAAAATCACAATTAAATTGGTGGGTATGTTATAATCAGTTATAATACTTGTAAACAATTAATTCTTTCAGTCCAATAAATATCAATTGATCAGTTAATTAATTGTTAGGCTATTTGAAGACAAGAGACAGTAGATAGGGTTTGAGAGTTATTAAAGGTAGTTCAAATAGTAACTTTAGTATAATGCCTCCTTACTAGTTTCTTATATATATATATATATATATATATATATATATTTCTGAAGTCTTCCCTTCTTTGCCTAACTTCTCTGATTTACATATACCTGCTTCTTCCCAAATTCCAAAGTCTGACAGTCTCCACTCCCTTATCGTCTCATCTGCTTCTCGTCCTTGCTTTACCGCTTGCTCCTAGGGTCCTCTTCTTGTTGTCCTTGTCTGGTCTGGTCTTCTTTTTCTGCCTCTCTTTCTCCTTTCAAATGGTGCTCTTCTTTGTGTTTTCTGTCTCTTCCTGACCTTCTAGGAGTGCCTTTATCTCATGTTGCTCTGACGAGGTTCCCCTTTTCCAATTTCCTGCAGGCGTCCGATCTGGACCTCTATCCCGCCATTTCTTGTTGCTTGTCTATCTTTTGGAGCCTTTCTTGCCATCCGCCCGGGTCTCTATGGTTGGGGATTCACCCTTCCATTTTCGTCAACTCTCCTTGCTTTATTGATCTTTAAAAAGATAAGGAGGTCTGGATAGACAAAACAAACGCCTCTCTCAAGGTCGATGTACTTTCAAAACCCTTTACTGGGCTCGTTTTCCAATTTGTCTTTCCAGTTTCCAATTATATAAATTGAATAGAGAGAAGTATATCCAATTATTTACCCTATAATGGTATTCAGACTTCTTCTTTTATCCTTTCAATGCCGGAATCAATACCGGAGCAATTTTCCCTGCTATCGTTTCTCTTGAATATGGCTCTTGCTTTAATCGTTCCAAGATCCGCTCCGTTCCAATAAGTAGTTATATATAAAACCAAATATTTAGCTTCTGCCTGTTTCTCTCAGTAACCCCATGCAAAGGAGCCTTTCTTTCTATGTTATTTTCTTTGGATTTTCCTCCATCTCATGTTTTCTTGAGAGTGTGGCTAGGCTGCCATTCTACGGGTAGTCTCCTTCCCGGACTGCCTCTCCTTTATCCACTACCTCTGGCCCCAATCCGGATTGCCTGGCCAGCCTCCTTGGGGGTGACTGGCCTTTGGATCATCGGTAGGGGATCTTCAAAGGTTTAGCTTGCTCTTGAGCCTCTATCCGCTCAAGAGTGGGGGGCAAAAACACTCCCCCCATCCGTTAGGGAGGCTGGTGCTCGAGAGCTCTCAGAGCATCCAACCGGCTGCTATGCTGCCACACCCAGTTACTCCTTTTGATGCAATTAAGTATGATGTATTAAGTATAAGGCAAAGATGAAGTACTTTGGCCATATAATGAGAAGACAGGAAAGCTTGGAGAAGTGAATGATGCTGGGGAAAATGGAAGAAAAAAGAAAGAGGGGCCAAACAAGGGAAAGGTGGATGGATGATATTACTGAAGTGACTGGCTTGACCTTTAAGGAGTTGTGGTGATGATGGCTGACAGGGAGCTCTGGCATGGAATGGTCCATGAGGTCACAAAGAGTCAGAACCAATTGAATGAATAAACAACAACAAATTAATTAAGTATCAAGTACAGATGCCTAGAATATGACATTCAGCTATAAAAACCATGGTCCAATAAATGAGAAAAATAACTTTCCAAAGCAGCAGTCATACCCTGAGGTTTCTTCCACTTGCCCAAGGAATCAGAGAAGGGAGACCAGACCCCGAGACTCTAGAAACTTAGTCTACTCAAAAACCAATGCAGTTAAACTGCATTGATTTTTGCAATGAGCCTGGAGTAATAGTGGACTCAAGGTTTCAGGTTGGACTTTTGATCATACAATCACTCTTTTTGCATGACCAATCCCCCTCATGCAATGATGCAATCATCATGTTCTCCTCAGCTACCACCCCATAGTTAGCTCTAATTAATCACAATAAATATCAGTCAAGACAGCCTTATAGATGCAGGTACCTTTACCATTTCCTTGGACCACACAACAATTAGAAATGATTCCACAAATCTAGTACAGACAATGCATTCCATGCAGATATACCCATATCTGTGTGGAATCTGTCATTTCATAGAATCATAGAAACACAGACCCCATCTACACTGTCATATAATGCAGTTTCACAATGCAGTTTAACTGCATTAAAGTGCATTATATGTTTACACTACTATAAAATGCAGTTCAATGCAGTTAAACTGTATTATGAAACTGCATTGTATGGTTAATGTAGATGGTAATGTAGAGTTAGAAAACCACAAGGCAATCCAGTCCAACACCCTATCATGCAGGAAAACACAATCATCACATTTTTAAAAAAAACACACAATCCAAGTCTCGACTGAGAAATAATTTTATCATAATGCATAGCAAATTGAGCATAGCTGATGATGAGAGATCAAGAACCCTAATCAGAATGACAGACATTCATAATGAATGTAATTGCTCATTGAGAGATTGTTATCATAACACCACCATCCTTTAAAAGCAACATGGTTACTTTTAAATATTCAAACCAGTGCTTGCTACAACAGTCCTCCCAATTTGTTAACTGGGACTATAGGGAGCATGCAACCTCCTTGTTGCCAAAGCTCCACTGGCTACCAGCATGATTCAAAATGCCACGGATGATCTAGAAGCTCTATATTATTCAGATCTTGTCTTTTGTAGGCCATACTCTCCTGTACAAACATGTACATGCTTTGAGATCTTCTGGGGAGATCCTGCTCTCTGTCTCACCACTCATAAATACATGAGTGGGCCATACATGAGACCTTCTCAGTCAATGTGCACAGACTCTAGAACTCCCTTACCAGAAAGTCTAGTAGGACTATGCATAATTTCATTTTTAACTGGTGAGTCGTATCTAATATGTAAGTTTTATATATATGAACAGATATTAAGAAACATGGGGGAGGGGCATCCATGCAAAAAATTAAGAATCAAAACTCACCCAATATTTTTTCATTTAAATTCTGTAAGGCTGTAATTCCTCTTTAAATGAATGGCCTCTCACAACGAGAAGAGAAAAACCGCTGGTTGGGACAAACGGGGTGAGCTGGAAAAGAATCCGAGAGAGCAAAGATTTCTGGGAAATGTAGTTTGGGAAGGTGATGAGCTCTATGGCAGAGAATTCAAAAGGCCCTGCCCTAAACTACATTTCCCAGAATTCTACTCAGCATCAGAAAGCCCCAATTAGGGTAGGGGATAGATTTTTCCCTGCGATCAGCAGCCAGAGTTCCAATAAATTATTGAATCTGCAAAGACGAGGACTAACTGATACTTCAATACAAGTTAGTAAATCAGTGCTGGGCTGAGAATAAACCACTAAATTGAAGTTATATTGGTTAATATGAGAGACATTCAATAAAATAGCTGTTGTGGTTTAAAAAAACATTTTTGTGAAAAGTTTTTTTAAAAATTCCTCCAAATTAGTAGATGTATGAATATTTCTGAAACTTGGTGGGAATGATCCCCTGTTATCTTGTGTCATTGTATTGAAAATTCAAGGAGATAGCTCTTGTAGTTTTTTTTAAGTTTGTAAAAAAATTGAAAATTCCCCAAAAATCTGTGGATGAGTGAAATGTTCTGAAACTTGAGCTAATAGTGGTAAATGTGTTCTATAACTGTAGCAAGTTTCATGCCAATAGCTCTAACAATGAGGGAAAAAGGTGCCCTTGAAGTTTCCCCATTGACACAATTACTTAATGAAAAATAACAAAAAGTAGTTAATTCATTATAGTTACTATACAGAACCTATTCAATTACATAAACATTTTAGAAACATTTTCCAGCATCCCCTAATCTTGTAATGAGCATTGAAAGTTGTTTTATTGGTCACGCAGGCCTAAAGCCTAGTATGGCACATTCTCTCCTATATTTCTATAAGCAAGTAAAATCCTTTTTATTTTGGCAAACCTTTGAGAATTGATTTTTCAGGGAAAACAGATCTTGTAAAATGTGCTGGACTTGTTTAATAGTTTATATTGTAACTTTTTTGTGTGTGTCAGGAGCGACTTGAGAAACTGCAAGCCACTTCTGGAGTGAGAGAATTGGCCGTCTGCAAGGACATTGCCCAGGGGACGCCCAGATGTTTTGATGTTTTTACCATCCTTGTGGGAGGCTCCTTGCATGGATCTGATAGAGGGAGCTCATCCGCACTCTCTCCGGGTTGGATTTGAACCTGGCAGCCTTCAGGTCAGCAACCCAACCTTCAGGTTATAAGGCTTTAACCCACTACACCACTGGGGGCTCCACATATTTTAACTAGTTTTACTTTTATGAATTGCATTTTAAGCTTTGCATGCTGTGAATTTTAAACTATGAAAGTTTGAATAGTTGTAAGCCAGTTTGTATCCCAAACCAGAAAAAGATACAATGTGAACACCATCATCATCATCATCATCATCATCACCACCACCCCCACCACCACCACTGAAAAGATCTGGAATGAAAATCACATGCTGGGAGAATATTTATTTGCCTGGAGAAAGAATTGCAGCCTGCCATTCTTCTTGATATAATCGCCGGGGGGGGGGGGGGGGGGGGGTAACTGAGGAAGCATTTGAACATGTGACCACTGAACTGCAAAATGCCCTAGAATATTTGTCCTATGCAGTATTTCTAAAGATGCCAGATGGGCTCTAAGGTGTTTTACATCCGGTAGTTTGCTTATTACACAGTAATCATAGTTAGGGAACACTCGAAAGCATATCAAGCAGGGAGCATTCCATGCACACTCCAATAAAAGCAAATTGGAAACCAAATAGATCATTTCAGCTCAAATGTAATTATTGCATTCTTAGTGGCAAAGTCCTTCTTAGCCGCCCCTCCCCTTTTTCTGTAGATCCTCACCACAAATTGGCTAACACTGTGTCTTGCAGATTGCTTTCTGTTTGTGGGTCTTCAAAGGTCACAGGCCCAACACAGCATTTATTATGCCATTCCTTTCGCAGCTGACAAATCTAATTTCAGTTCTAGCCACAGTCTCTGGAGGGACAAGTTAATAAGGAAAAGTTGAATGGTGTCTGAGGTAAAAGAAGAACCTGGCTTAGAGTTTATGTCAGGGGAGCTTGCGTGAGGATGCTTTCCTGTTTTTTTTTAATTTTGAGGCACGTTAACTTTTTATGATATCTCTTATGTGTAGTTAAAAATAAAATTGTAATAAAGAGAAGCAAGGCCAAGTTATCTGTCCAGAGCTATATTGGATTTCCTTGGCAATAATGTGCATTTTTATTGTTGCAGACATAAGATGCAGTTGTATCCAAATACTTTGATATCAGAGCCTGAAAAATTATGATAGATCTTTAAACTGTGTTATTTCTTGATGTTTTTAAATTATATTTGGATCTCAGAATCAATACATTCCCCAAGCACAAAGCAGGGCAGAGTTCTTTAAGTTATTAACCTCTACCAAAGTTTCATATATTTGAGAATCATTTCCTCTCAAATGTCATTTTGGAACCAGACAGGATTACTACATTTCTGCAGTTAGGCTTTGTGAGTTGAGCAGAAAGATGTCTTTTGAACATTGTATAGGTGAGCAGAGCTTGGAGGTGTTTAGACTACAACTCCCAAAATTTTCTAGCCAGTGTCCCTCTTTTCTGAGACCAGTTTAGGGCCTCTGTGTTTACCAAGGATCTCATCAAATGCAACCCCTCCACCCGCACCCTCCAAACAAACACACACTGTATTTATACACCTTTGAAACACTCTACAGACGGAGTCCCAAAAAGCCTATCATACAATGCAAAACTACTGTCAGTCGCACGTGGAACTCTGTCTGTAAACTGTTTCAAAAGTTTGTAGAAATGGAGGATTATGGAGTCAGGGAGCAATCATCTAAAGAGCTCCCAATTTGTGCAGAAATGGCTGAAGGTGCTTAATTTAACGTGTGATGGGATCTGTCAGATTCGCCCATGTTAGATCGCCTTAGTGACATTAAAGAGTGGGTGTTCCTGTGGGTGGTCTCCAAATGAGCATTGATGCTTCTTTTCTTGCCAATAATCCTCTTGCATGATTCTTTTATGGTAACTTTTAACATTAATTTATCATTCAGAAATTGCACAATTTTGATATATCACCACTTCGCTGTTGCTATATTTTCTCCCTTTTAAACTTAAATTTCACAGTTCCTCGATTCCAAAGTTTCCACTTTATAAATTAAAACAAAGAAAGAAAGCAGTATGGGTGAGGACTCACCTGTGTGATAGCCCAGAACAATGAGGATTGCTGTAGAAATGGATAAAAGTACATCACGCGTGATGGGAGTGAGTATATCATCCATTCTCATTATAAATGCAATGGAACAAAAAGGGTATGTGTGGAGATGTGGGGTAGAGGAGGAATCTTTTTATTAATTATATATATATACACACACTATATCTGCTGCCACCAATTGTGGAGATGTCAGGCAGAGGGGAATTTATCTTCTTTGTTCTTTTTCATTTACTTTAGATGGTATCGTAACTTAGTTTTGAAAATATATGACAGAGACTTGGATATGGAAGAACAAAACAAGTTTATTTCAGGCACAGAGCTTGGTGGTTACAATATCACTTCTTAGAGTTAAACTTTCTTAATCAGTTGCAAATATAACTTATGATGAATACTCTTTCAAATACTTTCTCCTTTCCTTTCCCAACCAAAACTACTAACACTTCGGATCTAACTGGGATTACTTTCCCTTCCTACTCAGACTCTACAAATAAACCTAAACAAGTCACCTAACTTGCTTAATTCAACACCACTAGAGATCTGAGTTTCCCTGGTTTCCCTAACCTGGAACCAGCGTCTTCCCTGTGACTAAAAATCACAGACTAAACTGTTTTTTAAAACACTCCCTCTTTTTCCTCCAAACGGCGGTTAGCTCCGCCCTCGTTGCTATGGTAACCTGCCTCAGAATGCTGAGCTGGTTACCATCCCCCTCGCACTGGTAACATACTTACCCTTTTAAACATAGCCAAACATGACTTTTAAAATGAAATTAAACATGACATCTATAAATCAAAATAAAAACACACTTCTTTACAGTATGGTAAGAAGATAATTTACCCATTTTCTCACCCTCATGGGATAAGATCACAAGTCTCTGAGGGTTGTTAATAGGGTTGTGCGCTGATTTCATTTCCCTATTTCCGTTGGTACCTTTGATGCTTTGAGAGCACGTAAGGGTCATCCTGGGACGAAACCCCACCCAAAACAAAAGCAAGTGGGAGCCAATCTCGGCTCCTCCTCTATTCAGCATCACTGTTGAATCTCTTTAATTTTCCTGATTCTTTTTATTTAGTGGAACTGACTGGGTGTTGGGGACCTGAGGGACGGTGAGTGGGGTGTGCATGCCTGTGATTCGGGGCTTGGAGACAGAGAGTCACCCTTTTACCTTCTTTTTGTCCTTTCCTTCTTCTCCTTCAGAAAGTACTTCTAAAAGATAATTATTAATAATAATAGTAATCCCAGCAAACAAAAAAAGAAGCCTACCTCACCTCTAGAGTAGAAATGGAAACAGCTTTAAGGAAGCAAAGCCGGCAAGCAGAAAGGAGATTGCAGGTACTGAAAGCAGAGAGGATTTTAAGGTAGTCCAGGGATTATAGCTCTTCTGAACTACAGGTCATTGCCCTGGGCATCCTTAAAATGCCTCTTGAAAAACTGCTTGGCATGCTGCTGGTGCTGCTGAGAGAAATCTCCTTGATTTTTTGATTCCTGCCTCTCCTGCAGCTGAGCGCCCTTCCTCTAGAGTAGAAAAACAGCTTTAAACAAGAAGCCTCCTTCTTGTTTAAAGGGAAGGGGAGCCTGGGGAGCCCCCTCCCCCATAATGGGATAGAAAATAGATCTTTCAGTATCCCCAGAGTGAAAACAGATATCTGCCCTCCCCTATTCAGTAGACTTCCCAAAAAACAGATCAGGGCCACCACCAAAAGCGGGGACACGAAACAGCTTGAAGTTTATCCAGATTGCACAACTCTAGTTGAGAATACTATTCTGGGTGGAAGAACATCAGAGTATCCCTTCTAGACCAGCCCAAAGGATAGCATAGAAAGTTACTTTTATATTGCATATATAGAAAAACAGACTTAGCAGAGCATCATTTTACTACTGGTCAGTTATCTTTGATTTCAGTTGCCATTTAGTTATTTCTTCTTTTTTAAAATTTATTTATCTTATTTATTTATCTTAATATAAACAGTGTAATTTACACCTAAAGAGAAATGAAGACAAAAAACAAGAAAAAGAAAATGATATACAATATAAAAATACGTATTTAACTAAGATTAAATTACTAAATCAAATGAAAAATATTATTGTACCTTTCGAGATCTAAGAAGCCTAATAGAGATACAAATAACCATAGCCACAAATTATTACATCATTAAGTTTTTTATTGCTCAAAGCATCCATAAACAATTTCCAATCTTGTAAAAATGTTTCATCCAGATTATTCTTTAAAACCCATGCTAGATTGGCAATTTGGGCTAATTTGGCAACTTTAACAATCCATTCTTCAATAAGAATTGGTATCAGAAGAGTATTATGTGATTTGCAGAGAGCAGAGCAGGATTATTTTACTATATATGTGTAAAAATATGACATATGACTGAAAAAGAGTCATATGTTATCTATCTATACTTCTATCAACTTCTTTCTTGCTTTGCCTTTTGTGTTTTTTTTTCTTGTTTGGTGTTTTGTTTATAAGAAAAAATATAGTATAGAAAAATCTTAACTAAATTATCACACAGGAAAAACAAATTGTTCTCTTGTTATTAATACCTTGAAACATATCCAAATCTGAACAAACAGTGTATATTCTTTGTATTTAAAAGTAACATTCAAAGGTCCACTAGAGATAAAAAAATATTCAATGTATTGAGAAAATAGTTGCAAAAGCTGTTGATTTAGTGTCAAGAAATCCCAATAAGTAGAAATCTTGATAGATTAAAAAAAGTATTCAGGAGCAGCCATGTTGGCCATATAGAAATATACAAAATTAAAAATGCATGAGCAATGATAACACTTTGGGACCAACTCCATAGCCCTATTATGCAAGATTGCAAAGTTTTACTGGCTTCTTCATTGAGCAAAGATGTGAAAAATCATACAAAAAAACAATTGTGATGATGTCAAGAAGGTCTTGAGGGATTCCAATGCTGACAGAGGCCACTATACTTACTGACCTTGTGAGGACTAGAGACAAAGAGAAATAAAAGACAGTTAATAACATTTCAATTCCATTAGCAACACAATATTAGCATCTCTTGGGAACTAGCTAACCCATTCCAATGTGAAGTTAACTGCTCCTTTCTTAGACAGAGAATATCAAATTTTTCAAGGAGTCTCTAGCATTACTACTGGAAAAACTTTCAGCTACTTTACATCCCAACTGCCGTAAAAACTTCCATCAAATCCAACATTTTATGGTTAAAATAATTGCATCTTGAAAGCTCACAGGCATTGCATGTAGGTTTCTATCCTATTGTTTTACTCCAGCAACTGGTACCAAGAGCCAAGGGTAAAGGTAAAGGTTTCCCCTGAAGTTAAGTCCAGTTGTATCCGACTCTGGGGGTTGGTGCTCATCTCCATTTCTAAGACGAAGAGCTGAAGTTGTCCGTAGACACCTCCAAGGTCATGTGGCCGGCATGACTGCACGAAACGCCGTTACCTTCCCTCCAGAGTGGTACCTATTGATCTACTCACATTTGCATGTTTTCAAACTGCTAGGTTGGCAGAAGCTGGAGCTAACAGCAGGCGCTCACTCCGCTCCCGGGTTTGAACCTGGGACCTTTTGGTCTGCAAGTTCAGCAGCTCAGCGCTTTAACACACTGAGCCATCAGAGGCTCCACCAAGAGGCAAAGCTTGGTTATATATTTCCAGCTTGAATGCAGTGTATGTGGTATGTGAGTCATATGTTATCTATCTATACTTCTATCTTCTTGCTTGCTTTGTCATTTGTGATGTTTTTTTTCTTGTTTGTTTAAATATAAGAATTTTGTAGTTAAAATAATTGCATCTTGAAAACTCACAGGCATTGCTTGTAGGTTTCTCTCCTATTGTCTCTCTCCAGCAACGGGTACCAAAAGCCAAAACTTGGTTATATATTTCCAGCTTGAATGTAGTGTGTGTGGTATGTGAGTGTGCATGCAATATGTTCCCATTTTGAAGATAATACAGATTAGGAAAGGTCTGTAGCTCTTTATTCCTTACACGTGCTTTACCAAATCCTGCAATTTACACAGAAAGTTGAGATGGTCAGTGAAATCATTGTCATGGGAATGTCAAATATATCTCTTTCTTTCTTGGCTATTCTTCTTACTGCTGCTTTGGGTTGTACAAAAGCTCTGTTAATACTGAATCAACAAATGTAGGATCTACCATCTGAATGTCTCCCATGCAACACAGGGCAGCTCCAGAAGAGGAGGCACACTTCAACTGCAGAATTTCTGGGGCACAATTCTGGATAATGTGGAGCCGTACTTTCTTTGAACAGCTCTCATGGGTCTCAGCAGCATCCTCTCTTTCGTTGAGATAATGGCAAATGACCAGCATCCTATCATTTGCCACTTTACAGGCACCGCCACCCAGCACTGCTGCAAGCAAAGGGCTTCTACTTCTGTCCCTTGTAAACAGGACCCATTTTTGTTTTTTTAACCTACATTGAACCTCTATGTGAAGGAGTACCTGGGAGTGGTAGTACTACTCCAAAAGTGATGGTCCAAGTGCAATGCTAATGTGCTGCCTCATATGACAAAGTCTGATTCAGTTAATCGCTTCTTTTACTCTAGCAAAGACCACATCCAGAAGGGTTAACCATTTATGAGAAATTCATATCCCACTCCAAAAGTAAAAGATGGACCACAGTATGTGCAATTCTCAGAAGTAATTAATTACAGACAATGCCCAGAATAATAGTTGGTTATCATACAATTGCCTTTGTTTAAAAGTAATTAGTGTTCCCACACTTATTGCTGGGGTTACGTTCCAGGACCACCCGCAAAAAGTAAAAATCTGTGAAGTAGGGTTGCTATATTTGTGTTGTTTACAAGCTCACTGGCAAGTAGCGTCTCTGTCCCTTCCGTGCCTTCCCACCACTACCGCTGTCTTGTGAGGCCCATCAGCCATTGAAGGCCCATCTACACACCACCTAAAACATGGACGAGATTAAAAGGGGGGGGGTAGCTACATGACGCTACCAGAAAATCCGTACTGATTTGCTACAACGGATGAAAAACACGTGTTAAAAAGATTCCTTATATTCCAGTGCCAGCCAGAAAATGTGCATATTTACATCACTGCACTCATGAAAAACACATGATTTCTTTCCCTCCCCTCTCCCCTGTGGAGACTGCTTTAGCACATGTCCACTTTTTAATAGCCTGATCAGCTGATTGGGCTGTGAAACAGGCACACAGGTGGTTTAAAAGAAGCACGAACTGAGAGCAATTCAAATTCTCTGAAGCTCTTTATTTTACACTTTATAATATTAAACAGAGATTAAATAAACAATTGGGGGAAGAGAAAAATCAGGTGGAATTTTTTAAAAAAAAATTCACTCCATATGTCCACATGCAAATCTGCTTATATTTATATTAAGATATTTGCATGTGCGCATATAGAGTCCAGTGCCTAATGGGGTGATTTTTTTAAAAAAAATTACCTTCCACTGGATGTCCTATGTCCATCCTCCATCTTGTTCTGTTACCAAGGAGGCCTGTGAGGATGGCGAGGGACCCAATCTCAGGACTGACAGATCTGTGTGGGGACCTGCAGTCAGGCCCAGGATTTTTTAGCCCCCATTTTCGTGCTGTCTAGAAGCGCCCTGAAAGACTCTCCCTTCATGTTCCAACTGTCATACTGTGGCCTCTAAATGGGAAAAACAGCACCAGAAACTGCTGGGCTTAAATCCCCACCCAATAATCTTTGTTTCCTTATGGAACATATCATATTTAGATTGTAAACTTGAAAGCAGGCAGCTTGTTAAACTAGCCAATTGCAAGCCATGCTAGGTATACGATCGATCAATATGTATGCTTCAGAGTTCTGAATGGCAGCACTGCAAATACTCTGACCATAGCAACTGCCCCTGATAATGATAAAAACCATGGTGTTTTCCACTTAGTTGACCCATATCTTTGCTTCAGCTTAAAGAAAATGGAGAGGGCTCGAAAAAACAATTGTAAAGAAGTTTGCATATGACAACTGAGTCAAGAACTTGTCACAGACATATAATTTTTCATATAATTGCCATGACCTATGTGAGCTCTTGCTAATCTCTGCCTGTGCAACAGCCTTGCCTGCCCTTCATGGAGAAGACAATTAATTAAGAAGCCACATCACATAAGCATCCTGCTAAAAATTCAAAACAGTTCAAAGAGTTTTGTCCAACTTCTTTCTAATCATCAGGAAAGGCAGATTGTCTGTGATTCTCCATAATCTCCTTTCCCTTAAAAACACCCTAAAGTGAAGTCTACAGCTGCAGGCATAATGGATGGAATGTGCTGTGATTATTTCTTCTGACATCAGGTAATGAGCTTGTAGAAAGAGCATATCCACTGGTGTAGGAACTGTTACCTAGAAGGCAATCACACTGTCTAAACAAGGCCAGCTGCAGAGAGACCTAGATTAATTTTTGTCCCTTCATTGAAAAGGGAGGAGAGGGTCATGAACCGGAGAGTTGCAGTATTTGCAGACAGCTCAAATGCGAAAGATCACAATCTCTCCAATAATTTGGAGATTAAATATGCATCTCAGAAGTTGACAGACAGCTCTTTCATTTCTTTGGATCCCATTAAAATGCACAATTAATGAATCCAGTCAATAATTTCTAAAGGAGTTTTGTTTTTGGTTGGTGAAAACCATTCTGGAAGAAGCAAACATACAAAACTAAACACAACAGCTTCCAGGCAGGTAGCCAACAATCTTTTGAACATCTGCCTCATACTTCATGGAAAGTCCCAGGTGGCTAAATATCTGACACATAGGACATCATGAAAGAGGACAAGAAGGCAGAAAAGATCACAATCATCAAAGCAAAATATAGAATTTGTGAATAATAATACTCCCATTTTCAATTTTTTTCAAGTTGAGATGAGACTTTTCTCTTTAACCTCTTGATAAAGTTGCAAAACAGCCTACCTTTTATCAATCTCCTATCAAGTATAGGGTTTTCTGATCATACTTCATCTTCAGGAAAGACTGGCCAGTCCTATTGGACTTTACAGGCCCCATCTACATTGCCATATAATACCTTTTACATGCATTGAACTTTGTAACTGTAGTCAGAAAAATGAATTTGCACAGTGATTTTTTTCCACAGAAAACAGAATTGTGAGATGGAGCACAAAAAATATTTCTTTTCAGGCCACAATGACTTTTGCACAAAATTCAGTGGTTCCCACATGAAAACATGTGTTCAGCCCCACTTTTTAATATAATTTGTACAAATTCATGTAATGTGTGACAGCGTGGAGGTCAGGGTGCATGCCGGGTGGGTTTCTTCAAGCTCCATCGATCCTCTGCACACCAGCACCCTGATGAATTGTTTGCAATTGTCTGCCTCACCAATTCCTCTGTTCAATGTCAGACTCAAACACATCCGTAGTCTGGTCCAAACATTTATTTCAATATCTATAATACATATTTACAAAGCATAGCAAAAGCCATCGCTCTGAGCTGGCATTTCTGTTCAGCCTCTTCGCTTGGCAAGCACCAGCTCAACACACAGAAAGATAAGAAAACACATTCCTCATTCCGAAGGAAGTTCCAACCTCCAAAGCCGGAAATCATGCTGCATAATCCAACAATGTGCACAAATCTATACAAATCAAATAAATATGGGTGCCTTGCCATCTGAGATAGAAAATATTTCAGCAATAGTTGTTTCATTTTAAAAATATATTGTTTTCTATATAGTAAAATATGGCTGGTAACCTCTTGGTTAGTACTAACTAGGGTAAATCTATAGAAGCAATCATTCAACATTGAGTCAGCAATCAATTCAGCTGCTTTACTCTAACTGGGAGGTAAAACAGTATTTAGCCCTATTTATATATATTTCCCAATGAAGTCCTAAAGTAATGAGAATCCCATATCTCTTTTCCTTTTATGACCTCATGAGACAATGGCAAAATTGGTAGCATGCAGCAGTTCATCTTCTCCTTTATGACAGAGTGCAACTCCCACGACAAACACAACTTTCAGTGGGGCCATATCATAAAGGTGAACTAGTGCATGGATCAACGGGGGAAGCCAGACGGCAGACACTTCCCCCATGGGATGGGGTCATGGGTGAGTTGGGCAATGTGGGACATGGGGCGACGGGTTCCTCATGCCCTCAGACTGGCATCACCAGAATTGCCACGATCTTTGGCGATTCTGGCAGCATCGCTTAACAGGGCATCTTTTGTGCCAGCCAATCTTTCCCCTCACTGTAGATGCAAATATTAGAGGGGGATTCTGGGATGATGGCACTCTTTTAGATAACATGGAGAGTACACTATAGATCAGGCATGGGCAAACTTTGGCCGTCCAAGTGTTTTGGACTTCAACCCCTAGAAATCCCAGCCAGCTTTCCAGCTATTAGGAGTCGTGGAAGTCCAAAACACCTAGAGGGCCGAAGTTTGCCCATGCCTGCTGTAGATTAAACCAAAAATCGGTATCTAAATATTAGCAAAACAGGACATTTTCAAGGATTGGCTCTTGCAAATGGAGGGAGCACTATTTTGCAATGAAATAGCCTGGGACAGTAATGCATGCATTAAGCAAACAGATATGCGGTCAAGGTAGCACTTGAATGTTATGCAGCCAAACTGCAATACAATATTCACAGTAGTGTCACGATGAGGGGAGGGAATCTCTTGCCAACTAAGACTACTGCCCCCCAATATAGTTATCCTTTCATCCTCACATTTCTATAGTTTTGCAATAACTTAAAACATTAGTTGTACACTTAGAAATACAATTTAGGAATCCCAAGAAAAGGGGCAGGCCAAGTTCCCAAGGAAATTCAAACACAGAAAACATAAGAATTCGAAGTCTGAACAATCTACGAAGTCTAACTCTCTGCAATGCTAGAAATTTGAGAACTAATTGAGAGGGAAGACATCTTATTTGGGGGCAAATTTTTGCTCACCCACTCCTGTAGCTAAATCTTCTGTTAGAAAAGGGCTGCTGTGTGAGAATCAGCTTGACAACATCTCTATGAGAGACAACCACTTACCACCTAATCAGTTACAATTCACCTGAGATACAGCCAGTGGCCCAGAAAAATCATTTCTGCTTCAGTAGCTGATTTATTGTGCATCAGAGAAGGCCTGTTTTATATAGTTTTAGTTGCTTTTAATGATGCCTGATACCTTTTTATTCACCACAACTCCTGTTTTTAATCTCTCTTTCAAATTACACCCACTTTAATATATTTTACCTGCTATTCTATCCTGGATTTAGAGAGTATATTTTCATAGGGTTTTTTTTCGCACTCTTCTCCTTTCTACATTGTCCTAAAAGGTAAAGGTTTCCCCTGACGTTAAGTCCAGTCGTGACCGACTCTGGGGGTTGGTGCTCATCTTCATTTCTAAGCTGAAGAGCAGGCGTTGTCCATAGACATCTCCAAGGTCATGTGGCCGGCATGACTGCATAGAGCGCTGTTACCTTCCCGCCGGAGCAGTACCTATTGATCTACTCACATTTGATTGCTTTCAAACTGCTAGGTTGGCAGGAGCTGGGGCTAACAGTGGGCACTCATTCCACTCCCGGGATTTGAACCTGGGACCAGGGGCACATATACCCCTTGTCTAGAAGGAAGCCCCATTAAACAAAGTGGGAGTAGACATGTCTGGGATTGTGGTATTATTTTAAAATATGTAAGGCAATGTAAAGTTGTTTTGAGAGGTGGATCAAATATTTAAGGACATGCATGCATATGTTTTCTATAAACATATATATTACGTATATTTCATGGTTTCTAGATGTTATCTGAGTTCTAAAAAGTAGATATTTGCCTGACTGTAATGTTTATGAGCTATTGTCAACGCTTGCTGAATGTTCATTCTTTCATTCTGAAATTTACAGGGGAAAGGGAAAGATTTGTTGACACAGTTTCCTAGAAGAATAGTGCTCCTTAGAGGAGGGAGGTAGGACTCTGACCTTTTTTTGTGGAATTTCAGTTCCTCCTTAATTTCTCCTAAATTCCTGACCCAGGATTCTAGGGAATTGAGTGCAAATGTGCTTTATCTCTTGTGACCAGAGTCTAAGAAATGCCGAACTGGCTGTAGAATTCTGGGAATTGTTGTTTGAAAAGATAACATTTCCAAACTCTGCTCTTGACCTCTTCATGGACTTTTCTAAAGACATCTACTTTGACCACAGAGGGAGCAGAATATTGGTTTACAGTGGTTTTAGACCTAATCCACCAGGGATCCTATTATTTTACCCGTTCTGCTTTGTGGGTTTTGAATCTTCAACCCTTATTCAAAAGACTGGAATTATGCTGAGATCTAATACCAGACCTATCATCCAAGCTTTGATTGATTTGTCAGTTGTTTTTCCCTTTGCTCCGTCTTGCACATTCACAGAATATAACAAGGTAAGAAACAAAAGATGTGGAAAAGGGGGGTCCTATATATTATTTATTCTCATCAAACCCAAAATGTGCAGTGGGGACTCCTGAACAACAGAACAGAATTAAATCTGTTATCTTCAACTGCATCTACAGTGCCATACAATGCAGTGTCAAGTTGCATTAGTGTCCATACAACACATGCAATCTTGGGATTTAACACATGGGATTTAACCTGGGGTAAGTGAGTTAATGTGGCTGCACCCCAAGCTAAAAAAAAAAAACACTTGGGAACAGGCAAGTAGCCGGGGGGGGGGGGGCTTCAGGGGCTTCAGGGGCTTCAGCCCCCCCCCCCCCGCCCGCCCGAAATTCCCAGGGTGGTCTGCGAGAAGGCCTTAAATTAATTATTTAAACTGTTATGTTTATTCATATAATGATCATCATCATGCTCAATATATCCCATATGCATGGGGGTATTCGAATAATGATACAAAAGGTTTGCTAGGGCAAATCCTCTCTCACTCAGACTCAGCCCCCCTCCCCCCCGAACCAAAATCCCAGCCCCTCCCGAACCAAAATCATAACTACAGGCCTGCTTGGGAAGGTCTATATCTTGCTCCAGGATTGAGATTGTCCCATGTGTTGGGACAGTGGGACAGCCATCCCAGATCTTAATGCACAAGTAAGGCTGTGTGCCATATAATCCAGTTTCTGAATCCAGATCATCTGCTTTTAACTGGATTATATGTCTACATTGCCATATAATCCAGTTCAAAACAGAAAATCAGTGCAGATGAGATCTCAGGCAGATGCTAATCTTCCAAAACTAAAAAAAAATCAACATATGTTTTGATGATAACTGAAATAAATTAGTTTAAAAAGAGGTGAATTCGGGACTTCCAACTGAAAAGGGGGAAAATATTAAGGATAAATTAACATGGTTTCACATGTGCTAGTCCCAAAAATGCTTATAACTCTGCCAGTTGTATGTCAAAGTGTATGTCAAAGGGAATTCTTCCAAAAAAAGGACCTGCCACTGTAAATATTACATACAATATTTTCTTCCCCAAGACACGGGAGAATTGCTTATGCAGCATGAGAATGATTGTTTACCTTACAAGAAGCTATACATGAATAATATCTAAAAGACAAAATGTATTAGCCTCATGGAATTTTCCCAGAGCATGCACTTTGCCATAGTTACTTGGTAATCTTGGCAAACTATGGCTACATCTGCCATAACTTGGGCCCAACCCAGTGTGCCAGATACCAGATTGGGTTTCACATGGGTCCTCATATAGGGCAGAAGGGAGTCCCCATCATCCAGCTGCAATAAACACAGTTTGAGCCCAGCATGGCCACCCTAATGGCTGCTCACCTGCTTACCTACAACATGTTTTTTTCTAGGGCACATGTTTATTCTCCTCCTGCAACTACAGTGATCTTGGAAGGCTGTATTGGGACTTTCTACATCACATTTTACAGGACAACACTGAGAACCACATCTATGAGATTATTTTTTAGAGCAGCAGTATAGACCACATTCTCATGAAGGAACACAATATTTTCACTACCATTGTGTATGCCCTGGAGGATTATAAAACTAGTCCTTTTCACAGGGAAAGATTGTCAATCTAGAATTTGTTCCATTTCCTGTTTTTTTGCGATTGTGAGCTTGAAAAAAGAGGTAAAGTTTGTTTTTAAAAAACAGCTAATGTTCCAGATCCACTCTTTACGTCTGCAATCAGCATAGTTACCACGGCCCGATTACTAAAACATGCACAAAGAACTGCGTATACTGTCCACCCCCTTTTGATACCTAGTTGCACGTATTGGAATTGATACACCAAGTGAAGCAGCTATAATTACATACTCAAGAAATGACTAAAGCATATTAAACACGGGAATGAATTAAACTGAAAGGTTAAAAAAGAGAAAATATTTACTTAATTGTAAAAGAGCAAGAAAATGAGTATGATTACAACACAAAAATAGTGAGAATTCATTAAGTCAGCAATCTAATAAGAAGATAAATAACACGAAATGTTCTTGGCTTTCTAAGTGGTGTCAAACAATTTTTGCTGAAGGTAATGAATGATGACCATTTCCATAGCTAATGATTTCCTTTTGTGTGTCCTTGGGTAATACTAATTTGGTCTATTAGTTTCTGTATGATTACAACTTCCCACAATGCAGGATTTAGCAATATTTCATGTTATGCAGACACCCACTTCCATTTCTTCTTTCTTTGATGATATAGAGGATTTAGAGATTTCAATCTGTGTTTTGACAATCAGTTTTAATGCAGTTTAAGGCCGCAACACATATTATATGAATGGCTGTACATTTTAGCTTGTCCTTGTTCAGCCATGAATATGGGGAAGTCACACATACTCAGCCCTAGAAAATCCTGTAGTAGAATTGCCTTAGAATTGTCACACATCTGAAATCATGTAAAGTCACACAGCAGCAACAGAAAATGCCACAAACATGATGAAAGGGGGCATGGCCAGCCGTGTGTCTTATGAAGGGATGCATCGGTGGCCATAACATTAGATAAAAGAAGCTGAGATCAGCATAAAATTACTTTTAAAATCCCCATCTGATAAGATCCTAAGTCTAAATCAAAAAGGCTCTGTGAGTTTACTGCCAGCTTATTGCCATTTAAGAAGCTGGGATGGCAATGTAAACAAACGTTCATGAGTACTGCTTCCTGTGTTGCATGGTTTAAGTATACCACTAATATGTTTTAACAGTATAATTCAAAATATCATAGAATCAAAAGTGAAAAAGAAGTTAACTTGTGTACTGTACAGCAGAACTGAAAAAGCTTGTAACATGAAGAAGACTGAAACAAGCTTAACCCAGCCCCTTTTACCACTTTTCAAAGTTACAACGTGAACACCAGTCCTAACAATTGGTTTTTAAATCACGTCCTTTTTAAAACATTTCCTCATTTAGAATTTAGGTTTGTTTGCCTCCCCCCCCCCCCAGGGAATAATAGTTGAACAGATCTCACACATCTAACGAATGAGCAGACTGAAACGCCAACTCTGCCTGAGCTTATGTGTTAAGAATGCTCCAAATGTGTGCTCCACCACCCAGTTTGGTTGCCACCATCTGGATAACAATTCAGTTGTGGGAAAACGAAATCTTGCTCATAGAAATCAAACAGAAAGATAATTGCTTCCAAATCGACATCATGAAGTACCAATGTAGTATAGTGAACACAGCCTCTGATTTGGATTAGAAAGAGATAGTGCAAACCTTCCATTCAGCCAAAAAAATCACAGAGTAAGCTTAGACCAGTTATTCATTTTCAGAATAATTTTCCTCAGAATGATGTTATGAGAGAAGGATTGGGTAAAGAGACCAAATATGTCACTATGTTTCCTTTAGGAAGCATGAAATGTACAAAGTGAAGATATATTGAAGATATATTTCAGGGCAGAATACAGGGAAAACAGAGCTAGGTTTGACTGTCCCTACCACCTGCTGTTCCTTTCCAAGTAAGGCCATCCATACTATTAGGCTGGGGTAGCCACGTCCTTTGGACCCAGCTCCATTTTTCCTGACCAAACCCACCACAAACCACAAACACAAATGAGCATGCCAAACTTCCTCACCTTCCTTTTTACCCTTCAAACTAGCAATGATATTTCATCACTAATGGTGGCCATTCTGTAAGAGATTGTTGTTGTTGTTTATTTGTTTAGTCGCTTCTGACTCTTTGTGACCTCATGGACCAGCCCACGCAAGAGCTCCCTGTTGGCCATGGGCCGTTGCCATCCCCAGCTCCTTCAAGATCAAGTCAGTCACTTCAAGGATGCCATTAATCCATCTTGCCCTTGGTCGGCCCCTCTTCCTTTTTCCTTCCATTTTCCCCAGCATCATTCTCTTCTCCAAGCTTTCCTGTCTTCACATGATGTGGCCAAAGTACTTCATCTTTGCCCCTAATATCTTTGTCTCTAATATCCTTCCCTCCAGTGAGCAGCCAGGCATTATTTCCTGGAGTATGAACTGGTTGGATCTTCTTGCAGTCCAAGGCACTCTCAGAATTTTCCTCCAACACCACAGTTCAAAAGCATCTATCTTCCTTTGCTCAGCTTTCCTTATGGTCCAGCTTTTGCATCCATACTGTTGCACCCCAAGGCAGCGTGAGCACTGGAAACCAGACAGAGACCAATAAACATATGATATCTTTATTAAAACAATTATAAATCCAGGAATGAATAGGTGGAAAGGTTGAGCAGATAATAGTCCTTTATGAAAAGGTATGAATTAGTCCAAAGAATTGAAGGGAAATGTCCAATGTTATTGTCCAAAGTCCAGAAACCGAAACACGCTCAAAACTGTTGGAAAGTTCTTGAGCGGGGAAAAACAAGGACTGAAATAACAAGGTCCAAAGTCACTAATATCCAAATATCATATTTGATATCGAGGCAGGAACGTGATGAAACTGGGACAAAACTTGGTTCAGGAGCTAGGCAAAGAAGTAGACTTAAACCGGGTCTACTCAGGAGTCGCAGCTCAACTTGGCCGCCAAGATCTGGAAACTTGGAAGAAACAGGAACTAGAGTTGGTGAACCTTTCTCAGGAAATTGCAAAGTTGACACCGCGAATTGTCCACAGTGCAAAGCACTTTTATGGAGCTTCGATTTGATCACAAACAAGGAAAGCCAAACTCCCTAAAGGTTCCCAAGGGAAAACCTTCTATCCATTATCCCCTCGAGATGCCAAGTGGTTACTCCTGCAGAGTTCTTGTTTCTCAGATCTCTGGCGATGCAGAAACTCCCTTCTGTTGAAGGACACGTTCTCTGGGGAACTAAGAACATCTGGTTCCGCCATGGGAGTAATATTTTCACTTTCTCTCCCAATTAAGGAATCATCCGAGCTATCAATAGCCAGCAGCTGTAGTTGGAAAGAGCTCTGTGGTCTAGGTAAATAGTCAGGATAAGCTTCATCCTGGTGATAGTTCATTTCTGGATCAGGTTCAGAAGCCAAAGGTGGCTGGGGTATGACACATACGTTACCACAGGAAATACCATTGCTTTCACTATGTGGACCTTTGTTGCCAGTGTGATGTCTCTACTCTTCACTATTTTATCTGTAAAGGATACAGAGGGAAAAGATTTGTGCATGGCACAATTTTCTTTTGTGCATAGCATGGTTTTAGGGAGAAATTGTAAGAAAACTGATGGAAAAAGAAATTAAAAATGGGGGAAAGGATTGGGTGCACTTACACAAATCCAGCACCATTTAACAGCTGAGCTGCCTGTCAAGTATGTGCCTTTTTTATCTGTTTGCCTTCCAGTCCAATGCTGATGTTCCTAGCATGGCCTGAACATTGGGGGGGGGGGGGCTGTGATGAGGGTTTGAGAAAGCATGGAGCACCCCTGGGAGAAAAGCATAGTAGGCAGCCCTTCTCCAGGGACAGGTCATTTGCTTTTTTTCTCCCTTGTTCACTGCTTCCAACTGGCCATGTGGCTTTTCAGCAGCATTCACCAAATTGACAGAGATTACGGTGTCCCCCAGTGCCACTTCTGGCAGCCCCTCTTCCCAACATCGTCCTCAACATAAATAAACTGAGGATAAGGTCAAAAATATTGAATAGAGGCCAGATTGAAGCAGAATCATAACAATTATTCAGAGTTCAAAGAATAAAAAATGCTCATATTCTCTTGACAAAAATCAATCCAAAAGTGCAGTGGCCCATACCTAGCAGAAATAATGAAGTGTCCCTATCCACATGACAGTGAGACACCAAATGTTCATTTTTCATCTGCATCTTTCAGGTACATGTTTGGGGGGAAAGGCACATAATAAACAATTTGGAGAGAAGATACCTTTTCGGGGGGAAGTCCAAATTGAAAAGCAACATACAGTAGAGTCTCGCTTATCCAACATTCGCTTATCCAACGTTCTGGATTATCCAACACATTTTTGTAGTCAATATTTTCAATACATCGTGATATTTTGGTGCTAAATTCGTAAATACAGTAATTACTACGTAGCATTACTGCTTATTACTGCTTATTGTCCACTTTTTCTATCAAATTCGTTGTATAACGATGTTTTGGTGCTTAATTTGTAAAATCATAACCTAATTTGGTGTTTAATAGGCTTCTCCTTAATCTCTCCTTATTATCCAACATATTCGCTTATCCAACATTCTGCCGGCCCATGTATGTTGGATAAGTGAGACTCTACTGTATTTTATTACAGTCAATTCTCCAAATCCATGACCTCAACCACACACAACTTGAAAATATTTTTAGAAATCCAAAAAGCAAACCACAATTTCCCCATTTTATATAAATGGCACCGTTTTACTATGTCATCATATGCAATAGGACTTGAGCACTCACAAATTTTGGTATCCACTGAGGGTCTGGGTCCATGGTATAAGCTATAGACGCAAGGTCTTCAAAGTAAATTCTTTGCAGTGAGACTTATTTTCCAGCTCTGTTCTCAAAATCTGAGCAATTCAAACCACACTTTTCAGTCATAATTTTGCAGGTCCCCTGCCACCATGGTGGTGGATTTTCATTCATCTATATCACAGCTTCAGAGCAAAGCAGTTGCATTTCAGGTAGTAAAAATAAGAACAAGGGAAACTGTATCTTCTTTATTGAATTAAGGAGATTCCTCCTCAACCCCCCACCCTTCCACCTACTCCACCCCCTTGTACTTTCTTCTCTCTACCAGCAGCTAGTTGCTATTTTCACCACCTGCTAATTACTTAGAGCTGGTTTGTGGGCGGATTCAGCTTCACACATCAGCCCACACAGGTTGTCATTTTGTCAAAAAATTCCATCATTAACAATCTGTCAATACACTGCCAACGGCTACCATTTGGTACGTGAAGGGAAAGGGGTCTCTGGTGTGGAAAGCTAGCTGTATGTTTGGTGGGTTTAAAAAAAAGAAAAGAAAAATAAGGCAAGAGGCATATGTCTTCCAGTCTGTTCCTCAGTGACACATTACATGGTTTGTTTTTCTGGAGGGAAGGGTGTCTTTCTTTCTTTTATAAAGAGGAATGCAGATAGAAGGAAAGAATAACAAATTGTGAGTGATGTTTTTTCCAATTTTTCCCTCCCTGCTACCCCTCCCTGAAGAATTTTGGATTCGAATTAGTGCATACTACCCTGCTGCCATGTTCCCTCCCACGACTGCCGTCCATTTCCTGACATTCTTCAAGTTTTCGAAAAGCATTGGAAGGAAAGGCAAGAAGAAGAAGAAGAAGAAGAAGAAGAAGAAGAAGAAGAAGAAGAAGAAGAAGAAGAAGAAGAAGAAGAAGAAGAAGAAGTCGTTACAATTTGCTCCAACCTTTCAAAGAGCCATTCTAATGAAATATAAAGAGAGTCTGCAAGTCACACCGGTAGATCCAGATGAAGTTCGTCCTTTCCCTCTAATTAATAAGATTAATGCAGTTGCTGACAGGCTTTGCCACTGTGCCCTGCTTTCACTGTACCATGGAAGTCATAATGATTGTGAGTACACTTTTAGGAGGGGAAGTTTTCTGCATGTGCCGCATCATTTCTCTCCCTGTCCCCTCAATCAAGTTTCCAGATGATTTCATAGATTTTCTTTTTTCTGTCTCAGACTCTCAATCTTTCTCTCTCTTTCTGTATTTCACAGTGCCTACTAGACAGATTTTTCAAGATGAACAGCACAGCTACTCAAATGATCTGCGAATATACTATGCCAGTGGCTTCTCTCGGGGGATACAGGAGATGTAAACCATACCATGTGGCATTATAAGAAGGGATGATACTGCCTATAAAATATATCTACGAAACTATGTTAATTTAATTTTTAAACCTTCAAATGTGTTTGCAGGACAGTTAGAGCTGTCAATATTACGCTAATACTGATATTTGGAATCATGTGATTTCATTTGTCTATCCACACTAAAGGCTGTTGTTTTTGTTGTTGCTGGATTTTTATAGCCATTGATTTTATCACATATTCTGGTATTTTAGCTACCTCAGGATCTTGTACAACAGGAGTCTATGAGTTACCACAATACCACCCTTGGGGTGACACTGCATTATGCTGTGTTTATTTCTGTGAAGAGTGGTATGAGTTGCACTCCAATATCTGGAAGTTCATATGTTTCGCTTTCATTTTTCAGAAAACTACAGAAAATGGGAACATTGGATATTGGTGGCTTCCTTACCAGTTATCTCTCCATTACTAGAAATCCATGTTGCCCATTGTCAAATTATATGCTACCTTTCTGTCCAAGGGCCACAGCCACACTGACATGTGCCAATGTAACCCCAAGATGGTTTATTCAGCCACAACCCCAGATGATGTGGAGACAGGAGAGAGTCCTAACTCCCCACCACCACCAAATCCAGTTTAGTGTTGCCAGATGGCTACTGTTAATGTCCTTTCTCTTTTTCTGTGTCACAGTGGTCTCCAAGAGCAACCAGTGAATTGTTACCTATAGTATCATCAGCTAGACTAACAGGGCAATGAGAGAAATGGGAGGGACAGAGAGGAAGTTTCCCTCATTTTCCCCCTCCCTTCCCCATTTGTTCCTTTATTCCACCTGCTGTCGCTTTAGGTGATGACTGACTGGCAGGACCCATGATGCACCTAGAGACCAGCATGACATGGAGAATGGGAGATGATGGAGGGAACTTAGGGGGAAAGGAGGAATCACTCTATCCTCCCTTTCCTGTTCACCTTATTGCTCTGGCTAGTGTTATTCCAGGTGATGAATGAACGGACACAAGCCATGTTGCATCCACTGGATGCTGCAGGTATGAGAACAGGTGGAGAGCAATGTGTACTTTCCTGCATCCCTGGGCTACCTGAACCTAGGGAAAATGGAATGGCCAAGTAAACAATTGTGACCAGGTCTGTCTTGGAATTGGCTAAATCTTTACATGGGTCCAAATTAACTTTTCTCCAAATCTTGGGACAGAATTCAGAGCAATCCACAGTTTTGTTTCAGGAAGGTCAGGAACATATTAAGACAGCTTTGTGTTATCCTAGATCAGCTTCCTGGATAGTTTGGCCACCACAGAACTAAGTAGCCAGTGTAGATGTGTCCAAGGATAAATAAAATCTCGGCCACAAAGCATATGACTTGCACATCAAAAGATTCACAGTCAATTTCACTATCCATTAAAAGGATCAGGTAGCAGATGAATGAGAGGAGCTTCTACCTCAGGATCTTGTACAACAGGAGTCTATGAGTTACCACACTGGTAACTCATAGATAGAGAGGATGATAGAGAGTGACTGCCATGTCAAAACATCACCGGCTGGTTGCAGGGCCAAATAATCTGATTTAGGAAGCTTTCTGCCTCCATTAGTTTGGCCTGCACCAAGACTAGAGCTATAGATATAGCTTGTTGATGTCAACAGATATCAGAGAGCATTTGTTCACATCAGTAATGCTTAATTATATCACCAGGGAGCCACCTCTTTTGACGTCACCCTTGTAACATCACAATACACCCACTGTAACATTATAATAGATCATCCCTAGGTTTTAGGTTTGTAGCTTCAAATCTTGAGCCCTGGGATTTTATCCAACAACCCTAATTTAGGCTGCATGTCACACTACACCCTGCTCACCAACACCTCCATGCCACTTGTTGTTATCACCCCACCAGCCTCTTGCACTGAGGCACCTGCTTTTTTCTACTAAATAGTAAGGCCCTTTTGGTCCTTTTGCCCAGTTCTCAGTACAGCAGAGACAAAAGGAATGGATGAAAGAGCCAGTAAGGAAACACAGGGGAAACACAGCTGCTGAGTCACCTCCTTCTTTGAAAATATGGTATCTTTTTTTCAGTGAGGGCTTGGAAAAAAGAAGTTACTGAAGAAGTTGCGCACACTTTAAAAATCAGTTTCTGATCTTTTTAAAAAAGAGTTGTAGCCATATGGATTAAAATTCTGTATAGCACTAAATAATCCATAAGATGGCATGCTACATTTGTGACTATTTCATATCCATGATCCCTATGTAGCCCATTCATTTTTGATCTATTTTTGACCATGTAATTCCCCAATCTCAGGAAGCAGTTGTTGCAACTGATGGGTTTCTGCTCCCGTCACTACCTTTCCCCTCCAGCACAAGGAAGAATTGTGAAAGGGAACCTTCTTTTCCTATCATTGGAGGTTAATCACAGGAGAGGTGGAACTGGCAACCAGCTACTTCCCTCTGTGGCTGGGGAACAGACTTCCATCTGCTTCCTGGTAAGTGAGGGTAGGGGAAAGGTTGAGCCAGAATTCACTGCATTGAACCACAACTACAATGCTTGTACATACATAAAAGAGCATACACGATTCTAGCTGTGCTCCTTCTCAGCTCAGCCCTCACACCTCAGAAATTAAATGTGTCTACCTTTAAGCACCCACAGTTAACATGGTTTAAAAGCTTTCAAATAAATTGCAAGCATAAACCATTAAAAAAGTTAGCAATGAGCCTGATGAGATGTGAAAGTTACATAATTGACTTTGGTGAGAAGTTAATTTTCTTTGGCTCTTGGTTTACATAGAAAACAAGTTTATTTTCTAATTTGCAAGATGAGGGGGTTGCAGGAATATTCTATTTACGTTCCACTTATGGAAAAAAATGAATATAAGAAATTTTATCCTTCACATACCTTACCAGAGTCTTGGGGTGCTATTTTTTTAAAAAAAGCTTGCCCTCTCCATTTGTTTTAAACAGGAATTTCACTAAAATGTCTTTTGATACAAGTCAGCAATGCTATTAACCTGCAGGCTGTAGAAAAATGAGATTTTTCTAACAGAAATGTGAGGTTCATTTTATTTGCCTTCTGCTCTTTCTGTCTTTAGAGTTCACATTTATGAGCAACCAAGTCTAACAACTTGCTTTTTAATGGGAACTGAAACAGAATTATAAAGGTTGGTTACTTGCCGTCTAAGCTATAAGAACAACAGAAGGTTATTAATATATTGCTGTATAATCCATTTAAAAGAAACCTCCCACTCCCTTCTAATCCTAATTCAAATTGAGGTATGAGAAGAATAAGAAAACCAGTCAAACTAAATATATAATTCCATTCCATTATGTGTGTCAGTGCCTAGCATTTGTGAAGGAGTTATGTGTTCTACTTGAAGAACTATTGTTCAAGTCCATTCAGTTTGCTTTCAAGATATAATACTTGCCCAAAGTGATTCAGTGAATGAAGACAAGGTGATATTTCCACTGGATATATAAGGTAGTGGGCACGTTATGTGAAATGGCCTCTGTCTTGTTCAGGAAATGAGTAAGGGGAGGTGCACAAGAACATACATGACTTGGGATATTAGTGTTGCCTTTCTCACTAACATAATCCTCTAACACAGTAGTTCTCAACCTGTGGGTCCCCAGATGTTTTGGCCTTCAACTCCCAGAAATCATAACAGCTGGTAAACTGGCTGAGATCTGGGAGTTGTAGGCCAAAACACCTAGGGACCCACAGGTCGAGAAACACTGATCTAACAGGTGAAGCATTTCCCTACTCCACCTAGCAGCAGGACCAGCCCAGCCATCCTAAGAGGAGTAGAAGACACAAAGCCCTCCAAACAGAGGAGACTGTTTGGAGAGGGTCACAAACAGAGGCTGGGTGACAACTCCATCTATCCTAACTGGTGGATTCTGGGAAGTGAAGTCTAAAAAAGCAACTTTTCTAGACTATGGTCAGAACGTTTGTGCTTGTGTTAATCAATTGCTTCAATGAGGGAGAGAAAGCTATTATTATGAAGGTTGCAGCACAAACATAGGAGTATCAAAGAAATAATCTAACAAAATAACGCTTGTCATCTTTGATATTTCTGGTGAGAGAAGCCAGAGGGGGTTTGGCCGTGGGTGAAGGTGGTGGTGAATGTCTCCCTTCGGGAGGGCAAGTTTCCAACAAGCCTAAAAATGGCTGTGATCAAGCCGTTGTTGAAGAAGCCATCATTCGGAAACTTTCAACCTATTTCCAATCTCCCCTATTTGGGCAAGGCCTTGGAACATGTGGTTGCTTCGCAGCTCCAGAAATTCTTGGTTGACACTGATTTTCTGGATATGGCAGTCTGGCTTTAGGCCGGGTCATGGTACCAAGACAGCCTTGGTCACCTTAGTCAATAATCTTCACCAGGAACTGGACAGGGAGAGTGTGTCCCTGCTGGTTCTGCTGGACCTCTCAACGGCCTTCGATACTGCCGATCACGGTATCCTTCTGGGACGCCTCACGGGAATGGGACTTGGAGGTACTGTTCTGCAGTGGCTCCACTCATTCCTGGAGGGTCAGTCCCAGATGGTGTCATTGGGGGACGCCTGCTCGGCCCCACAACCGTTGACTTGTGGGGTCTCGCAGGGCTCTGTATTGTCTCCCATGTTGTTTAACATCTACATGAAGCCGCTGGGAGAGATCATCAGGAGTTTCGGGGTCCGGTGTCATCTGTACGCAGATGATGTCCAGGTCTGTCACTCCTTCCCACCTATCACTAAGGAGACTGTTCAGGTCCTGAACCGGTGCTTGGCCGCTGTGTCGGGCTGGATGAGGGCCAACAAATTGAAATTGAATCCAGACAAGACAGAGGTCCTCTGGTCAGTCGGAAGGCTGAACAGGGTATAGGATTACAGCCTGTGCTGGATGGGGTCACACTCCCCCTGAAGGCGCAGGTGTGCAGTCTGGGGGTGATCCTAGACTAATTGTTGAGCCTGGAACCCCAGATCTCAGTGGTGGCTAGGGGAGCCTTTGCACAATTAAAACGTGCACCAGCTGCGACCGTACCTTGGGAAGCTGGACTTGGCCACGGTGGTCCACACTCTTGTTACATCCTGTTTAGACTACTGCAACACACTCTACATGGGGCTGCCTTTGAAGACTGTTCGGAAGCTTCAATTAGTCCAACGGGAGGCTGCCAGATTAATAACTGGAGCGGCGTACAGGGAGAGTACCACTTCTCTGTTACGCCAGCTCCACTGGCTGCGGATTAGCTACCGAGCACAATTCAAGGTGCTGGCTTTAGTCTATAAAGCTCTAAACAGTTCCGGCCCAGCTTATCTGTCTGAACGTGTCTCCCGCTACGACCCACCTCGAAGCTTAAGATTGTCAGGTGAGGCCCTGCTCACGGTCCCGTCAGCCTCACAGGTCCCGTCAGCCTCACAGGGGATGAGAGACAGGGCTTTTCAGTGGTGGCTCCCCGCCTATGGAATGCCCTCCCCATTGAAGTCAAGCAGGCTCCCTCCCTCCTGTCTTTCTGAAAGAACAAAAATGTGGTTATGGGACCAGGCATTTGAGCATGAGTAGCAGCAAAAATGAGATATGAATATATGACCTACTGACAGAGCCCACCTGGATATGGAAAGCGCCTTAAATGTATATTTAAATGTATAATTATGTATATTTTAATGTATATTCTTAGTTTTATTGTAATTTTTAATCTTGATGGATTTTTAAATTTGATGAAAACTGATTTTTGATGTGTATGTTTATATTGTAAGCTGCCCTGAGTCCCCTGATGGGTGAGAAGGGCGGGGTAGAAATGATGTAATAAAATAAATAAATAAATATTTCTGAGAAGGAAAGCAGGCAGAAACAAACTGATACTACAAACAAACCCTTCTTGAAAACCTATAACGAACCACAATTGAGGTCACAAGTCAATTTTTCTTTCCTTATGTACGTTATCTCAAGTATTCTGGTCTCCGCACAGAACTGCCAATGAACTTTCTTATCTGTTGATGCAATTCTGCCTATCTCACATACTGCTGATGTGCAGCATGACCTGTTTTTGCAGCCGTGACAGGTGCTTTTTTGTGATGACAGTAATAGTGCGGCTGAAGTGTCTTGGAATATAATGTGAAAAGAGGCTGTTAAAAAAGATAGTGCGAGTACAGGAGATTATGGCAGCCATTCATTTTGTTATTCTGAATTACAGAGAGGCAACACAAAAACAAAAATGTTTATTGGTATTGTTCCCTGCATGTGTACACTGCACTCATCATCGTCCTTATGTATCCATGAAACAAAACTAGGAATAACCTTTGCATCTGAATTTAGAACATCATACCAAGACAAATCATTGAGTCACCAAGTTCAGTAACACCCACTCGAGAGATGGACACACTCTAGACTTCTGGTGTCATTTCCTCTAGAGTTCTGGGTTGCAGCACTGCCAGGATCATCATTTAAGGTGCCCATAAGTGAATTGCATTATTTCTAGCCTCCTTTGGAACTCTGAGGAAGGGATCTTAGTGTGTGTGTATTCTGAAAGGACATCTCAGTACTACATTTCAAGGAAATTTAGAGCATTTTGAAGCAGAGGAAAATGTTGTTCTCTGCCCCCCCCCCCCCAACAATTGGGATAGCACTGCGGGCTTGGGGGAATCAATGAAGGCCCCAAAGGTCAGATTGGCTGCATGCAATGCCTGCTCAGCCCTTATTATCTTAACCTATTTCCCTCTCCATTTCTCTGTCCTCATTGTGAATATATGGTTCATAAGCTCAGTACAGCAGAAACCTGCCTTGCTCCAACTCTATATTTTCTCTATATTGTATCACATGTTCTACTGGCTCTGTGTAAATGAGATCAACATGGAAATTAAATCCAATATGGTTATACTGATTTTGATATGACCAAATTTGCTCCAATCCAAGTAAGGGATGAATTATAGTATGTTTAGTTTTGTTTGTGGGGTTTCTATCCTAGCTTTTTGAAGTATGCATGGGTACCTCCTTATGATGAGGATTAAGATTATAATCTGGTGCCCCCAGTGGCAGAGCAGGTTAAACTGCTGAGCTCCTAAATTTGCTGAGCGAAAGGTCGGCCGTTCAAATCCTGGGAGCAGGGTGAATTCTCACTGTTAGCCCTAGCTTCTGCCAACCTAGAAGTTCAAAAACATTCAAATGTGAGTAGATCAATGGGTACCGCTCCAGCGGGAAGGTAACGGTGCTCCATGCAGTCATGCTGGACACATGACCTTGGAGGTGTCTCCAGTCAATGCCAGCTCTTCGGCTTAGAAATGGAGATGAGCACCAACCCCAGATTCGGACACAACTGGACTTAATGTCAGGCGAGAAGCTTTACCTTACCTTTTAATTAGACTATAGCATCAAAAAAATACAACAAAAAGCATGGCCAACTAAAAAAAACTTTTAAAGCACTACCAGAATGCAAAAGTCTTAAATAGGCAGCAGAACAGTGCAAGAGGAGGACCACGTAGTCCAAATGCTGCAAGTTATTCCTCAATTTGGGTACAGCCACAGAGAAAGCCATCACTCTCTGTTCACTGCCAACTGCACTTCTAATGTAGAAAAGCATCCACCAGAATATAGGATATGAGCATGCTGATATGGGAGGTGTCAGCCTTTTTGAATATCTTAAACCCATACCATTTAGGATTTTAGAAATGATTGCCACCGCTTTGAATTATATGTCAAAAACCAAAGAGCAACTAATGCAGTTTCTACAAAATAAAAATCATGATCCAGTAGCAATTGGTGACTTCCAGGACAGTTGGACTCCTGGTTTTAGTCCAGATTTAATCCAGGGTTCAGCATTATGAATTGCCTGTTAACATTTGGACTAAGAATGGAATCCATTTATCACCTCACTGATGTGGAAGTGGGGGTAGAAATAATATTGAAAGCTATTAAAATGGCAAAAATTGGTTCCCTGAGTATTGACAATTCCTAATGGAGAGAACAGCAGATGTATAAGAGTATTCACAGCTCAGGATTTATTCTGTGCAAAGAAACACACATGGATTTTTTTTAGTAGAAACTGTATTTTTCTGTGCAGAAAACAAGTTTCCTGCAAAGAAAGTACATTTCTGCACACACACAAAATCTCATTTTCTGCACACAATGCTCCCCAACAAATAACATAAAAATTCATGTTGGCTAAAAGAACATAGTTTGCAAAAATTTACATTCCTATGAGGAAGTCACATGATTTGATGAGCAATTACAGTCTCTGAATGAATGTAATCTCCTAAAGACTATTCAAAAAATGATGGTACTTTATTATATGTCATTTATTGAATACTCCAAGGAATGTACAAGAGTTTTAAACTAAACAACAACAACAACAACAACAACAATAACAACAACAATCATGGTAATAAGTGTATGGTGTAACAGGCAAAAAAGAGGGAATTTAACTCTAAAAATATGTAGTATTAGCCATAGCCAGTATTTTTAAATTCCTTGGAAAATAAAGGTTTTCAACTTTTTTAAAAAAGTTATAAAGCAGTGGTTCTGAACCTGTGGTTCCCCAGGTGTTTTGGCCTACAACTCCCAGAAATCCCAGCCAGTTAAGATAAGCAGAGCCTGATCTCTAAGGATGTTAATAGTGAGAGAAAACATCTTGGAGTATACCCATCAATAACCAAACTAGAAGCTCATGCAGTTTGCATTTAAAGTGGTGTGAAATGAGGTCTCTAGGCTGCTGTCTTCTGAAACACTGCAATGTCTTTGCTGTCTCCAAAGGTAGATTAATATTTTGAAGTATTCTAAATAAAATGATGCTGATGCGCAAGTCAAGGTGGCAAATCAAGTCTTGACTGGTGAAGTAGGGCCATCTGGCCTACCAGCTGAAGTTACTAGTAATCATTCCTGGCTACTGTCATAGTTTCTGTGCTGAATACTGTGATTTCGAGAATTATCTGTCAAAAATGAGTAGGATCACTAATCCATGCTTCCATACCTTTTCTGTTTGTCAAGGACTACAGTGTTCCCTCACTTATAGCTGGAGTTAGGTTCCAGGACCACCCGCAATAAGTGAAAATCAGCAAAGTAGAGACACTATATTTACTTCAATATTTGTACATTATTTTAGTAGTTGTACACTATTTTAAGTCTTTATCAACCAATCGTGTCTTGATAAATCTCCTTCTCTTCCCGTTGCCGCTTGGGCTCTTTCTCTCTCCATTTGGTTTCTCCTTCCTCCCTTCCTTAGGCTGTAAATTGTATTTTTTTTATTATTCATAATAGTCTTTTAGAGTTTATTGAAAAACCGCGAAACAGTGAATCCGTGAAAAGTGAACCGCGAAGTAGTGAGGGAACACTGTATACTAAATACTCTAGCATTCTGTTTTTCCAGTTACTGTCTTCAGTTCTCACTTTTCTCTTTGTCTTCACCTTACTTCAATTGCTACAAATGAATTCAAAGTCCAAAAATAATTTACATGCAGTTAAATCAGCACAGAGAAGGGAGAGAAGGAAGTAAAATCTTGCCTTTCCCAAAAGGCTCAGGTAAAAGCAAATGGCTGTTGTCTCCCACAGCTTGTCTGTCCTTCCTTGTTAATACTTCTACCATCTTGAGCAAATTCTGATGTTACTTTTCCACATTCATTGCAGTATTCGTTTATGAAATGTACACAATTCCCACTCATCAACAATTAGCAGTGTTGCAAAGTGTCATGTCTGAGATGACTTTAGCTTAAATAGATCCACTGAAATCCTTTGAGGTACCATTAACATGTTACACACATGGCTGTCTCTGAAGACAATCTAGAAGATAATGTGGCATGGAGAATTTTAAACAGATGGTCTATATTATGGTATTCCTGTCTCACACTGATTCCTAGTTCATTTCTGAAACAAATTAATGCAATGGCTTTGATCTATAAGGCTTTTAATGAACTTGGAAACTTAAGCTGTGCCTAAATAGCCAAAATAAAGTGTACTCAATTGCTGCAAGGAATACATATGATGCATGGCTGGATTCACAGCACAACTGCTACATCCAACTGCTAATCCATATCTACAAAACATGGGATTTACTCCAGAGTTTTCCAAAAAATTCCAGAATGATTAACCCTTTGAAGATGTCAACAGCTGGATCAGCCAGGATTTGGCCTGATCTACCATTCATACCACCAAAAGACCTATTGATGCATCACCTCCTGCACAGAGCTCTTTCCCAGAGACTTGCTAGTGACATCACATTTCCGGCAATGACATTTCTGCAAAGAGCCATGTGACCAGCCCCTGGAAAGGAGCCACTTCCTGGTAATGATGCAATGGGGTTGCAGTGGCAGCCTCAACACACCCTCAAACTGGTCAGCTGTGTTGATGGTCAAAGGGTTCCAGGGACTGAATTGAAGCAGCTCCAGAATCCTTTACACTTTGTAGATGTAATCTTGGTGTTATACAGTGCCCCACAGTAAATGTTTTTTTATACACTAGGATTCACAACCTTCATAAATGAACAAGATTTGATTGGGTGGTCCATGTTTGGGTATCAAACTATTCAAATGTTTACATTGAGAAAGGAATTGAATTAATTTCTTACCCTAGAAACATTCTACTATTTTAGGAAAGGCTCCATTCAAATTGCTATGTACCCAGAAAGAGAGAAAGGACAAAGTAAGTGGGAAAAAATCACAAAATCATAAAAGTTCCCAAATAAAGCTCACACTTCCTTGCAAGTTTCTATAAAGATTTCCTACCTCTTCAACATTCTGCACCAATATATGCAAGGACTCTGGATCTACAATATTTAAATATGACAAAAGTGTCTTTCTGCAGTTTAAAAACGTATGCAACTTTAACTTAGTGATGAGTGCAGCCATTTTTCACAGAATTCCTTTTGCTGAGCAAGTGTTATCAGATTTGTTCATCTCAGTCTTGGAAATATTTTTTCCATCAAGGTCCATATTCCCTTGGAAAGACTTCAAGACCGTATGCCAGTGGCAGGTGGACATAGAGATGATGGCTAATGGCGCCTCAGTAGAACTTGCAAATCTTAATATTTAAATGACCACTCTCAGAATCCCTCCACTGCTAGTTGTTATGGCACATATGCAAGGAGGTGATGTGTGCTAACTTCCTTGTTGCCATTTATAGTGGAGGTTATATTAAATACGGAATGTTTTTTAGAACAACTTGATAGGTTTCTACTGCTATCTTCTTACTGATTTTATTTCATTTCCTTTTTTGTAGTCACTTTTGAATTAATTGCCTTTACCCATAAAGATCTTGTACAGAGTGCCTGGAAGAGATGTTTTCAACCTCTGGGTCCCCAGGTGTTTTGGCCTACTACTTCCAGAAATCCCAGCTAGTTTACCAGCTGTCAGGATTTCTGGGAGTTGAAGGCCAAAACATCTGGGGACCCACAGGTTGAAATCCACTGCCCTAAACCAATAACCCAGGCTTTGCTCTTACCAGTAGGATTGTCCAGAAAAGATTTGCTCTTTCTGTGAAGCTGAGAGAATGTGACCTATCCAAGGTCAGCCAGTGAGTTTTCACAGCCAAGAGAAAATTCAGACTCTGGTCTCTAAAGTCACAGCCTAATGCATATGTGCCTTCCAACAATTGGTGAAAGTCTCCCACAGATTTTTAAACTCTTCGGTGCTGTTTTTAATCTTCCGTGCTCTTCTAGTTTTGCTGGGAATTTTATTGTGGCTTTATTCTTTGCCATAATGTTTTTACCCCTTGCTGTTCATTTCATCGTACTATTTTACACAAGGAGGGAATTTAAACCCTCTCCACTTAGAACTTTCATTGCTGGATAATCTAAATGTTTACCAAAGAAGCACACATAATTAAAACATCCTTCACCACAATGTAAGATTTGTGCATATGCAGACAGCCTCTGAATTATGGTAGTTTATAATAAACATAACAGCAGAGACATCTGTCCACATAAAGCAGTTGATGTGTCACGGTGGTTGTTTTCTTTCTATCAGATACAAATGAGTAATAATAAACTAATACACAGAGCACGGGAAATAAGCAAGACGAACTCCAAATTTTAACACAGCACTACACGTACGATGTCATAGGCATCACTGAAACCTGGTGGGATGACTCCCATCACTGGAATTTAGCCATTGAGGGCTATAACCTCTTTCACAGAAATAGAACAAAGGGGAGAGGAGGGGGAGTAGCTTTATGTGTCAAAAACAGTTACATTGCAGAAGAAATGCAAGACTGTAATCCGGGAAACCAGCTTGAAAGTATCTGGATAAGAATCAAGGGAACCGGGACTCAAAGAGATCTCATCGTGGGTGTCTACTACAGACCTCTGAGTCAGGATGAAGGACTTCATGAAGCCTTCTGTAAACAGCTGACCAAACAGGCACAAAGAAGAGACATAGTAGTCATGGGCGATTTCAACTATCCCGATATCTGCTGGAAAACAAACTCGGCCAAGAGTACAAAGTCCAACAAGTTCCTCACTTGCCTTGCAGACAATTTTATGGTCCAGAAGGTAGAAGAGGCAACAAGGGGATCGGCTACTCTTGATCTAATCTTAACAAATGTGGAAAACCTGATCAATACAGTCGAAGTTGTCGGATCCTTAGGGGCAAGTGACCATGTGCTCCTGCAGTTTGCGATACAAAGGAAGGCTGAAACTAAGACAAGTCAAACACGCATTCTGGACTTTAAGAGAGCTGACTTCCAAACAATGAAGGAAATACTGAGCGGCATTCCATGGACGCCAATATTAAAATACAAGGGAGTTAAGGATGGATGGGAGTTTTTTAAAAGTGAAATACTTAAGGCGCAAATGCAAACAGTGCCAACAAAGAAAAAAAAATATGACAAGTGCAAATAAGCCAGAATGGATGTCCAAAGAACTTCTAACCAGGCTAAGACTCACAAGAAGTGGAAAAAGGGAGAAATCACCAAAGAAGAAATCAAACTTATAGCCAACTCCTGTAGAGAAAAGGTTTGCAAGGCTAAAGCGCAAAATGAGCTCAGGCTTGCCAGGGACATTAAAAACAACAAAAAAGACTTTTTTTGCTTACGTTGGTAGAAAAAGGAAGAACACGGAGGCAATAGGGCCTCTGCGAGGAGATGGGATGATGGTGACAGGGGACAAGGAAAAGGCAGAAATACGTAATGCCTTCTTTGCCTCGGTCTTCTCACAAAAAGAAAGCCATCTTCAACCTCAGCAACATAGGGAAACCAAACAGGGAAACAAGCAGTCCAGGAACACCTGGCCTCTCTAAACGAATTCAAGTCCCCAGGGCCAGATCAGCTACATCCAAGAGTATTGAAGGAACTAGCTGAGGTTATTTCAGAACCACTGGCAATTATCTTCAAGAGTTCTTGGAGAACAGGAGAAGTCCCAGCAGATTGGAGGAGGGCAAATGTGGTCCCTATCTTCAAGAAGGGAAAAAAGAACGACCCAAACAATTACTGTCTGGTCAGCCTCATGTCGATACCAGGCAAGATCCTGGAAAAGATCATTAAGGAAGTGGTCTGCGAACATCTAGAAATAAATGCAGTCATTGCTAATAGCTAACACGGATTTACCAAAAACAAGTCATGCCAGACTAATCTGATCTCTTTTTTCGATAGTTACAAGTTGGGTTGATACAGGAAATGCTGTGGATGTAGCCTACCTGGATTTCAGCAAGGCCTTCAACAAAGTCCCCCACGACCTTCTGGCAAACAAACTAGTAAAATGTGGGCTAGACAAAACTACAGTTAGGCTAGGTGAACGAACCCAAAGGGTGCTCACCAATGCGTCGTCTTCATCTTGGAAAGAAGTGGAGTGCCACAGGGTTCCATCCTGGGCCCGGTTCTATTCAATATCTTTATTAATGACTTAGACGAAGGGTTAGAGGCACAATCATCACGTTTACAGATGACACCAAACTGGGAGGGATAGCCAACACTGCAGAAGACAGGAGCAGAATTCAAAACGATCTTAACAGACTAGAGATGGCCCGTAACTAACAAAATGAAGTTCAACAGGGACAAATGCAAGATACTTCACTTTGGCAGAAAAAATGGAATTCAAAGATACAGAATGGGGAACTCCTGGCTCGATAGCAGTACGTGTGAAAAAGATCTTGGAGTCCTTGTGGACAACAAGTTAAATATAAGCCTACAATGTGATGCGGCTGCTAAAAAAAGCCAATGGGATTCTGGCCTGCATAAATAGGGGTATAGCATCTAGATCCAGGGAAGTCATGCTACCCCTCTATTCTGCCTTGTTCAGACCACACCTGGAATACTGTGTTCAATTCTGGGCACCACAGTTGAAGGGAAATGTTGACAAGCTGGAATGTGTCCAGAGGAGGGCAACTAAAATTATCAAGTCTGGAGAACAAGCCCTATGAGGAGCGGCTTAAAGAACTGGGCATGTTTAGCCTGCAGAAGAGAAGGCTGAGAGAAGACATGATAGCCATATACAAATACGTGAAGGGAAGTCATAGGGAGGAGGGAGCAAGTTTGTTTTCTGCCCTGCAGACTAGGACGCGGAACATCAGGAAGAATTTCCTCACTGTGAGGGCTGTTTGGCAGTGGAACTCTCTCCCACTGACTGTGGTGGAGGCTCCTTCTTTGGAGGGGGTGCGTTGAATGCGATTTCCTGCTTCTTGCAGGGGTTGGACTGGATGGCCCGTGAGGTCTCTACTATGATTCTATGATTTCTACACGGGGGAAATTAAACTGCAAAGATTGCTAGAAACCTGAATAAGGGATCCAAATTTTCTCTTAACAGTTGTTTGCAAAAGAAATAAGTCCCAAAGGTTGTAAAGAAACTGTTCTGAAGACAGAAGAGATGAACACCGGGATATTATAGCAATGAATTTCTGAGTGCCAAAGAAATACAATACAACACTCCCAGCTATTACAAGATTATGGGCAAAATCTTCCATTCTGTGCTGTAATGAACAGGTATGGGGAAGGGAGGATTCAGACATCCATGGTATTCAGATAATGTCATTGTACAAAACACCTTAAATTCATATTTTGCAGTCTTGCAGGTAAATGGGTTCTCTCATCTTCTCTGTTATCCACAGTGTGGATCTTTCAGCTTTTTCCCTGATGCCATTTTATTCTGCAGTCTAATATGTATAGTATAACATACATATATCAGTACATACAAGTACAAAGGCATACATATGAATATGTGCTTTACTACTGTTTGGACTATCAAATGAACTTTTAAAGATATGTGCACCTCATATTTCCTCTATATTGTTACCTTCTTCCCTCTTCTGTCTGTCTTGTAGTATTGTGCTTATTTGTACAAAATGCGGAGACTGCTGAGTCAATCTGGTTGAACTTAAAAAGTTGCTTAGCAGGGCAGGCTCTCTGTGTGGCCTGTTTCTTGCAAAACTTCCTCTCTCTTCCAGCTGGCATTGCAAGATGCCGCAGATTAGTTAGATGATCCATGCTGACATACAATATCCTCCACACCTACTTTATATGGTGAGAAAGAAAGAGAACAAAATCTACACAACTACAAGAGCAGTACCAGCCACCTCCTTCTTGCCACCCACCATCTTCTCAGGTGTTTGGGATGCAGAACCCACCTTTGTGACTCCTGAAGAGTTGTTGTGAGCACAGCAGCAGGAAGTCGGAGGATCAGCTTCCTTTTGGAGGAAGATTGATTAACATAATCAGATATATGCATAACCCATGCTGTGTGGGAAAGTGATTATGTGGGTGCGTGGGCAGAGTGGAGCTGAGAGGAGGCCAGAGTGATTTTAAGTGCAGGAAAAAATGCACGATCTGTGTATCAAAGTCCTATTTTGATGAGGGTTGTCATGACAGCTCCCCAACTTTATGACAGGCCCTAGGGAGGATGAATTGAAAGATGGTAAAGCCCTAAAGATGCTCTGGTTTGTCTTTTGCATTATGGAATTGAATCTGGTTCAATTCTGCACTGCAAGGGACTCTCCCTTGGCATTTGGCAGTAAAGTAAATCCATTTTAGGATTTACAAAACTATTTCTCCAGCCACACAACAATGCCATCAAAACAAATTTTCACGCGGCTGAGGAAGCTGACTTTCAATCATGCTTTCGTTCAGGTCATGGGACAGAGACTGTCTTGGTAGCTATTACTGACGAAATTCGTCGTCACTTAGACCGAGGCAGATCAGCGCTATTGGTACTCTTGGACCTTACAGCTGCATTCGACACCGTGGACCATGACTTGCTGATCCATCGATTGGCTATGTCTGGTGTACAAGGTTTAGCTCTTCAATGGTTCAATTCGTTTCTCCGGGACCGGAGACAGTGGAGTGGTCAGGCCAAAGCTCTGAGAGCTGCCTTTGCTGTGGAGTTCCCCAGGGTGCTATCCTTTCGCCCCTGTTATTTAACATCTACATCCAACCACTTGCTGGACTAATGCAGTGCTTTGGCATAGAGTGCTACCAGTATGCAGATGATACCCAGCTACTCTTGCATCTAGGCATAGAGCCTTTTTGACCTATGCCCCAATTCTGTGGAACTCATTGCCTCCATATGTTAGAGCAATGTCGGAGTTGCGACCTTTTGTAAAAGCGCTCAAGACTTGGCTGTTTGGTTGTGCATTTAAGTAAATCAGAACTAATTTGCCAAATAGTCACTGTTGAATGTTTTTATGTTGAATGTTTTTATATTGTGGAATGATATTTTAAATTGTAAGTTGCTCGGAGCACTCTGGTGGAGAGCAACATTAAGAAATGAAGTGAAGTGAAGTGAAGTGAAAACAGAAATCCACACACTTTACAGAATCATACCACTTCATCACACAGCTGAATTTACCCATCATAGGATGCTTTCAGCACAGTTTGGGGATGGAGCCTGCCAGATCCCCCCAAATGCCACACAGCTACTGCATCACACTGTTGACTCATGTTTAACTTGTTGACACACTAAGACTCCAAGATCTTTTTCACGTGTACTGTTGTCGAGCCAGGAGTCACCCATCTTTGCATTTCATTTTTTTCTGCCTAAATGAACATTTACATTTCTCCTTGTTGAAATTCATTTTGTTAGTTTTGCCCTAGCTCTTTAATCTGTTGAGGTACTTTTGAATTCTGATCCTGTTTTCTGGAGTAAGTGATTCAAATTCTAATTCCTCCGTCACCTTTCCTGCATGCCTCAGACCTCACCTTCATATGCCCAAATTTAACAAATCAGATTCAAGTTTTGATCTAATCCAAAATTATGCTCAAGCCTATTAGCTATCCCAACTAATTTGGTGTCATCAGCAAACTTGATAAGCACACCCTCTAAACCTTCAAGATAGTTAAGCAACCAAGCCCAAAGGGTGCTCACCAATGGTTTCTCTTCATCCTGGAAAGCCATTAATGGGTTAGATAATATTACTGGGTCCAGTAATATTAATCCTAATCACAACTTTCCAGGATGAAGAGAAACCATTGGTGAGCACCCTTTGGGCTTGGTTGCTTAACCAATTACAAATCCACCTAAAAGTAATATTATCTAACCCATATTTTACTAGTTTGTTTACATGAAGGTCATGGGGAACCTTGTCAAAGGCTTTACTGAAATCAAGATATGCTACATCCACAGCATTCCCTGAATCTATCAAGCTTGTAACCCTATTGGGGAAAAATAAGATTAGTCTGGCAGGACTTGCTTTTCAGAAATTCATGTTGATTTTTGTCAACATCAGATTTGGAAGAGGGTCTTGAAATCCATTATTTTTGTCTTCTTATATGAGGCCCAGCAGAGGACAGAAAAAGAAGGTTGCATTGTACATTCATAAGGAAAAGGAGAGAAGACAAAGTTATCAAACAAAACAATGCAACTGAACTGACACAGACACAACACCCTCCCCAGTTACACACATCTACAATTCTTTCTCCATGTTTTTCAAGGATGAATGTTCCTTCCTGCTTACCCACCTCCAAACATGTTCCTGGAATTCGTCTGTGGCTGGGCTATCCAAGAACACAAGAATCAATGTTACATTTTCAGAACAGGGTAATTTTATTAAATTACTTTACCTTTCCATGATACTTTCTCTATAAGTAGATTCCCAGATGACAATGCTTCTACTGCACAAGGTGTGCTTCCCACTCACATAAACTCATGATATGTCATCCCGGATTAAAACCAAAATCCTAAGTAGTGTGACTCTCAGATAAGAAAACATGTTCTAAAAACCAAATAAAGCAACCAGGGGTTACATCATTTACAGCATTTGAAGACCTTATCTTTCAGACTCTGGAATCTTCTTGTGTGCTGGAGAATCTGTGGGATCTTGTGGAAGATCTTTGCCTCTCCTTTGCCCATCTGCTTATATTTAACTTAGGGGCTGTCATCTGCAGCAAAGGAAACACCTCTTGATGGGACAAAAAATGATTGATCTCTTAAATGCAACAATCAGACAATTTTACTTGTCAGCAGGAGAGAGGGGGTCCCTACCCTGGCTTTTGTTGTTTAGATCAGGGCTTCTTAAACTTTTTCCACTTGCAACCCCTTTCAGCCTGAGACAATTTTACTTGACCCCATTTTATAAAATAGTTATAAAAACTTAAATGTTTACTGATAAGAAATCAGCATTTGCAAGGTTTGCTAAACGTGCTATTTCCCTTGTTATGAAGTATGGCTGAAGCATTTTCTTCAGAGTCCAGTGCAAACATTGGACATTATTGCTAAGAGATTTGTATAAATGGATGGTGTTCAGAAACCTTTTATCATTGACAAACTTTTCATAATCCCAAGTTTGAGCTAAGGGATTGGGGGGCCACAGTTTCAGAAGTAGTGGTTTAGACTATGGCAGGAGGCATCTCCCTGACTAAAAGCTTGCAAGTCATATTTATTCAGCATGACTCATAGCACTATAGACCCCTACAATATCCATTATAAGGAATGTGAAGCCCATCTGTAGTATAAGCAGATTAAAGGCTCCAGTGGCTAAATGGCACTCTCCTTCCAGATCCATTTGAACGTCAGTTCAAGCCCATCACCTCAAGTATTAATAAGCCAAGGAAGTAATGCCTTCAATCCATTTTTAACAAATCTACTCTCCTCGTTGAGATAGCAAGGCTTGAGCTGCTGGTTCTCACAGAGGTTTTCAAAATTATTGGGGGCATTAAAGATGCGTGTGGAGATGATTGAAGAAACTCAGCCACCACTCTGATTGCTTCCTGTGAAGTTTTGTTATTCTCTCATAGTTATAGAAGTGAATTTTTTATTCTGCATAAGAAGTTGCCACTTATTATAGGAAGCAATGAATTCTCAAAGAAATATCACACTGTGTAAAACATAAATGGGGCAATTGAGAAATGCCTGAGCTGTTTGTGGAGTGAAGAGCAATGGGAGTAATTGGCATGAAAGTATCTTTGACTCCACACAGCTTGGGTTTAACCTGCAGCCCTACTACTGCATGAGAGCAGAACATTCACACAAACATCACACCAAATCAATGCTAAGGCCCAGGATATTTTGCCACCAGAGGCATATGACAAATAGCCCAACCATCACAAATTCCATACATGAAAAATGATCAGAGTAACATTTGAATGTTGCATATCCTCCAACTCTCCCAATTTAGCAGGTACAGTCATGGTTAATCCTTTGCCATCCTATTTTCCAGTTACATTAAAAAAATTCACTTCTCTGTCTTCTTAATACTTCCTCCTGTGTCCTTATCTTCAACCACTGCAAACTGAGTTCAAGATGTCATTTGTTCTCAAGTAATTCAGGGAAGGGAAAGGACAGGAAGTGGAATCTTGCTCTCTCCTGGAGACTCACGCAAAAGTGAACTGCAGCAACCTCTCCTAGCTTGTATGCTGTTCCCCAGGCCCCTTCTAGGTAAAAGTAAAGGTTTCCCCTGATATTAAGTCTAGTTGTTTCCAACCCTGGGGGTTGGTGCGCATCTATATTTTTAAGCCAAAGAGCCGACATTGTCTGTAGATGTCTCCAAGGTCATGTGACAAACATGACTGCATGGAGTGGCCTGTTACCTTCCCACCGGAGTGATACATTTACTCACATTTGCATGTTTTCGAGCTGCTAGCTTAGTAGAAACTGAAGCTGACAGAGGGTGGTCAGCCCGCTCCCTGGGTTCGAACCGCTGACCTTTCAGTCAGCAAGTTCAGCAGCTCTGCAGTTTAACCCACAGCACCACTGGGGGTTCCCTTTTACCTTCTCTATATCCCAGGATCTGATCCCAGATTATCTGATTATCCCAGATTATATGCCAATGGGGACATATAATCCAGTTCAAAACCTGGGATCTGATCCTGGAGCATAAAGGCAGTGTAGAAGGGGTCTCAGTCATCACACTTGCCATCATGAACACACACTTGTCTCAGTATCCAATATGGAAATGTTGGGGTATATGATTTTGATTCACTTCAGCAGCCGTCATGAAGGCAGTAAAACAACTTTGGGATTTAGTCTGAATTTATTCGATGAGGTGCTCAACCTGTTTGGAAGACAGTACATCAAAATAACCTTGATTGTTCCTTTAAAGTTTGAACTAAAACCCGGGCTGGAATCACTATCTCATTGACATGAGCCACCAGCTACCACTGTATTATGGCTTTGAATGTGATTTTTCTGCTTGGCAGGGGTTGGACTGGATGGCCCATGAGGTCTCTTCCAACTCTATGGTTCTATGATTCTACCTTCCATTGCAAATTATTTTCATGTTTTCAGTACCTCCCCCTGTTTCCAAATTTCTGCTCCCTCACTCTGCCTAATGGTAGCCCCAGTTCTACATAGGTATTTATTAGACACTTGGACTAACAAAAAGTATTCCAGAATTTAATAAATAGATCCAGAATCATACTGCTTTAATTTAGACCTGCCAGTGACCCATGCAGCTGTATTTCACCTTAGTATTTAATATAATGTGAAAACCCAAAGACTTGAATAAATACATAGCCACCTGCAGAGAATCACACTGACAAATTTGCTGTTAATCTCTTCTCTCTTTTTTCAAAAAGAAGAAGAAGAAGAAGAAGAAGAAGAAGAAGAAGAAGAAGAAGAAGAAGAAGAAGCAGCAGCAGCAGCAGCAGCAGCAGCACAGATGCTGGTTTGAAAAAGAAGCCCCTTTTTGTTCAAGTAGCTGATGCTAAGTTGCTCCTAACCCATTCTGTCAGTCAAACTGAAAGGCAGTAATTCAGCCCAGAACAGAGAACTAGGATTTCAGTTTAGCTTCTGAGGTCTTACTCACCCGTCCTGACAGCTGCCAAAATGAGGAACCAAGACTGAATTTCCCATTCCATACTCACTCCCATTCATTCTGCCTGGTAGATGGCTGTCCACCTTCTTTCCTTCTAGTGCCCCCCCCCCCCCCCCCCGCTGCATTTGACATTGTGCCTTTCCTCTTGGCACTGCAACTTGGACAACAACCAAAAATACTGTCAATTTTTGAGGCATCAATTCTGATATCCCACTGATGGCTGCCACAGATAGGGACATATTGTCTCTTGTTATCATAGAAGTTGCTTCACTTGGTTATTTGTGTTTGGGATTTAGATTGCTCCATGTATTTACGTCTCCAGTTAGTTTTAACATTGATTTATGATTTTATGAAATAGTTCTGTGGGTAGATACTTAACATATTTTTATATCATAAACCATCCTGGCTGACAAATGCATAAAATCAGTAAGTTAAAGAAATGAACTGGAACATCTTTCTTAAAGTTCCTTTTTGGGAAAACTGTCATGCGTTGTAACAAAGACATACTTTATCGCATCTAAAAACATTTTTTTCATGTGCAATCTTTATTTTTTCATAGGCTGATTCTTGTAAGGCTTTATTTGAGAAGTTGAAAGCACTGCTGTGATGTGTGAATGCCTCAGATGCGCCATCTGTTCCCCACTGATTCCATGAATGGAATGAATTCCATGAGTGGAATCATTTATGAGATCATGGAAAATTAGAAACAGAAGCTGTCACAAAACACAATCACACACACATTTCCCTGCCCTGTGATTGTTACAGAGTTTAGGTCCAAACAGACATGACATCAGTCTAGAAAGTTACTTTTAATTATTATTATTATTATTATTATTATTATTATTATTATTATTATTATTATTATTATTATTATACCCCGCCCCATCTCCCCGAAGGGACTCGGGGCGGCTTACATAACAATAAAACAATCAATCAACAATAAAACAAATCATAAGTCAAGATACAATAAATATACTATGATAAAATCCTGGGTCAGCTCTAAAAAAAGAACTGGGCCAAAAAAGTGCAATTAGTGTCGGATTCAATCAGGGTGAGGTAGATCCCAGAACTATTGTCCCGTGCTGGCGAAGACATACTAAAGGAATAGGGTATAATAAGTGAGATAAGCAACAAGTCAATTTGTTACTATGGCAATCAGTCACCAAAGGCCTGTTGGAAGAGCCAAGTTTTCAGGCTCTTCCAAAAGGTGAGGAGGAACTGATCTCCCTGGGGAGAAAGTTCCAGAGGTGGGAGGCCACGATGGAGAAGGCCCTCTGCCTCGTCCCCACCAACCGTGATTGCAAAAGTGGTGGGATCGAGAGGAGGGCCTCCCCCGACGGGCGTAGAGACCGTGCAGGTTCATAGGGGGAAATGCGGTCACGAAGGTAGGTGGGTCCCAAACCGTTCAGGGCTTTGTAGGTGATCACCTGCACCTTGAATTGGGCTCGGAAAATAAACGGCAGCCAATGGAGCTCTTTGAACAGTGGCGTTGAACACGCCCTGTAATTTGCTCCAGTTAGAAGCCTGGCTGCCGAACGCTGGACTAGTTGCAATTTCCGGGCCATCTTCAAGGGCAGCCCCACGTAGAGCGCAATCCAGTCTGGAGGTAACTAAGGCATGGACCACCATGGCCAGATCCGATTTCTCGAGGTACGGTCGCAGCTGGCGCACGTTTTAATTGTGAAAAGGCCCTCCCAGCCACCACCAACACCTGAACGTCAAGTGTCAGCATTGAGTCCAGGAGGGCCCCCAAGCTGCGGACCTGCACCTTCAGGGGGAGTGCGACCTCGTCAAGCACAGGTAGCCACCCTATGCCCCGATCAGACGTACGACTAACCTGGAGGACCTCTGTCTTGTCAAGATTAAGCTTCAGCTTGTTCACCCTCATCCAGGCCAACACAGCGGCCAGGCACTGGTCCAGTATCTGAGGGGCTTCTTTGGATTTTGGTGGAAAAGAGTAGTAGAGTTGGGTGCCATCTGTGTAGAGATGGCACCGAACTCCAAAACTCCGGATGACCTCTCCCAGCGGTTTCATGTAGATATTAAAAAGCATGGGGGACTGAATAGAACCTTGCGGGACCCCACAAGTCAATGGCCAGGGGTCCGAGCAGGTGTCCCTCAGCTTCACCGACTGGGAACAGCCCTCCAGAAAGGACTGGAGCCACAGCAAAGCTGTGCCCCCAAGGCCCAATCCAGAGAGACGTCCCAGAAGGATATCATGGTTGATGGTATCGAAAGCCGCTGAGATGTCCAAGAGAACCAGCAGGGTCACACTCCCCCTGTCCAGTTCCCTGTGGAGGTCATCCACCAAGGCGACCAAAGCTGTCTCAGTACTGTGCCCAGGTCTGAAACCAGACTGTGATTGGTCCAGAAAATCAGTATAATCCAAGAATCCCTGGAGCTGAGAGGCAACCACCCGCTCCAAGACCTTGCCCAAAAAAGGGAGGTTGGAGATTGGTCGGAAGTTACTCAAAACAGTAGAATCTAAAGAGGCCTTCTTCAAAACTGGCCTCACTATTGCGTGTTTAAGGCAAGATGGAAATTTGCCCTGCTCTAAAGAGGCATTAATAATTCTCACAAACCAATCTACCAACCCACCACTGGCCTGTTTTAAAAGCCAGGAAGGGCAAGGATCACCCTCACCCCTCCAAGGATCTTGTCCACGTTATCAGGTTGCACAAGCTGAAACGAATCCCATAAGTTTGAACAGACAGATGCCTCGGTTACCTCCCCTGGTATTGCAACAAAACTGGCATCCAAATCGGAACGAATCTGAGTGATTTTATCTGCAAAATGGTGAGCGAACTCGCTACACTGAGTTGCCAAGTCCTCGGGTGCCCCTCCCACCTCAGGAGGAGTTCCCTGACGACCCGAAACAACTCTGATGGTCTATTTGTTGCAGACACGATGCGGGCAGTCGAGAAAGCCCTCCTGGCTTCCCGCAACGCCATGGAATAGGCCTTAATCACGAGATGTCTGCCAGCGGCAGTCTAGTCTCCTTCTCGCGCGTTTCATCTCCGCCAGCTCCCTGGTAAACTAGGGGGCTGGGGTGACTCCACGCAACAAGAGGGGACGTTTGGAGGTGATCGTGTCTACTGCCCTGGTCATCTTGCTATTATAGCGGTCAAACAAGGCATTGACAGGATAATCAGCCTCCATGGCAGGCAGATCCCCAAGAGACCTCAGGAAACCATCAGGATCCATAAGCCTCCTGGGGCGGACCATCTTAATGGGTCCCCCACCCCTGCGGAAATTTGAGGTCACGGTGAGTCTTAAACTGATCAGATAATGGTCAGACAATGACAATGGAAGAATAATTTGCTCTTCCACTCCAACCAAACCGTCACTCGCAACAAAGACTAGATCGAGTGTATGTCCAGCTTGTTGAGTGGGACCCGATATTACTTGGGACAGTCCCATGGTCATCATGGCGGCCATGAACTCTTGAGCTGCACCTTTTAAGGTGGCCTCAGCATGGATGTTGAAGTCACCCAGCACTATCAGGTGCTGGGAACCCAACAGCATGCTAGAGACCACCTCTGCTAGCTCAGACAGGGAGACTGCTGTGTGGACGGTACACCAAGCAGAATCCCCAACCTGTCCCGGGTTCCCACCTTCAAGTGGACACACTCAAATCCAGCAGATTGCGGGACGGTGCATCTGACCAGGACGATGGAGTGTCGAAAGACCACTGCAACCCCACCTCCCTGCCCTCCAGGCCTGGCCTGCTGATGCACCCCGAAACCCGGAGGACACAGCTGGGTAAGATTTACCCCACCCAGCTCATCCAACCAGGTCTCCCCCATACAACCTTGATGGGACCCCCCCAGCCCTGTCCCTACCCCCCAGGGAATCAGGTACAGTGGAAGTATTGTTACTTTTTAAAGTAATGAGTTACAGTCCAAATCCAAGTCCAAGTTTTATTCAATGCTTAGACCATAGGTCTTTCACATATAAAGCAAACAAATAAATACATGAAAACCAGATTATCAAATATAATATGAAATACACCATTAAAATCTTACTTAAATCATAAAAATGCTACATAGATCAATGGTGAGATACACCCTTAAAATATTTTTTACATAATACATAAGATAGTTAAAAGCATCCCCAGGACTATAACAATAATAAGTTATAGTTCCATGCTGTTACTGGTTATCATAATAATTACAATTTCAATACAATCTATTTCCCCATCTATATATATAAAAGAGTGATGGCATCAGGGCAGTGGACAAAACAACAAAACTACAGGCCCCCCAACCTCGAAATTTGACAACACAACCCATCATCCACGCCTCTAGGTTGATACATCAAAAAGAAAAGAAAAATAAAGTCCTAATTAGAGGGAGAGCAATAATTGTTTTTATCCAATTGCTGCCAGTTTAGAGGGCTAATCTCTGCCCACTTCGTTGCCTAGCAACCAAGGGACAGCCAGGTTTCAGTTAGGGGACAGGCAGATTTAGGCCTCACTTAGGCTTCTTCCACAGATTATCTAATTTGCACTGGATTATATGGCAGTGTAGACTCAAGGTCCTTCCACACAGCTATATAACCCATTTATAATCTTATATTATCTGCTTTGCACTGGATTATCTTGACTCCACACTGCCATATAATCCACTTCAGTGTGCATTTTATACAACTGTGAAGAAGGGGCCTCATATAATCCAGTTCTAAGCAGATAATATAAGATGATCAATATACAGTAGACTCTCACTTATCCAAAATAAACAGGCCGGCAGGATAAGTAAATATATTGGATAATAAGAAGGGATTCAGGAAAAGCTGATTAAACATCAAATTAGGTAACCGTTATACAAATTAAGCACCAAAACATCATATTATGCAACAAATTTGACAGAAAAGGTAGTTCCATGCGCAGTAATGCTATGTAGTAATTACAGTAGAGTCTCACTTATCCAACACTCGCTTATCCAACGTTCTGGATTATCCAACGCATTTTTGTAGTCAATGTTTTCAATATATCGTGATATTTTGGTGCTAAATTCATAAATACAGTAATTACTACATAGCATTACTGCGTATTGAACTACTTTTTCTGCCAAATTTGTTGTCTAACATGATGTTTTGGTGTTTCATTTGTAAAATCATAACCTAATTTGATATTTAATAGGCTTTTCCTTAACGCCTCCTTATTATCCAACATATTCGGTTATCCAACATTTTGCCAGCCCACTTATGTTGGATAAGTGAGACTCTACTGAACTGTATTTACAAATTTACCAGTAAAATATCACAATGAATTTAAAACACTGACTACAAAAACATTGATTATGAAAAGGCAGACTGTGTTGGATAATCCAGAACATTGTATAAGCGAATGTTGGATAAGTGAGATTCTACTTTGATATGAAATAATTTCTAGGATATAATAATGCAGAACAATATAATCTCTAAAACCAGGACAGTAATAAAGAAATAAAGAAATAAAGAAAGTAAATAAAGCAAGGAAATGGGAAATTCCACAAAGGAAACAATCAGGGCCAGCTAACACCTCCCAAGAAAGGATTCTTCCAGAAAGGAAGCTGAGAAGGCAGTGAAGCACTATGTATTACCAAAGTCATTATTATTACTATCATTACTATCCTTACTATTATTATTATTATTATTATTATTATTATTATTATTATTGTGTTGCGGTCAACCGTGAAAATGAATACAATCTGGCTCCAAGTATTCAAAAACACTAAAATCAGAATATATAAAAATTAATGTGGTATAATAAAACAGAACAATACAATCTCTAAAATCAGAACACTAAATAAAGAACAACACTCTGAAAATAGGGGAATTCCACACAGAAAACAATCAGGGCCAGCTAACACCTCCCAACAAAGGATTCCCATCATCAAAGTCAGGCCAATCCTCTGTTTTCTCAGGGCCACAGACAGTAGAAGCATATAAAATATCGCAAACAACGCCACTCTGAAAACAAGGTAATTCCAGACAGGAAACAATCAGGGCCAGCTAACACCTCCCAACAAAAAAAATCACTCAGGGAGGAAACAGCTAGGCTTTAAATCTGCAAGGCCATTACATCCTAATCATTTTTCCTAATTGCAGCATTCATACTTGCCTCCAACAGACAAAAAAAACAACAAAATAATCAGAAATATTGTATATTCACAACCTTTAGGAAATAATGTCCCCTGATGGCACAGCATGTTAAAGCGCTGAGCTGCTGAACTTCTGGACCGAAAGGCCGCAGGTTTGAATTGGGGGAACTGACAGAGCCCCCACTGTTAGCCCCAGCTTCTGCCAACCCAGAAGTTCAAAAACATGTAAATGTGAGTGCATCAATAGGTACTGCTCCGGTGGGAAGGTAACGCCGCTCCATGCAGTCATCCCACATGACCTTGGAGGAGTCTACAGACAACGACGGCTCTTCGGCTTAGAAATGGAGATGAGCACCAACCCCCAGAATCAGACATGACTGGACTTAACGTCAGGGGAAAACGTTTACCCTTTACCTTAACTACCACCAATTCCTCAATACTTTACTTCCCATACCACCATTCTTCGCCACAGCAACGCATGGCCGGGCACAGCTAGTCTATATATATAAAAGAGTGATGGCATCACGGCAATTCACAAAACAACAAAAGTACAGGCCCCCCAACCTTAAAATTTGACAACACAACCCATCATCCACGCCTCAAGGTTGATACAACAAAAAGAAAAGAAAAATAAAGTCCTAATTAGAGGGAGAGCAATAATTGTTTTTATCCAATTGCTGCCAGTTTAGAGGGCTAATCTCTGCCCACTTGGTTGCCTAGCAACCAGCCAAGGGACAGCCAGGTTTCAGTTAGGGGACAGGCAGACTTAGGCTTCACTTAGATTTCTTCCACAGATTATCTAATTTGCACTGGATTATATGGCAGTGTAGACTCAAGTCCCTTCCACACAGCTATATAACCCATTTATAATCTTATATTATCTGCTTTGCACTGGATTATCTTGACTCCACACTGCCATATAATCCACTTCAGTGGGCATTTTATACAGCTGTGAAGAAGGGGCCTCATATCATCCAGTTCTAAGCAGAGAATATAAGATTATCAATATAGAGTAGAGTCTCACTTATCCAACGTAAACAGGCCGGCAGGATAAGTGAATATGTTAGATAATAAGAAGGGATTCAGGAAAAGCCAATTAAACATCAAATTAGGTAATCGTTATACAAATTAAGCACCAAAACATCATATTATACAACAAATTTGACAGAAAAAGTAGTTCCATGCGCAGTAATGCTATGTAGTATTTACAGTAGAGTCTCACTTATCCAACACTTGCTTATCCAACGTTCTGGATTATCCAACGCATTTTTGTAGTCAATGCTTTCAATATATCGTGATATTTTGGTGCTAAATTCATAAATACAGTAATTTCTACATAGAATTACTGTGTATTGAACTACTTTTTCTTCCAAATTTGTTGTCTAACATGATGTTTTGGTCCTTAATTTTTGAAATCATAACCTAATTTGATGTTTAATAGGCTTATCCTTAATCCCTCCTTATTATCCAACATATTCGCTTATCCAACATTCTGCCGGCCCGTTTATGTTGGATAAGTGAGACTCTACTGTACTGTATTTACAAATTTACCACTAAAATATCACAATGAATTTAAAACACTAAAATATCGCAAACAACACCACTCTGAAAACAAGGGAATTCCAAACAGGAAACAATCAGGGCCAGCTAACACCTCCCAACAAAAAATTCACTCAGGGAGGAAACAGCCAGGCTTTAAAGCTGCACGGCCATTACATCCTAATCATTTTTCCTAATTGCAGCATTCATACTTGCCTCCAACAAACAAAAAAAACCTTTCAGAAATATTGTTTATTCACAACCTTTAGGAAATAATATCCCCTGATGGCGCAGCATGTTAAAGCGCTGAGCTGCTGAACTTCTGGACTGAAAGGCCGCAGGTTTGAATTGGGGGAGCGGAGAGAGCCCCCACTGTTAGCTCCAGCTTCTGCCAACCCAGAAGTTCAAAAACATGCAAATGTGAGTGCATCAATAGGTACTGCTCCGGCGGGAAGGTAACGCCGCTCCATGCAGTCATCCCACATGACCTTGGAGGAGTCTACGGACAACGCCGGCTCTTCGGCTTAGAAATGGAGATGAGCACCAACCCCCAGAGTCAGACATGACTGTACTTAATGTCAGGGGAAAACCTTTACCCTTTACCTTAACGACCACCAATTCCTCAATACTTTATTTCCCACACCACCAGACTTCGCCACAGCAACGCGTGGCCGGGCACAGCTAGTTCATTATAAGTTTCTTTGGTTATTTATAAAAATCTTATTGTTATCTTTCTTTTACACCCACAGCTGTCAGGTAGTTTATAGAAATTAATATACAAGTTAAAATATTATAGGCAAAAACATACAAAATGCTATTGTCAACATTCAGTTAAGCTGTCTATGCAATTAGAAAAAAATGCATGTTTAAGAAATAAAAATAGTACTGCACACTATTGAAAGCCCTTTCCTTTCCAAAGTGCTCCAGAATTAAACAAAAAATCTTTACTTGCCACTAGAATATTTCACTACAATGAGAGCACACAAGAACTAGCCATGTTCAGCTAAGTTCCCAAGTCATGAACGTTTGTAGAAAAAGTTTGTAGACATTTACACATTTCAATTTTTTAATAATACAAAATGTGATATCGGAAGAAAGGTGACCACTGGGCATATAGAATCATTTATTTATATTTCATTTGGTTTCTCAAAAGCAATTCACTAAGCATGCTCTTGAAAGTGATGCTAATTTGTAGTAGTACCAGATCATATCACAAATTAGACAGTGCAATTGGGCAGAATGAGTCAACTGCCTCAGTTGAAAGATCCTTGGGGACAGGAGTCAACAATGAGGTACTGTCCTATCATCCAGTAATTCTAAAAATTTATTGCTCTTTCAATAACATGCCTATAAGCCCATTTTTAAACATTATTAAACAGTTCTGTGTGACCAAAATGAAGAAGTGATACCCACAATAATGTATTCATTGTCATCTTGGCAGCCATTCATAAAAGTGTAGCAAAGAAAATGTGCCACCATGGGTTCAACACGACTTCCTCCATCTGCCGGCATCCCTTGGGCAGGTCTAGCTAATATTTCTATAGCCTGGTTTTCTGAATCTTGAAAATGCTCCTCAGGTAAATCCCCTTTCAGGATAGAGGGTATTTGTTCAACATCTGTTTATTTTAGGTTCTCGTTTGAGACATTGACAGTAATGGTGGTTAGCTATTCAATAGACATAAATGGGTAACTGAATCAAACAGCATTATGCCTTTGGTGATCTGTGGATACTTGCGATAAAACTAGATTATATGGGTTGTCATGTCTTTGATAAAAAATATATTCTCTTAAGTAACAATATATGTCTGTTTATCATAGCATTTGATTCTCCTCAACTGTGTACCATACGACCTCATCACACGGGCAAAATTGCCCATCCTATGTCAGTTTACCTCGTTGCAGGGACAGAACCTGCCGGATCCCATCAGACAGTATAGATCAGTGGTTCTCAAACTGGGGTCCCCAGATGGTTTTGGCCTACAACTCCCAGAAATACCAGCCAGTTTACCAGCTATTAGGATTTCTGGGAGCTGAAGGCCAAAAACATCTGGGGACCCCAGGTTGAGAACCACTGTGCTAGGATATCTCATTTTTTAAAGCCCCAAGCAGCTGGTATTCTAGGTTTGTGTGCTTCAGTGCTGCTTTTCTCCAAATGGTTGATAGGCATTGGCCCACCATTTCTCTTCTGGTGTCACTCCCTCCTGGCTTTAGGGTGCATCAACATTGCACAAGCTCAGCACACATAAAAATATCTTTGTGCTGATCAAAGTGAAAATGGATGTATACAGGTGCACAGACTTTAAAGCCACCTCATGTTACACAAACAGAAATCAAACTTTGTCATCCCTCTGCACCTGAGGTTTTAATTCTTGTTGGACAAGCATGGCCATTTCCATCAGTTGGCACCCGAAAGCCTGGCAAACGTGGAGGAGACAGGAGAATGTTGCTTTCATTTAAAAAACTGACGCAGAGCAAACTCAATCTTTTCTTGACTCTTACATTCCCTAAATATAGTTTAAAGGAACATTTGCATAACTGGGAACTGGGCCCTTAGATTCAGTGTCTGCTGTTAATGATCCATTAAATTAACAGGCACTTATTTTCTTTACCAATTAACCCAGCTCATTAGTGAGGTAGGCGTACCTGCTGTTAACTAACCTTGTTTGTTTACCAGGCCACAGGAGAGCTGTTTTAGATAGTTGGAGCTGCATATCTGCTTCTAATAGAAGAAACATGACTGAAAACCAAGGAAAGGATAACGTGACCTCTTCAGAGACAAGGAAGACAGCCCATAGAGATTTGGATATTTCTGCAGTTCTGAGAGCACACACGTAATGCAGTCTCAAACAGGAACCACACTAGCATACAAGGCATATCCTGATTTTGGTGGGGTTTTTTCACCTGAAAGGCATTGTTTCTCTTCCATTTGAGACAATTAAAGCCTTGTTGAATGTGTTGTCGAAGGCTTTCATGGCCAGAATCACAGGGTTGTTGTATGTCTTTCGGGCTGTGTGGCCATGTTCCAGAAGCATTCTCTCCTGACGTTTCGCCCACATCTATGGCAGGCATCCTCAGAGGTTGTGAGGTACCATACCTCACAACCTCTGAGGATGCCTGCCATAGATGTGGGCGAAACGTCAGGAGAGAATGCTTCTGGAACATGGCCACACAGCCCGAAAGACATACAACAACCCAAAGCCTTGTTGGCTTATATGGATTTTCAGATTTTATATTTTTCTGTGGTGATCTAAACAGCCACACTATAATAATAAAGGCTAAATGTAACTTTAATATTGACTAGAGAAAACACATTACAAAACTTGAGCATTTATCCACTTTAAATCTGGTTTCTACCTCCTGCAGAATTCTGGGGTGTGTAGTGTGGTGAGGCCCAGGACCTGTCTGGCTGAGCTGTTTAAAGGCCCCTCCCTTGGGAGTGTTCAGACACCTGACTGGAAAGGAGAGCGAAGTCCCATAAAAGTTCTGGGCGCCAACTGTACTTTGCGGGGTTCAATGTGTCACATCGACTCTAGTTCTGCAGCGTGCTACTCTCGAGTAGACCAGCGTTACATCTCGTCTCCCTGTCAAGTCTGGACAGCGTTTCAGGTTTACCACGACTAACTTTGCCTTGCCTTGCATCCTAGCCTCGGATTTGAGCCCTGGAACTCTTTGATAGATCTTGCCTTAATCCCCACTCAGCCTAAAGGTTTGAGTGTGTTTCGGTTATTGGATTTAAAACTTTGAACTCTAATACTGGATATCTACTTTCACATTACTGGACTATATTTGACCTTTCCTGAAAGGTCTACTGCTGGACTATATACTCTGCTTATTTTTAGTTGTCTCCTTTATTTCCTTAATAAAGATATTAGATTGTTTATTGGCCTTCGTGTCTGATTCCCAGTGCTCACGCTGCCCTGAGGTGTCACATTACCAGCTGTTAGGACTTCTAGAAAGCCTAAACATCTGGGGACCCACAGGTTGAGAACTATTGGCCTAAGGTTTATCTAATCCTACATCCCGCTCACACAGTGATCAGTCAGTTGCCAGCAGAAAGCCTGCTAGGAGAATAAGGGGCAACAACACCACCGTTTTAAATTATTCGGCATCTCATATAGAGGGGTATACTACCTCTGATAGTAGAGATAAAGCGTCATTGATTAGCAGTCATTGACAGACATTTGTTGCTGTTTTTGGGCCTTCTCTGATCAAGGAAACCCTATAGTGGGGGCTTGTCGAAGGACAACCAGGGCCCTTCCACACAGCCATATAACTCAGAATATCAAGGCAGAAAATCCCATAATACCTGATTTAAACTGGGTTATCTGAGTCCACACTGCCATAATTCCAGTTAGAGCAGAAAATGTGGGATTTTATTCAGCAGTGTGGAATGGGCTCCAGTGGGTTTTCACTGGAGCAGAGATTCAAATCCTGTTATCCAGTTGTAGTCCAATATTCAAATCACTATATCACTCTGGCTCCTTTAACAGACCTAACCACCTAGACGATCTAGTCTCCTTTGGAATCTTAGTGGGCAGCCATCATGGCCTCCTGTGACAATTAATTCCACCATTTCTCTGTGTACTTTTGTCTATCTATCTTGATTCTCTCTCCATTCCACCTTAGTGGATGTTGCTAGCAATCTGAAAGAGAGAAAAAAAAAACTTTACTTGGCTTAATGTATCACAAGCCCTATTCAGGTCAACGGATCCACTCTGGTTAGAACTAAAATTGGATTTAGCTCTAAATTGCCTGCTTTGTTCAAAATTCATTGCTGAATTTTCACAATTAAAATGGGAATTAGTAGTACCCAGCACGATAACAGAGTTAAATTTGCAAAATAGGCTTCTTTTTGAATGAAAAGATCTCCCAAAAAGGGTCAGTTGTCTCAAAATGCAAAATGCAAAATGCAATTATACAATGAGCAGAAGTTCTTCCTCATCCCAGCCACAAAAATGATATAAATAATTAGAAAGAGATAGGCAAGAGAGAATTTGATTCTTCAGTGACAGCTCTCACTATGCAATCCCATTAGCAGGGAGAAGAAAGTGACAGAGAATCCAAAAAAGGAAAATGAACTGAAAATGCAGTCATTTTTGAATGATGCTCAGCTCAACAACCTAAGCAGCACATCTTACTGTTATGCAACCTCTCTTGAGTCATAAAAATCTACATGTTATATCTTGCTGGCCACCCACTTGATATTTCATAGCGTGATAGAATTTCAGAATGTGATCCATTTCCACAATGGCATGGATCACATTTCAGGAGCTGAAATGGCTGCTTATAAATGACATGCCCTGGTAATAATTTACATGTGTGTTACAGAGTTTTCGGCAATTTTCTGCCCATGCATTCTTCTTTTCTGCTAAGTGAGAGGGCATTAACTAGCAAACTGACATACACTCATATCTTGATGCCAGTGGGTTTTTTTTGATCAGTTTTTCAGTGAGAGCATTATTTAATGATTTCTCAAGTAGATGATAAAAGAAGTATATTTTAGTAGCTGATGTTGAGATGCTGTCATGTCACCAAACTGGATTTTATGAAATGGGTGATGGAAATGTATATCCAATTAGGGTAGTGCAATTTGTCCACACCTGGTTTAACCTCAGCAGCTATCTTGTTTCCAAGTCTCCATGGACTTAATTTTCAGATAAAATCTAGTCAGAACAAATCTTCTTAGGACTTACTCACAGGCAAATGTATACAACAGCAATTATAATCATTTTTTTGCCTGTATATTAGGCTCAGCCTCTTTAAGCCCAACTGTCTGGGAACATGGGAAGCCTTGTTTTGAGGGCCCTTCCAGAGAATTCTATATTAAAGGATCTGATACCATGGTTTTCTGTTTATCCCAGACTGCCTGGCAGTGTGGACTCGTATAATAATCCAGTTTAAAGCTGAAAACCTGGGATCAGATCCTGGAATATAGGGCCTATCTGGAAGGGCCCTGAGTCAAACTGTTTATCTAGCACTTTCAGTTCTGAATAACAGCAGTTCCCGAGGACTTTGGATAGGATTATTTCCTACCTATGCCAGGAGATTTCTGGTAACCTCTGATGATCTGCCTTCTAAGTATGAACAAACCAGACCCTTCTTATCTTCCAATAACAGGAAATAATAGGCAGGTACAGTGTGGTGTTTTAACCCACTAAATCAGTGGTTCCCAACCCTTGGTCCTCCAGGTGCTTTGGACTTCAGCTTCCACAATTCCTAACAGCTGTTAAGATTATTGGGATTTTTGGGAGTTAGTCCAGAACACCTAGAGGACCAAAGGTTGGGAACCACTGCACTAGAATATCCCCAGCCTTTCCCCCTTACTGGTAAGAACTAATCCTCAGTGCCCGGAAAACACACAACAACACTGAAATCCTCAGTGCTCCATTCTCCCACAATGTGATGATTATTTCAGAAAGCAGATACTGCAAGACAGCAAAAGGTATTGGCAGAGAGATCTATATGCTCGCTTGCTGCCTTAGGTGGGATGGAGGATGGTGTCCCATCATCAGTGTCATGGCACAAATCATTAAGTCATTGCCATACATGGAATAGAAGGGAATGGCTCCATGTTCTTCTCCACATGCAACAAATTGTTCTGGGCCAGCTTTGTATTAGCATCATTATTGATACCATGGACCACTAGAGATTCAAAGACATATGTGGGGCTTTTTAATTGGCAATTTAGGAGTGTTTGTGAAAAAGTTATTTGTGAATACAAACCTTTTTTCCACAAAATGGAATATGTTTTCAGAAAATACAGTTTTCTGGGAAAAGATATTTTTGTACAAAAAACCCAAAGTTTTTATCCAAATTATATTTTTTTACCCACAAAAGTCCTAAAGTGCAAAAAAACCCCACCCTGTTTAAAGATGAAGCAAAACTTGCTGTTATCACATCCAGCAGGGAGAACATGTTTGCAATTAATTATTGTTGCCTGTGAGAAAGAAAGAAATGGAAGAGTTATGTTCTTGTGGCTGCCATATTATCCTGTAGGGAGAGTTCTTTCTTTTCATTAGGAAGCAGCACAAAAGCATTCCTCTGACTAGACTCCTCTCCTCCAACAAAAAGTGAAAAACTTTGGTAACAAAGCTGCTGGCACATAATTTATAGAGGTACTTATCAGGTTAAACCTTAAAAACTGAAATAACTTTGCAAACTCTAACCAAGGTCTTGGACTAACAGGATTTCATTGCACCCATTTAAAATGTGTTAAAGCTCCTCCAAGTACTTTTCTGACAAAGTATTACCATTATCATCATCATCATCATCATCATCATCATCATCATAGTTTATTTATAACCCGCCCTATCTCCCCAAAGGAACTCAAGGCAGTTTCCAACAAAATAAACACAATGGCAAACATTCGGTGCCAAAACAGTATATGACAAATCAAACCAATGGGTAAAAATATTATAAAATAATAAAAATTATAAAATAACAACTTAGATAAACAGTGTGATACATCACAAACATTTACAAGATGACAAGTTTTTTAAACGCTTAAAAACACTAAAAGTATTAGCACCAAGAAGATGTACAACTTCCAATGAAGAAAGCAGACATGGTATGCATAAAGATGTATTAATCGTCCTCCTCTCCATAAACTAGGGTACATAGATGTGTTTTAGTAGCTTTTTAAAGGAGAGAAGAGTGCTGTTTTTAGTTCTTTAGGGAGAGAATTCCAGAGGCAGGGAGCGATCAGGGAGAAGGCCCCCTCTCTCGTTCCCACCAACTCTGATTGGGACAGGGGTGGGACCGGGAGCAGGGCCTCTTCCACAGACCGCAGGTTTGTATACAGAGATGCAGTTTTGCAAATAGTCTTGGCCCAAATTTATAGGTAATAAGCAGCACTTTGTATTTAGCCCGGAAGCAGCCCGGCAGCCGGTGGAGCTGCCATAACATGGGAGTTGTCCGCTCCCTCTACAGCACTCCAGTTAGTAATCTGGCTGCCGATCTCTAAACCAGCTATAGCTTCCAAACTATCTTCAAAGACAACCCCACATAGAAAGTATTGTAGTAGTCCAGACGGGGCGTAACTAAGGCGTGGACTACTATGGTCAGATTTGGCATCTTAAGGTATCGGCACAGCTGGCACACAAGTTTTAGTTGTGCAAAGGCACTCCTGGCCACCACTGACACCTGGGGTTCCAAGTCAGCAATGAGTCCAGGATCACCCCTGGATTGCAAACCTGTGTCTTCAGGGGAAGTGTGACCCCATTCAACACAGTCTTCCGACTGACCAGGAGTACCTCTGTTTTGTCTGTATTTACTTTCAACTTGTTAGCCCTCATCCAGTCCATTACTGGTGACAGGAACTGGTTTAGGGGCAGGGTGCATATTTGGCTTTCGGTGGAAAGGAGTAATGGAGTTGGGTGTCATCCACATACATTTGGCACTGAACTCCAAAACTCTAAATAATCTCTTCCAGTGGTTTCATGTAAATGTTAAACAGCAAGGGGGGGACTGAACCTTGAGAGACCCCACAGGCCACCAGCCAGGGAGTCAAACAGGTGTCCCCCAGCACCACCATCTAGGTCCAACCCAAAGGAAGTACTGGAGCCACTGTAAAACAGTGCCCCCAAACACCATCCTGGAGAGACAACCCAGAAGGATACCATGGTCAATGATATCAAGATATTATTATATTGGTATTATTTACCTGATGTTTCTTTGGTTTCAAGACTAAAGTCTCAACAAGGTTTTTGTTTTGTTTTTTAAAAGAAAGAAAAAAAAAGAAAAAGAAAGCTTTTAACTGTGCCAAAAGATGCTCCGGTGTAATTATCTTGATTTCAAAGATATAGAAGATGTCAGTGCCTTTTTAACTGTTTGCAAATAAGCACATGATTCCAAAATAAATTGTTTTGATTGTGTTCAAATTATCAAATACTTGCAGATATTAAATTTTAGACATTTTGGGCTGCTGAAAAATATGAAACTACTTTTCTGACTAGGCATGAAAGAGAATGCAGGCAGGAAATGAAGGAAGACAAAATGCTTGCGATGTTGCAAAGGATATTAGGGAATTTAATTCAGTCCGCACTTTTTAGGCAAGACTTTGCACTTCCTGGACTAATACGTGTACCAGAATGGAGTTATATGGTTGATTCTTTCATGGATTGTTTCAAAAGAAGTAAGTTGCTAAACTGTATGTTTTATGAAGAAATGCCTACAAAAATGTTTATTGTGGATAAAATGCATAATGTACGGAAATGTGATTTTTAGCAAAATGCCTGCAGAAATGCCTATTTATGAAAAATTCATATGACATGCGAAATTGACATGAACTAGGAATCCACTGTCCAGCCATTCCTATCACCTGCAACTCCAAGGAAGCAAAAGGAGAACTGGGATATGACTTTCTATTCTTAGCTGCCTTGTGTTCTGAATTGGAAAAAAGACAGGATAATGATGATACTGATGATAATAATAATGGAAGACTGTTTTTTCAGTCATTGCTATCCATCTTCACAACAGCAATAGTATACTCAGTAGAGTGCAATAGAGGAAAACAGCTTTACTAGAGCATTTGAATGAGAGCCAGAACAGGGTAACTACTGTATAAGACCTTGTCATTCAGTTGCTTGTGTGAGTTGAACTATGTGACCTTAAAAGCTCCCCCTTCATTCACAGAAGAGCTCTCCAATTCATCCATATGACTTTTTATGATCCTAGTGAGTGGCTGGGGAAACCACACAGTTGAAACATTATGGGCAGTCAAGCTATGAAGGGGTGAGTCGTAGGAGGAAAACAGTGTGGCAGATGGAGGAAAGGGTTAAGTGTTCAGTCACCTCTCCACTCCCCAAGGGAGCTTTTCCTTCCTTGAGCGGGCCATCAGATTGCCATTATAAACATTGTGATGTACTCTGTTCTTTGAGCCTGTATTTCCATTTTGTTCTAAAGGAGCTGATAGATCTTCAGCAACGAGATATCAGAGGGAGATTTTGTATATTAAAAAAGGTTATAAAATCCAAGATTAATTAAAAAAACAACTTGTCAAGTTAAGATTCCTTTTACTGGTTTTATCTGCAAGATGGCATGTGCTTGCTTTCCCTTGTCCTCATCTGAACGAAACAGTTACTTTGTGGACTACAAATCCCAGAATCCCCTTCTCCGTAGCTAGACTATTTTGGAAGTTCTGCAAGTTCAAAAATGTAATGTCTCAGAGGTCTATTGACACTCAGAAATTGTTTTTCTTTCTACTGTGTTTCCATGATATTTTACTCGATGTCTTGGCAGGCAACAGTGTACAGCAGGTTGTTTTCATGCACCTTGGGAGGACGACATTAAATAAAGAGAGGCATCAGATGGAAAACAATAAAAAAATACAGCCCCCATACCTGAGTCATATTTGCACCTCTTCGTGTGGTGCACATCTGTTCTCCATTTGGCAGCACACAGGTGAGTGAAGGATTGAATAAAGGTGCATTGCAAACTGGGCCCTTTCTCATGAAATGGCCCTGCTGATCAGATATATTTAAATCCGCTTTATTTCCCCAGCGTCTCATGATTCTTGTTTGCATGTTCTCAGAGATACAGATTAAATCTGACTTGGGAAAAATTATATTTGTTTTCCTTATTCCCCCCTACTGCCACATTTCTCTGCTTGATGTGTTTTTGAAATAAGGGTGCATATTTCATGTTTAAAAAAAAAATCAAAAGAGCCAGGTGTGTCTATGAACAGCACATAAAGACAAAACAATGCGTTTGGAGAGGTTTTAATTCACTGTTGATGTTTTTGTGTTTTCTTCAAGAGTTAACCTGCTATGACCAAGCCACCTACATAAACCTGAGCCAAGGAGGTGACAGATTTGCTTGGTTCCCATGCTGTGTGAATCTTCACAGGTTCTCCCTGTGGTATGTAATGCAGCTACCTTAGACAATTTATTGTAGAAGTGGAGCAATGCAGCATTTGGTGTGGCTTTTCCTAATATTATTTCTCTTCTGACATGGCCTGGGAGGTTAAGAAAAGGACACATTTAACAGGAGTGTGTGTCTAGAAATGCACACTATTTACACATGAGATTTCTGCTTCTGTAATTATTATACAGAGAATTACACACCCCTTTATCCTTTTATTAATATTTATATATTCCAGAATACATTTTTTCAGAACACTACAAAATCATCATTCTCTCTACAGCAGATGTATGGATTATCTTTCACTGATAATCCAACCCAAAAATGCAGTCAGTGTTGCTCCCTATATACCAATGCTATTCTCAAAAGAGAACTTCGCCAACATACAGGGAAAATAGATTTTACATATATGGGTAGGAGAATATTAGACATTATTTTTATTTTAATAAGAATTTGCCAATGCCTAGCTATAGTGAATACCTTCCATGTTAATGAGTTACTAAATTTACTCTTTTTTTAGCCTGAATTTTATTTAAGGATATGGAATCTTGACTAATTTATGGAATGGGCTAAGAACTAGACTACAGATAAACAAGTTGTCTAGCCAATGATGTTGGATTATGAAATTGCAGTCCAAAATTAGTTGGGAACTGGAGGTTGTGTCAAAAACATCAAGGAAAACATGTGTTTTGGGGAAAGATTAAAAGCATAAGACACAGGGAACAAGGTCAGTCTAGGACAATAGTGGTCACTAGATGTTTTTGGCCTTCAACCCCAGAAATCCTAACAACTGGTAAACTGGCTGGGATTTCTGGGAGTTGTAGGCTAAAAACATCTGGGGAGGGGCAGGTTGAGAACCACTAGTCTAGGAGATATGTAGAGATCTTTGAAGGTGTTGCAGACCTTCAAATTGCTGAGGTTAGCAAAGCTAGTAGATAAAATACAATGATGGAGGAGGGAAGGGAAGAAAAGGGAGGAGGAAGTCCTGAGGAGTTTTGAAAGTAAAGAGCAGGAATTTGTGCTGAGTCTGGGAGCATACAGGAAGATAAGACATATCCTAATGCAAGGATACAAAACATTTTCAGATGGCCCTGGCAACTTTCCTCCCCGAACAAGTTAAAGGCAGATATGAACATTCTTATGGATTTATATCTCTGGAGGTAGCCTGTCAGAAGCCACAAGCCAGCAGTAGCTGGAAAAAGCTAGTGCCATAAAAGGCTAAATCTAAAAAATGTACAGTCATACATTCTTTTTCTCTCTTTTTCTTTTTTCTTTTTCTTCCTACATAACAGGCAGCAGGAGAAAAGACTTCTGTTCTTGCAGAGGCCTGGATGGCGTTTTTTTCTATGATCCTGATGTCAGGCAGAGGTCCATCTACCTGTGACCTGGAGCCAGATGTTGCCCAGTTGTATTTGAGAATAAGATAGTGAACCAATCCTTTCTGTACACAAATACACAAAATATATTATTTAAATAGTTCAGTCTAAAAAGACCACATGATAAGCCACGAAAAGAATAAAGACATGGCTGACTCATTGGTACAAGAATACCATTCTTCCCGCTTCTTTCTATTGTGAAGAAAAGAGAGAAAGAAATCAGTTAATTCTGGCAGTTAAATGAAATATAGCTGTGCTTTGCTCTAATTTAAATGCTGTAATATTTTTAGACTATATAAAATGACACAAAGGTGGCGGAAATAAGAGAATTATTGCTGTTCAAGTAGGAATGAAGTGCACGCAAACTGTACCCTATGGTGCTCAAAATGGAAATTGCTAATTGTAAAATCACTCTCTGGATTAATAAACAATATCCTTCCTTGGTTGGATCCTGGGGGATATTGCTATTCTCTGGAAACTGCCAGTGGCAAATCTATTGCAGGAAACAAACATCTACAATGGAGAAGATTCTATTTTGGTTTTGTTAGTAATGATCATTCATGAAAGTGGCTCATTTCACTATCTATTAATTGAAAGAGGATCAATTTCTGTATTAATACCCATCTTTGGGTCTTTCCCCTTGCTTCTCCTTCTTTCTTAAACTAATCTTTTTGTAAGATGCCTCTGTTTTCACATTTCCATATTAAAGATTTACCCATTATGCCTTAGTCCAGTGGTTCTCAATCTGGAGTCCCCAGATGTTTTTGGCCTACAACTCCCAGAAACCCAGCCAGTTTACCAGTTGTTAGGATTTCTGGGAGTTGAAGGCCAAAAACATCTGGGGACCCCAGGTTTAGAACCACTGGACTAAGGCATAATGGGTAATCTTTAATATGGCAACATCTACCTGTGAAAATAGAGGCATCTTACAAAAAGATATGTATGTTGTTCCAGACTGCACTGACGGCCATATTGTCTTTTCCAGGATATCTTGTATCATGACACAACATCCGGGGCAGTTAGGATAAACATTATGGCAGCTGCTAATAGCAGTTCCTGAAAATACTTCTGCCGTTGCTATTTTTTTCTGCCTTCTTCCTCCCTCCCCCCTCCCCCCCCAGATTCCATCTTCAAGTTCCCAGCATCTTCCTGCCCCTCGTCACTCCAGGAGGTGGCCATGTCTTAGTGGTTTAGCTTCATCTCCAGCCTCCCCGTTGAACCAGGGGCTGTCTTCTCTGGCAAGTTATAAATCATGAGGTTAGACCCCTGCTAAACCAGGCTCTGGACTGCCATCATCACCACTGTCACCTCGCTCCGAGGAGAGTCCCTTGGTAGACTTTGCCACCTGAAGATCCACTAGAAAGACTTCAGCCTGGATTGCCAGTGAAACCCCTAAAAGCCCTCCGAAGGTTGGCCTAGACAGGCCCATTGCATCAGCATCCAGTCACTTGGGGAGTCCATCTTGCTGGCTTTGCTATCATCACCACTTAAGAACTTTGTACTGTATTTTAATGTGGGTATTGGAATTTGTTTGAATAATGGGGGTTTGGACATTGGACTAAAGGGCTGTTCTGCTTCAGGAAAACCTGAAATCAGTTTTAATATTTAGGTTCAAATGGGTTAAGGTTGGGGGTTGGATTGGGATAGTTTATTTTCTGTGTGTCGTTTTGGATTGGCTTTGTTGAGGGTATTAGTAAGTGCCAATTGGTGAGTGTATGTGTATGAGATTGATAATTAGAAGAAGAGGTCCTAAGGACAGTAGACTGGGAAGAAACTGAAGCATAGTTGTAGAAGGAATTGGGTTGGAATCAGCTAGGGCGTATAATAAATGTGGAAACTAGGAAGATGATGGATTTGATGGATAATCACAGAAATAACAAACTATCCCTACCGTGCGATCTTATGGCAAAATAATTTGATCTAATACTACAATTTCAGTTGATCAATGGTAAATTAGATCATCTTTTTAAAGGGATTTTCCTTCTTGTAAGAAATCCCGCACAGCATACCCCCCTGAGGAAGGAAGAGGGTGGGTCTATAAATTATACTGAAGAGAGTCACACACTGAATATGGGAGAGGAGGGAAGGAAAAATCAAGAAGAACTTTTGGTGGAAGCCATGCTAGAAATTGGGGATTGTGGAGGGGGAAGTGGTTTTCTGCAGGCTGGAGAGGAACTAGAGGTGGTGGTTCTGCGGACAGGACTCTAGATACACAAATAGAACCCGAAAATATATCACCCGAGTCAAATGCCCAGACATCGGCTGTTACACCTCGACACCAGTTACACTCAAACAAACTGGCTCTCAAAATTATTGACTCGCTGTTGAATAGAGGCAGATAGGGTTCACGAAGAGTGTTCCAGAAGTCCCAGTCCCAAATATTATTTAGAACGCAAATGGAAGTCAAAACTGACAACATAAATTGGCTTTACAGGGACTTCCAATCTAGGGACCGTTCCATACATCTTCTTATTACCACTGAAGACAGTTCATTAATTACAGAATTAATAGCACTCAGGCCACAACTCAATTTGTGGGGCATAAGCGTCAGGAGGGTTTATGCGCACCCCCTGATTCGCCCCTTTATAGCTGGACTGAGTCTACACTCCCATAGCTTAACATTTTCAAATAAAAACAGGTCATTTCACCCCGTAATTAGACTTCCCCCCCCCATTGCCAGGAATCTGCTTAAGGACACCCCTAATTCCATTGACCCCTACCCAACCCAGCCCCCATTCTCACCCTCACCTTCAAACCTTACCCCAATATAGCCCATCTTCCACCCCAGAGGTCTCCCTCCTGCTCTTTTCACAAGCCATCCGTATATTCCATACAGGATAGGGTTTTGGAGGGCTCTCTCCCATCAGAAAGCTGACTAGCGCCCTTACATGTGAATTCTACTCAGCTGGTCTCCCTGGCTGGGGGGTATCGGGGCCGGGGGAAGCCCATTGAGGTCCTGTGGGGGAGGAGGAAGGGTGGTCGCACTTATCCCAGGGAGAAGCGCATCAAAGTTATTGCGACCCTGGAGAAGGATAGACTTGGTAGCCTTCATGACAGACCCCTCGGGCTGAAGGTCCTGCTGTTTAACGCCAGATCCGTCAATAGTAAAACATCCATTATCCATGATTTGATCAGGGACGAAAAGGCGGATCTGGCCTGCATCACAGAGACCTGGTTGGACAAGCTGCGGGGGAGTAAACCTCTCCCAGCTCTGTCCTCCGGGTTTCAGGGTGCATCAGCAGGCCAGGCCAGGGGGGCGGGGATGAGAGTTGCGGTGGTCTTTTGGCAGTCCATCTCCCTGGTCAGATAAGCTGTTCCACAATCTACTGGATTTGAGTGTGTCCACTTGAAGTTTGGTACTCAGGACAGCCTTGGGATTCTGCTGGTGTACCGTCCACCACACAACCAGCAGTCTCCCTGCTGGAGCTAGCAGAGGTGGTCTTGAATGTGGTGCTGGCCTCCCAGCGCCTAGTAGTACTGGGAGATTTCAACATCCACACAGAGGCCACCCAAATAGGTGCAGCTCAAAATTTCATGGTTGCCATGACGACCATGGGACTGTCCCAAACAATATCAGGGCCCATTCATTAGGCGGGGCACACACTCGATCTAGTTTTTGTGGCTGACGTTGGTATGGAGTGGAAATCTAAAACATTCTTCCATTGTCATGGTCTGACAATCAACTGATCAGTTTAAGGTTTACCACGACTTCCAACCTCTGCAGGGGTGGTGGACTGATTAAGATGGTCCGCCCCAGAAGACTAATGGATCCAGATTGTTTCCTGAGCTCTCCGAGATGGGCCTTGGGGGTACTGCTTTGCAGTGGCTCCAGTCCTTCCTGGAGGGCCTTTCTCGGTGAAGCTGGAGGATACCTACTCGGACCTCTGGCCATTGACCTGTGGGGTCCCGCAAGGTTCTATTCTGTCCCCCATTCTTTTTAATATCTACATGAAACCGCTGTGAGAGGTTATCTGGAGTTTTGGAGTTGGGTACCATCTCTACGCAGATGACACTCAACTCTACTACTCCTTTCCACCGAATTCCAAGGAAGCCCCTCAGATTCTGGACCAGTGTCTGGCCGCTGTGCTGGGCTGGATGAGGACGAGCAAGCTGAAGCTTAATCCTGTCAAGACAGAGGTCCTCCAGGTCAGTCGCTCGACCGATTGGGGCATAGGGCGGCAACCTGTGTTCGACGGGATCGCACTCTCCCTGAAGGTGCAGGTCCGCAGTTTGGGGGTCCTCCTGGACTCATCGCTAACGCTTGATGCTCAGGTGTCGGCGGTGGCTGGGAGGGCCTTTGCACAACTAAAACTTGTGTGCCAACTGCAACCATACCTCATGAAGTCTGACTTGCCCACAGGGGCCCATGCCTTAGTTACCTCCAGGTTGGATTATTGCAATGCACTCTACGTAGGACTGCCCTTGAAGACGGCCCGGAAACTTCAATTAGTCAAACGATCGGCAGCCAGACTGTGAACTGGAGCAACTTACAGGGAGTGGTCAACCCCCCTGTTCAAGGAGCTCCACTGGCTGCCTGTCATTTTCCGGTCCCAATTCAAGGTGCAGGTACTCACCTACAAAGCCCTGAATGGCTTGGGACCTGTCTACCTTTGCGACCGCCTTTCCCCCTATGAGCCTGCACAACCTCTTAGATCCTCAGGGGAGGCCCTCCTCTCGTTCCCTTCACTATCGCAGGCTCGGCTTGTTGGAATGAGGGAGAGGGCCTTCTCTGTGGTGGCCCCCCGGCTTTGGAATTTCCTTCCCTAGAGAGGTAAGATTGGCCCCAATCCTGTCTGCCTTCATCAAGCAGCTGAAGACATGGCTCTTTCAGTGTGTGTTTGAATATCATCCAACATGATCGACCCTTATCTCTAACACTTTGCCTTCTAGCACTTTTTTAATTATCTTTTTATTTGACTGTTGTATCTTTGTTCTTAATTTTTGCCATGTGTTTTAAACTGCCATGTGTTTTATACTTTGTCTCTGTTTTTGGCTGTGCCCCTATGTTAGCCGCCCCGGGTCCCTCCAGGGAGATGGTGGAGGGATAGAAAAATAAAGTATTATTATTATATTATTATTATTGATCCCAGTAAGTATCCAGTTCCTAAATGTCTGGGAGTTTCAGGACAAAATGAAACTCAACTTCACGGACCCTCATTTTCCTTCATTTCAGAACAACTGTATCTACCTGTTCTGTAGCCACATATAATGAACCTCCAATGCAACCTTCTTTTACACAATGTAAAAGTTCTTTGAAGTGAGGAAATTTGGGAGTGGAAGGGAGTCTTACATATTCTCCTGCTAACCATTGTTACAACAAACATAGAACTAAAAAAAAGAATAAAACAGATTTGTGAGTGAGTTATAAAAAGGGGGGGCACCTTCTAGAGAGAGGGAACACTATTGGTACCAGTGAAACAAGGCAGGTTTAAACAAAATATTAAAGGAGCTATCCTATGTGAGCTCTCATCCCACCCCACTCAAAAGATGGTGTTCATACCCTGAATGACTCATGTAAAGTGGATTCATTCCCCAACTGACTTCAGAAACATCCGCTTCCTCTAGGTCAGTGGTTCTCAACCTGTGAGTCCCCAGGTGTTTTGGCCTTCAAACTCCCAGAAATCCTAACAGCTGGTAAACTGGCTGGGATTTCTGGGAACTGTAGGTCAAAACACCTGGGGGGCCCACAGGTTGAGAACCACTGCCCTAGATATAAGAATTGACTTCCTCTTTAGAAAAAAGTGACTTACTGCCTCATCACATGGACTTTGGGAAGCATCATAGAATGTTTCCAGGACATTTCCTCAACGGAACGCAATGGAGCCCATCATACAACGTAAGGTTACTTCTGGCACAGCTCCATAAAGGAAGCATCCGGGCAGTGTCCTAGGATACTGCCCAGAGAACACAGGAACTTCCCATATTCGGATTAGATAGAAGCCAGGTGGCAACACTTTCCTCCATGTGTTGTGAAAAGCAGCTCAGAAAGTGTTGTGGGGTGTGGGGCAACAGTTTCCCCCACTGCTCGTTGGATTAGCCACACTGTTTGGCAAATCCCTCCAACAACCAATACTGTTAGAAATCAAGCTTTAAGGAACAGCTTGGGTAGCTGGGTAAGTAGGTATGCTTAGTTTGGGAAGGAAAAGGTAACATGATAGCCATTTTTAAATATCCGAAGCGATGTCAAGTAGAAGTTGAAGCAAGTTTGATTTCTGATCTGAGACTAGAACACTGCAGCAAGAAAGATTCTGGCTTGTGTCCAGAAGGGTTTTTCTCACTAACAAGGTGAAGGCTCTGATACTTTCTTTCAGGGTGCAAGGAATGGCAAGAGAACTCTTTCCTTTCTTTATCATTTCACTAGGCAAGAACATTATTAAGGTCACTAGGATGGGAAGACCAAGAAGTCAGAGTATCTAAAAGTATGACTTGGTGTATTTTGAAATGAAGACATGTCAAGCAAGGATTACTAGCTAGGAGCAGATGGTTTAGAAAGAGAGCTAAAGAGAGGGAAGTGGGAAATAGCTATTTAAGGAAAGGGCAACTGAAAAATTCTGAAGAAACATGCTGTTTCTTCCAGCTTTCATGCCAAATTTACTTTCTTCCCCTCCCTTGAAACTATTAATGGCTGATTGTTTTGCCATGGACAGAAAAATAGCACCTGGAAGAGGCCAGCTGGTATTTCTTGAAATCTTGGTTACATGGTTCAACTGTTTCCCTACCTCCTAAATCTTTTGCTTCTGCTGAGGTTAGCAGGAACACATGCAAAACACTTCTGTCAGAGACTATTTGTGTTCTTGCTTTCATTAGCCTGCATTAACAGTCAACGAATATGTCTGCCTCACACATCCTTGAATGAACACTACTTCGGTATTTTTATTTTTCTTCTTTTTGTAAAATAAATTTTATTAATTATTTATTTACCATATTTATATCCCGCACTTCTCACCCCGGAGGGGACTCAGCGTGGTTCATATAAAGGCATAATTTGATGCCACACAAACATATATCCAACAAAATTAACATATACATTAAAACCACCTGTTGAAACATATCAAACATTAAAATTTTTGAAATTACATAATTCAAAATTTTAGAATAAAAACAAGATCCCATTAACAAGGAGCCAGTGTGTACAACAAGAAAATTCTTGTGAAAGGGGCTGTCATTTTATACATCTTCACTGTCATTAAAAGATATATTCAATAACAAAAAGATGTACAAAGATCGGAAGAACACCCCCCTATTGTGTCCACTATTCACATTCCCTAACCCTTATTGTATTTTCTGTTTCCCATCCCCTTTTCTCCCCCTTATCAATCCTTATCACTCCCCCCTCCCTTTTGTGTGTGTGAGGTGTGTTGCACTTGTTTTATTGTTGTTTGTTACTATATGTTGTTATGATGTATGTACATAACTTTTCAATAAAAATATCTTTTTAAAAAAAAGATATATTCAAGAAAGCCTTAATGAATCTCACAATGTGAATGTGGTTCAGGAAACCTGTGACATGTGAGTGAGATGAGTCAAATGTTGAGAATTCAAAATGTCATACATTCTAAAATAGAAGCAAACTTAAACTGGAAATAACTTGGAATATATGAACACAGAAACAACTGAACAAACTTGCTAATTTTTTAAAAGAGTTCTGTATCTACCTGACACATAAAACCAATAAAGCTTTTCTTTACATGAGGATAAACCAGAGGGGGGAGGGACTAAAGTTGCCATTTATTTGTATACCAGGAAACTATTATGTCTCTAAGGTCAAGCCCCTGGTGGCGCAGCGGGTTAAACCACTGAGCTACTGAACTTGCTGACCAAAAGGTTGGCAGTTTGAATCCGGGGTGTGGTGTGAGCTCCCACTATAAGCCCCAGCTTCTGCCAACCTAGCAGTTCGAAAACATGCAAATGTGAGTAGATCAATAGGTACAGCTTCTGCAGGAAAGTAACAGCGCTCCATGCAATCAGTTTGATTGTTTGCCCATTTATGTCCATATTGGACCTTTTGATGCTGTGGATGATTGTTATATTTCCTGCTCTTAATTATGTTTTTTAAACTATGACCTGTTTAATTTGTTTTTAAATGTGACGCTTGTTTTAACTGTTTGATTTTATAATGTTATGTGATTTGTATTGGGCTTGTCCCCATGTGAGCCGCTCCAAGTCCCCGTTGGGGAGATGGAGGCAGCATACAAAAATCAAGTTATTATTTTATTGTTGTTGTTGTATCATGCTAGCCACATGATCTAGGAAGTGTCTATAGACAACACTGGCTCTTCTGCTTAGAAATGGAGATGAGCATCATCCCCAGAGTCAGACACGACTGAACTTAAGGTCAGGGAAATCTTTGCCTTTACTTGACAGGCAGTCCTCAAGTTACAAACAAGATAGCTTCTGTAGGTTTGTTCTTAAGTTGAATTTGTATGCAAGTTGGAACAGATACATTTTTAAAGTGTAGCTCCAGCCAAATATATATATTTCAAAAGCCATCTTGAACCCAAGTTTTGGGGAACATATATAGCTGGTTAACACCCTGGTAGTGGTTGTTTTGCTGTCTGTGCCCCTGTTCAGAAGATTGCACCTCACTTTCTATTCCTGTGATAATTGGATTTGGGGGAAAATGGCAAGTTGTGGAATAAAGTTGTGGTGATAAAGTTTCATTTTTCCCTTGATAACTCTTCCAAGAATGACTTTCTCTTCCATGGGGCAGATTTCTCTCACTTTCGGTTGTTTCACCCCACCCCCATTCTTAACTATGAGTCATTTGTAAGTCAGATGTTTATAACTCAAGGACTGCCTGTGCTAGGAATGGATTAGCCAGTTGGTACTGTGCCATTGTATAGCTTCATTTTTCCCAAAACTGGGATTCAAGTTGACTTTCAAAATCCAAAAAATAATAATGCAAATAGAACAGTTGTAGACATGTGTGTGTGTTTAAAATGACATTAAGTACTCTGTAGGTCTATTTAAGAGCAAAGAATTAAATATAGTAGCCTTTGCTGTCCACTGCTGTTTGATTCCAGAAGTCCGCCTTGAAAATATATATACCAATATATTTTAAGCTGTGGATGGTGGACTCAATGAATACAGAATCCCTGTATATAGAGGACCAACTGTAAGGCAACACACTAAGAATAGACCTTTTTCTTGTAAAACTATCACTTTTTGTTAACCTGTTGATACAAAAACTTCTTCACCAATCAAAAAAAGAACATTCAAAGAGCAATTTAGCCTTCCCCAAAAAGGGCGTTTCAGACCATTGCACCACCACCAAGAATGCTCACACCCCCCTCAAAAAATCTGGTATATGAGGGTGGCAAAGTTTGTGTGAGTTTTATATATATTCACTCATAATCTTATCTGTGCAATTTTTTCATCAGTGTATCATTTTCTTTTTTAAAAAAATACATGTTGCATCTATTTTGAGCACAGTGTGCTCTAACAAATGCATTTTTGTATACATTGTTTCTAATATGCACATTTTTGTGCATCTTCCAATAGTTTTTATCTTGACTGTGGAAAAGACTGTAAGACAACAGGAAACTGTCCTCCACTCTTCATCAGAGGCTATTTGAGTTGTCCATTTTCTGATCGAGGTTTGATTATCCATGGAATGGGCAACATTTGTACCTTGGAACCTTCACACTGATGAATAGTTGTAGATGCATCTGAAAATAAAGATTTGACAAGCACAGATGGAAAATTGCATTTTTCAAATGCACGCAAAGATCACTTAAATCAGTGGTTTTCAACCTGTGGTCTCCAGATGTTTTTGGCCTACAACTCCTAGATGTCTCATCCAGTTTACCAGCTGTTAGGATTTCTGGGAGTTGAAGACCAAAAACATCTGGGGACCCCAGGTTGAGAACCACTGGCTTAAATGATGATTAAGCAATGGATGAGATATATTGAGCAATGAAAAAATTCAAAATATACAGATACTTGGAGATACATGAACTGACTGTAATAAAGGGAAAGGGTGAATGTCCACAGATGTAGAGTTTATTAGTGTGCACTTCTCAAATTCCTTACTATGGCAGATATGAATTAGATTGGTTTACTTTAAAATGTAGACTAAATGAAAGATTCCCCATAACCTAGTGGTGACACTTGTTGACTTCACACCATAAAACATTTAACACTTTCTTCCTTCTGCATGGGGGGATGAATTGATCAAATAGAACACTAAGGCCCTCTAGATGTTTTTGAATTGCAGCCTCCATGATCCTTCTATTGGTTTTTTAGCCTAGGGTTGTTGGGAGTTACAGGCCATCATCTCTGTAGAACCACAGTTACCCACCCATGTTTTAAATACATGGAAAATTACTGCCCCTGAGGTACTATTCTGATTTAGCAGAAGAGCTGTGAAATTCTAAAGCAGTGCCACAGTATAGCACAAATTTATCTTGATTTTGCAGATGGAGCACTGATGCTTGCCCAGGACCAGCTAGTGAAAGCTTGGAGATTTATTGCTGAAAGCCAATTCTGAATTGCAACAGCTCATCTACCATGCCCAGTGTATTGCCACATGGTTTACTACCAGCTGCTTTTCATGGCCCATGGCTTGTGCATAGTGGAGATCAGCAGTTAATTTAACCCACTGATCACGCACAGTCCCAGTCATGTTGGCTGATGCTCAGAACAATTTGCAGCAATCAGTGTGCACGAAGTGCAAATAGATGGGCCACAGGGTTCAGAAGGAGCTTTGGCTCTATGAATAACCAAGGGAGAAGTGATCTTTGACCCTTTGTTATTCATAGAATACATTAGACATTCAGTGCATTCCCAAGTTCAGCAATAGATGAATTACTCATTTTAAAATTAGAAACTTCACACCTACTTCTTTAAGTACCTCAAATTTCACTGGAAATATAACCAGTTGGTCTTTTTCTTTTTTTTCTTTCAATGCCTTTGTTCTTGTTTCCTCATAGGTGCAATTCTGGATGAAAAGAGAGAACGAAAATTCTGTTTGAATGTACAAGCTGGCCAGTTCTTGAAAAAATATTATAAAAAACATAATCTGAGTCACAGATCACATATGGAAATGAGTTCTCTGGACTAGATCCTGTATTTGTTTCTTGTGCTCACATGAGCTCCATTCAAATAAGCTTTCTCTGCCTTATTTATAGGGATTCATTTCTGTACCCCTGGCAGTACCACAGTTTGTTCTGTACAGCAGGGTCCCCTGAGCCCTGTAAGGTATTCTTAGGGAGCTGGAGGATTTGTTATAAGATGGAGATGGAGAAGTCCACTTTTGTCAGCTCAAATGAAATGCTCAAATCTGAATCCAACCTTTTGGGCTAATTCCAATGGTAGAGCCAAGAGATGAAATTCAGTCTTTTTGGTGAGCCTGGAGTTTATCTATACTGTAGAATGAACACGGTTTGACAGCATTTTAATTGCCATGGCTCAGTGTTATGGAATTCTGCGAGTCGTAGTTTTATAAGGTCTTTAGCCTTCTCTATCAAAGAGTGGTGGTGCCTCATGAACTACAAATTCCAGGATTCCACACCACTGAGCCATAGCAGTTAAAGTGATGTCAAACTGCATTAATTCTACAGTATAGAACAGTAGTTCTTAACCTACAACTCCCAGAAATCCCAGCAAGTTTACCAGCTGTTAGGATTTCTGGGAGTTGAAGGCCAAAACATCTGCAGACCCACAGTTTGAGAACTACTGGTATAGATATACCCTTAATAATCTGAGGCTGGATCTATCTGCTAACAGACATGATGAAAGAAGCACTGCTCCAAGTTTGTAGGAGAGCTGTTAATTAGAGGCTTCAATTAATAGCAGCTGCAACAGAAAACACTTGCCTCTTGATTTTTTTTGTAATTAATTCAAAGCACAAAAATACAAAAAAAAAAACCCTCTACACCAGTGGTTCCCAAACATATTTGGCCTACCGCCCCCTTTCCAGAAAAAATATTACTCAGCGCCCCTTGGAAAGATGGCTTAGAGGGGTGGGCGTGGCTCCTACCGAAGAGGGCAAGGCTGAGCCTCTCCTCTAGTCCAAGATGCAGGGCTGGGAGGGGAAGGGGGAGGTGGGCGGGGCCAGGACTGGGATGGGCAGAGTTACGAGCTCGGAGGCAGGGCTGAGCTTCTATCCCTGTCCTGCGGCGCCTGCTAGGACACAAGGGACGTGGCTAGAGGAGGGGGCGGGGCCTCTTCCCAAGTGTCTGATGGGGCTGAACCTCTATACCCCACCCCCGTGTTCTAACAAGTGCCTCAGGGGAGGTATACAGAGGCTGAGCCCTGTCTCACACTCTTGGGAAGAGGCCCTGCCCCCACCCCTAGCCCCGCCCTTTAGTCCTAAAAGGCCTCTCAGGAGAGGTATAGAGGCTAAGCCCTGTCTCGGGCTCTTGGAAGGAGGCCCCGCCCCCTTCCCTGGCTCTGCCCTCTGTGTCCCAACAAGCACCTCAGGAGAGGTATAGATTCTCAGCCCTGTCTCAGGCTCTTGGGAAGAAGCCACATCCACTACTCTAGTTCCGCTCTCTGTGTCCTAACAGGCGCCTCAGGTGCTCAGCCCTGTTTTCAGCACTTGGGAAGAGGCCCTGCCCCTCCCCTGGCCCTGCCCCCATGTCCTAATAGGTGCCATCACCACCACCTTGGATCGCTGCAGTGCCCACCAGGGGGCGGT